>NW_027464598.1:1302500-1920000 GCF_043290135.1 Rhipicephalus microplus | reverse complement strand
ATCTTTGTGTGTCGTAATTTTTCTGCGCTAGCACTTGTCTCAAATGACAAACACATGCTACCATAGATATCTGCATGCCATCGTATTTTTAAGTCTCAACACAAAATGAACTCTGTGTTCGTTTGCCCGTTGAGCTCATATGACGGAAAGCGATAGTATCAACTTCTGAGTTGAGCCCACGCTCAAAGCCACGCTCAAAGTACCCACGCTCAAAGCCAGCATGTGAGGATAGATTGCACGTTTCCACCTTTAGTGGCGGCCTTATAAAAAACGCATGATTCTGACATGTTAAAAAGGCAAACGTGTGCGAGTAACTCCTTTACTAATTATACATATTCAAATGACTGGAACAAAAAGTTAGGCAAGGAAAAGCATAGGGGACATTTAAAGTTGTCTTTAGGTGCATTGTAGGAATTACTATACGATTCAAAATGAAATAAAAGCTAATACACATCACTTTTCTCGTCGGTGGCATTTGAACCTATAGTTGTCGAATTATGCGTCCCACGAGCGATTCGCAATGTAATTCGTTGCGCAGACCCCTATCCAAATAGTCGATTGTCGCCTGCTTTATTACAAATAAAATTCTGTCATAATGATTACAAAACACTTAAGGACAACGGTCAATGTCTCCATGTCTAACTTTGTGTTGCATTGAATTGGTTATAACCAGATTTATTGCATGCCGAATGTCACACGCATCACGATGGTCTACGCAACAATATTTTGGTGGGAGGATGACAGGTATCTTATTTAAATATACAAACACAATTATTGCGTTACCAATCACAGGTAGCAGATGACTGAGTATGCAGACGGCTGAGTTTTCGTAGTTTCAACAAGGCGGCGTACTGGACAATTTCGAAGCACGCCCTGGTGCGCAGTGTAGAGACTCACACATATAAAAAAAAAACCAAACGTTGTTACTGAGTTAAGTAGCTCAATGTTGTTACTATGTGTTTTTGGTGGGAACAACGACACCATGAAAATTCGTAGTGCTGTTACTAACATCAAATAATGCGATGATGAGAGCGTGGCCTACCTAAGAATATCCGTGAGGGAATTTCACTGTCTTTCTAGCTTGTCGTTCTCCTTTTTAACAGCTCCACCTCTTCCTTATAAATCTATCTTCACCTGTTTAGGTTCCTTATACCTATTGGGATGTGATAGTTTTTTTTGTCAAGAGTGGTTAGTTGTGAGATCTCTCCAAGGTTTTATTGCCTTCCCTTCTAAGGCGTCGTGTTAAATATGATTTATGGCGGCACGATACATAGTGCTGCATAGATTCATCATAGAATTAAGGTATTACGATGAATGTAAAGTGCGACTTTGTGTGTGCCTTTCCTCTCTCTCTCTTTCAACCTCCTCCGACCATTTTTTCTATGCAGGGTAGCATACCAGTTCTCCTAGATTGGTTAATAGGTTCGCGTTTTTTTCCCGTCCTGTTCTTTCCTCCCTTGCAGGCTCAAGAAGTAGTGCAGTCTAATGTGGCTGCTGCTCCGTGTTGTACTAAGTGTACCGATAGTTCGACTTTCATGCCGTTAAATATAACAACAGCTTCTGAATCTTTACAGCTGCTCGCTAAGCTAAGGTACCTTCGGAGATAAGTGCAAAATAAAGAAATGATAAGTACTACTTATTGCCGAATACTTCCACCACTTTCCCAGATCGGAGAATTCTCGGTTAGGTCATCGGTGTTTTTCGGCTTCTTGCACTTCTTATATGGCCGTGGTCGTCTTCAAATCGCCGAAACGGCCCTACAAATGAGCTACTGAACGTTTTTACGATACTCTATGAGAAGATCCCGTGCTTTTTGCGTTTTACGCGGAGAAAACGCTGAGAGTTACTATTTCGCGGATGAATTAAGCTTGTTTGCTTATACCACAACAAGGCTGCAACGATGTCCCACACCCGACGTTCAAGTGTGAAGCGGAATGTAGGACTTCGAGCTTTTCGAAATGTTCTTTTGGAGTTCATTATGAATTGAGCTCTTTGGTTTATTGTTCGTGTCATTTTTACTTTGCGTCTTTCGGCGTTTTATTTGTTGTATGTATTGTTCTTCTTCGTAAGAGTTAGAATGGCGTGTTATGGTTTCTTTCATTGAACAGCTCAATGAGGTATTCTGAAGCGTTGTGAATGATTGAAGAGCAGTACTGTAGAATTTCGCAAGACGTTCTACTTTTCTTTCTTTATTGTGTTACTGTTATATTGTGTTATATTGTGTTCTTTATTGTTATATTGTGTTATTTATTTATTGTTTTATTGTTATATTGTGGTATTTACCCCTCGCCTCCGAAGGAAAACGCTACGTACCAGGGAATGAACTATATTTGCTGAGAACAATCCTACAAAATCCTTCTATATGCCACAACCATTATCGACATCCTCACCCAAGTCCACGCCTCGTTATGACGCAGAATGAAATGACAACAACTATTCAAGGAACTGGAGCTTCAAGGATATTTTTCCCGAGTAAAGTGGTCGTTCTTGCGCGTGGTTTTTTTTTTGGCAATTTAACTTCAGGAATAATCTATACCATTTTCAAGGACTGATGCTGCAATGACCATCCAAAAAATCGCTAATGCAGAATTAAATTCCCTGTGGAACGCCGAGTGCTTACGGCACACGCGACTGCATAGACTGGACGCCTCTCGTCGACTCCGGCCTCCGTCTGGACTCTCTCGACTCGAGACAACGGTGCTTTGCCGACTATGGCTTGGTGTCGCCTTCACCAAGGCTTTCGCCTTCCGAATCGGCATGAAAGACAGTACTGCTTGCGGTCATTGCGGCAGCGATGAAACTATAGCGCACGTTCTCTGTCACTGCCCTCGTTACAGCGTGCAAAGACGGCAACTAGCTGCTGCGTTAGCTCGCCTTGACGACAGACCTTTGTCTGAACAATCAGTGCTGGAAAGACGACATGATTTGTGTGCTCACCGAAAATCAGTGAAGCCTTACTGAACTTTTTGCGTGGCAGCGGCCTATTGTATAGACTGTAGCACCCCAGCTCCCCCCCCCCCTTTTTGCGCGCGTCTATTTCCCTCTTCGCTTTCTTTCCAATCTTTCTTCCCCATTCCCCATTCCCCTAGTGCAGGGTAGCAAACCGGATGCTCCATTTTCTGGTTAACCTCCCTGCCTTTCCCTCATTTTATTCTCTCTCTAACTTCAGGAACGCTTCGCTGCCAACAGACGGCCGCCCGGTGCACCCACAGACTGAACACTAATGCGCCACAACGCCAAGCGTTAATGGGAGCCGGCAGTGGTCAGAATTCCGTCCAAATGCGGCTCAGCCGCCACCGTAAGAGTTTCGAATGCACTACGACTTGACCTCTGTTCGTTTAGCGCTGTTTCTCGGCAAGGAAAGCAGCACGCGCTTTAAGTTCCTCATATACATTTTCAGACGAGCGTAATGAGTGGTGCTATCATTACCTTTGTGAAACACTGTCACTTGAGAAACCGAGCCCACAAATAGGTCAGGCTGAACGGGTAACTAATGGTGTCGTTAGCCTTTAGATTTTTGCATTATGGTAAGGCAGCGCTAGTTACTTTTTAGAGATACTAAATGAATATGAGCTATGTTTGGGCAGTCCGGATGTAAACGAAGGGCTGCTCGCAGGACTTACATTAAACCAGGGGGTTTGTTCGAAGCCTTGATGAGTGGAAAGTTTTTATCTAGCAACATATTACTACAAATATAATGAGCTAATTTTTTCACAATATATGTTACCAGCCGCTGTATGGTAGCAGCGACATATTCAATTCACTACCACGCAATTTAGGTACATCAAAAACAGGTTGCTAATAAATTGATTGATATGAGGGGTTTAACGTCTTAAAACCACCCTATGATTAGGAGAGACGCCGTAGTGCAGGGCTCCGGTGACTTTGCCTGCGTGGGGTTCTTTTACGTGCACGCAAATTTGAGCACACAGGCCTAACACATTACTGCCTTCATTGAAAATGCAGCCGTCGCAGCCGGCATTTTATCCCACGACCTGCGGGCCAACAGACGAGTGTCTTAGCCACTAGACCACCACAGCTTGCTAATAAATAGAAGTAGATTTATAGCACTTGCATCACTAAACACCACCAAATAAAAACAAAAACAAACGAAAACAACGTAGCAGATACGTTAGCTCTCAACAATTTTTCGCATCTACCGAATAAACTTATTTACTTATTGTATTAGATTGTTTGTCTAATAATGCGGATAGTCAAAGCAGAGAGACCAAAAAAATTGTACACACAGTGAGCGCGTTTAGGACAAAAAAGAAAAAAAAAACGAAAGGAGAACGCAAAACAATATTACAGAAAGAGGGTCATTTTTTGGACCTAAAGTACAAAGCAGTGCAACAGTAATGATTAGTATGATGTCGATTCGATTATGAAATGCCATTCGGTCATCGTTTTTCCATCGTACTATACTACGATGGTAAAATTAATTCTCAAAATGCGGTCTAGCTAAGTAACGTGTTAATGCATGTTGTCTACGAAGATGTGTGGTTCGGCTTAATAAGAGCGATTGATTGAGATATGAGTGGAGGAAAGAATTCTTTGCATAATACAGTATGAGAAATTCCGGCATTTTCGTCTGTCTTCTTACCTCGAGCGTTTCAATGTGGTTAGCCTTCATGAGTTCCGTGAGGGCATGCGAACTCGACAATTTGTTGAATATAGATGTAACTGTTCTTCGCTGCACTCTCTAAAAACAGTAGTTTTCTAACGCACAAAATGAAACATGGGCCCAAAATGCAACGTCACTTTCTCAAGGGCATCGATGCTACTTTTAGTATACGAGACTCAAACATTTCATACATATTGAAGTCTGCTTCACTGTTTGACATATTTTACAGTGTTATAGCATAAAACGTATCGGTATAAGGGGCTTTGCTAAATTATTGCCCTAAGAGGCATAATTTCCTGAAATATATTGTGCAGGTGTAATCAATTTGGTCATTTCATGTTAACGTAATGTTCAAAGTGACTCCCCGATACCTAAAGTCTGTTACGCCATGCAGAGGAGTTAAACCTTATTTATGCCCATGAAGTAAGAGTGATTTTATGTATAATTCGCATTAGTGCACTTTTGTCTGTACTAAGTGTCATTTCCCGGCACATACTTCGTTGTAAAATATTATTGAAATTCTGCACAAATTAACTTCATTGCAGACAGAACTTTTCTGTCAAAAGCATGCAATGATGGGCAATCACAGCTGCACACGAAATTCGGCAGTGTTAGCAATGTCACTTGTATAGAAAATAAAACTATAAAAACTGCGGGACCCTTAAGCTTCGCCCTAAAAAGTTGAACGTGATAGCGAAATCCGGCCCCTAGTGATCCCTTCAACCACCAAGTGGATACTTATTAATATGTTTTGTTACACACACACACACACACACACACACACACACACACACACACACACACACACACACACACACACACGTGCACGCGCGCGAATGCTACATACGGGTTTTTGCTCTAAATCAAGAGTCGCGAGGCCTCCAAGGTACAGGCCACGTGCTCGCCATCTAGGATGCCATAAAGAGTCTCACAATGCCTCACAGATGGCAGCACATTATCTAGCGGTGGCTGTTTGCTTCATCAACCCCTCTGTAAAGGCATGATATGTTTTCCGCTAGGTAGACATAGTTGTCCATTTTAGGCGCTATTTCAAAGTTCCTGTGTGTTTTTAGTGGCGATGGCTGCACTATCCCGGCCAGTTTTGACGTAGTTTGATGGCCTCCTAATTGCGCCTAAAAAGCGCCGAATGAGCTCGATTTCGTCGTGACACCTGTCGAACAAAATGCGTTAAGGAGATTCCATCCACTGCATGGCATTTGTGTAGTGTTTTTTTCCCACTCAAGCTGCAATTAACACCGTGGCTTTGTGGTAGGACACCTGCTGGCCACGCGAACAACTCGAGACCAAAAATTTTATCTCTAATTTGTTTGCTTCTTCGATTTTTTGCTCACGGATGATTCTTCGCTTACAATCATTGGTGCCGACGCCAATGGCGGAATATCTGCGACACGAGCTCTCTAGCGCAATCGCGTTAAAATGTCCTTACAACTGGTGCCCTTAGCAACCACATTTTTTTACAGTGGTTGCTTGGAGTGATTCTGTGATTGACTTCTAAACTACATAGCACACTGTGCTCGAATAATTCATGTTCAAATGAGAAAGTGTGTAACTCCATTAAATGGTCGATCTATGAAATGTGTTGTACGATCCCTGCCTAAATACAAGAATGCGGTCTGATAGGAATTTCAGTGTCGTCATTGATGTACATGTTGGTGATCCCTTCTGCACGGGGACATTGATCTCTGAGGCTTTGAAATTATAACGTTCGATCGATATCATTCGTCTATTGATGTAGGAAGCATTGTGCACATCATGCTTTGGACTGAAAAGATGCCTAGAGCGCTGTATTTAGTTGGCTACTCAGTGCTATTGAACTACGAGTTACGCATTTTCCATCACTGCTCCATTTATAAGCCTTTTTTTATTCTAATGGTTCTCAGAGACTTTCTTTGCCTGGTGAAGTTTAACGAATGGCTTCCAATAAAAAAAGTTTGTTACTTATTGTTGCGTTTTGTTCATCAAGTGCTCATTAATTTTTTCACTACTGAAGAGTAAAAAAACGAAGATAAAAGACAGCGACGTTGCCAGAACGCCTTTTATGCTCTACTCAATCGAAGTCAAGCATGCTTACCAACTTGGACAGCTTGCTGTACGTTTAGTTTAACATGCCAATAAATCAATCAATCAATCAATGAATCAATCAATCAATCGACTAGTGTTTATTTCTCACCAAAGATATGTACAGTGGACAAAAACGAGGTACAGACGGCCCTAGTGACAAATGCTCTCAAGGGAGGAGGGAGACATAAGGCATTCAAATGATTCTAATGTCACATACTTTGTTAGGTTGTATGTGTTCGTGTGCATTTATAAACACTTGTGTGTTTTAAAAACGACGGGTGCGGAGAACGTTCAAATTATACCAAGTCATCATTTCCTTGCCACACCCCTGGAGATACGTTTGACATGAACGGAACTTTGTTACGATCCATATGGATGTACTAAATGGCACTTCAATTTACTTTACGGGTGGTTTTGTTTCGAAAGCACCACTGAATAACAACAAGAAGCTTACAGAATAGATAAAAATTATTCGTGTGTTTTCTCTTGAAGTCTTGAAAGCACATTTCTGTCGTCATGCTTTTTAGTTGTCACTATACGTTCAAGTGAACTTTGCGCGATGTGGTATAGTGAGACAGACTCCCACACTAGTACCTACTAGAGAGAAGACTATGGCACGATGGAGGCTTTAGGACACCAGAAATCATTCAACAGGGATACTCGCCAAAGCACATGCTTCAAACAGAAGACTTTTCTTCGCGAAGGCAACAATTGCCTTACTTAGCACTATGTATGTCTACCATTATTCCCTACTTTTTTATAACTTCTCTTCTTATCTCTCTCTCCCTTTCTCCACGTTCTTCCCTCTTTACCCTCAAGAAAATTGTATCTGAGAAAAACTCATGGGTAGTGAGAGAGTGAGAAGTAAAATTAAGGGCGGGAGCATCCTCGCGTGTAAAATGGGGTGCGTAACGAAGCAAATAAAAAAAATAAATATGAAAAGTGGGACGGGTGGGAAGTCATAGATATGCTTTCATACGGTTTTCATCGCGCGGCAGGGTGGAAACCTCTGGGAGACTACGCTTTAGATACGCTAATAGCACCACAAGTGATAGCTCTATATATACGAGGTGAAAACCTACATTGATATATAACCAACCTTGAAACACTGGGTAATCATATTTTTTTTCGAAGCTTAGTGTATAAGATGCCTATAATTGGATATGACGATTTCGCGCGTATTTATTAAACTTTATTCAGTATATTGAAGACAGTATTGCAATATAAAGAAAACAAAAAATGCGTATATACAGAAGGAGGTTCCAAAGTAAAAACTATCATAGGGAGCTTTTCTTAGAACGAGTATAAACAACGTAAAGCAAAGATTGACAACTAAGAAGTTATTTCAATATAACAAACTGGCACATACGTAATATACTTATCAATGGATGTTCATACATAGTGAGCATACATACACACATATTTGCAAATATATTAAAAGCACTATGCATATAAAGACATTAATAAAATCACTCGATGCGTGTGGTTAGCAAAAATGTTTTCGATGACGTAGGAAATAAAATAATGAAGGGTTTCATTATTTATTGATGAAAGTGACTTCTAGAATGAAATTGTAGTAAACAACGTGGTCATCTTGTCGTAGTTAGCGTTTAATTTTGTAAGGAGAGTGTTCCAACTTTTAGAAAACTGTGTGTTATTGCTATTGTGTTAATATTATCGTGGTGATAATAAGGAAGCACAAAAACTAGCGCGAATTAAATACTTCCTTATAATCTTTATGGGGAACGCTATTTCGTGAACTTGTTTTTCTTAATATTATACGCGCCAGTGGGTAGTGTCAGTACCTCAGTTGTGTTGACCAATGACAAGGACCGTAAAGTTGAATTTTCTTGAACCTATACTGGACTAAATGAAGCTATACTCCAACCAGGATTTCTCTTAAGTACCTGCACCTTTCTCAGAACTTTTCGAAACTTCCATTTCATTGCTGAGTAAACTTTAAGAGATCGAGGATCGTGTGGTAACACGCAACCTGTATTTATCTCTGTGGTTGCTGAAAGGTCGCTCAAAGTCAGCGAAACCAGTTTTCGTACAGGTCCCTTCTTCATTGGGATGTAAGGAAAAGACCGCTGCCACCGTTTGTCTGAAAGAAAGAGAATGACAACGTACGCGACGTGTTTTTCACGTTATGCATGTAGTGACCAGATCGTCACATTCCTCAAACTTCCTTGCCCTATACCTATTTCTGTCTTCACAAACCTAAAGAGGCGATGACGAGGGCACCAAGCGTAGGTGGCTAGATAAGTAGACAGATAGATAGGTGGATAGATAGATAGATAGATAGATAGATAGATAGATAGATAGATAGATAGATAGATAGATAGATAGATAGAGCTTCTGTTAATTAGCCGCACAAGTGTATCTTTAGCTGTGGCAAAGTATTTCTCCCTCAGCATCGAGTTCTTCGGCTAAAATTATAGACGATTTACTGTCATAGAACTTTTGTAAAACAAACTTCACTTTCTTAAAAAAAACTGCACATCACGGATGTGCAGCGCTCGGATATTTTGTGATAGAGTGTTCCTCTTCATCCATCGAAGAAGAACACAGGAATCCTTTGTTCTTGTAATCAGTGAAGTAGAAGTGACGGTGAGGAATGAGTTTCACAAACAGCCTGGCAGAGCAAAAGTACCCTGCCGTTCTTCAAAATGTCAGCTAAAGCTCCCGCAGGAGGTATGTAGCCATGCGTGTCTCCGCTAATGCCAGCTACATAAAACTAACTAAAATACCTTTCAATGTTTCCGCTTTTTTCCGAAACGCACTTTTTACATTCTATTGTACAAATTGGCTAGAAAGCCAGTGTATGGAAATGCAGTTTACCGTAACGTGATTGATTAGCTGTTTGCGTTCAGAGTGCGATAGATAGAACATGGACCAGAATCAGGTCAGCGCGCTGCCAGAGGTGATTGTTTCTGAGAAAGCGAGCTTGTAGACGGATACATTACCTTTTGAGTTGACATTAATGTTCTTTATAATTTTGAAGTAATTCGCAAGATTAGGACGCAGGGCAGATGTTTGCTCCCCAAATGATCGATAGGAGGTTTATAAGAAGTGTTTGATTATTTCGAACACTCTCAACTACGGGAGAGCAGTGAGCTGGCACCTCAAGTTTTGTTTAAGTGTATTTAGAAAAAGTGTGTAACAATTTAGAGCACTAGGCACTCTATTATGGGAGAGCATGAAGCCAACCAGTGGGACCTACACTTGATGAGGCCTTGTCATCTCGGCGTAGGCCTGGTCCTTCCTCGGTTAACCGCACCTATCTTTCGCAGAATCTGCATGTTACGTAGGCCTGACAACCCCCCGTTATGAACCACTAATATCACGAATGATAACGTAGATCTGCGAAATAAATGTTGATGACGGCACGAAGCCTTGTATTTTGTTCTGGTTGGCCACCTTTAATTTTGTTCTTCTTAAGCTTTAACTTTTTCATACACTTTGAGTGATGCACAGTATTGTGTCCCTGTTTTTACGCTGATGTGACTTATTATTTAGTTAAAACATATACACACTATGTACGCTCTGCAGGCAGTATTACGCTCGGATGTCTCGCACCTGCCCTACGACTACAGGCAATGGTAAGGGGAGCCTCGACAGCGTCGATGTGCATGTATGTGAGTAGTAAGATTTAATGTGAATTCCAGGACGCTGCTCATGCCCCAAAAAGCGTTAATGTACATGGCGGAGTTGGCTCAATGAAAGGTAAAAGTAATCAGTAGTTTTCACTTGCTCGCGTTTCTTCCGTCGCGACTTCATGTGAATCGTTTGTAGCTTGCCCAGGAGTTCTGTTTAGAAAATATTTAACAGATATTTTGTTACAAAATGCTGATTTTTCTTTATTATGCCTCTGAAGCTTATAAAAACGCTTTGGTCTTCGTTTGGAACACATTGTGATAACTTTGGGCTGGCTTTGGCCAGAGGCTCCCAATTTAAATTGCATGCTGTGGATATCCACGCATTTGTTTCATCGGAAGTTTTCTGCCATAAAAACACACAAGAATGGGCAGGAACCCGAGCATTAGTTGAATTAGGAGTCGGTTTTAACTAGCCGAGTTCGAAACAACGAGCCGTTTCTGCATCGTATTTTCAAAAAGCAGCCACCTCACACACAATACTGGTGTATACGTACATGATGCAGCACCATGTTGCAGTGTCGGCTTGCCCAACTTATTACGTTAAAGGGACACTAAAGTCAAACAACAATTTAAGTGAGTAAAAACTCAATGTATGACAGCATCTAAAATGCCAATATGATAAACAACAGTGCCCTACTTACCGAGAAAAAATAAAGTAAATGAACAGAAACACAAGCCCCACAGTAGGACATTTTTCAAAAAGATCCCGATGACATCAAATGGACCGCCTACAATTAATCCCTAGTAATCGATATAACTGCACTAAATAAAGAATGTTCCATGTAATAAGAGACGCAATAAAATGCTGCTCCCTCGTTTCTGTTTGAACCAAGGAAATGAGAATCGCCAGACGTTACTGCGGGGAATTGCGCGAGTGGTTTAAAAATTCAATTTTCGCGTAGTTACACGGGACAGGTAGTGTCATCTAGTGAGGCGTAGTTGAAACAAAAGCGTCTGTGATCCTGAAGCCAATGGCGAGAAACTGATTAATGGTCGTTGTTGCTGTTGTGGCTCCGGCTGCTTTCAGTCTGCTGCCACTAGCGCAGTGAAGCCGGGCAACGTTGTGCATGGCAACAGTGACGTGAAACGGACCAGTCAGTTTGCTTCTTGAGGCGGGTAATTTGAAGTGCGCTAACGTGATGCGGAGCACGAAAACGTAATTTTATTTCAAAATAGGTTTTTCCTTCGCACAAAAGCAACACTACGAGGCTTCTAGACCACCATTTCAACAATCAATGTCGACATAATAATTGACTTTAGTGTCCCTTTATTAATTTTCGTGGACGCTGAGTCCGGTTCGCGGATCTATTACTTCTTCCTGTACATGATACTTACTAATATTAACTAACATTCACTACCTCCTAAAGAAATCAGAGAACACCAATACCGTTGATTAGACAAACGCAAAGAACATGGTGGCCTTAATCACAGACCGAAAAGGGAACATCACAAGTTTTGCCTCCATAGCTAAAGCCTCCATTACGACAGCGGAGGATATAGCGATCGCACTGGCGATCAAAGATGGCATAGGTGAAAAGCCCCATTGACAATAATCACGAATTCGAGGGCTGCTTCTAGGAACTACGAAAAGGGTAGAATATGTACGAAAGCATTCCGAATTCTAACCAAATTCATAAGGACTTTTCAATTGAGTACACTCAAACCATTAAGTGGGCGCCAAAGCACGAGGACGTCACTGGCAACCAGTTTGCAGATGAGGCGGCTCCAGGCTTCACAAATTGGCGAGCTTCCTTGTACACTGCTATAGAGGACCCAATGCCCCTAGGCCGTAATTTTGCAGTACATCTTCAGTATTACAGGAATAATAGAAAGCTGTATCCAGCACCGCATAAGAGCCTCACAGCAATAGACTCTGCGGCGTTACGCAAACTCCAGACAAACACACACATGAACTTACACAGGCTACATGTATTCTACTCCATAGCATACAGAGATATGTGTCTGTGACGTGGGGCCACACCAACTGTGTTTATCATCACTTGGGGGTGTACACTTCACAATGAACACCACAGCATGAACAGTCTTCTTCAGCACGTGGTATGGCAACACGCGCCGTTCAGCGTCGCAGTGCGCGCTTTCTAAGACACCCTCCGGGTGTTCGAACCAGCGACGTCTCGCTCCTCAGCGTGCTGTAATAACCGTCTAGGCTACTCTTTTCATATTTTTCATCTCACTAACAGCGATCTATGTACACACACCATTCTGTGGAGAAAATACCTTTCGTTGCCAGAGGTGGCAGCAGCAAGCATGAGTACAACCAAGAAGCATGAGTGGCGTCCACACATACATGTGAACACAATTCATGCTTGTAGTTCATGAATGAGGCAGTTGGTTGATTTACCGGGTGTCTCTTGTACCAGCGTGAATATATACCGCCTTTATAAAAGAATTTACAAATGAGAGCAGCATCAATAGCTATATTTCGTTTGATGTAGCGAAACCGTTTAATAATAGTAGTCTTTGAAACACGGAAACTGTCAAAGGAGAATATGGTTTTACATACGCACCAATTACAAAACAGACAATAAGAAACAGATCAAAAACAGGAAGAGTAAGAAAGAGAAAGAAATATATGAAAGGAGATAAACAAAAAGAAATAGTACACAAAAAGCAAAAAGACAATAATAAAGAGTAGAAAGAGGAAGAAGGAATAAAAATCTAAGAGAAAAAAAAGAACGCTGCACAGATGCACTTTGGTCGGTGAGTCACGCAACACTCGGTGCCGCTTGCTTTAGTCAACTAAGTGACTGCTAGAGGGCAGCGCTTGCATACAGCACTGGCGTTTGGCGTGCTTCCTTTCTCTTTGCTTGGACTCACTCAGTGAACACTCTTCATTGCCGCTCCGCATTATGAACACCCCAGAAGCCAAAGCAGCGGCGCAGTGGGCTCGCAACACAGCAGACCAATGTGAATAAGACTGACTCGTCGTTAAGAAAACCCGGAGTCATAGGCCAGCGAAGCAGAAGTGAGGCGCGTATGCTGTCAAACAAACCGATAACGTCTTTATATTATGGTGGAGGAATCGGTGTTCTCCCGGCAAGCCTCTCGAAATTATTCACTTTGTGATTATGGTTGTTTTCGCTCACACAGAGAGAGAGAGAATAAAATTTTATTGGCGAATGTATACACACACCTTTCATTGGTTGAGGCCCTCAGTACAGGGCTCCATGGCCCTGCGCGATCCTGCAAGCCCGCTGGACCAGCTACTGCTGTTGCTGCCGGTGTAAGCTGAACAGTGCAGACCAAGGAGGAATAAAAGAAAATTGCTGGAGTGGAAATGATTGCGCAGAAGTAAATTTCCTCTGGCAAGATTGCGGCTCTGGCGGCCGTCTTACTAGGGGCATGATAAAGTATTACCGTTCAGGGATGAAAAACGAAGCATTTTCCTCGCAAGCCCAACGAGTTCAATGTGGGAACTTTTTTGGGTAACATAGTGCTCCAAGTGCGTCTTACTGTTACTAGTTTTCCGTAGTGAGCCTCTACGGAGGCAAAGTTCTTTGAAGATTCAGTCATTCATACCTGTTTCTGCGTGTTATTTTGTCTGGAACAACTATATTTTAATAAAGAACTAACGTAGCATATACATAACGTATCAAAGCCACTTGATCTTTAAGTGTGCACTATCAGAAAAGAGCACGTTTCCGCCATCTTGTCAGTGGCAAAGGGTGGCATCACTTCTGCTGGCAAGGCATTGCGGGAGCTTCCACTCCAGCAATTTTTTTTAAACTCCTCGGTGCAGACTCTCAAGAAAAAGGGGTGTGGTTGGTAATGAGAGGAAGATCCTGTGGAGCCGAAAATTCGCCGGTAGAGTGGGCGACACTGATTTGTAGCTCACAACCAGGAACGATGACACCGCCGCCACCTTCACGGAAACTTCTGCGGAATTAGCTTTTTAACGGTGCCGTTAAAGAGCACGGTTATATTTTTACAAATTTTTGACAGAGGCGATGAGTTAAAGAAATAAACCAATGAATTCTTCTGGTACATAATACCATCAACGCAATTCGCAATATTGTTGAAGACTTTCGTTGTTTTTGATGAGTTCGGGCAAAATACCAGAGCACGTATTATGGTTGTGCATGTCAGAGCGAGGAGTGCATGTTGCGTCGATGTGTTAGGCTCCATTAGCACTTAAGCTGCATCGCTGCATGTGGCCCCCAGGGATATTTTACGGATTGCGGGACGGCTTTATGCTCTCACATAGTAGAGTACCTATAGTACTCTAAATCATTACCCACTTTTTCTAAACGCACGTATTTTCTGGTACGTACTAATTGTGTATTAGACACGCGAGCTGACGTGCAAGGTCCAGGATGGGGTCACTCTGATTGGAACGCGCGAGAGCTGCATCACCTGGTGCATCATTTCTCTTTGATAGATACGTACAGACTAGTGCATGGACCACAATAAGCCTGGACTTGGCGGCGTAGCACATGGTCTAGTCGGTTGGATCGTTTCTATGTGCCGAGCACGCTAGCTTGTTACGTATCGTACTCCCATGTAGTAACATTACCATCATCCCCTGTTTATATACCAGACCACCGACCAGTGATGCTCGAGGCTTACTTTCAGTTTTCATCATCAGTGAGACCTTGGTGTCTTGACATCCGCATTCTGCACGACGTGCATTCACGCTCCAGTTTATCTAGAATCTTGCGCGCCTCTCTTTTGGGATGCGGTCTGGAGCTGTGGGACACGCTCAATACACAGTAGTGTTTACACTGCTCAGCAGGAGGGTGGGCCCTTAGACGCCGTACGTCCAAAGGACTAGCGGACATTGCCACAAAGCTGCGTATTGCTCTTCGGGTGATCGGCTAACTTCCTTGATGCGCACATGGCAGCGAGAGTTAAGGAGTCGTTTTCAACGCCGTATAGCAGCTTCGTCGTTGACGGCGGCTGCTTGGCATATCAGACGTAATCCATGTGCTCACCTTGAGGTACTACGCTTTTCGAAAAGCTCGCTTCTCATCCCATCGAGTCGACTAGGAACTCCAGCTTCCAGATCCTTACACACTGCGTTGCCGCCGACGCGTGATCAATCAGTTTTCCTAGATCACTTTGCCAACATAGCTCGTACGACAATGTCATCACATCGCGGTACCACCGAGACAACTACAATGTTAAGTAGGCTCCCTCAAATTTCATCTGAAGTAGCTTAACAACTTTGCCCAAGTCCGTCAGCTGACGAAGTGAAAGACGCACTGTCTTCCATGAAGCGTGGCTTGGTCCCAGGGCCGTACGGGTGTCCTGTTGAGTTTTATTTAACGTTTTCGGACGACATTGGTGCTCTTTTCACCTCTGTTATTTGCCGCTGTTTTGAGAACTTTGATTTGCCTGATCGCTTTTGCCATGGTCGAATTGTTTTAATACCTAAACATGACCCATCGTCGGTTCGCCCAGAGAAGTGCAGACCAGTACCGCTCCTCAACGTTGATTACAAAACTTTCGCGACAGTTATCACTCGGCGTTTGAGAAGCCTGATGCCCTCCTTAATATGTCATCATCAGGCGTGCTCTATTCCTGGAAGAGAAATCTACAGTCTCTCCTTTGTTACGCGCGATATAGTTGCGTACACGTTAATAAAATCAGCTCGGGGACTCTTGGTTTCACTTGACCAGGAAAAGGCATTCGATCGCCTCGAGCATATAACTTTATATTTAACGTTTTGGCAGCATTTGCCTTCTCGCAAAACTTCATTGAGCTTCTCAGAAACGCATACCAAAATATACGCAGCATGTTTTTTCTTGATGGTTTAGAGGGTGCGCCATTTCCTGTTACCCGTAGTGTTCGCCAGGGGTGTCCTTTATCTCCTGCACTTTTTGTACTCAGCCTCGAACCATTCCTTCATTCGCTAATCCCTGATCCTTACTTTAGAAGCCTTCCTCTTCCCGGTAGTGGTACCATGACGGTGACAGCTTTTGCTGATGACATCACGTTGTATTTGAAGAATGAGGACAGTTTATCCCGTAGCTTAAGACTTTTTGCTACGTATGGCACGATTTCAGGTGCTGCGTTATATTTTTCAAAATGTTGATATTTATCCATTGGTTCTCCAGACGACTGCCTAAGTCCCTTTTTTGGTCTTTAAAAAAGTGACTTCATTCGTTTTTTGTGGCTTGATTATACTTGCTACGGCATATCAGCCTCCTTGTGGAATTCAGTAGTCGAAGATGTAAAAAGACACGTCCGGGAAGTACAAGAGTATGATTTACCGATGCTCGACAGAAGGAATTTAGCACAGACGGTGTTTTGCGGCCGTGCATGGTACATATCTCATGTCTTACAGCCCCCATTACGAATCACTAGGTCGTTGCAGTCCCTCATTGGCCCCATTTTTCTGTTCGGGTAAAACAGAGCTGGTTTGCTGAGCAGCTCTGGCGCAACCGAGAAACTGTGGTGAATTCGCATTCCCCACCCTCTCTGTTCGCTGCCGGCTGCTTGCCCTACGATTCTTACTTCGGTTGTTGGATGGTGATCAGTGCCCCGCGCGTGATCTTGCCTGCTATTTCTTAGGCACCAAGTTACGCTATTTACTGCCAGATGCACGGCTTCATTCTGCATAGCAAACACTCAACGTGCCTGAATTTTACTCAACGACAGTAGCGTTTTATCGACACGCGCAGCAGGTTTGTCCCGATGTGAACATTCTCGAAAGCCACCTTGTAGATAAAACGGTGGCTCTTCTGCTTCCTCTGGTTCCTCCAGCCCGTCTAGCACGATCGAGACATGTCTCGTGGAGCACGATAACGGCATCGTTTTTGGCTGGTCACCTCCGTGACTTTATGTGGCGTCTTGGATGGAGAGTACTCCCAGCACGGGACAGACTGGAGAAGTGGGGCATGGTCCCATCTTCCACTTGTCCTAACTGCCCGTTACTGGTGTTTAACCAGCATATGTTGCAGCAATGTGTCATTGCAAAGGTGTTTTGGAAGTCAGTTAACACTAGTTTTCGTGGCCTAGGTGTTAATCGCTTTGTAACATCTGGTCGCTGCTCGCGTTGTTGCTTTGCACGCCTTCTAATAGCCGCGGGAGCTTTTTGTTTGTGGCGTAATAGGTGCGAAGCTGTTGCGGCAGGTCATCGTCTTCGTGCTCTCTTTCCGATTGTGGAATGCCTCTACTCTGAACTCTTATCGTTTTTGTCGGAGGAATTGTTCTTCCTTGGGGAGGACGAATTTCTGCGACAATGGTCGTGCCGCTTTCTGTCCGTAAATGCCAGCGCGTTCAATTCGTCTTCCACCTAGCCTGGTTCCTATAGTCAGGTCACCTGTCAATGTCTGATTAGTGCATGTAATCAGCATGTGTTTACTATTTCTATGTGTTTGTGTATGTCTCATATGGGTGTGAGCTCTGCTATACATGCACTTCATTCTAACACTGTAAGTTATGTAACTTTTATGAATATTGATACCAGTTCTACATATTTTCAAACAACTTCACCAAGTCTTGTAAATTCTGTACATATTGTCACGGGATAAGTAGATGCCTGAGGCTGACGACGACGAAGTGCTGAACGTGAACGTGCTCGGACTGCTGCAGCGTTGTACGCATTAGCTCGCCAGTATATCCGCCACTACGCATTTGCTCGCCAGTGTATACTTTATTCCCCGTAACATCATTAGTGGAAGGTGCGGGGTACCACTCGCTATACAGCACAACGAGCTGGATCTTCGCAGTGGACGGTGCATTGCAGCTACTACGATGACTGACCAGGCTACTCCATGTCAATAAGATCCGTCAGCCCCGCAGCCGATCGTTGTGGTGCAACTTCGTGACCCAGGCCCATTCAACGGCACAAGTGGCATAGACGTCGATGACTGGCTGGTTCTATATCAGCGCGTCAGCAGCAACAACCTTTAGGATACGACGCTTATGTTGGCGAACATCATCTTCTACTTGCAAGGCACGGCAAAACTCTGGTACGAGACACATCAAGAAGAGTTGACTCGCTAGGACGTCTGTAAGCAGAAATTGCACTATCTATTTGGGTAACCAATCGGACGTCAAGTGACCGCAAAGAAAGAGCTTGCGACTCGTGCCCAGACATCCACAGAGCCGTACATCGCGTACATCCAGGACGTGTTGGCTTTGTGCCGCAAGGTCGACAAGGACATGCTCGACGAGGACAAAGTCGGACACATCCTGAAAGGAATTGCCGATGACGCCTTCAGTTTTCTCCTGTGCAAGGACTGCTCGACGGTGGAGTCGGTCATCGAAGCATATCTTCGATGACCGGAGTGGCAGCCACAATGACTGGAGCCAGCTTGGCTCCAGTCATTGTGGCTGCCACTCCGAACCGCACGTTCGCGCCACGACGAAACCCAGCTGAATGGCGCACTCATGATGATCGGCCCATATGTTTCACGTGCCATCGAATCGGACACATCGCTAGCGATTGCCGCAGCCGTTGGACCTCATCACCTCGAGCGAGCTTCTATGATTGGCGGCCTCGCTCTGAACGTGCACCTTATGGCCCGTCCTACCATGCTGAGGCAGGTGCAGAGCATAATCCAGAACGCCGGACAAGCCGCTCGCCATCGCCCGTGCGTCATCAGTCTCGCTCGCCCCAACCCTGCCGTTCTCGGTCTCCCTACGACCGCCGCTCGGAAAACGAGCCGGTGCAGCCCCTGGAAGTGACGCTGCATACACGACTCGGACTGCAAATCCTCTGATTACTCCCTACCAGCGGTGCAACCTTCTTACAATTCTCGTTGATGGTTTACCTGTAACTGCTCTTATTGATACCGGTGCACAAATATCTGTGATGAGCTCAGACCTCCACCGCCGCCTCCAAAAATTTCTGACGCCTGCGATTGCCCCTACCGTTCGTACAGCGGATGGGAGTACTCCTGCTGTGCTTGAAAAGTGCACTGCGCCGTTAACAATTTCCGAGCATCAAACTTCAGTTCTGTTCGCTGTACTGGAAAATTGCCCTCATGACCTCATCCTTTGACTCGACTTTCTGACTTCACACGCTGCGCTCATTGACTGTTCCAAAGGTCTTCTTTGGCTCGAACTACCATCTTTCTCAGAGACCGTCTCTACCAGCCCACCTCGTCTACGCTCTGTCCATTTCCTGAGACTTCCACCGCAAGCCACAGTCCAAGTCCAACTCTCACCATATCCTCCAGTACCCGATGGTGATTATGCTGCTGCCCCAATTTCTGACGTGGCCATGACACGCAATGTTGCACTCCCCAACACGGTGGTTACCGTTAAGGACAACCGAACTTCATTTCCCGTCCTTAATTTCGGCTTCTCAGCGAAAGTTATTCCTCGCGGCAGGTCACTTGCGCATCTGACACCACTGGTCGACCACACAGTTTCCGCCCTAACAACCGATTCGCCACCCGATTTTTCGTCAACGTCGCTCTCGTCACGTTCCTGTTCCGACCTTATCAAGCCAATGCCATCTGACAAGGTCATCTCTGAACAAGTCTCTGCTTTTGTCGTGTGCTTGCTTCTTATCAGGACATCTTTGACTTCGGCGACCGTAATGTGGGCCAGACATCCGTGGTAACCCATCGCATCGACACCGGTGACGATCGACCCATTCCCCGACGATCCTACCGTGTGTCAGCCCTGGAGCGTGCTATTATACAGCGAGAAGTTGATAAAATGCTTGATAAGGGCATAATCGAACCCTCATCCCGTCCCTGGTCCTCACCCGTTGTACGTGTTAAAAAGAAGGACAATAGCTGGAGATTCTGTGTTGATTACCGTAATCTCAACCATTATACCAAGAAAGATGTCTATCCCCTACCGCGCATAGTTGATGCACTCGATTGCGTGCACGGCGCCAAATATTTCTCTTCAATAGGCCTACGCTCAGGCTACTGTCAGATCACTGTGGACGACAAAGACAGAGAGAAGACGGCCTTCATGACTCCTGATGGACTTTCTCAGTTCAAGATGTTGCCTTTTGGTTTATGCAATGCCCCCGCGACATTTGAGCGCATGATGGACTCTCTCCTTCGAGGCATGAAGTGGACCATTTGCCTCTGTTATCTTGACGACGTTATTGTTTTTTCGACTACTTTCGGCGACCGTCTTAGCCGTCTGTCCACAGTGCTTGATGTTTTTTGACGTGCCAACTTGCAACTTAACTCGTCCAAATGCCGCTTTGGGCAACGTCAAATCTGCGTACCCGGCCATCTCGTTAACGCTGCGGGCGTTCAACCAGACCCTGCGAAAGTCCGAGCAGTTCGCGACTTCCCCACACCCCGCTCAGCAGAGGACGTCCGAAGTTTTCTGGGACTGTGCTCCTATTTCCGTCGTTTTGTCGAGAAGTTTGCTGAAGTAGCCCGTCCTCTAACCTGCGTCCTCAAAACCGATGTCACATTCACCTGGGGCCAACAGCAAGCAAACGCCTTCTCGTCGCTCGTTGACATTCTCACCAATCCACGAGTCCTAGCACACTTCGACCCATCTGCCGCCACGGAGCTTCGTACTGACGCCAGTGGCCACGGCATAGGCGCAGTGCTTGCGCAGCGGCAACAAGGCATGCACCGCGTCGTCGCGTATGCAAGTCGACTGTTGTCGCGCTCGGAACAAAATTATTCCATCACAGAGCGCGAGTGCTAGGCTCTCGTCTGGGCCATTGCGAAATTCCTACCGTACCTGTATGGCCGACAATTCTCAGTTATTACGGACCACCATGCGCTTTGCTGGCTCTCCTCACTCAAAGACCCTACGGGACGCCTTGGTCGCTGGTTGCTGCGCTTACAAGAGTACACTTTTTCCGTATCCTATAAATCCGAACAACTTCAAAGGATGCCGACTGCTTGTCCCGTTACGCAGTCGATCCCCCTGACACGAGGGAAGATGAACAAGAGGCTCTCGTTATTTCGATTACCGACTTCACCGAGATAGCTGCTGAACAACGCCGCGACCCCTCTTAGCGTGCTATTATCAATGGTCTGCACTCTCTCCACCCTGACCACTCCTTACAACTGTTCGTTCTTCACAACGACATCTTGCACCGCTACAACGCCCGCCCTGATGGTTCTGAGCTTTTACTCGTTGTTTCTGTGCATCTTCGCTCAGACGTTTTGGCTCAGCTGCATGATGCCCCCACCGCTGGACACCTAGGGATGTCACGCACGTATGACCGCATTCACCGCCGATTCTTTTGGCCTGGCCTCTACCATTCTGTGCGACAGTACGTTGCGGCATGCGACCTCTGCCAGCACCGAAAGACACCTGCTCTGAGACCTGCTGGTACCCTCCAGCCCATTGAAATACCAGATGAGCCATTTTTCCGAGTCGGCCTCAATCTTCTAGGACCTTTTCCCGTGTCGGCCACCGGTAATAAGTGGGTTGCTATTGCTACCAACTACGCAACGCGGTATGTTGTTACACGCGCCCTCCCCACCAGCTGCGCTACTGATGTAGCCGTTTTCCTTCTTCTAGACATCATTCTGCGTCATGATGCTCCTCGTCAGTTGATCACTGACCGCGGTAGCTGTTTTCTATCTAAAGTAGTCGACGAGCTCCTGCAATCCTGCTCTAGCCACCATCAGTTCACTACAGCGTACCATCCGCAAACCAACGGCCTCACGGAACGGCTCAACCGTACCCTGACGAATATGTTAGCGATGTACGTCTCCAAGGATCACAAAGATTGGGACATCAACTTACCTTTTGTTACCTTCGCATACAACAGTTCACGTCATGATACAGCTGAATTTTCACCTTTTTACCTACTGTTCGGTTACGACCCGCATTTGCCCATGGACACCATGCTCCAATCTGACGCCCTCTCATCGACTGCTTATGCTCGTGATGCCCTGGCCTGAGCTGACATCGCCCGCCATGTCGCCCGGGATCATTTATGTGCCTCGCAGCTTAGCCAGAAGAGTGCTTACGATCACCGGCACCGCGACGTACAGTACTCTCCTGGGTCACTCGTCTTGCTGTTGATACCATCACGTCGTGTTGGTCTCTGCGAAAAACTGATGTCCCGTTACGTTGGCCCCTACTGCAACATACGCAAGGTCACCAGCGTGACTTATGAAATAGCTCCACTCCATACCACGTCAGTACCAGCTTCAGTCCCGACCGATATAGTGCACGTCTCACGGCTTAAACTATACTACTCACGCCTCGAGAATTGATCGCACCGGGACGGTGCTTCTGCCGCCGGCGGGTAATGTCACGGGCTATGTAGATGCCTGAAGATGACGACGACGAAGTGCTGAACGTGAACGTGCTCGGACTGCAGCAGCGCTGTACGCATTAGCTCGCCAGTATATTCGCAAGTACGCATTTGCTCGCCAGTGTATACTTTATTCCCCGTAACGTCCCCATGACAATATATCACCATGTACACTGTTCATATTGTGATTCGTGTATATGTGTAGGGTATGTAGTTATTAGTACCATGGACTATGGACATCCTATGGAGTTGGACACTTTTCTTTAAATGTGTATTGTATGTTGTGTTGAGAAAAATTATTTACAGCGTGTACAGAACACAAAGGCCTCATATCATTCCATTATTAGGGCATATACACTTCGGCACATGTATTTTGTGCTTTGTTTTTTGTTTGTTATTGTGCCTGTCGTAGGGATGCTCATTACTTAGGTTTGTTGCGTCCCATGATAGAATAAACTTTTTAAACACACACTTTCTGGCGTTTGGTGATCAGCATGTTTTAAGTAAGCAAGCAATGGCAGTCGCGGCACAGAAAGATTTTTGTTGAGTTTATAATGTGCATTGGTGCTTTTGTCATGCGGAGGGGACTGGCATGCCTGTGGGGACGCCCTCAGAGGGCCATGTTTCCTCTGCGATATCGCTTAAGAACCATGATGCTAACACATCTGAACGAACAGTTATTCATTCTGGGGGAGGAAGCTTCCCTCATGTGGTGGTAGACACGATTTATTATTCTAAGAAAGAACAAAGTGTCCATCCCTTACCTTCATAATGGAGAAGGTAGGCAAGTGTTTGTGTATTTACTGAACCTTCATTTAGTATTACACACTATTTATTTATTCTTATACGCATTTCGTAAATGTTGTATTTCGTTCTTTTTCATGAATTGTACGTATCCCTGCAAATAGTTTTATTTATGCACGTTAGTATTTCTGTTTACAGGTACCAACAATTTCTGTTGTGCATTTGAATATCTATTAAGATGTATTATAGAATGCCGTGTGAACGAACAATGTAATAATCATATAGTGGTTTTGGGACGTTAAACCCCACATATCAATCAATCAAATCAACAATGTAACATATAAATGTCTTTTGTGTATGTATGATTTTTTCAGAAATAAAATTCTCCTAAACATGGGTGTCCATTGTCTTGAGCCATTTATATGTGCTCTAAAACGGGATTCGCGTGTCCGAGGTCTTGCGCTTTTGGGCAGCAGTTTCGTAAAAGTTATGGATTTAGGGGCGAAGCTCCTTATAGCGGCCCCCGTTTGTCCCTCGTAGTCGTAGTCGTAGTGTGCAACAAGTGTTACATTTTGACCTCCAAGGTGGTGCCGGTGGGGGGTTTCGCCTGTGCGTTGTTGAATGAAAAAAATTCGCTGCGTGCGCGTTAACTAAAACCTGAATGCTCCGGTCTCTCAATCCCCATTAGCAGCCATTGCAATGTACATTGAGCACTATCTGACAAGAAAGGGTTGCTGCGTTATACTAGCTGGGTGTAACCTCAGTTTTAGAAAGGTTTAGCGAGCGTTGAGCTGCAGTGCCATGAATACAACGAACTAGTATATACCATGAACTCGAGGTGGTTAAAGGTGGGAAGTATATACGAAGCGCAAGCCGTAAGAAAGTAAAAGCCGAATTCTCCTGTCTCTCATTTCCCATCAGCAGCCATTGGCATGTACATTGGGCACTATCTGACAGGAAAAGGTTGCTACGTTATACTCGCTGGGCGTAACCTCCTTGGCTTTGAAAAGATTTAACGAGCGTTGGACCTCAGTGCCATGAATACAGTGAACTAGTATATACCATGAACTCGAGGTGGTTAAAGGTTGGAAGTAGACCCGAAGCGCAAGCCGTAAGAAAGTGTGCGTGTGCTACCTCTTGTTTAGTTCATGGAATGTCCGCTGGATGGCGGTGCTTCTATACGGGGACTATATGATAAAAAGATGTGAGATGGTGGTACTTGGAGTGTTGAATAGATGGACGAACGGACACACGGACAGATACATGGATGGACGCATGAACGGATGCACGGGCGGATGCATAGCGAAAGCAGGGACGGACGCACGAACAGACGCATGCCACCAACGGGTGGATGGACGCATTGACGGTCACACAGACGGACGCATGGACGGACGGAAGCAAGTACGAATGGACGGACTAATGCTTCGCCCCACTCTCCATCATTCATTCCGTGGATATGCTGCCATTTATCGCTCACAACATAACTCTGTTCTTTCTTAGCCGAAGATAATCTTTCACATAGCCTGCGTTTATTCCTTCAGTATGGTGCTATTTCAGGTGTAGCGCTGAAATTCTCGTAATCCCGGTGCTTGTTTATTGGCTCTCCAAACTCCTGACCATGGCCGGACTAGAGGAACGGCACGCGCGCACTCTCTTGAGGCCTGCGCTTCGTGTCTCGTTCCCACCTTTCACTGCCGCTAGTTTGTGGCACTGCGGCCCAACCCTCGCTAAACCTTGCTAAAACCAAGGAGGTTACGCCCCGCGAGTTCAACCTGGCAACTTCTCTGGTCTAATAGTGCTCAAATTGCGTCTTTATGTTACTAGTCTCCTTTAATAGGCCTCAAATTCTAGGCAAACTTTATTGGAGATTGAGTCACCAATATTTGTCTCTGTAAGTTATTTCATCAGAAACAACTATCTCAATTTAATGCATAACTAACGTGCGCGGGTTTCTTCCTATTTTCTAATTCAAACACGTGCGGCTGGTTAGAAGCGAGGCGTCGACTGAGGGCTACGCTTCGTGTCTAGTTACCACCTTTACCGCCGCTACTTGATGGCGCTGTGCCCCCCCCCCCCTCACCTGCAACGTGATGTGAAGAATGTGCCTTTTTTTCTTTCTCTTTAGGTGCACAGGCCGTAAGAAAGTGCGCGCATGCCGCTCTTCTAGCCCGGCTGTGTCCAGACCTATCTCCGCTTCCCCTCTTCATTCAGCTGCGTCTCACCCCAATTTCGGGTATTATAACAACCACTGTGGCATCTGTAACTCTGTTTGGGTAAACGATCTCGACGAAGTAAAACAAAAAGTTGAGGACGCGCGGAATTTTGAATTTTAGTTTCTTGAGCGGAAAAGTACCTTCTGCAGGCGCATTTGGTACCTTTCTGACGTGGTGCAACCACCTTTACGTATTGTAAGATCACTGGAGTCTAATGTGTGTTCCTTCTTTTGGTCGGGTGGCACTGAGTTGGTTTCTTATGCGGCGTTAGGAAAACTGCGTTCCCAGGAAGGCTTTGCTTTCCCTTCGGTGTCAATACGCTGCTGAATACTGGCACTGCGCTTCTTGTTGCACCTCGTACAAGGAGAGGAATCCCCCGCGTGAACTCTGGCATATTTTCTAGGCCCTCACCTTCGGTATTTGATGCCTAATGTGCACCTTAATTGAGGCCCACAATACACTCCCTTCGTTTTATGCAACAGCTCTAGCATTTTGTCGTCATATGCAGTCGACTTGTCCTGATGTAGATGTGTTGGAAAATCCTATCGTTGACACAACAGCCGCTTTGTTGCTCCCGTTAACTCCTCCGGCAGGCCGCACCCGCTCTAGTCGTGTGTCTTGGAGTGCACTGACGGCATCATTTCTGCCTGGCCACCTCCGGTACTTCATGCTAAGGGCTGTGGTGGGCTGTTCTTCTTATCCTTGATCGCTTCGAAAGGTGGAGAATGGTCCGGTCAGCAACATGCCCGAACTGCTCTCTACGGGAAACAAATAGGCATGTTTTAAGACAATGCGTCTTTTCTCGTGTGGTTTCTGAAGGGCTGTAAAAGCTGGATATTGCGGCCTTGGAGTAAATCGCTTTGTTTTTTCTGTGTGTTGTTCTCGAGGCCGCTTCTTCTGACTTCTCATTGTTGCTGGTGCCTACTGTCTTTGGCGCAACCACTGTGAGGCGGTTGCCCCAGGTCATCGCCGTCGCACAATATTCCCGATTTTGAAGTGACTGGACTGTATCTGTTTTGTTGGAGGAACTCTTCTTTCTCGCTGAAAAGAAATTCCTTCGACACTGGTCCTGCCCATTTGTGTTTGTCTGCGATAGACGTGTAAAGCTTGTTTTCAGTCCTGCCTGGCTTTAGTAGGTTAATGTTTGTTGAGCACTCATTGCACAAATACCTGGTAACTACTATGTAAATACCTAACATAGATATTTACGTTTCATTTGTGTGTCTTTCATTTGCCATGTAATGTGTATATATAGAGATATTTTTCGTAACAATGTTTGGTGGCTCTTTGCATGTTGTGTTTCATCACGATGTTCTGTTGCATTGCAATATATGTTCATGGCTCGTGAGAATAAATTTCTCTGAACACGAATGTGAGGCCCCCGGGATGGCTTTATGCTCTCCAATAGTAGAGTACCTAGTACTCTAACTCGTTAACTACTTTTGAAAAAAAAACAGACACACATGCCACTGAAGTGTTTTTGTTACACCAGTTAGCTGTACTCACCTGAAGTGTTGTTACTAGTATGCAATAAAGATTCCCTGTTTCCAGCGATTATAAAAATGCTTGGTAACCATGACTTCACTGTTGGAAGATGATTGTCACTAGAACCTACAAACGAGAAAAAGAGTGTCTACTCATTGTATTTACTCTGCTTTATCAACTTTATTACCAACAGAATCGTGTCTATAGGCTGCTTGGTGCCCCAAGTAGTAAAGACAGTGTGCGAAAACTCTTAAGTTCGTTTAATCACCACGGAGGGCAAGAAATCGAGTTCCACCTTGATGCACATCTATCTACTCAAAAAATTTGCGGGTATACTGCAAGAGCACAATAACTGAGTGACTCTACTGAGACTTCTTTAACTGTGTGGGGGAGTAGAGCAGAGATGCCGTGGAACTTACTTTTTTTTGAAGGCAGAGTAAGAGAGAGTGTGAACTCTCTGCTACAAAGTGGAGTTCCTAATTTATGCAACTCTCGTGCCAACGAGACATGAATGGGGTCTGGCATTCTGTGCTTGCTGACGGAACAATCTAGCGTGTGCATGTTACCACCGACTCCGCAAAGTAATATATTTGTCTCGTAATCCTACGCCTTTCAGCGTGGACACTCTAGATATAAGTTTAATGCGCAAAGTTATTAAGATAACATTCAGAGATAACAAAAGCATGGTTGTGCAATCATGACCGTTTCGTTCCCGAAGAGCAAACAGCCACAACTTCGAAGCAAGAAACAGCGGCAACATCTAACGTGCCGCCAAATGCTGGTTAACGGTTGAAACAAATTCCTACTAGCATAGGGTAGAGGCTCGACACATATAGTGAAAAAAAAAGAATTGGTTGACAAAAAAACCTAATAGGGAGGTTTAAACGCATGATCTCGAGTGTACAAATTGAAAGCATGTCGTCTAACACAGAAGCGCGATGCCTCAGCTTGCTAGATACTATGACTAATTAGCCTATAACTAAAATTAACAGCTGATACTCTAGAGGGCATAGCACATAGACATAGTAAAAAAATTGGGTCTGCACCGTGGCTAAGAGAACCACAATCTCAAAAATATTTTTTATCGCTCAAGGCAAACTACGACAATTAAGCGGATATTTATCATGGCAAGGCATATTGGAGATGGTCATGAGTCGACAGCTGATTAAGCTTATGAGTGTTTCTCACGCTGCAGCGAATCACGGGGTTCTCCAAGGTCATACCACGAATGGGCGAAAGTAAATATCATTACACCAAATATTCTCTGAATGACAGTTTTATAGTTGAAAGTAACAATGGTTTTGTGTGTGTGCGTGAGTGTTAAATTTTTGTTAGCCATACAGCATTGCTACTATGCGAGAAATTTCTGGTAGTGGCGCTGCTCAAACTATACCATTTCTTACGCTTGTCATTCCCATTTGCCTGCTGCCGAGTGCTCAAAACTATCGTAAACTGTGGAAGTTCAAAAAACAAAATAAAAACTGTGTAATATGCCCTCCCCTCTCCCCCTGCCTACAACATAAACTTATGATGGGATGGGAGAACATAATGTCACGTTTCTTTCCTCAAGTTTTGTTATCGGCCCGTTATACTACGTTCAGCGCCAAACGCGTCTATACGATGTTTGAGAAGCTTCTATGCTGTAGTAGATCGTTTTGTTAAGATTACGCCCACTTCGTGAACATTTCAGGTTATTCTGAAACCTACGCCGCTGCAAGCGATAACACTATACTATCTGATGGCAAGAGTATAAATGCCGACACGCTTCGCCGCTCGTCAGTTGATCGACGGCCGACGCTCTTCCCGCCGCTCTCAGTGCCAGTGCCTCGCTGTAATCTTACTTTTCATTTGTCGGCCACAAGTTCCGCCCGAATAAACAGTTTCATCTTCAATCTGTAGTCGACTCTCTTCGGTGACGTAACGACTCCGTGACAATTTTATAATTGATTAATTGATTGATTGATATGTGGGGTTTAACGTCCCAAAACCACCATATGAATATTAGAGACGCCGCAGTGGACGGCTCTGAAAACTTCGACCACCTGGGGTTCTTTCACGTGCGCCCAAACCTCAGCACACGATCTAACAGCATTTCCACCTCCATTAGAAATGCAGCCACCGCAGCCGCAATTCGATCCCACGACCTGCGGGTCAGCGGCCGAGTACCTTAGCCACTACACCAGCGCGGCGGTGACAATTATATAATAGAGATACTGAGCTCTTGAAGTGAAACTTGCAATCTAGGCTGTTACACGGAGATGATGATTTGATATGTGAGTTTTAACGTCCTAAAACCACCATATGATTATGAGAGACGCCGTAGTGGAAGGCTCCTGAAATTTCGACCACCTGGGGTTCTTTAACGTGCACTGCTACGCGGAGAAATTGGTAACGCAGACTTCAGCGACTAAATAATACCAAGAATGAGTGTCTCTGGGGGAAACTTGGCATGTGTAAAAAGAAGATAGCAGAAAAAAATATTTATTAGTCCAGATGCATATTACAATCTATATTAACTCGAATACGTGTCTAAATTTGCGGTTAATGTGTTGATGTGTTTGTGGGTCCACTTGCTGTATATTATATATTGTACAAAAATTCTCATATGAAAGATTACCACAAAAGTATGTAGTTTTTTAACTATTCGCTGAAACTAAGGAATCAGGTAAAAAACGTGGGCAGATGTTAAGTATATACAATGACGAAGTAGTGATACTGTCAGCAAGATTTCAGGCTTTTACATTAGGTGATGCTGGCAGTAGAGCTCACTTACAATGACACAAGTACTTAGAAGCAGTCTGTGCAAACTGTTAAATGAATGTATCTGCAAACAACAACTTGAGATTGTGTGGTGTGAAAAAAATGCTGCGAGAGTTACTGTTTATCTTTGCAATTAGGTATTATGCTTTTTCTTTATCTAGCTTAAGTGACAGGTTGGTGATACCCTCTACTCCACACTCATATAAAGAAACAAAAATGCTGTTCCTTTTTACACGCAAGACACGTTGTGGTGCAAGTAGGCGATGCACAGTCTTTATCACGCGTCAAGTATCGCATGTGTCTCTAAATAAATTTCAGGCACCCGTTTTCTCAACTGTTTTGGTGTGTGCAAAGATGATCCCTGGAAATCGTTCATGAACAAAACTGCGTGGCTTTCCTCATTTGTTTAAGAATAAATTTTTAGTCGAACGCTCGATCTTTTTTCGCACTGCATTTATTGCACATTTTCGCAACTGTGACTGAAAAACTTTTGTTGATTATTATGCACAATAACTTACGCCTTTAAATTCCCCTTCGACAGAAATAAACAAAAAAACACTGAATAATTTACAGAAATTTGTATTTCTGTTCACCGTCGATCAGAGATATCATGTGTATTCAGGTGTTGCGGTAATGATTTACTTTCTAGGTGAGGATATTTGCGTCACAAACGGTAGAAAGCAGGCTAGCGTAAAAAGGGGTTTTGTTGTTTCACGAGTAAGGACTATATGTATTCCGGAAACAACTAAAAAAGACCATACAAACGCACCGTGTGGTGACGGAGAGAGAGAACGCACACATGCATAGAGAACACGCGCTTATCAGCCCGAGCACAGCGAGAGCAGAAGAAACATGCTTATAACACAAATACGGGCGAGTACATGAAGGAAACGGGGCCTGGGCCTGCTTTCATGAGATGGAGATATCGCATAGAGAAGGACGCAGGGGGCTCTATGAGACAATGCCTGCATGCGCGCTGCGAGCACGTATTAACATTCTATAATTAGTGTTGCACGAGTAACTAGGGCTTTTTCTGCATTCATTGGATGCTAAAAGGGACGCACAATGAGAGGGTGTTAATCCTTATTGATTGATTGATCGATTGATTTGTGGGGTTTAACGTCCTAAAACCTCCATATGATTATGAGAGACACCATAGCGGAGGGCTCCGGAAATTTCGACCACCTGGGGTTCTTTAACGTGCACCCAAATCTGAGTACACGGGCCTACAACATTTCCGCCTCCATCGGAAATGCAGCCGCCACAGCCGGGAGTTGATTCCGCGACCTACGGGTCTGCAGCCGAGTACCTTAGCCACTAGACCACCGTGGCGGGGTGGTTTTAATCCTCAGTACACGCTTATAACACATTCACATATATGTGTAGTGTGGGCTTGTTCCTGCATATGTTACTATTTAATTATGAATCTTTTATTTTGATGCTCTGTGTGATTGGAGCTACATTTTTCGTACCGCCTAGGCCCGCACATTCTAAATTTTATGTGAAAGGTAAACGCCCCTGTTCTGTTCTCTTCTAACTGCCTTGCTGTGGAGAAGTTGAGGTCCATGGTGCCTCGGCTATATACTCTATATCAATTAGTTCTGCAGTGCAAAAAACGTAAAAGAATACTACTGAACTCTCCTGTTTCGAGATCACTTTACCCAAAGTACTTATGTCGCTCCCGTAAGCGTACTACTCCTATGATGCTCTATGCAAAAACTCAATTCTGGCTTTTTTCATGAAGTCGAATTCACGCTCGCATCACAGCGCGCCGTAAGTATGAAGTGGTCGCAACGTATGGGCACCTAGAGTGTTCTAGAAACCTGCAAAAGACAAGAAGTCTCGCGATAACTGAATGAAATCGGTGTTAGGATAGTAGTATATAGATTCATGATCTTTAATACTAGTTTGCCCCGATTCAACATGGAGAGGAGAGGACACTGAAGACATCACAAGTGCTTGTCCAGTGCATCATTGTTATTTGTCTCTCCTTCTTTCAATCCACGCTGTTTTCTGGCAATACCGAGCTTCAATATTGTATTTTAATTCAGCGCGTGAACTTGAACCTGTTCATTGAGTCTAACGAGTTGCCATAAAGTCAGATAAGTCCTTTTTTTGAAATTTAGAATGTCGAATGGCATGAAATATTTTTAAAAAGGAGCATGCGGAAGGTACGATACTCGGACGCGTGTGATGTTCCACTTTAGCGTAATGAGCTTTCGAGGGCAGGCAAGGGTCACACTGCGAAATTGAACCCCTTTCCGTGGCATTAATGGCAGAGGTATGTCGGTAACAGCCCCTAGGCATACGTAGAGACCTACATTAGACGTAGCAGCCGTGGTTAGATATATCGATTATTTGATACGCCGACAGTGCCTCGAGCTCTCGAATACCTATTGTGAAACGGCTCATTCTCATTGTTGAAAAGAATGCACCCTGTATATAATATAATGACCATCGTCACTCCCGGCTCATGTCAGACTTAGCCGCTTAAGCGGACATTTCTGGTGGCGCCTTTCTCTCGGTATTGTTTGAGGCCGTTTGCTGCACAGTCTTACTACGTATTCAAGGTGTTAATGGGTAAAAGTTTTATTCCAAACGATAAACGAAAAAAGAGAAGCGGTTTTCGAGCGCCAGAAAGACATTCACAGTTGATGAAATTCGGGCACATTTCTGACAGGTCTTTGTTACGAAGGTTAGTGTGTCCACAGCTTGTCATTGTATAATATATAGGTGAATGGTACCTTTCTACCTAACAGTACAAGTTCATGAGCAACCTCAATAATACATTGACTGATTTCTGAATAGTTCTAATGCCTAATAATACTGTTTTATTCCTATGAATGTCAAGCTGACTGTAATTAAAGCACGGCTGATTAGCTGTGAACTGTTAAAACATACAGCAGCAGTGTCTTTCTAAAGCTACCTATTTACGTCTAAGAAAGGCAACACTTGCGGGCTGGCTTGTAGTATATGGAGATAGGGAGAAGTGGAGTGAGGGCTCAAAGACACTATAGATGTCTATACCTGTAGTGTCCGCTTCATTTCTTCTTCAAACGCGTGTACAAACAAGCCTGCAACGATGGGCGTGCAGCTACACTGCCGTCACCAGCCAGACGGCCGGTGACCCCGTCTTCGGAGGAAAATGTCATTTAAAAGAGTAGAACTATAATTCTTCAGTCGCTGATGTGATCGGTTGTCGTGCTTCGGTCGTGAACTTCTTAACTTATAGCCTGCTATAGAACAAATGACCTTGTTCCGGACGCATGGGCACCGGATGTACCTTAAGAGGGGTGGATTCATGTATAGAGGAAAATGCGCTGTTTGTTCATTTCCTTGCAGTCTAGCTGCGTAAATCTCTCGAAAGTGCGTTCATGATTAGGTGGCATGATGCATCGGATTATGAGACAGTTGGGGCACTTTATAGTTGCGATCTAGCTCTAGTGACTTCTCTATCGCGTACTTCTGCGATTAACAGCACTATAGCAAAGACAATTTGCGAAAAAAAAAAAACCTTGCGAAGTTGTATTTTATTTTTCGAGTTCTACGTCGCCGTTCACGTCACTCCGAATCTTGCGGGAGTATACTTGGTGCACGAATCACACAAATGACGACGTTCCCGTACAAACGGCATCACCGATTCTTTCTGTTTTCACGCTGCATGTATGCATGTAAGGCACATAATACATCTGAAAAGTGAATTCATGATTGCCATAAAGCTTCAGCATGTGATTGCAACCAATTAAAAAAAAACAACAGCATCTCAATGGAGTGCATGGTGATGAGTGGGATGAAGCAACCGTCAGTCCATGTGCGCTGCCGTCCATCCGTTCGTTCTTGCTGCCGTCTGTCCGTGCGTCCATCTGTGCGACCATCCGTCCATCCGTTCGTGCCTCCATCCAACCGTCTATGCGTCCGTCTGTGCGATTGCCCTGCGTTCGTCCATTCACGCGTCCATCCGTCCATCCGTGCATCAGTCTGTCTCTCCATCTGTGCATATGTCCATCCGTCCGTCCATCTAAAGAACACTAAAAGGGCCGCCACCTCCAATTTTTTCCAAAATATTGTCATCATATAGAAGTACCGCCATCCAGAGGAAATTTCAAGGACTAAACAAAAAGTGGCGCGGTCAGACTGGAGCAGCGGCACGCGCGCACTCTCTTACGGCCTGCGCTTCGTGTCTAGTTCCCACCTTTCACCACCGCTAGTTCATGGCACTGCGGCCCAACCCTCGATAAACCTTGCTAAAACCAAGGAGGTTACGCCCAGCGAGCTCAACCTGGCAACCTTTCTGATCTGATAGTGCTCTAAGTGCGTCCTTCTGATACTAGTTTTTTTTTATTTAGTGAGCATCCAATTGAAGGCAAATTTTATTTCAGATTAAGTAACCAATACTTGTCTCTGTAGGGTATTTATTCAGAAACAGCTATCTTTTTATATTTATGATCAACGTGCATGGGTTTCTTCCTCAATTAAAATGAGTGCGCGCGTGCCGCTCCTCCAGTCCAGCTGTGGAGGTGGCTATGTACTACTGTGGCGCACAACTACTACTACTACTACTACTACTACTACTACTACTACTACTACCACTACTACTACTAAGTAAAACGCGGACGCAATTGAACCGCGGCTTAAGGAGCTCCACCCCTAAAAATCACAGAATATCCATGGAGTGCATGATGATGACTGTGGCGAAGCATCCATCAGTCCATCCGCGCTTCCTTCCATCATTGCGCCTGTCTGTGCGACCATCCGTCCATCTATGCGTGCCTCCGTTCATCCATGCGTATGTGCTTCTGTCCACGCGTTTGTCTCTGCGTCTGTCCGCCTGTCTGTGCATCGATGCGTCCGTCCATGCGTCCCTCTGGGCGTACCTCCAGGCGTCCATCCATCTGTGCGTCCTTCCTTGTGTCCATCCATGCGTCTGTCTCTGCGTCCGTCGGTCCGTGCTACCGTGCATCCCTTCATGCGTCTGCCTCTCTGTCTGTCCGTCTGTCCGTCCGGGCCTCAACCCATCTGTCCGTCCATCTAGTCAATACTGTAACTAACGCCATCTAGCAACTTTTCATCATATATTCATCGTATAGAAGTACCATCATCAAGCGGCCATTCCAAGAACTAAACGAAAGGTGGCTACTATGATGACACGGGACGTGTGACCTACGCCGTAAGAAGCTCCTCCCCTAAAAAGGCCGATCACGAATCCAAGTGGTCGTTGGATGCCCTGCAGTCTGGCCGGGCGGCTATCTCGGTGGCGACTGACGTGGCAGCCAGAAACGTGTACTCGACCAACGTGCGCTTAGTCACCAGCTACGACTACACGAGCAATCCTGGTGCATACTCAAGCCGTTTGAAACATGCGAGTTGGTCCGACGTGATGGCTAGGAATACACCTTCCTCAAACCGGATGAATACGTCTATGCCAGGGAGATCAGGTTCTTCCAGCTGGCCAACCGGGCCACAACACCGCAGCGGCGTAAGGTTGCGAATACGACTTTACGAAAGTAGGTAATTGACTTTAGTCTTCAGCTTTCGCTATGGTGCGAAAAGCATGGAGTAGCATTCCGAATTGTGTACAGTATTATCGCACCAGAATTGCCGATAACGGTGTAATAACGCCGGTACCATCACAGCGGAAGTGAAACACTTCTCGGCTCTTTGAAAGCCAACTTGCGATCTCGACTCTTGAAGTAGCTAATTGTATCTCCAGACAATAAAGCTAAATTATGCAGGAAGGCCTTCCTATAATAAGTTATTATTCGGACGAAGCATGTCCACTTTGGGGCTTTTATTGCGTAGCGCGTCGTGCGCGTATAAATCACGCACTTTTGAAAATAACTGTTAGCTTACACACGTTTTAATAACGTTTGTCCATCATCATTTTTTAACGCGCTCAAACTTACCGCGTTTGAAACTTGAGGGGCACATGTACCAGATAAATCGGTCAAGCTCTACTGCTTACCACTGGTCTAGTTTAATTGGAGGAAAAACACTGGCGGGAGACGGCAGTTAATTTACCCTACCAATTATCGAGAAACTCTGCAACCAACCGTGAGACCTTGCGCAGCGGTAGACACCGGAATCGAACTTTTTATGTTTTATGGTTAACCTACTGTACGCAGTGTTTCTGCGGTTCTCCTAGCTATAGTATTCTCCCTTCTGGGGAATTTTCAAGCTCACACTCATGCTACAATACAACTCATTAGTGACGGATATCCATCAGCATATCTGGAACTCCACCTGTGTTTTTAGCTTGGAGCACATCGATGGGATAGCACAGCAGCGAGCGTTCGATAGTGGAAGGAAGGCGGAATCCGAATGGAACCAGCGGAACTCATCCGCGCGTGTACTTCAGCACGGTCAGCCGCACAATTTATGTCCTGGTGCAAGAAGAAGTGCTTGTGTCCTTTTCTTTCTCTAGGTTGCCCCAAGCTCTCAGTTTAGAGCCTGATGCTCTTGTTTCTCCGCAGTTATCTTTTTCGAAGTACTTTGTGGCTCGATGGCGCCGTTTATTGTCGGACGGCACTGAGTAATCGTTCCGTGCAGCTGCTTCACCCTGCCGGAAACGATAGAGGCTGTAGTTGCTCACTAACACGGAAGCGTGAGACGTACACAGATATTAAGAGGCGTATCGAGAGCGGGTATACCTTCCAGTCCAAAAGAGGTTTCCTCCCGCGTCTCGGTGAATGCAATGGTAGCGCTATCCCGGAAACGACGAAATTGACCGCAATAGACACATGAAGCCTGGTCGCATTCGAGCGTATTCCTGAGCATTTGCACTGCCTTTTTTCGTCTCGTTTCTTTTCGTGAACTCCTGGGTAAGCAGATCGAAATAGACTGCTCACAAATGTTCGCTATATTGACGGAATACCTGAACTAAACGCCTTAGCCTTAGAAATTAGGAAACCATACTTGTTGCCTCCTCGCATTCTTATAAAAGTAATTGAATGAAGAAAGAGGTGTTCAGGAGAGAACATGGTGAATTGTGTTTGTAAGATTAGCATAATTTTGAGGTGATAGAATTGGAGAGGCCAGGCAATCGTACGCCTTCTGCAAACAACAGACTTGTTATTTGCTCGTGTCTTCATTTCCAGTTGGCCACGTGCACGTAAAGTATTCTACGTCATCGACATCAACACAAGTTTCCCCAACAAGACTTATCATTAAGTAAGATGGTGATTTTGGCGGGAAGAACACGAGAAATTGCCAATAAAGCTGAATAAATCAACATCCCGGTTTCTCTACTACAGACTACCTATCAGAACCAAAAAGCAGTAAACCAAGGAAGAAATATAGCCCTTATTAAAATTGCTGCCATCTGTCGACCGTTGTGTGCATGCCGCAATGTTAAACATTCAGCGCAAAGCAGTACGCTCAATCCACGTGTGAATTTACGTACACATTTACGTAAGACGTATCGACATGAGGCGCGTATTGGTTGATAATCGCAATTCCAACGTATTGCTGCGTCCATTGCTGCACACAGGGAGGAACTCGAAATGCTTAACAGAGAAAAATAAGCCGTAAGAATTGCTTTTCAATTTTTTAAGGTGACGTTTTTAGAATGTTCTCTGGCTACCGTACCCAAAAAAGTCTTCAGACTCCCCTTTCTAAGAAAATAAGACGTGCAATAGCACTTGTATTCGTGCTCCCACAAATGTGTGCACGCCAAATTAAGGCTGTTTTTGCAATGTTTTCGCTAGCAGCCGTTCACCAAGTGGGCTCTGACGCTTTACGCGGAATCTATCTTAACACAACGAGCTTTATCGCGGCTAATTGCACGTGTATGCATTTCGTTGAATGCGCCTAGTGCATCCAATGCTTGAAAAACGTGCGCAGTCATGTGAAAGTCAACTCACTGAACGGCAGCTTGTCAAACTCCAGAAGAGAAAACGAAACAAAGCGAAGCAAAGGTTCTTCAACACCACGTCGCTTATTCCTCAGAATGGACCAAGGAGGCACACTTGCTTCTAATTCAGCGTGAGGCATTACCAAAACGTAATAAACAGAACACATTCAACGAATTGCAGGCACACGCAATAAGCTGCGATTAATTCTGTTGCGTGAAGATGGCTTAAGCGTGAAGCGTACGATTTGCCTTCACTTGGTAAACGGCTGCTAGCGAAAACGTTGCAAATAACTGTTTTGCTTCGGCATGCAGCAAGTTGTGCGAACATGAGCACAAACACTATCGAACGTTTCACTTGCTTAAAAAGGAGCCCGCAAACATGTCTTTCGGGAGCAGTAGGCGAAGCACATGCTGGAAACGTCTTCAGCTTTAAAAATCAAAAAGTTATCGGCTTACCTTCTTTTCTTCAGTAATCAGTTACTCTATGTGTGCTGCAAGAGGCGCATAAACACGGTGGAATTGCGATTATCAGCCAATACACGGCTCACGTCGATGCGCATTAAGTATACGTATGCGCAAACCCACGCGAACTGCGCGTACTGTGCCGTGCTGAGCCGCTAACATGGCGGTATGCACACGACGGTTGACAGATGTCCTCAATTTTGTATAACGACTATAGCAGTCATTGTGTGTGTACTACTTTTTAAAGTGGTATAGTAATGATGATATGAATGCAGTAGAATTTACCTGCATAAAAACAACTTGCCAGAGAAAGGGACCGAGCCTACAACATTATATTTAACGTGGCCGATTCTCTAACAATTTATCCACGATGGCGGTCGTCCTCCCATGCACTTTATCAGGTATTTCAGTACACGTAAACCTGGAAGAGTGAACCAGTGGTTCTTGTAGCACTGTTATGTGACACACTTTTGTAAATCAAAAGCTCTACCGGCCTAGTCGAGAGTGTCTCGCCGTCTATCTCCTCTCGGCCTTGAAGCGAATAACGGATATATGCGCTCCCACGGCAGCCGCTGTTCCGACCGCTGCTAGGATGACAAAGCTTCCCTCACCAGCAGCAGAGCACTGATTAACAGCGAGCACGTGCCTAGCCGCTCTCTCTTCCACGTCGAGTAGGCGGGCGAATGCCTCTGTTCAGCCATTACGCTATGGTTTTGCAACAGAAAGAGAGAACAAGGATGGTTGTCCATCTCTGCAAAAGTTGCCTGCGTGGTCCCAGCGACTACAGAGATAAGCTGCGTCAGACCATCCTGCAGTAGTCGCTACAGCTTGCCAATGAGCTGAATATAACCATAATTCTAGAGCGTGGAGTGGTAGGCTGAAACGAATAATGAACGAGAAGTTGGGAGAGGTAAACGTAGGCAGAGCGATTTCAAAAAAACGACCACTGTGAGCTTGAAAAGTGCTAATGGACACCTGACGTTCGACTTCGGCCGCGCCTTCGAAGAGTGATGAAGCGATGTTACTGAGAGCTCCACAGGTGACAAATTGGATGAGCCCCAGCAATGGGCTTGCAAAAATGTACTACAGTTGCGAGGATAAACAACCTTAACCAAGCCGTAATGAGCTTTTGCATGCATAAATATGCCCAGCCGAGTAAGGTAATTATTTTTTTCCGGCTCGCGTCACGTCGTATGGGAGCTTCTCGTGAGATGGCAGCTCTGAAATAAATCCTTGCATGTTACGTGAATCCTTCAATCCTACCGGCACTAAACACTCACAAAAAAAGAAAGAACAACAGAAATTCAATAAATGCTCTTTCATTTGTCATACAGATCTTGATGAAACAAAAAAAGTGAATTTAAGTGAGGCATACGTTATATGTTGTTTTTATATTCACTGGCGTAACAATGACGCCAATTGCATCATATTTCTATAATGGATTTAAAGAAATAATGTCTCCTATGTATTCTTGATTTCAGTGTTCTCTAGTTTGTCAATTTACGATAAAAAATTACTTGGCTTGTCCGAGTTAAGGACCCGACATTTTTGCCTAGTTCGCATTATCAACAGTATTCTATAATGAACTTGGGCTCCTAATAAATTGTAATTCTAACATCAGTATGAATTCATAACAGCTAATATAAGAGACACCAGTCTGCGTATCGAAACGAGAATATTACAAACCTGCAGCATTACCCTACATACGCCGACATCTTGTGCAATTGGGAGATGAAGACAAAAAAATGTTTAGAAAAAAAGTTATAAAGATAGGCAATAGCTTACGACAACAAAACATCATCGATTCGTCAAGCGTAGCAAAAAAGAAGAAAAACGAAAGATATATATAAACCGCTCAGAGGTGTTTTACGTGACCACCAGTGCTGTATATGCCTTCGAATTTCTCCATAATAATTTTACATTGCTTTCGTCGTGGCAAGCATAACTAAATAAGCGCCCTGGCACCTAAGAATAATCAATATCTTCTATAAGCTCTTGGTTGCTATTTGAGACACTTAAATAATAAAGCATGTTCAAAAGGGAAGAGTGCAGCTGGAAAAGTAGTTTTGCAGACACATTCGGTAATGTTCTCCCTATCACGCTAGTTTTTAGCGGTGAAGCTCGCTACGCCATGGGCGGTATTTCCTCTGTATTGTAGCAGTAGTAGTAATACGTAGCCTTGACGAGTTTATGAGTTGCTCTATAGATGGCGTTGTGTGTATATGCCCTTGAAAATGATATATCTAGATGACGCTAGTGGTTTTCGCAGCATGTACGGAGAGTGAATGGTGATTTGGGCGAAGCGTTCGTCTGTGCGTCCGTCCATGCGTCAGTCCTTACCAAGAAGACAGACAGACACATAGACAGACAGACAAACAGACAGACGCACAGGTAGACAGGCAGATGGACGTTTTACGGTTTACTGATAAAACCCTCCAGCGCTTGGCCACACTCAACATCATTCACTTTATGGATGTGCTGCGTTTTTTTTTTGCATGTCACCCCTTGACAGAGAACTCTGCTCACACCAGCAAGAGGTTCGTTATTGCTTCTTTTGTTGCCACTCCGCCTATTTCAACGCCTGAGAAAGCCGTGCCTTTTGCGTGTATCTCGAACGCGAAGCAGCGCCTGCATTGATTTGAAACTGATTGCGCACAGCTCTTACTTTCCACAGTGGTATGGACCCGTGTACCATTGAAACAAAACGCAGCACACACCAGCAAGAGATTCGCATTTGCTTTAGTTCTTAAAGGCGAAGCATTTATTGGCGAACTTCGGTGACTTTGAGCGTATCTATCTATCTATCAATCTCGCCGCGTACGACTTTCAGCTCTCCTGGCCGTTTCAATAATGGCACCAGTACCAAACTTGGTATGGCAAAACATGACTTTGTGAAGAAACATATTTGATTAGTCATAACATGAAAATCATGACATGTATGTCATAAATGTCACGAATTACATTTCATGGTCCCGCAGCCCTTACAGTGGTTTCGTTCACATGGCATCTTGCAAAACTGTTATGGTATGGCATTATTTCATGGCGAACACAAGCGACAGACCCTGACATGAAAATCATTATGTCGCATTTCGCGCCGGTTGCCATCGGGCCGCGCCGAGTGACGCTGGTCGCGCCTGGCGTCAGACTACAGAGTGCTTGCATTTAGCTAACGTTGCGTCTCCGTGCCCAGCATGCACGCGCCTGTTAACGCTACAATGGAGTATATTGGGCCCTTTATGATGCGCTCGCAGCCGTTTTGCAAGCTCCACGTATACCACATTGGGTGTTAGGCGATGTCGTTGTATTACAAAATATATGACTGGTGCAAACATGATAATCCTGACACGCGTGTTATGTAAGAACATGACAACATATTACGCTCATAGCATGCTCGCTGCAATTTCGCTAGCTCCACATATTGACACGTGTTTATATGAAAAATAACGATTATAGGAATGTTTTGTAGGTTCCAGCTAGTGGGTCAGGTGGTTTTTCGGGTCGACAACGAAGCAGGCATCTTGCTGTACAGCTGATCCTGAATACGCTCTTTGCGCTGCCGTAAGCTGCTGTCATCTTTTGTTTCCGTTGCACTGCGACACTGGTGGAGGAACTGGGCCGCGACGCTGCCCGATGCTTCACACTCCTAGTGGGAGCCGTTAATTCAGCCCGGACGTGCCTACTGCAACCCCTGTCCATCGATTCAGTCGTCGACTACGAGGTATTCCTCCAGACTGCAACCCCTCGCAGAAAACCTCTACCAGACATCTAGAAATGGCTAACACCAGCCCCCAGCCTGTACTTCTCGGCACCAGTCCTCCCGCTCCATCTCAGGTAACGTTTTTTTTCAATCACTGGAGCCTAAACGCTTTGGTGGTGGCGCACACAAAGATGTAGAAGGCTGGTTAGACCACTGTGACCGTGTTGCGAAGATCAACCAGTGGTCTGCCAAGAAAAAGCTCGGCCGGGCCTACTTCTATCTCGATGACAGCGCTCGTACTTGGTACGAGAACAGAGAAGGCAACCAGTCCACATGGACCGACTTTCACCAGAAGATGGTTGAAATTTTGCCAATGTTTACAGACGTGACCGCACCCACCAACTATTAGAGCTAAGGGTCCAAAAACCCAATGAAACGGTCACCATGTTCGCCGAAGACATGACACGTTTATTTCGGAGGGCTGACCCGCAGATGACCGAAGATAGGAAGTTGCGCTACCTCATGCGTGGCGTGAAAGAGCAGCTGTTCGCCGGACTTCTACGCAACCCACCAAGCACTGTAGAGAACTTCATCAAAGAAGCGTCGGCTATCGAGCGGGCCCTTCACCAACGCTGCCGACAATATGACCGCTTGTGCAGCAGCCCCCAAATTCAGGCCGCCGCTGTGACGTTTGACAGTCATAGCTCTTTACGTGACATGATTAGAGAGATTGTTCGTGAAGAACTGCAAAGGCTGCGGACTCCGGTAGTGGATACACCCATGGCATCTATCGCTCAAGTCGTCCGTGATGAAATCCGCGAAGCATTCTCGACAGCTGATCCAGCCCCCGAACAACGTCCCATGACGTACGCCGCCGCCCTTCGAAGCTCCCCACCCGCTCCGCCTTCATACTACCCACAACTTGCAACTGTTCCTTGGTCACCACCACAGAGGGAGACATCGTGGCGCCCACCCATCCAGCCCCCATACGAGCAGTCATCTTCTGGCCTGCCATGGCCTTTGTCGCGTGAGGAGTCATCACGGCAACCACAGCTTCGCCGAACAGACACCTGGCGCACTGTCGACAGGCGTCCACTCTGTTTCAACTGCGAAGGTATAGGCCACATAGCCCGCTATTGCTGGCATCGCGCCAATACGTCTCGCCCTCTCAGGCCACGGTTTGACATTCGACATGCCAACGACTACGTATCCCGCCGTGGCGATGTCGGTTCTCAAGGACCTCCGGTACCTCGACCCCCATTCGACGGCCGCCGTAACAATGATGACGAGACTATAACTGATTACGAGCCGGTCTTCCGACATCGACCACGCTCTCCTTCTCCTGCCCAATCACTTTCGTTGCAGCGCCGCACTTTTGCCGACACCAGAGGAGCGAGGTCACCCAGCCCACACCGGGGAAACTGAAGTCGGCGACCTCAGGGGGTAAGGTTGCAGGCTGTCAAGACGAAGAAAAAAAGCCCCCATTACTCCCACCTCAGGAGGCTGTAAAGCCGACAAGAAGGAATATCGACAAAACTGTGACCCCAGGCCTTACCGTTCTTGTGGATGGAAAGCAAGTCAAAGCTTTAGTCGACACCGGGGCTGACTTCTCTATTATCAGTGAAGACCTTGAAGTACGCTTCAAGAAAGTAAAGACAGCGTGGACGGGACCTCACTTAAGGACGGCAGGCGGCCAATTACTGATGCCTGTCGGAATGTGCGCAGCAAGGCTCGACATCGGTGGCTCTACTTTCGTGGCGACGTTCGTCGTTCTCGCTTCATGCTGTAGAGACCTGATTATCGGAATGGATTTCTTGAGAGAACAGGGCGCCATCATCAACATTCCTGACAGTGTCATTACGTTTCGCAACAACAGCCCTACTTTAGTCGATTGTTCAGAGCCGAGACATACGTCTTGTTCATGGCCTTTGTGTCTGACGGATGACGATGTGGTCATTCCGCCACGATCGTGTACGCTTGTTTCGGTGGCAGGGGATGAGCCGTTTGACGGTGACGGTATTGCTGACCAAATAAGCTCGCTGATATTTAGCAATGGTATTTCAGTTGCTCGAGGTCTAGTCACTGTCACTGCTGGACACACAAACTTGCCTTTCACTAACTTCAGTACTGAGCACCGATATCTCCCGAAGGGTACATCCGTCGCTTACTTTGACACTACTGCAGAAATCCAAGGCAGTTTATCGGCCCTAGACGAAGCACCTCAAGAAGAATCAGTACCTAATCTTGACGTTGGTAATACGTTGTCAAGGGACGCACGAACGAGACTTCTTGTGCTGCTAGCTGAATTCCAGGACTACTTTTCATCGACATCACGGGTTGGTCGAACGCCGCTAACAAATCATCGAATAATTACCCACGACGCAGCAAGGCCTATACACCGGAATCTTTATCGTGCTGCTCCAAAGAAACGGGAAGTGATACAGCAACAAGTCGCTAAACTGCTTGAAGATGATGTGATTCAGCCATCACAGAGCCCGTGGGCATCGCCTGTAGTATTAGTTAAGGAAAAGGACGGTACCCAGCGTTTTTGCGTGGATTACAGGAAGCTGAATCAAGTGACTAAGAAAGATGGGTATCCGATTCCACGTATTGATGACTTCCTCGATAGGCTTCGAAACGCTCGCTACTTTTCTTCAATGGACTTCAGAAGTGGATATTGGCAGATCGAGGTAGACCCAAGAAATCGGGAAAAAACCGCTTTTGTGACGCCGAATGGTTTATATGAATTTTAAGTTCTACCATTCGGTCTTTGCTCAGTGCCCGCTACTTTTCAAAGGGTCATGGACACTGTACTTTCAGGGTTAAAATGGAAGACCTGTTTAGTTTATCTAGACGGCGTCATAGTGTTTTCCCCAACTTTTGACGAGCATCTCAAGAGACTAGAAATTGTTTTACGAGCCATACGCTCCGTAGGCCTCACATTGAAACCAGAGAAATGCCACTTTTGTTTTGAAGAACTGCTGTTTCTTGGTCATGTCGTCAGCTGCACCGGCGTTCAGCCTGATCCCGAAAAACTTGAGGCCTTGGCACAGTTCCCAGTACCGTCCGATAAGAAAGCTGTCAGGCGCTTTCTGGGCCTATGCGCCTACTATCGCCGGCTCATCGCCGACTTCTCACGGATTGCGTCGCCGTTGACTCGCCTCACTAGAGACGACGCCACCTTTGAGTGGAACCACGAACAGCAAGCAGCGTTTAATGACCTCCGCCAACGTCTTGAAACACCTCCAGTGCTTGCTCACTTCGACGAGCAAGCGCCAACAATGCTTCACACTGACGCAATCAATATAGGCCTCGGAGCTGTGCTTGTGCAGTGACAAGAAGACACGAAACGAGTGATTGCCTACGCGAGCAGGACGCTAACACGCGCTGAGGCCAATTATTCAACAACTGAGAAAGAATGCCTCGCCATGGTCTGGGCAGTTATGAAATTTTGCCCGTATTTGTATGTACGCCCTTTCAAAGTTATAAGTGACCATCATTCACGCTGTTGGTTGACTAATTTAAGAGATCCAAACGACCGATTAGCACGGTGGAGTCTGAAGTTACAAGAGTTTGATATGACGGTCATACACAAGTCTGGGAAGTGCCATACGGACGTCGACTGCCTGTCTCGATCACCAGTATAGTCAGCTTCTCTTTCTGACGACGACGATATGGCCTTCCTTGGTGTTCTCGACGCGTCCACGATTGTCCAACAACAATGAAGTGACCCTGAATTGCTTGACTTGATTAATTACGCGGACGGACGTTCTTCGAGGGCACCTAGAGTCTTTGCAAGGACATTATCGTCGTTTTGCTTACGCAATGGCGTCCTCTACAAAAGAAACTTTTCATCCATCGGAGCTCCCTATTTGCTCGTTATTCCTGCACCCCTTCGAACTGAAGTGCTCCAAGCATGTCACAATGAGCCGACGTCTGACCGTTTAGGCTACACTCGCACATTGGCAAGAGTACAGCAAGGATACTACTGGCCACGACTCACAACAGCCGTCAAGAACCACATTCACTTTTGCCTCGATTGCCAGCGACGCAAGTCACCTCCAAAGAGCCCCGCCGATCAGCTGCAACCAGTTCAGGTTCCACGTACACCGTTTGAACAGATAGGAATGAATATTTTAGGACCCCTTCCTACTTCTACAGCAGAGAATCGCTGGGTTATAGTCGCAATAGACCTACCTAACCAGGTACGCCGAAACAAAAGCTATCCAAAGAGCCCCGCCGATCAGCTGCAACCAGTTCAGGTTCCACGTACACCGTTTGAACAGATAGGAATGAATATTTTAGGACCCCTTCCTACTTCTACAGCAGAGAATCGCTGGGTTATAGTCGCAATAGACCTACCTAACCAGGTACGCCGAAACAAAAGCTATCCAATAGAGCACCGCAGTGGAAGTGGCGAGATTTTTTATAGAAAATATTGTGCTACGCCACGGTGCCGCGACAATCGTGATCACAGACCGCGGAAGATCATTTACGGCAGCTCTTTTAGACCACGCCCTGATGCTTAGTGGACCGACTCACCGTAAGACCACTGCGTACCACCCGCAAACGAATGGACTAACGGAGCGTCTCAACGAGACGATTGAAGACATGCTGTCGATGTACGTGAATGTCCAACATAAAAATTCGGACGAAATTTTACCCTATGTCACGTTCGCATACAATATGGCTAAACAAAAGACGACTCGCATGACTCTATTCAGCTTGGTTCACGGACGGGAGGTACGGACTATGCTGGATGTGATGTTGCCACATGAATGGGACGCTACCGACACAGGCGCTGAGGTGTTCACTGAACGCGCGAAAGAAGCTAGGCAGCTCGCCCGCTTACGAATCTACCAGCGACAAGACTACGACGCAGTCCGCTACAATGATCGCCATAGAACTGTAACGTACAAAATCGGTGACAGAGTGTGGGTTTCGACACCCGTACGAAAACGTGGACTGTCCGAGAAGCTGCTAAGGTGATATTTTGGGCCATACCGAGTATCGCGCCAGCTAAGTGAAGTCACCTACGAGGTCGTCTCCGACATATCCTATGCCCGAGGCGTCGCCAGCACCAGCCTGAACTTGTTCATGTAGTGCGTATGAAATCATATGTGAGTGACTGACTGCACGATAAAAAAATACTGTGGGTCTGAATGAGCATCGGGGCGATGCTCTTATAAGAAAGGGCAAGTGACACGTGTTTATGTGAAAAAGAAGCATGATAGGAATGTTTTGTAGATTCCAGCTAGTGGGTCAGGTGGTTTTTCGGGACGACAACGAAGCAGGCATCTTGCTGTACAGCTGATCCTGAATACGCTCTTTTCGCTGCCGTAAGCTGCTGTCATCTTTTGTTCGCATTCTACTGCGACAATATACTAAATTTGGTATAACGTGACGTGAATAGAAGACAAAGGTAAACGACACATGCAAAGATGAAAATCATAACATGGAAGTCATATACGGCAAAATATACCTCCACCTCGTAACGTTGTGCTGATTTTAAAGTGACATAATGACATTTTTCATTCGAGCTAAACATATCATCAATTCTCACTATACGTGGGATCTGCCAGTATTATTTCACTCCGCCTCTTTCAACGCCTGAGAAATCCGTGCCTTTTATGCCTATCTAGAACGCCAAGCAGCATCTGCATTGATATGAAACTGATCATGCACAGCCCCTATATTCCACAGCGGTACGGAACGCACGGCATTCCGTACTACTACTCGTGGTTGTACTTGTGCAAAAGCTTCGCCGTCGTAGCTTTCCATTCGTTGCATAGAAACGTTTTCCGCGAGTCTATTACTACGGGCTCGTTCGCTGGATTTCGTGCCGACAGGTTGTGCCCTCGCGATCTCCAACAACAGCGCAGCTCTGGCTGACTGGCTCGCCCTACGCCATCTCCTGCCGCTGACAAGAGCTCTTGCAAAGTGGTGCCCCGTCCTCGGACTCCTGCGACCGTGTCCATCTTTCATATCTCCTCTTTACTTCCGTGGTTTACTGTCGTCCGCTGTCCCTCCGCCTCGCTCTCTGCTTCCTCTATCTATTTACTTTTTAATGCCTCTTTACCCTCATCCCTCGTGAGCTACTGTTGAGGTGTCGCACGCTGATGCAGACAGTTACGTGGCTCACTTTTCTCTTCGTTTCTCTTTATTAATCGCATAAAAAACCATTTCGAGTATATTATTATGGAAGCATTCAGTCAAGGCCAGCTCGCCCGAGTAAATTCATTACGGAGTCGTGTCAAGGTTGGACTCGTCGTATCTTGTAGAACAACACCACGGATCTTGGAAAAAGATATGTGTTAATATTATACTAATATTTTTTTCACCTGAAATAATAGAAAGTAAGTAAAGGTAACCTGCAAAATATAAAACACTTCCAGAAGAGTGAATTTAGGTCTGAATTGTTTGAGTACTATAGGTAAGATATTGTGGTAATCAGGATATCAGACTGTCACAATTTCGAAGAATACGGTTGGTGGTATTCGGAAGATTTACAGCGGATCTGTTGTTTTCAAACAAGCAAATCTTTACTGCGAAAAAATTGCTGTCTGCCATTGTAGTCGAGTACTCCATAGTGTGTCCCGCTGAAGTGTGAGGCCCACGGGACGGCTTTATGCTCTCTCATAATTGAGTAGCTTATAGTTTAAGTTTTAAACAACTTTTGAAAGCCCTATACCCGTCATCGACTTGTTCTAAGCTTTAAGAGATGGCTTTGTGTTCTCACATAGTATAGAGAACGCCGTACTTAATATTGTCGAACATTTATTCTATGAGCACTTGTGTACATAGTGCACTAAATAGTTGACCATATTATTATTATTATTATTATTATTATTATTATTATTATTATTATTATTATTATTATTATTATTATTATTATTATTATTATTATTATATTATTATTAGTAGTAGTAGTAGTAGCAGTAGTAGTAGTAGTAGTAGTAGTAGTAGCAGGTCCTGGGATCCCAACCCTACGGTGGCGCCAGCTTTTGCTGTGTTTTGAAAATATGGGGAGTAGTAACACAAAATCTTTCATAGAAGCTGCCAACAATTTTTGTGAAAATGGCGGTCCGGAACAGCGAACCGTTTTGGGGGCGAAGTTATCTGCGACGTGTGTCGTTCGCTCCTCTATAGTAGTAGCAGTAATAGTGGTATGTAGCCCACTCTAGTTTGTGAGTTGCTGCATGGATGGCGTTGTATGTACATCTGAATAAATATCTGGATAACTGAATAAATACATGGCGCTAGTGATTGTCACAGTATATTCCTTGAGTGAATGATGAGTGGGGAGAAGCGTCCGTCCATGCGTTCGTCTGTTCTAAGAAGACAAGGAAGAAGACAAGGAAGGATGGACACTCAGACGGTTGGACGGATGAACGGACAGACGGACAGACAGACAGACAGACAGACAGACAGTCAGATAGACAGATAGACAGACAGACAGATGGACGGACAAATGTACGGACGGCTGGACAGGCAAACAGACGAACGGGCGGACGGACGGACGGATGGACACACAGACGGATGGTAGGATGAACATCCAGATGGTTGGACGGACAGACAGACAGACAGACAGACAGACAGACAGACAGACAGACAGAAAGGCGGACGGACGGATAGACGGATGGATGGATGGACGATTCACGGTTTACCGATAAAGCCCTCCGACGCTTCACCCCACTCATGATCATTTACCTCGTTTACATGCTGGGATTTTTTTCGTCTTCAGCTCCACGGATTGAACAAACCATTGTACCAGATGTTAGAAATTGGCAAAAAAATTTATGAGCTATAAGCGACACTGATGTTTTGCGCGCTCATAAGTGGTATCATTTAGACCTCATCATCATTCCACAAGCAGAACTTCGAAAATCATATTTTTATATTGATTAGCTACGTTATTTTAGAGAATGCAGCATCAGAACATTTTACTTTCCTAAGTATTTGTGGGAGGTCTTCTAAGCGAAAAGCTGCAACTGGCAGCTTGAACGTACCCAAATGCTCTCGAACGCTAAGAGGAAATTTTCTATACAAAACAATTCTCGGGGTTGACAAAATTTGCATTCAGAGCAACGAGAATGCTGACGCGAATCAAGGGAATTATTGATTACAAACAAGCATTCTATTTTTTGTGGTTAGATATGGGTCGTACTGATGACGATAGCAATAACCAAGCTTCAGATCGGGCTGAATGAGACTCATAAATGCTTGTCGTGGGCTCTTCATAACCTTTGTGACGAAGTGGCACTTAGTTTTTCTTCCATTGTAGTTCCTGGTGGGGTTATCATAATTTACAAATGCCCTCATGACGTTTTGATTTCTACAATCTTTACAGATATTAGGCCAGAAAAGATAAGATGAAAGTACACTTTGCCGCCTACCTTTCTGCATACACTTAGCAATACACTAGTCTCATTTCATCTTTAAGAAAACGATGAAAATAAAGATTTCATGTTTACTGTGATTATTATTACTTAGTTACCATTCCTCCTTAGGCATACTGAACTTGCGCTGCATAACGTCATGTGGCTTAGAGTATGCACACGGCATTTGAAATAATTATTTCTAAAACTCAATTACATAGCTGTTAAGGTACCGTAAGAACTTCGTGGATGAGACGAAATATTCAAGGGAATGTTCATTGTATACATACGCCGCTGCCAATGAGGATTCTGCTGAAAATGAGTACCATAAAATGCAATAGATTATCGCTAAGCATTGCTCCGAATCCAGGCGTTCTCATGACTCTACGCCTGTATGAATTATATTAAATCAAGCGTCCCCCAATTAACTTTTCAACAATTACGAAACACTGTGTGTTTCTTTTTAGCCAGTCTTAACAACTTTTTAGAAATCACTTCTGTGTCTAACTTTTTAGCAGTTATTTTTTAAATATTTATTTCTAGGTAGTGCTTTGTATCTTAAGGGGCTATTTGAGCAGTCCGAAAAATGCCTATTATAGCAGTTAGTGATTTTGCATTGCACCTTTCACACATGCATCTGCATTTGTTTGTTGGGTCGTTGCTACTGCTGGTATCCCTAACGCATGAGCACGCCATCTTCTAAACTCAGTTCCCGAAAAATGCGCGGCTTCTCTCTCTGTCTCACTGACTTTTTCTCTACTGGATAAGTGGCTGCATTGCCTCCAACTTATAGAAGTAAGTGTGTGCTTTTCAGAGCTAATAAATATTAGCGGTTCAAAATCTGCATAAGCGGGAACTTTACCGCAAAGAGAATAGTTGAATTTTTATAGAGGCAATGACGGGCTCTTAAGTGGTGTATTAATGTGAATTCAAAACCTATATTAACATCATGCGGTGCAATAGCCTTACCAAGCACAAAGTCATAATCGCTAGGCTCGTAAGCTTTCTCGTATCACGGCACTTTACTCCAACTCAGCCACGTGTGACATTAAGCCACCCTATGCCGCATTTCCACTAAAATATTCTCTCAGACAATTTACGGAGCCAGCGTAATTTTAATGGTAATGCCAATTTACCTTTGCGTTTCTTGAAGGTAACTGAACTGCAAAGGCGCCAACACGCCAATCACTACCTTGGCTTGTACAACGATTTCTTCTAGACCAATGTAAATCCGACTTGCAGGCATCGTCTCCTAATAAGCTCATTTGCGTGTGATATTACTGACGCTTACCCATTTTCTCCCCAAAATTTTCTTGTGGTTTTCTAGACGCATAAATAGACAGGCTTCTTAAGTTTCCTAAATAAATCAAATTTCGAGGTGGAAGAACCTAGTTTGGTGTGCGGCAGCAGTCGTATGCGAAGTACGTACACCACGTCAAAAACCATCGCACCTACGCTGAAGCCCGAATAGCTTGAAAAGTGCCTTCCTGTGACAGAATGAAAACTTGTTTATTTTGAGTTTATTATTTCACTGTCATTGTAGAGGTCAGATCCTTAGTTTTCTTCTTCAACATATCAGAAGTATAAAGCCAATCTACATTTAGCTGCTTGCTTCGGACAGCTCTCAAGCAGACGCCATTGTTAAGACCCATCGCACGCTCACTTTCTGAATTGCTCACGTCACCGGGCATTGCAACAAGCATGCACGCTTCGAATTCCTTCCATACAGACACTTTGGTCTCATTTTTTTATGTACGTACTTCACTTTAGAGCATCTAAGGCACCTATTCTTCTTTTATTTGGTATTTCTTGTTCACATTGAGATTTTTCACATCACTCATTAGGAAGAATTCTTCGACAAAACATTCGGTGTTAGGCACCACAAGTTTTTTTCTCTCTTTTTATTTTCATTTGTTTTAAGAAGCTTGGTATAACAGAGATGACGTAAAGCATATGCAGCAGCGGATGTGGTATTACACTGTAGAGAGAGAGAAATAACTTTATGGGTCCAGTGGTTTGGGGAGCAGGCCCCCACCTAAAGTGTTTAGAATAATTGGTAACACCGTTCTTATGGTTACTCACTTAGGGAGAATACTTGATGTCACTATGACTTCAATAGTCCACTTCTTGCGAATCATACAACAGCCATGATGCAATAAACATGCTGACACCGGGTGCCTGGTGTATGCCTGCAATCAACTGTGGCAATGCTACTGCTTCGTTAAATGCTTCCTAGCTGTCGTAGAGGGCAAGTGTTCGAAGATTCGGAATCGTCTGCTTTGTCACCAGGAAGTTTGCGTCTGCAAATTATTTGATATTCAAATTGAAGTTGGCTTATTTCACCATCAATACAAAACGTGATGGCGGAGAAGCCCGCGCTAAAAGCTATCAGCCGACAGCTTGACAACGCTGTGGACACCTACAAACAAACACCTTGGCGGTATTGCAGTCGCATGAAAAAAGGCATAAATACATCACACATCACAGAAAGCAGTAATACTTAGTAATACAGAGCTAAACGATACAAGTGCATTTGTACGCAGTAGACAAATAGCCTTGCAGTGCAATTCCGCAATTGATGTTAGTTCCGTGCTTACAATATTGGAGTAGAGAGAATAGTCTGAAAAATGTGAGATATTCGAGCTGATATAGATTTGATTGAGAAGTTCATGCAGGAAGTAAACACCTACGAAGTGATTTTATTTTTGCTGTAATGGTGCTATGCGAAGGTAAAATCAAGCTGCATGAACACCATGATACAGTGAACTACATTTTTCCTCTGTGCTATGGACAACTCTTCAATGCTTTCGAACGTCACTTTTCTGAAGCTTATGTCTTCGCCTGTTTGGAACTATATGTCTTGTACTCTTATTCATGAGATTTCACTTATGTTAAATGTGTGATGGTTGGGTTGTTTTAAGGGTGAAGATCTTTAGGGTGTGGGTCTGTCCTTCCTCCGTTGGTGTACGTAGCTACTGGTGACACATGCCCGCTCTAGAGTGGTGGTTTGCCACAGGGGATGCGAGATGGGAGAAGGAGGTACTTGGAGTGATCCACAGGGGATGCGAGATGACGGTACTTGAAGTATTCACTAGATTGACGCACAGACGTATGATCAAACATAATAGAAGACGGACGGCCAGATGAACGGACGCGTGAACTTACGGACGAATGGACGCACGAATGGACGGACTCCCAGACGGACGCGTGGACAGACGGACGATCGCAGGAATGGATGCACGGGTGGTCGCGCAGACGGACGGAAGCAAGAACGAACGAACAGATGGAAGCACGGACGGGCTGTCAGGCGCTTCGCCCCACGCATCAACATTCACTTCGTGGATATGCTGTGATTTATTCTTTTTCTTGTTTTATTGTTTTTGGTGCTTCCATTTCTCTCTATGCAGCTTTTAATAGCACGCAGCGACTCGCTCTAAATCTCTCTGCCCTCGTCATGCTTAATAGCGCCTTAAAAGCATAAAAAACAAAAATTCGGCAGATCCCACATACCTTGCCAATTGACGTTATGCAAAGCATGAGGAGGAAAGGTGACCGTACTGTATTTGTTTTGTTCAGTGACACGTTATGAAATTACGCTAAATATATGTACAAATGTTGCACACACAGCCATATGTTGAACGGTCGCAGATGCTTATGTAACCAGTTGTTCGCACTTGGGCAACGATGCTATCAGGAGCACGTCTATTGAGGCGCGACCACAGGCACGCGGTTTAGGAGCCATATGTTGTTCCCGAATCGCGACAGCGAAAGCGACAAACTTGCTTCGTCTCGCCGTAGCGTCACGACGCTGCAACCACATGTCGGCAACAAAGTGACATTGTTGCTACATTGAAAACTATCACGCGAATACACATTAATTGCGAAAAGAAATAGGAAAGTATGCCTAAGCAACACGTTCAATTTATTACTGTTTTGTGCGGCATAGGAAAGCGACAAAAGCGTTTCGCGAGCTTCATTTTCACAATATTTTGTTTAACCACGACAGGGTGTCCAGGTGCGTGCGCTTCGACTGCTATGACGCACTTAGCATAACGTTTTCACAATGCAGCAAGCGACGATAATTGCCACAGGCTTCCATCAAAGCACCAAAGCGAACTTTGAATAGCGATATTTACGACAAAATATGGCCACTCTCTTACTGTCCGCGTGAGATGCGAATGTAAAAAAGGTGGTCGATACATTTATTTTCTTGAAGTAAGCACGCATGACGCGCATTCAGAGCAAATTGCAAACGAAGTGAGGACCAGGAGTGCAGTCATTTATCCGCAAATCGTCGCGCTGGTTTCTCAGTGACAAGCAGTCTTTTCTCGGTTTTCCAGATACGTGCGACGCGACAAGTGACAGCGACGAATAGGCCTGCGTAACGGACAATCCTATCACTCCTTTCTGTCGCTGGTCATTGCCACTCAAAAATCGTGTGCATGCGGTTGGCTCTTTTACAACACCAGAAGCGATAAGCTGATATAAAGCGCTGATGCTCACGAGGGTGGAAGCCCCGGACAGTGCTATGTACATGAACCTCAGCGTATGGCACCTAACTACAATTGTCCTCGACAGACGCTGAGAGTGCTTGCAGTGCTTGAAAAAATGCTTCGAATTCAATGAAATCTGACTTAATCCTAGCGTTGTGAGATTGTATTACATGCGGAAAAGTGGGAAAGTTACAAATACTTGCTGCATTTTGCACTTGTATTAAGCGCTAAGGGACGTATCAACGTATCTGTGTGTGTTTAGTAGTAGTGTGCATAAAATGAACGTGTCAGGTACGTAGACTATACTACAGTGGAAATTGTGAGGCTTGGTTTGACGTAACATGGCCACGTTAAAGCAGAGAGGTGAGTTTTACGGGCTATGGTATGATGCTGTGCATATCATAAGCAATAATTGATATGTGGGGTTTGACGTCCCAAAACCACCATATGATTATGAAAGACGCCGCAGTGCAAGGCTTCGAAAATTTCGACCACTTGGGGTTCTTTACCGGGCACCCAAATTGGAGCACACTGGCTTACAACATTTCCGCCTCGCAAAACATCGCATCGGGTTCGCAAAAAATATTGCGAACCCGATGAAAGGCTTTTCCTAAGTCTACTTGTAGTATTGCCAGTTGTTTTTGACTTGTTGGCTAACTTGCGTTAGGCAGGCTTGTGACTTGTTGTGCAAACTGTTGTGCAAACTGTGCAAACTGTGACTTGTGCAAACTATGTTGTGTCGCGGGATCAAATCCCGGCGGTGGTGGCGGCTGCATTTCCGCCTCCGTCGGAAATGAAGCCGCCGCCACCGCCGGGATTTGATCCCGTGACCTGCGGCTCAGCAGCCGAGTACCTTAGCCACTAGACCACAACGGCGGGGCTGCATATCATAATTAGTGGTCCTTGTCGTATGTCAGAAACATTTCGTTTAAGCTTGCGTAATTATGAAGAGAGAGAAAGAGAAATGTAGTGTGGGAAGTCCGGGATATTTGCTTTACTGCCATGCAGTGGCGAAAAGGTAGGAGGAAGGCAGAAACGTAGAGAGATAAGCAAACCTTCGTGGTATTTTTATAAGGGCCAACGTTGAGCACCACCATAATTACTAGAGTTGCCTTTACGTACACTTCTATGCACCAGGTCCGGTTTTTCCACAACATGCCCTCCTCAAGTCGCTTTGAGATTGGTTAAGTCAGTTATCCTTGTACCCGGGTACCCACTTATGACGCATGCCCAAATACCACGCCCTATTTCACAGGTATGTGTCATACACCGTGTTTACATGCATGTGTCCCACGCTACAAATTAAAATGGTTTCATGTCGTAGAGGGCAGGAAAATGACGTTATTCGTGTCGTGATGATGTGTTTTGTGAAGTCAGGAATACAGGTATTCAAAGATGACTATGAGAGCGACCCCATGTAGATAGATAGATAGATAGAAAAATAGATAGATAGATAGATAGATAGATAGATAGATAGATAGATAGATAGATAGATAGATAGATAGATGAAACTGCTCAAAGTACCTTTGGTTCTAAATGAAATACTTGAAAGTAAGGGAATAAATTGGTAAATAAATCCCTTGATTTTATCACGTGATACCACAGCTTCGTTGGTCGAGCCCATCTAAATTTTAATCTGAAGCCCAGTTTTTGCAATTTTCTTTCTACATACGACACATTACAGGATCACCTAAATATGTTGTGTCAATGTTGCTTCGTCACACGACATCAGTACTTAACAGACAACGCACGCTTTACAGGAGCAGTTAAATGTGTGAGTACTCCCATTAGCATCGCTTTTTCGCCGAGCCCACACGCCTAAAGGTCGAAACAGGCTTTACAGGAGTGTTTGTCGTTGAACCTACCGTGTTTATGCACACAAGTTTGATCTAACAAGTGCGTCCCAATTTACAAGACCACTAAATTTTTACAGGAAGAAGAGCAAGTCTTGTGCCGTTTATACAACAGCTTATACAATTGGGCTTAGTGCAATCACCACAGACTTAGAAGACATTCGGTGTTGTAGTATTACCGGCCACGTATACTAACGCAACAGACATGCGTGCACTGTTGAGCCTGCTGTAGGGGGTTTGATACAGGGGATCTGAATGACTAAGAAAAACATTCACCTGTTGGGTATTTGGCATGAGACCAACGAGCGTCTGTTTTTGGGACCACTCACTTAGAGTTTCATTAGAATAATCTTTCTATAAATTCATCAGAAGCACTCAGAATGTCAATTTCAATGGTAAAAATATTTATTGTGATAAGGAAGTATTTATTTAGTTCCGTAAAGGCGTGTCCCAATAGTATTTCATATGCAGACCTCATGAGCCCGCCTAGTTATTAAATTGTTATTTATCTGTTTATATGACTAACTTGTTCACTATATAAGCTGTGCGTTTCTCTTGTTTATTTTGTATGTGCGCATATTGTTTTTGGTATATATGTAGTTTCATTGTTATTCTTTCCATTTTTTTGTATTCACGTTCTGCGAACTTCTGCATGTGCTCATAAAAGAAGGTCTGGAGTGCTGTGAAATAAAAAAAAAGACGTTAGCATGGCAACGCGGCAAACGCTGTTTCAATACGTTAGAGAAAAGCTGTTTTTAACAACAATGCTACACAATGCGTGCTGTAACCAGTGACGTGTAACTGCCATGGCGAGTACGTGCTTGCTATGAAAGTAATCAAACGAGTGAGGTTGTAGCAGTAAAATTTCAGAACGTTTAGAAACCCAATATTTTGGGGGTTCATGTTTTTTTGATGTACTCAGTTATATATCTAAGAAAACCACGCGTTTGAAAAGTGTCTGTGCATTTGTGTTTATTGTTATCAACTTCATTGCTTGGCAATCCAAGCGAAATTGGCCGAATTCAAGAACACACTGTCCTTTGCTGGTTTTAGATTTAGTTGTCTTTCTTGAGATTTGGAGCAGCGTAACATTTTTGCTGCGTGTGATAATATAAAACTGATAAGTTCAGATGCGTATAAGACGAAAACAGACACGTTAAATAGTGACTTCAATAGGGAAGACTTAGGACTAGGACATGCAGACGAAAAATATTGTCCTCACTTCGTGCTATAACAATTGTTAATTTGCATGGAAGATCTCGGTTCGCGCTATTGAAATCATCACGACTTACCAAAACTAGCTCTAGCTACCACCTCTCAAAGGATATGCTCAGTAACCGTAGAAGAAAGAACGTAAAGACATGTTCATACCACGTGCGCTGCCTATGGATCATTGGTAAGGATCATAAGCGTAAACGCACACGACGTAATGAACTTTTTCATCCGTTGTTGCACTTAGAGTAAAGAACGTAACGTATGAAACATGTATGTTACCAGGCTCGTGACTTTTACGACAAATAGTGGTGCGACCCTTACGTACGGCCAATGGACAAAGCAGTTTCGGTTTTCACGTTCTGATCACTTAACTTCCGGCCTCCCCAAATCCCGTGTTTTCGTGCGCCTCTAGAAAGCCATAGAGTAGCGTTTCTGTGCAGTTGGTTTGCTGGACTAGATGGCAGACGCGGCGACCATGAATGAGAGCACACATCGGGTCTTCCGCTTAGCCCGAACAGTGAAGCGATAGTAAAACACGCGAACCCTGCTAGGCTGCAATATTTGGAGCGATTGCGCAATGCAAATTCAGTGTAGTGATTAGCGCGTCATGATAAAAACAAATCGCAGTGAAAATATTAATGTGAACATACGTGGTCGCTAGCAATGCCTACGGAAGATAATGTATTAACGTGATACGACACTTATTATAGACTTGACAGCAGTCTGAATATGGCTTAACAGTAGCGCAAAGGCTCAAATTTCGACCAGAAACGCTCTCTTCAACTGCGAATGTTTGCAACTAGGACCCACGTTTTTACAGCGAAAGCTGATTGATTGATTGATTGATTGATTGATTGATTGATTGATTGATATGTGGGGTCTAACGTCCCAAAATCACCGTAAGTTTATGAGAGACGCTGTAGTTGAGGGCTCCGGAAATTTCGATCACTTAGGGTTCTTTAGCGTGCACCCAAATCCAAGCACACGGACCTAAAACATTTCAGCCTCCATCAGAAATGCAGCCGCCAAAGCCGGGCCTCGCACCCGTGACATGCGGGTCAGCAGCCAAGTACCCTATCTACTAGACCACCGCGGGAAGGGGGGGGGGGCTAGAGCGAAAGCTCTTATGAGATCACAACTCGGGTCACGCGCAGTTGTCCACCGCCACCACCGGTGTCCGTGACAACATCGTGCGAAATTAGAAAAAAACACCTAGCACCAACAACACAGTGGGGCTCAAACCCGGGTCCGGTGGGTGCCAGCCCATTATTTTACCACTGAGCTACGCCATTTTGTTTTCTTCCAAGGTATCTAATACAAATGCGGCTTACGTATATACGTAGCATACAACATACGTAGGGCCAAGTCCACAAATGTACAATGGACGTTACAAAGTAAATCTCATACAACGCATTCTCTAAACCGGTATTTGAGTAGCACACTTTTTTAACTCAGCATACCGGTCCAGCTGAAATTGCAGTTGGTCATATAGGTTCCTCAGCCGCACAGTCATTTGCACGAAGTGGCATCGTGGTACCACATGCCCGTCCAACATGCGAGTTTTTCATAAACTTCGTGTGATCAAATGGGGAGCCACCACACCAATGGTCGATTTTCAAAGACTCAAGGACTGCCCTACAATCTGTGCTCTCAGCACTGCGTCGCGGGCCGTACGAACAGCTTGTCTTCGAAATTCTATGCCTTCTCCACACTTCACACGAAAAAGGGCATCATGTGACATTTCAGTGGCTGCCAAGTCACTGCGGCATCATAGGGAACGAACATGCCGATACTGCCGCGCGGGCAGCTATTGAAGAAACACGAGAAGAAGCCATACCACTTTCGCGGACCGATGCTGCCAGTAATCTTCGATGACTTGCGCGTGAAATCACGTTTTCACTATGGTGCCCATAAAGCAATGATACGAATTGTCAACAACACCTGTCCTCTTTGATGGCCCTCTGCATGCCCACTGGGCTCGACCGAAAAGAAGCCACCTATCTCATCACATATGACTAGGAGTGTCATTGACAAAATCTTATTCCTTTGTCATAGGAATGGCCGCCAACTCTCTCTGCGATGCCTGTCATTGTGACGAGACGCTACACCACATCCTGTGTGACTGTCCGCCGTATGACATCCAGAGGCAGTCACTGGCATCCGTTATTGCGCGCATCTACGACAGCCAAATGTCTGAGGACACTATTCTGTCAAGTGCCCGAGGGAAGACATTGCAACAGAAGGTGACAAAAGCTTTGTTGAAATTCCTACGCGACACAGATTTGAACAAGCGGCTGTAACAGCAATGTCACACACCGTGAAAACAGGACTGGACTATGACTAAGTGTGCGCGCGTGTGCTGCCGAATGTGCTGTGTTTATCTCTCTTCCCTCTCTGCTCTCTATCGTTCATCTGCCCCATTTCCCTTCCATGGGAAGGGTAGCAAACCGGCTGCCTATTGGCTGGTTAACCTCCCTGCCATTATTTTCCTCCTATTTTCCTTCCTTGTGAAAAAAATGTGTTGGTTATTGGTGAAATAGGCATTTTTCTAACACATGTTAGCAAGTCTTGACTTGAAAATTCAATACACAGAGAGCGGTCAGTTGGGGCCGGAAAGATTATATCCATCACAGCACAATGTAGGTCTTTTCTTGGGCTAGAGAACAAGTACTCTTTGGAGAATCTGGCTGTCAGGAAACGCACCGATTTGTATACTGCACGCAAGAACCTTTGCAGATAGGGAGGCGATGCAAAACTAGTAGATTCCACTAAATTTGGTAAAACATCTGTGAAATTCACTTGCAAGAATGTTGGATGCAGTGGATGAGCACACTCACGAAAATAGGAAAAATGCCACGCCAGTTTTTTTTATAAAGAGGTGTAACAACCTAAGACCAACTGTACAGACAGGTCGAAAAACATTCTCGCCTCATGGGTTCACTAGTTGCTGACCAAATTAAGGTAGCAATTATAAGGTGGAATTTCTGTATGTAAACCCTCGAACAGCAAATTATTTGAAAAACGTAGAATATTTTTGTTGCCGAAAACAGGTTGCATGCTTTAGCTCTGCCAATGGTGGGGAGAAATTATCAAAAATGAACGTCTAAGCAAAGCACTTTAGGTGGGTACATGTTCTTTCCAATAATGTGCACCTGATCAATTTGCATTTAGTGGAACGCCTAGGTGTTTTGGCGGTACACAAGACCTTTCTATACCCTGAAAATGGGTTGGTTTTTATGTCCATGGGCCAAACCACAATCCCAAACTTTTAGCAAAGCTCATTCGTGCCCTGAAATTCTTTCAAATTCTCTGATTGTTGACACCACTATTTTATTACAAGAAAGACCTGTGAAAAAGAACGCTAGGTCACCCGCATACACCAATACTTTCACCTCACTCCCATAAGCAATGAAACCGCGGACGCTACTAGATCAAATTACACTTAAGCCCTGTGGCTTAAAGTAAAGAGCAAAAAGCATTGGTGACAACGAACAGCCCTGTTTCACAGACGAGTTAAGAAACACGGGTTTTGAAAGATAGCCTTTAACAATTAAACTTTTTGAACATTCATTGTAGCACAGTTTCACACCTTTAAATATAGTGGAGCCAACGTTGGCATGTTCGAGAAAAGAAAACCAAAAAATATTGCGAACCCGATGAAAGGCTTTTCCTTATTCTACTTGTAGTATTGCCAGTTGTTTGTGACTTATTGGCTAACTTGCCTAAGGCAGGCTTGTGACTTGTTGTGCAAACTTGCCCTAGTCATGCTTTATGTCGTTAAAGTAATCGCTTTAATACAATTTAAAACGCGTTTTAAAACAGCGAAAGAACAACCAGTCGTCGCACAATGCGAATAGCGAAACGATTGGGCCGTCCAATACTACAACCCAATACAAAAGCTTGTTCTTGATCCCCTACTAACTGTGGAGCATTGCCACTTCAGCCATGTATCCTCATTGTCGTCAGTCACTGCATGAACAATTGACACAGACTTTCTTGCAACTGTTTGGTGGATACCAGGCTAACTCAGAAAATTTTACGAAAAAGAGCATAGCGAATGCTGGGCTACTGCCCAAAAATTGTATTAATAATGCCCTAGTCGGTATCAAGCAAGTGTGCTTGCAGTAGTTACCTTATGAGTGTTTTGAAAAGGCGCTGAAAGGCTGCTCTTCTAGCTTTCGCTGTGCCTGTGCTGCTCTTGCAGTGCAGGCCTAGCGTTTTTTTGTTATTACAACAAACTTCATAAGCAGATATCTGCTGATGTGTGGTAGATTGAAATTTATCATCATTGTGAACCAGAACACGCTCCATCTCCGCCTAAGTACTTGCGACAGGTGGTTCTCAAAGAGTAGCTGCACAGTGCATCCACAAATTGGTGTTTGCCCCCCGTGTGTTTCATTATTATTATTTACTGAACCAGCGTGTTGAGTAGAGAGTGGGGTTCGCCCAATTTTTGGGGCACGTATGCGGCAATCGAAGTTTCACAACGAACGAGTTGTAGACGACGTTTCCCTCAGATATAGACAAAAACAGATAGAAAGGCACCGAATAAAAAAAGATGAAAATTAAAAGTCATGTGATATGCCGGAAACAATGGCGGCTCAGAAAGAAATTAGAGCATCTTTCCGATAGAGGCACACCAAGCCCGCAGGAAGTGCGAAGCTGAGCAGCCGTCGTTGTTTCTCTTTGGTTTCTTTTTTTTTAGTACGTTTTCTGCTCTCTTACGTCATTTTTCTTCATCAAGTTTCTTTCTGCTGTTTTTCTCGTCATTCCACTTTAATTTGTCCATTTCTAGCTATTTCTTTCTCTTTCAAACTTTCTTTTTATTTTTACCCTCTCTTTCTCTCAACTTCAATTTTTCGCTTGCTTCATCTTTTAACATTTTCATTCATAGGTCTGCACAAGTTACACCGAGCGATGACAGCATTCGCAAGTCACGACAACCGGAGCACCTCGTAGAGTTGCAAACCTATCATCATCGAGGAGCTCGATAGAAAATAAGAATAAGAGCTATCCTCGACGCAAGAGCGCGCTCAATCTGTCACAAATGGCTTTGCTATTCACCCTCGAGACGCTCGAATAACAAAAAGGAGACTTCATCTTCTTCGCTACGGATGGTAAAGGACAAACCTCAAAAGCGCGAAAATGCACGCGACAGCGACAAGCGACGCGACGTAGATCGGCTTCACGCGATCAGTCGCTATCGCAGGCAAACCTAATTTACGCGACGGCTTCAGCGAGCTGTTGCTGGCATGAGGCCGTCTACTCGCACCAAGAAAAGCGCGTAGCGAGCGGTATGCAATTTAAAATAAGATATATTGTTGTGTAATGAAACGGAAAGTGTTTATTATTGCCTTGCAGCACTTTTTTATATGCAGATGCGTAACAAACATTGCGTTATTTCTTGTTGCGCATACGTGACTCGGGCAGGGTCACGTGCACCTATGTAGTCTTTGTCTTTTCCGGTATTTTGCTATTGGCTGCTTGAGCCCAGCACTTCCGGGCGATGAGCGACGTTTTCCATATCTGGAGAACCGAGCGATTGCGCGAAAACGAGCACGTGACACGTCGCGCGAACGCCCTGTTTCGTCGCTCATAGCGTCGCTCGTCGCTGTCGCGTGTATTTTCGCGCTTATGAGGTTTGGCCCTTAGGCTATTCACGGTTTTTCCCACGTGACACCAGGCTACGATTGCCTACGATGACAGCATACGACAACCCGACTGTCTAAACTGTTCAGTTCATAAAATACAGAAATTTGAGTCATTTAATGTAGAGTGTAGTACAATATAGTATATTTTCGCACACTACAGCACAGTGCAAAGCAGTACAGTATAGCAAGCGGTCGGAAAGAGACACGTGAAAATGTAAAAAGCTGGCAACGTAAGGAGGACCGGGGTGTTCATAGGCTCTGTTGTAGCCCCTTCCGGGAATTCTTATATTGTGTGATATTATTTTTCTGAACAAAAGAAACATGCGCCTTGTCTGACAATGCTGTGCTCTAGATGGACTGTCCATTTAGTAATGTAACTGTTCTGCAAGGCCGAATCACATTTAACACAACCTATACAAGCAGGCACCATATTGTAAGTATATGTTGTTATAAGAAGCAATGTGGCAAAACAACGCTGAGAAGAACCTATGGTTATTTGGGAATGGTGGTCGGGAAAGAAATAAAGGCATTCGCGGTGAGGTCATTGTTCATACTGAATGAAGGGCTTGCACAAAGATTTTACATAAAACAGTAATTAACTCACAAAAATGTACTACTACATGGATGTGACCAATACTATACTTGCCCGGTTAAAATTAACCGTGTTGAGAGATACTTTGCATTAGAAATTCACAGCGACAGAGCATACCTAAAAATAGTGGCTGAAGATCCTTCAAGTTGATGCACCATCTTCGCGCAACTTTTTCTGAAGTAAAAGGGCTATTTACATGTCACCGATACGTGTATGCTGTTCATGGTGTTGTGCTAAAGGAGCTTTTACCTGGACTTCCGGTGCTTTCAAGAGCCTGTCAGGGCACTGCGAGCTTACGTACTCGCTAAAAAGGTGTATTGATGCCAGTATCATCAAGCGTGGCTGTTTGTTAGTGTGATTTAGGTGTAACATCATTAGTACTGGCTGCGACGTTCTCCAGGAGTAATAGTTATATTGCAGAGATCTGCCGTCGTCTTTTTTTTCTATTGGTAGCTAATAGCCTTAGCGCTTATCTACTATGCAAAGTGTATGGCTGTTTTCTTTTGTTTATTGGCCAACGTAAAAAACCGATCATATGGAGACGTTACAGTTATTTGGTTTTGCGTCTAAAGAGAGCCACCTTCCGGTACAAGCTCGAGTATCAGGGAAGCTCTGATGTGAGCGTGAACAGATTCAGAGCGTTAATGTGTCAAGTAAACAACTGAACCGAGATTTTTCCTCGGGGAAACCTACCCCACATCCGCTTGCTACTGACACGCCTCAAACTTTTGTGGGCGTGAAAGTGGTAAATCTCTATTTTATTAAGTACCATGAAAAAAGTTATGTTGTCAAGAGTGGTCCCTAAGCTCATGCTTCGTTCTTAATTTATTGAAATTGTGAACCAGACATGCAGTATTTGCGATGCCATTTTAGCTTGTACTAGCCAGCCTCTGTTCTCAGTCGCACTTATCCTTCTTATATATTTTGGTTGCGCCATGCAGTGTAATGCTTCATTGTCGGCTGTTAAAAGAAGGAGAGCATGCGTACATTTCCCTGTATCCTTGAAACGTGAGCTTCAACATCTTATAAATATCGCGACTCTGCTACCTGGTTCTAAGTGTTCCCCATTGTCCACACCTACATAGAATATTCTGGTGTCTAGGAAAACACCGAAAATGTCCATTTTGCTATTAACATTCATCTATTTCTTTTTAAGACGGAAAGGGACATATGATAGGCAGATGATGCAGAGCAAAACTTCAAATCTCCCGTCTTGAAATCAGCGGTCTAAAAATGAGAGCTTACTATTGATATTGTTTTATAACTTTTATAATAACTTCTATTACTATATTTCATTTGGTCTGAGTAAAACTGACGTGTTGAGACATGTGCGCAAACAAGTTTATTTCGGCATTGTTTCTTGAATATCATACGATTTCAATTTAAAGCTTTGGACCATTTTTCAGCTTATAAAATGAAAGCTACTTGGAAAAGTTCTTTAACGAAGAAAAATACATCACAAGTTCTGGTTGAAAGTTTGCTAAAGTGGTTTCTCGTTTGTTTGTTTGCTATTGCGTTTCAGCTGCCCTTTTTATATTACTATGCTTCTTCGCACTTCACCTTACGTTTTACTTGCCGCCAAGTGGAATGATGACTTTTCGATTGTCCAACTTACTTCCGTGCCTTACGTGAAACTCGTTTATCATACATCCGACGTGGATAACGTCACTCACGTTTTTCTACGAAAATGAAACAGCCAACGGAGCGTTTTTATTTGAAAACTTTACTTGTTCGCGAAGTTATCCTTTCTTTTCCATGAACGTTGCCTGGGGGATGCCTTCACAAAAGCATATAGAACCCTGATCGAATTGACCGACAATGCGGAATGCGACGTCTGCTGCACCAAAGAAGACATCGACCATCTGATATGCCATTGCCCTCGATTTGCCTCTGAAAGACAGAAGCTTTCGGACGCATTGCGACAGTTGGATGATAGGCCACTCTCTGTGCAGATGCAACTGGAACACCGTCATCGCCTTTCGTCGGCTCAAAAAGCAGGCAAAGCTGTCTTGTGCTTTTTGAGGACCACACGTGACCACCTTCAACATTGGTGTAGTGCCACCGCTGCATACGCGCCAGCCGATTGACTGACAATACTCTTTTTTTTCTTTTTTCTCTCTCTCTTTTTCTTCTCTTCTCTCTCTCATCTTTATTCCCCTCTTCCCATTCCCCCAGCGTAGGGTAGCAAACCGGGCATGTGCCTGGTTAATATCTCTGCCTCCCCTGTTGTTTTGCATTCATTTGCTTGGTATATTTATTGTGTCAACTTTTTTACTGTTGTTTGGCGTGAGACATTCAATAAACGTGCCAGGGAAGAGGAACACAGCTGATCGGCCACAAATCTCGTCTTGATAGAAATGTGGTTCTCAATTTTTCGAACTTCAACGAAAAAAATTCGTGCTTCGCAAATTAATGTTTCTCATTGCATAAGGTGGCACAACATAGATACTCTCTCTAATAAAGAAGTCGCTTATCATATTGCCCTGATTCACGTTGATTTGAAGAAGCTTTACGGCTCGAGCCTCTCAGCATGATAAGTTTTACATACTTTCGTCGTCGTTGTGAGTGCTGATGAAAGCACAAAGGATGTCAAAGGCATCTAGAACATCGCCTGAGCTTAGGAGTCTATCGTGCTTCTTTTTGTTTGGTATTCGTCACTCTCGTTGACACTCTCATATTCTTTGCGGACACTTTAAGCGACATCATCATCACTTAACACATCGTGAACAATCACGTCAACGTCCCTCCTCAAAAATCTGTGCAATTCAACAGCGTCTGGTATGACTTGTAAACATGAAGAACCTGTCGCATACTTCAGCTAGTAGCTGCAGGTCATTGGTGCGTGCAGAAGAAAACCACTTTCACCTACAGTAAGGTTCTTCAGGTGAAAACATCAACATGCGATACAGTGGGGAAAAGGAATTGTTGCACCAACGGTTGCTGGCAGGACATTGTATGCGTGTGATAAGTGAGGGGCTTAATAAATTGGCCCAGGTGATCAGACGGACTCAAGCCAGCTCGATAACTTGAAAAAAATCACAGCATATCCATGGAGTCAATGAGGATGAGTGGGGTGACGCGCCCGTCAGTACGTTCATGCTTCCGTCCGTCCGCGTGACCATCCGTGCGTCCATCTGTCTGTCCATGCGTCCGTCAGTGAGTTCATTCATCCATTTGTCAGTCTGTCTCTTCGTGCATCCATCTGTCCGTACGTCTGCGCGTCTATGCATCCGTCCGTTCGTCTGCTAGTCTCTTTGTCCGTCCGTCCATGCGTCCATCTAGGGAACACTCTAAGTACCGCCATCTCCCATGCATCTCGCATACCCTGTGGTACGTACATACCCACTTTAGAGCAGGTTTGTAGCACTGGTCGCTACGTACTACTACATACATACAAGGGATGGACGCCTTAAAGGTGATTTGAAACATTTTTTGGGGTAACCATGGAATTAACTCACTGAAAAAGCGTGTTATCTAACGTATTGAAAGCTGCAAAAATTTCCAGAATCCGTTCAGTAGAGTGGAGTTACAAAGTTTCGTCATGCGCTGTAATCACATTCTCTCTCCTCTCGTCCCGACGAAAGCGCTGAAGGCTGAGCAGGGAGGGCTGGGAGGGGCAAAAAAAACTCTCACTTGCGTCTTGTGAACTTGAGCATTTTTTTCTCTTTTTTTTCTTTGAGTGAGAAGCTTTTTCAGTGTGATCGCGCACGCACGCGTGGACCAGTGACGACCTCTCGCAGCGACCTCTGTAACAACCGACCGCGCCATGTTCAAATCAGCTAATGGATGATAGATTGGCTTACTGGGCTTATTTTACGTGATTTCTGGAGAGGATAAAGATATTTTTAGCTGACTTTGATAATTTATTGTGAATTCTATGCCGTGTGCTGCGCTTTAATATTTGGCTCGCGTGTAGACGGGTGCCTCTACTACCGATCGGCAGCGTTTTCCGACAATGCTCAAAAAGTGTTGCAGGGCCCCTCTAAGAGGTTCGCGCCTAAAACATCTATTTAGGAAGAACAAGGACACAAGAAAACATGTCGGTGATACGTCGTTAAAATGATAAAAAGCCTACAATACAGTTTTTTTCCTGTTATACGAAAGTATTATTTTCAGTATTCAAGGCAGTTCACTCACACTATACATAGTTCTCAGCGACAGCAGTCACGCACACCGTCGTTGTGATGACCGTAGCACCGCGCAATGTGGAGCCATGTCCGTCATTGTAGCGTCCATTCTATTGTGCGAACAGGCGTTTTCATATAGCTTGCTGGCTTCAGATCGATGTGAGTGCGCTGCATCATGACGACTTGCAGGCGTTCTTGTAGCGCTCGACCGGGATGAGCACCCAGGGCATGGGGTCCGAAGCACCGGCGACAGTCGAACTCGGCTGCGCACAACTCCACACGCACAACTTACTGACGTAGCGAATGCTGCTTCAAAAAAGTCAAGTTCGTAAAAAAGCGCAGAACATTACAACAAATTTTGAAAAGTGGGACATCAATTGCGAAAAGCGGGTGCGGCGTTTCCATTGGATTGAAAATGATTTCAAGAAAGTGGTACCTTGTTCAAAAAAAAGAAAAGAAAAGAATGTCGTTGTCGGGCAAGACCACTCGGTCACGTACAGAAAAAACGTTTTGTTCTGCAGCTCAAAGCCTCACAGAAAGAAAAAAAAAAGGTAGAAAAAAGCAAAATTCTCAAAACCTCATGGGTGCTGTTTTTCGTGAATGACATGTACAGTGCTGGTTTTCGTAGCCGAATGGGCCTCATTTGCAAGGTTGAAACAGGTGTCTCTTTTTCTTTTGTTTTTTCTTCTCGCTGGCTGTTTGAAGAGCCTGAACACTGCCCTAAAACACGAGAAAATTCATGGCAGTATTTAAGAAGAAAAAAGTCCTGCCCATTTACCAAGAAACATACAGCTTTCTAGACGCGTAATTCAAACTTACTATAAAACGACCAACTTTCTTTCTGATCAGTCAAATCTGCTTGCTGAGTTCCAAACGTGTCCTCAGTGATAGTTTCATAAAGCGGTGCTGAAAGAGGGAAAAATTTCCCACATATTCATGAAATGAATGACGACGAGTGGGCGAACCTAAGTGCTTAGGTCTATAAGTTCTACGTTGAAGTCGCCAACTCGTATAAAGGGTGGAGAGGTTGACGGACAGCTAAGTGGATGGACAGGTGGATGGACGCATGGATGCATGAATGCTCGGACAAACAGATGGACATCCGGATGAACACATGGACAGACAGGTTCACGGACAGACGGACCCACGAATGAATGGCCAGAAGAACGGATAGACGGACGCACAGACAAACAGTTGCACGAACACATGGATGCACTAATGGACGAGCAGATGGACGGACAGCAGAACGCATGGATGAATGGACAGGCGGACGGACATACGAGCGGAGAGATGAACGTGCAAATTCATGGATAGACGGACGGACAGATGAACGGCGCAGGTGGTCATGCATTGTGCTTTCCTATACTTAATTGTGCACGACTAAAAATGTTTTTACAAGGGTGCTTTGTTATCGTTATGCAGGTGTCCTGTTCCGGTTGCGGTTTTATGAAGCATCATGTAAAACAAGGCTCAGTCCTAATAAGCGTCGCCCCTAACAAAAATGTGGTTGAACCCTCGTTTTAGGAATCGGTATAACACGAAAGTGAAACGTATCTACGCAGAGGTGGCTGACCATTCGTTGTTCAATGGTTTACAACAAGGGCGAACGAATGAATGCTGCCATAACAAATTGCAATATCAGGTGAAAAACTGCAAGCAGCTCGAAACTTGCAGCCTACACTTCAAGCAGAAGGCATTCACGAAATCTGCAAACACAGGACGAGCGTGGACCAACAACGGTTACCATTCCTCGTGTGGGAGCAGCGCGCTCATTTCGTAACCATGGCCATGGCAGCGAGTGAATTGGCGTCCGTACTCTAACTACTGTAACCTGAAAGCAGACTTGCGGTGGAAGCACAAGATATTCAAAGTACTCGAATTCCAAGATAAGCGCGCACGTGAGGGAGCCACCACGCTAGAGAACATCTATACGCACTTTCACCACGCCATGTTAAGCGCGCGCGCATAGCGACGCGCGGGGTGGCGCGGCAAGATGACCTTCAGATCGCGCGCGCCCACCACGGGCCCATCGTGCCATCTCGCTACTGATTACTAAAACGCGCTCAAGTTTCGAAGTTCCGAAGAGTGCCAGTGGTACATAGTGTATATAAATGGCTCGTCATTATCATGTTGCAGGAGGGTCACTCTGTCTTGTAGTGGTTAGCGTGAGGCGCAGAAGAACGCGAGGTCACTGTTTCGCTGTTCCGCTGCGAAACTTTTTCTTCTCGTTTTTTTTCCTCTTTCCAATCTGGTAGTTAATACTCTATGATGTCATATTCGTGACGGAAACACGTCACGTAGCCGTGGTAGACCCTTGCATAAAACACTTTCGCGTTGAAAACGTGGGTTATCCCTCCGTCACAGACATCGTAAAATCCAAAAGCAAGTCGTGCTCCTCAAGTACCCGTTTCTCTTGCGAAATCATGCTGACCGCAGCAACAGAGCTGCGTTTTTAACACGTGAGGCAAGCAAGCAAATGCTCTTGAACAGTGAAGAGGGCCTCGTGCGCAACCAAGCATCGGCATTGCCAAAAGGCTGCTCCGTTTTCCTGCAGAGTTCCACCTAATTAAGCCGACTGCTGAAAGCCTATGCGTCTGTCCGCAAGCTCTGCTCTGGAATATAAAGCGGTGCTCACTAACAAGCGCGTGGCGTCAGTCGCAGGCGGCTTTGCATGCGGGAGATGTCTGTACAGTGCTTCCGGTTCCACTTCCCCTTTGCCCCAATACCCTTCGACCATCTCTTTGTGTGGTTGGATAACGAGCTTCCGCATGTACAAGATCCCTCGCGCCATTGCTTGGAGCAATTCGTGTCAGTGCAGTCACTCTTCCTCTGTCAGCTTTATTGAGCCGTGTTAGGCTGCAGCAAGTATGCTTATAACGAGCTCAACATTTTATGAAAGCGGGCACAGGCAGCGCCGCAGTATGCACCAGAATATTTCTTCGCAAAGGGGGGGGGGCGTCACTGTAGTGGAACTGTCAAAACCTGAATCGGTGTCACGACTTTTGTGGCAGCAGCCCTTCACTGTAGACACTTCACCAGCTACAGGGCTGACCATATAATCTCCCGTAAAAGCAAGCTGAGCCAGCTGACGTAGTCAGTGTCCAAATAATAATCATCATTATCAGCCTGACTTCGTCCAATGAAGGACAAAGGCCTCTCCTATGTTCCGCCAGTCAACTCGTTCCTGAATATGCTGCTGCCAATATGTACCCACAAACTTCTTAATCTCATCTGCCCACTTAACCTTCGGTCTCCCCCTAACACGCTTGCTTTGTCTAGGAATCCAGTTAGTTGCCCTTACTGACCAGCGGTTAGCTTGTCTACGTGCTACATTCCCGGCTCATGTCCATTTCCTCTTCTTGATTTCAACTATGATATCCTTAACCCCGGTTTGCTGTATCTTAAGTGATGAAGTTAAAGCTGATGCGTAACCATTCAATGACATGGTCAAAAGAATATGCTTGATAAACTGAGCAGGCAACGTGATCATATATATATATATATATATATATATATATATAATACATATAACTACAATGGACATTGCAGTGCGGTAACAACTATACTGCAGCCGTATGAGTGCAATAAATTTTTGCAAATTATTCCCGAGGTATATTTGTTCATACTGTGTATGTTGGTGTAATGATAGAGACGTGACAACCACCGCAATGTAGGTGAGTGTTCTAATTGTGTTTCGAAAGGTTATTTTTCACAGAAATCCCACTTCTTTATATTAATGATCAGTTTAATAATTATTTCTCTTGCCACTACAAAGTGATTGTAAGATTAACGAAAGCCTTAAAAATAAATCCGTAATTGTTGCATACTTGTCTACCTTTTCAAGAAACTCCATGGTTGCTGCGTGTTCCTGTTCTGGCGCAGCGTGTTGTTGTGAGTACATTTGCTTTTCGACTCAACGTTGGTGTCCATGTGCTTCTATCTATGGTCCTAATTTGTCATAGTGAAAAAGTCATTGTAATAAATAAACAAGAAAAACTAATGTTGACGTACAAAATGTGCTGGTCATTCTACATTGGTCCGTCTTTAATGACTCTAGCTTCCTAATGTGCCTAATCAATATTGCGGTTTATTACAAACACTAGGCACTCCGTGCAGTCTTGTTGCCCGCATGCGTTTAGAAATGGTCACTCACGTAATGAGACCTGTGTCCACGCACCATTCGCGTCTCCATTGGTAGATTATGTTTAGTGCAAAGTTTGCCACAGCTTCGATCATCGGAGAAACACAGATATTGCGGCGGGTCCAGTGGACAGCAAGTGCCACGCTGACCACTTTACTGAAAACAATCGGCCACTCATGCACATCGTACCGATGTCAGTCGTGCGAAACCATCTCGGTATATTTTTTAGCTTACATGGAAAAGCGTTCTGCTGCACAAGTAGTCGATACATGGCCATCGTATTCCCGCAAATGGCGTCCTAACGTTGACTCCTTGACTCATCACACGATCGGGGGGCCAGTTCCACTTCTTGCAGCTTTAACTACACACACAGAATATAAGCAGGGTCTGCTATTGCAACGAGAATGTTATTAGTAATTACTGTCCAAAATACATGAAAGCAAGAAGTTGAACAATCAACGTGTTTTCATGTTCTTCTTGAAAGGTGAACACACTCGACAGAGATCTGCGTGGTTGGGTGAAAATTTTGGAAGACTAAAACAAACTTTCCAGCCACTTTTCGTCGAAATTTCCGGAGCCCTACACTACGGCGTCTCTCATGATCATATGGTGGTTTTGGGACGTAAAACCCCAGGTATGAATCAATCAGCCGCTTTTGGTTCAATGTTTCTAAAGTTAAACTTCAAAAAGTATGAACTTAGTTGACGTCCCGGGAATAGTTCGCTTCTTTCTCGACGGTAGACTGTTCGGCCGACTCCAATGCTAGCGACATTTCTTGGTTGTGTCCCCCTCTCCATCATTATTTTTCCCACCGATCTCGTGGCTGCGGTATTTTTACCACTGGTTCCGTAGACCATGCATGTATATAATCGGTAAGGTCCCAGTTGAGTGGCTAATGTTTTCATGGAGTTGTTTAAGTATTCCCGGGCTCCAAGAACTGCCTTTTTGGGTGGTTATCTTCCTTGTCGATGATCCGAGTGGCGTAGAAATCGATGCGATGGTCTATCAATTGGATATGTTCGGTGAGAGCGTTTTGTGCAGCGTTGAAGCTACGCACGTCGTTTCGATGTTGCCGTATCCTTTCCGGGAAGTTTTTGCCTCATTGGTGAGACAAAAGTACTGAAGCGAGGCCTGATGTGCGTGAAACGTAGACAAGAAATACCTACTCGGCTGTTCCACTGAATGTGCCAGGAACGACAAAAATTACATTTAAAAGTGTACACTTATGTCCAGCCGTCGCAGTTGACTCAAAATGTTTGTGTTCAACCTATTGGTCTCCTCTAGTTTTTTTTCCTTTGTAGCGCTGCATTTTTTATGCACTGTGTTCGTGTCACTTATAATCAAAGTATTTTCCTCCGCCATTTTATGAAATATTTGACGTGTTAGCTGAGCCTTCTTTCGAAATCAAATACACACAGGTACCATTCGACAAGTACGGCAGATTGCGTGAGTCGGAGCACAATTTATTTCAGTCTCAAGATCGAGAGAAAAGCTATGGCCGGTACTTGTTTCCTTCGTATATATGCCCTACAAGTTTTTCTTGCAAGGACACAGGTAACGAACCAACCTGGTGTTTGGCACGTACACGATTAGAAAAACACACTTAATGAAACCGTCATGGCGCCTAATTGATGGATGACCTCAAACCAGCCACTGTGGACGCCAAGTCTGAGCTAATTACGGTAACTAGAAGCCAGGGAAGAAAGCTTTATCGCCATGAACAAACCCCTACATTCAAGCACCCGGGCACGGTCACGTCGTTTTGTGCTCCTAAATGGACTCGGCACTCTTCGTGCTAATATCTGGTATTCAAGAAAGTAGACAGGTAGAAAGTCAGTAGAAGCAACTACGCCATGTTTTCCGTGAGGTAAAGCCACGCTTGGTTTATTGCTCAATGCACTTGCATCTTGAGTTTTTTACAATTGTTGCTGCATATGTAGGCATAAAATCTCATTTTTCCCACTCTAGTTTGTCATTCTGTAGTTTTCAGCTATTTCTTACACAGAATTCGTCTTAAACGCTTCCAAGCAGCCAATGTAACACTTCATCAGTGCAGCCAAATTGAAAAGAAGCATGACAGCAGTATCAACGAGACATAAGGAAAGGATTAATTGAAGCGAAAACAAAAGCAGCCTATTTAAAGTTCACCGTAAGAAGAGGTCGCGTGATGAGAGAGTAGCTAGTTAGCGGTGGGCAGCTATAACAGTAAAATGTATACCAGAATAGGAGAAACAAAACGAGAGGTGCTGATTATAGGTCTGATGGTGAAACAATAAGAGAAATATAGGGCAGATGAAACATTATTTGGGCTCCCTCGAGAAAGGGCAAGTTGGGCGTAGACACAGTTCTGCAGCGCACTAAATATAGGATCATGCTGTGACTATGATCAAAAGTTTAGTCAAGTGCAACACTCCTATGCTAAACAGACAGATCAGACTAGGCGTTGGAGAGGCCAACAAAAAAATTTCACAGAAATCCGGAGGCCACAATTGATAAAAAATAACAAAAAATTTTGGATCTATGCACTTTTGGTTCTAAACCTCAGGGAAATACGGAGCTGAGTTCTTTCTTTGTCTTTAGGTTCTCCTTTACGTCTTTACTGATTTATTTTTCTCACTTTTCTCCTTTTCATCTAATTTTCCCCAATTTCTACCTATTTCTTTCTTCTAGTATCTCTCTATCAAGCTCTTTCTTCGTCTTTTCAGCACTTTTTCTCTCCTTTGCTCTACAAACTTTTTCATTTGTTTCATGTTTCTTTCTATCCTTTTTTCTCTCTATTTATTTCCCATTGTCTAGATTACCCCTTTTCCTATTTCTCGACTTGTTCTTTTGAATTCCTCTTTGTCATTATCTCTATACTATGCTTCACTTCCTCCCTTTTTTCTGCATTTCATTTCTCCTCCTCCGTCCAACTCCCCTTCGTCATCCACTTGCTTACCACACTATAATAGTCTATGTTATCCTCTGCTAGCGTGCCCTGATAGCTCAAGCGCTACGATGCTCACTTTGATATCACGGGTATTTGATTCAAGTCTCGCCTCAAGGAGAATTTTCATCGTCAAAGATGTTTTTTGTGTCTTTTTTTTCTCTTTCCCTGTACTCGATACTCTCCCTTTTATCAGAGTTAATGCATTTTACGCGAGACAAAGCAGCACGATTTTCTGAAAACGAAGCAGGACAGGAAGGCGAAGGAAAAGAACAACAGGTCAAAGAGAAAGCATGCGGTTTTATGATGATCTTAATTTCTGTTCGCCTGTCACAGTGATACAACGAGTGTCAATACCTGTGCTATTTTAATGCATGTATTCAGCCTACACATGTTTGTACTCACTCAAGCTTCCTCGAAAACACAGTCACAAGACACTGGGATCCTTTGCAGTAAATATACGCAGTTGTAGTTAGCAGGCACAAAACAAATACGAGTGGTCCTTGCATTGCTGAAATTTCAGGACCAGCATGATTGCTAAAAAAATTATCAGACTTCACCATCACTTGCAATAGCTAATGGCATGTTTTGTTTTTCAGTTTTGCTTTTGCATTTGTTGTACTAGCTACGCTAAACGAGCGCTGACTTCACTTTTTCGGTCCATTCGCGATATGGTGTATCAAGTGTACGTTTTCATCTAGTGCAGAAGACCTGCTGCATTGCGCGAGGCAAGATCACTTGTTCAAGACAGCTTACCAGAAAACATTCAAGTTATTTAACGCAGTCCAAACGCGAAGTCTCGAACTGTGCGCCCATTTGGACTCACAAAAATTAGCGCCAACTGTGAAAAATTGCAGCATTGTTAATATAGTTAGTCCTTTCTAGAGTCGCCTGTTTTTATACAGATTTTCATTGTACCGTTTGGAAGCTAGTATCATAGGAAGGGAAGCACGCGAAAGGAGGAGGCATTGCTTCGAGTTCACGTAGGATCATATTCAATACATGAAGTGTAGTGAGCAGTGCCTGTGGCGGTATGCCTTCTAATGACCATGTTGCTGTGGTGCTAGCAAATCGAGCGAACTGATGGGCACTGCGTCGGCTTTCAGTGAGCTCAAGATTTACCACACGGTCGATGGCGCCTGCTGTGGAAGCCCTTGATGATAAGGAAATTCATTGCATCGTGTTCTATGTATTCATAGCTACGCGTCACTTTCTAGGTCTCTTCCACGCGGTTGCCCACTTTGCGAGAAAGAGTGAAGACGTTTTGTATATAAGTGAGATATAGGATTTAGTCAACGCTGGAGCACGGGGTGTTGGTTTCCTTTTGGTCGATGTCTTTTTACCAGTCGATTGGCTGATCAGAGTACGCATATTTTGTTTCCGTGCAAATTAAACTGCTCAATTCTACTTCATGTACCTAGAGCCAAATTGTTGCTGTTACTTCAAGTAGAACGGGATATTCACAAATATAAGCATGTCACCCCAGCGACAATTCTTGCTTGTACGTTCGAGCATGTCCAACCAGCACGGTGTAAAAATTATTCTGACACCGGACCAAAGTGCCGTCAAAGTTAAAATTTGCAGTCTCGCAAAACGTCTCAAGATATTTCAACTCAAAAAAGGAGAAAATTGTCATTGCGGTGGCCGCAGGCGGAGCCTCTTCTGTCATCATGAAGAAAACAACGCGTAGATCACGGTGGAGCTCCGCTATACCATGTTGGTACCCCGCACCACCACCAAAATGTGACGGGTAGAGAAAAACCAGAAGAAAGACAGAAAATTTTTGAACTAAATGTACCACAAAAGAAAATAAGCAGGTTGGAGCACACCTAGCGCCAACAAGCCAAACTCCTTTGAATTCACTTCCTGTTCGTCTTCCTGTCACACTTGCCATAATGATCCTGTTTCATTTCTTTTTTCTTTTGGTGAGCTCATAAACAAAAAAAAAAGTCGAGGGCACTTGCCTTAGCGCCCTAATCACTTCCTCTCAATCAGATAAACAAACTTTCTGCAAATTACACCTTTCTGTATTTTTTGTAAAAATGCCGAGGAAAATAATGGCATGCTTCTGCTTCCAGTACTTGATGTGTTTTCACCGCTATCTAGATTCTCTTCGGGTGGGTGAATTGTCGTATTGTGATTCAGTGTACAGCTCCTTGCTTGATTTCTTCATGCATGTAATCATCCGACGGCACAAGGCTGTTTGTAGGATGTGAGGACAGAGTGCTGCTGTGTTCCTCTGTTACTCCCCTGAGAGAGGTGTGGTGTCCTGCATCAGCGCATCCGTTAGCCGCTCGGCCGCTTCCCTAATGATCACCATTGGGGCCAGTCTAGAAAGGATTCGGGAGGAAGCACTGCTATATACGTCCCTCGGCACTGACAACCATTTCCCACTCTGTGAGATTGCAGGAATAGGCCTAGGTCTGAAAGCAAGAAAGACGTCAACGTAGAGAGGCTCCTTACAGCCAGCGTGGTTTTCACTCTTTGTGATGGTTGACTTGTTGTACCTTGTAACGTTAGACGCACTCGTTAGCTGACTCCTGAATCAGCCTTCTGTCAATGGCTGCTTCTAAATTAAAAAAACAGACCCACAATTTTATTGTGTCTTGAGAAGTGCTACCCCTTTCGAGCAACGCCATGGGCTGTTCCCACGTGAACACGGGAAGCCTGGCTGCACCGCCGCATCGTGGGCGTTCTGGACAATCCACAGTTATGCTAGTAACTCTCAACTTTGTAAGGCAGAGTCACAACCCTGTTCTGGAAGTCGACTTGGGCCCCATAACGAGGGGCACCACTAGAGCGTATGCTCAAAGTTACTAACCGCACCCCAATCAGGGCAAGTACAGTCGAAATCCTCTGAGGAGACGACGCATAGGAAAAATAGACCGGAATAGAACCTGGTCTGGGGCATTCTAAACGGGACGACCTGAGGTCCACACAACTTGCTGAACGGAGGAGAAAATAGCCACCTACTCAAATTGGTGGAATTAAGTCGCTTGGTTAATTGAGCTCGAATAAAGAGGCCACTCACCTCACCTAAAACGAAAACATTGTTAGTTTGTTCCCACGCGCTAGGTCTTGAACTACCCATATCCAACTATACTTTTGAGCATTTCTTCTTTCTTTGAGTTCGTATAAGAGTGGACGCCTACCCCAGTTTGTCAAGTTTTGCTTTATGTTTCTTTTTGATGCGATTACTACGTGCGCACGGCAATAAAGGCATCGCCTTAGTGTGACGAACAGCTCCACCTGATCCTAGTGCAGAGGCATCTTCGGTCCTTTCAGGTCCTCATTTACTCTCTAGTAAACATTTTGTCATTCTGACTGTGGCGCAAAACTTATAAAAGCCCTGTCTTTTTCCTCATTATAGTTATTAGTTAAAGCACAAAATGCTTTTTGTCCTCAGCTTTGTGCGCCGCACTTGCCAGCTTCCAGCGTAGCTGCAATGAAGCAAGCTGTAAATGGTGCCAACGTTAAATGGGAACTATACGAACAAAAGGCTTGCTAAACAATGGTCACCCACCAAAAGAGCCCAAGAGACGCAGTATATAATGTCTAAGTGGTGATTTCCATGCATTTTCTGCTCGTACCTGTCTCTTGGAACCTCCTTCGTAGACTTCTGGATGCATGGGCTGTATGTTCGGAGCCGGTGCGACCGTGTGAGCAGTGTTCGCCGACGCCTGCCGTTTTAAATGCGAAGCATTTCTTAGCGAACTTCGGCCACTTTGAGCGTATCTATCTATCTATCTATCTATCTATCTATCTATCTATCTATCTATCTAGCCGCTTATGTTTGGGTGCTCTCGTGGTCACCCTCTTAACTTGGCGTGAACCAAAATTAACATGGGAGGGTAACATAGTTTGACGAATATGACGCGCAGTTCAAGACATGAATAGTGTTAAAATGCCGTCGCGTACGTCATTAAACACTTCTTGCCAGACAGTGACACATACCCACGGGCGAGTATGTGCCACAGGTATGTGGGTATGTGCCTCAGGTGATTGACATTTAGTATCTACCCAGGAACGACGAGAACATACATGGGCAATGTTTACACGCGGGCGTTAAGAATTACCTGACAATGGCAGAGTCGAGCCAACAAATGCAAAGAATAAACGTCAGGGTCCCAGCAGGAATCGAACCCAAGCATTCTGCGTGACAATGAAGCATTTATCCACAGAGCTACACCCGGTCTCCAAACTACTTTTCAAATAGATAATCTTCGTGAAACATCAATAGTGGTTGCAGTGCTGCCTACCCACTGTTATAAGCATCACATATGTACTCCTTTCATACAGCCATTACGTCAGGTTAACGTCAATTGTGGTTAGTTGCCATGTGCTGAAGTTTATATATGTAGCAGTGTCCATGGTAAGCAACCTCGCGAGAATTAGCGCTTCATATGAGCTTCTGGTGTTGCAAATACGCATGTTCCAGTTGGCATTGTTGCGCAAGGTCAAACAACTGGCTATATTAACATCTGCAACTCTTCAACATATGCCTGTACGTGCAAGATTTCTACATATATTTGGCGCCATTTTATGACGGGTCACTCAATAACAAAATTGCTACATGGTCACTTTTCCTCCGCATGCTTCGCACAACGTCTATTTCCAGGTGCGTGGGATCTGCCGATTTTTTTTATGTGTGACTTGCTTCAATGCGGTGCGCGCACGTGAGAGTTCACGCACCTCTTGCTTTATCTTTGGGTCAACTCACGTATAGCTGCGTCCTCTAGTTCCTGTAGGATGACGGATTGGATTAATCGAGATTGCTTTGAAATTTTATCTGATTTACCAACCCCTCCCGCGCCTGGATCTTATCCGCCAGTACACCTTGTCTATACGGAAGCTCAACTCATGGGTCTGGATCTTTTCAGAGCGTTGTCGTGCATTGTCTTGCTGGGAGACCAAGATTGGCTACACGATCACGACCTGGTGTATGAACTGATCCTCTCGATAGACGGGAGGTCAAGCTGCATCAGTTGGTTATTTGAAAATTTGTGCTCCCTGTCTCGTCTACAAAGCACGTACGTAATCTTTTACCTTGCTTTCTACGCTCTGTCTGTGGTCGTGTAGGCGCCACCACACATGTTACACTTGAGGAAGCAATATTGTTCTTGGTGGGAGTTGCGGAGGCCACAGTCATGGAAGCTGTGGTACGCGAGATTCGGGCGAGCGTTCATAGGGTGGCTGAGGCGGCCGCATTGGTCAGATTAGACCATTTGCTTGTGACACAAAGCGCAAGCTATGAGCATTGTGCCGTACGCCCCAATCGTGACGCGCACCTATAGGAAACGCCTCACAATAGGGATCCGTCAATACACACGCCCCCAGTCGAGACGCGTTTACTTTTTGAAGATTCCCTTGGATGTGAATAGGCCCCATTTTGGCGTAGCACTCCGTGGTCGCTCGTTACGGAGTGCTGACGACGGCGTTCTGGTGCGAGATTGGACAGATCGTCATTTCCGCGCTTTTTTTCCGTCTACTACCACCCGCGAACATGGAACTCATAACTACACTGGCGCTGACCTTGGCGATGTCGATGTCGGTAGTTTGGGGATGTGCACCACCTTCTCAACTTTTTCTTTGACATTCTTGGGTTTTGCACCTTACTGGCTGATGTCTAATATTAATAGTACTTCTATTGATGTCATGCGGTGAGTCTGGCCCCCGTTGCCGCGTTGACGAGTTCGGCGTTTCCGTCGTCTTCCATTCCTTATCTTCGGTAATTTCTTCGGCAGAAATGTCCACCCCTGTCACTTGATCATTCACTTTTTAGTCACGTTCTTGTGCATAAGGAGTTAAGGATACTCAAGCTGTTCAAACAGCTTTTACTTCCCCTTCTCGGAACATGTTGTTGTGCACAGTCAATTTAAATTTCAATTCAATTTTAGTCATGTATTCCACTCCACCCTACTGCTATGCTTGTTGAGTTGCCATCCGAGTAAACCCTCGGTTTTCATTCCGGTCTTTCCCTTTCACTCCCGTTTTTTTTTGTGTGTGTATTTCTTGCATTTTGGCTTCTGACTGAAGTTCATCAGAAGGTCACCGAGAAAGAAAGGTAAAATGATTACATCCTTTAACCTCAGGGCATTGCGTGCTTCTGAAACATCTCGGGATGATGGGATGTGTCTACAAAGACATTGCTGGTTTTATGGAGATTCCAAGGCTTCCACTTTCATGGGTGCTATGTCACTCATATTATCAACAGATGTTGGCTTACGTGCTCGGTCAGGCCAAGTCTTTGCCTGTCCCACCAAATTTTGACTGGTTGATCCAATAATGTTGAGAACGAAACTGAACTTCGCTATGATGTCCTCGACTTTCTCGGACGAAGCTACCCATTTTTGTAGTAGGCTTTGAGCAACCAAGTGCTCAATTTTTACAACTTTCTTGTCGCACAGCGTTAGTGGAAGAATGCGGGTTGTTAATAAATGTATTTTTTACATTGACAGAAGCCCTTGCATAAAAGTACGAACTATTGCCTCTACAGTACCCGCATGTTTGACATTATTAAAAGCTCCACTTTTCGCACACATGCACGCGTTTCCCTGCACGTCACTGTGTTTTTCAGGACTTTGCGGAATGGACACCTCAGATTACGACTCGGTGAGAGTGTCAGAGCGTTACTGATAGGTAGGAGCTACGGTGCGGGAGGTCTTGCGAATTTGTGCTTGTAATAAATTCCAAACTATTTCGAGCTTTTACAGCAAAAATGGAGCCGATTCTAATGAGCATGTTATATGAGTACCAACTATGAAAAGAAAAAAAAAATTGGCACATCACACGTACTTTGCAAATCCATGTTATGCGAAGCATGTGGGTCGAAGCTGACTGTGTTGTAATTTTTATTGAATAAAATGTTGCGAAATGACGCTAAAATTACGTACAAAGGTTCTACGCACAAGCAGCCATAGGCGTGCGCAGAGTTTTCAATTAGGATTGAGGAGGGGTCAACTCAATCTCCTGCGTGCACGTGCATCTGTTTGATTAATAAACTGTTTGGGCTGGCATAGCCATATGCACGCTTCTGACCCCATGCACAAATAATATTTCGGAGTAGCATACGTGCTGAAAAATAGCATATTGTGTGGTCACAAGAGCGAAAAGGCAGAACAGCATCGAATAAAGAATTCAGACGGCACACTTGTGAACAGGGTGAGGGGGAGGGGCAGTGCTTGGACGCTGTGGAATGTCGGAAGCTCATTATCTCACCGCAGACCGAAATAGAATGAACAAGTACAATGCAATGTAGCAGGGCAAATGCAACGGGTGTTAGCGCGGGACTGAACCCTCTAGCTCTGCTCGTTCCACTGCCGCCTGCTGTGGCTAATGCTCCTCGCTCGTTAGGGAGCCCAACCCTACGCCATCCCGACCCTCACAGGAACAAGCGACTCACCTTTCCCCACCCGGCCTTAAATAAGAGTGTGCTTCCGAGAGTGTGCCTGCCCTTTGGCAACAACTGTGATATGCACGTCAGCGTAAGCCCACGCTTTACCTTTCAAGCAGTGTCAACGACTGAGTTTCGAGATCCTATATACTGTAATTTCTGGCTCCACTTTGCAATGTGCCTGCAGTATGGCTACTGTTAGTGGCACTGCTCTCGGTGCTAGGTTCGGTAGCGAGAGATAACAAGCGATGTATTTTAGATCAGGCTGAGTTTTGAATAGTGTGTGATGCAGTCTCGGAAAGGCATTACGCATTCGGGAAGCGTTTGAGGTAGCGTTGGCAAATATGCTTGAGTCCTTTGTACTTATATTACGAACAAGTCAAAGGGCCTTAAATAATCGGAATTTCCGCAGCACCTCTCTGCGGCGTCTTTAATAATCATATCCTGGTATTGGGACTTCAAACCCCGTCAATTTTTACTATGAATTTAAGGTAACCGGTCAAGTTGAGTACAGTATATTTTTACGGGGAATATTTATTCGTGGAGAGCGGGTCTAGCTAGCGCTGCACAGAAAACACAGTATTGCAAGACAACAGGGCAGCACGAAAGTTCAACCCACAACAACAATGTTGCCGTCTTCCTTTTTTCGGATGTAGTTTCAGCGCTTGTGCCAGAGCTACAGTTTCATTCACGTGTCATTACCCTGGCCGAGTCACAATGAGTGAATAACCAGAGTAGATTCTAAAACGAGAAATGTGGGCTACTTAAGTTCTGGGTGTAGCAGTCGATGAGCATGTTGTAGCGTAAATCTCATAAGCGCCAGGTGTGACCTGACGAAGGTCATGGTAGGGCCTAACGTAGCGCGATAATTTATCGCACAGTACAAAACGTCCAGATAGGAGCCACGCGAGAACAAGAGAGCACGCAGGAAAAGTTGTCCCCGTATGTGCATGTTACAGTGCAAATGTCGTCGAAAGACGATTCTTGCGTCTGGAGAGAGTGAACAAAACGTTTATTTGTTCTTCTGCGCTAGAAAAACGGTGAATTGTGTACTGGAGGCGCTGGAGAATGGAGAATGGTTAGTCTGACGAAAGCAGGGTGGCGAAGTGTAGCAAACTATGACGGCTGAAAAGTACATAAAACGTAGAGCAGGCGGCTTCCTGTAGGCGGTGACGAACGGTAGAGCTATGGCCCAATCAGTGTGGTCACTAGATACGCACAGAAAAAAATTGGCAGATCCCACTTATAGTGGGAACCGATGATATGCGAAGTACAAATGAGAAATGTTGATATTTCACTTTACATTCAGCACATCGTTACGACGTGTAGGTAAATAATGCCATCTATGACTTCCGAGTCATGATTATCTTTTTTGGATGTGTCATATACCTTTGTCATCTATTCACGTCACGTCATACTGAATTCAGTATATGTGGATCTTGCGAAACGGCCGTGAGCATGCTATGAGCTTGGTATGTTGTCATGCTCTTAAATAACACGCGTGTCAGGATTACCATGCCTGCAGCAGTCATATATATTTCCTCATCTATTGACGTCACCTAACACCAAATTTGGTATATGTGGAGCTTGCTGTGTTTGTCATATGTGGAGCTTGCTGAGTCAGTACATGAAGAAGTAGATACCTACGCTCACATAAAACAGTGCAAACTCAATGACAAATTAAACACACAACCATATCAACAAATTTAATCGAAATTAAGAAAACATGGATCCATACAGCTTCGAACAATTTTTCAGAACTGCAAGATTATACAGAGGGAAGTTGAGCTGTATGAGGCCGGATACAGGACCTACGCAAGCGTGTACGAAGAAGAAGTCTCCTGTCTTCGGCCACGTCACGGGGTCGTGACGTGGCCGAAGACAGGAGACTTCTTGTTGGAATTTAACTGTTTATTTGGGCGAACCTGTGCCCGGTAAACAGAAAGTCCAATTACAGCAGCAGTCTCGCACAGATAGCAGTCTCAAACTGATAGCGGCGAACGGAGCGTCGGCCTTCGATCAACAACTGACAAGCGGCGAAGCGCGCCGGCATTTATACTCCCGCCGTCGAATGTTCTAGTGCTATCGCTGGCGGCGGCGTGCGTTCCAGAACAATCTGTACCATTCGCACAGTGGGCGTGATCTTATCGAAATGATCTACTACAGTCCGGAACCCTCTAGAAAACTGCAGGCGCGGTTTGCGCTGAGAATCGTGTGGTGTTTTGGGACGATAACAAAAACTTGGGAAATGGAACGTGGCATTGCCCCCCTCTGAAAAAGGCATCGTCTCGATGCTTTAACTAAAGATGAAGGTACAATAATAATGCAAGAAAGTACAATGAATAAATTACGATACAACAATAATACAAAAAAACACTGTTTCAGTTTGTTAACGCGCATGAAACGGCTTGAGTCGTGCGACATGGACGACTTCAGGTCGCGATCGGCGTCGTTGAGAGTTCGTGATGCCGTCGGGGACAACCTCGTAATCAAGTGGGCCGAGACGTCGAACTACCCTGTACGGTCCGAAGTACCGTCGCAGAAGCTTTTCACTTAGTCCACGTCGGCGTATCGGCGTCCACACCCAAACACGTTCACCGGGCTGGTATTCCACGAAGCGTCGTCGAAGGTTGTAACGGTGGCTGTCGGTCGTCTGTTGATTCTTGATACGGAGCTGCGCAAGTTGTCGGGCTTCTTCGGCGCGATGAAGGTACTCGCTCACATCGAGGTTTTCTTCGTCGGTGACGTTGGGTAACATGGCATCGAGCGTCGTTGTCGGGCTCCTTCCGTAGACCAATTTGTATGGAGATATCTGCGTCGTCTCCTGCACCACCGTGTTGTATGCGAAGGTCACATACGGAAGAATGGCATCCCACGTCTTGTGTTCGACATCGACGTACATTGACAGCATGTCGGCGATCGTCTTGTTAAGCCGCTCGGTGAGGCCGTTGGTCTGTGGGTGGTACGCTGTCGTCCGGCGGTGGTTTGTTTGGCTGTATGCCAAGATCGCTTGAGTTAAGTCGGCAGTGAATGCCGTTCCTCTGTCGGTGATAAGGACCTCTGGGGCGCCGTGACGTAGGACGATATTTTCGACGAAGAACTTAGCTACCTCGGATGCACTGCCTTTTGGCAGGGCTTTTGTCTCGGCGTAGCGGGTGAGGTAGTCGGTGGCTACCACGATCCACTTGTTTCCGAAAGCCGACGTCGGGAACGGCCCCAATAGGTCCATACCAATCTGCTGGAAAGGTCGGCAAGGTGGATCAATTGGCTGCAGAAGTCCCGCTGGCCTTGTCGGCGGTGTCTTGCGTCGCTGACAGTCCCGGCATGTCCTCACATAACGAGTGACGTCGGTTGTAAGACGCGGCCAGTAGTACCTTTCTTGTATCCTCGCGAGCGTGCGAGAAACACCGAGGTGCCCTGCCGTCGGATCGTCGTGCAGGGCCTGCAGGAGTTCTGGTCGCAGAGCTGAAGGCACCACAAGGAGATACTTAGCCCGAAGCGGTGAAAAGTTTTTCTTTTGTAGAAGACCGTTTCGTAGAAAAAACGACGCAAGTGCGCGCTTGAATACCTTCGGGACTTCGGCGGTCCTGCCTTCGAGGTATTCTATTAGGGCCTTAAGTTCCGGGTCGGCCCGCTGTCGTTCAGCGAAGTCGTCGGTAGTTATCGTTCCCAAGAAGTAGTCGTCATCCGGGTCGTCGGGTGGTGGTTGGTCGACAGGCGCACGAGAGAGACAGTCGGCGTCGGAGTGTTTTTTGCCGGACTTGTAAATGACAGTAATGTCATATTCTTGAAGTCTCAGGCTCCATCTTGCGAGGCGACCTGAAGGGTCCTTCAAAGTGGCTAGCCAACACAAGGCGTGGTGGTCGCTCACAACTTTGAAGGGCCTGCCGTAGAGGTATGGGCGAAATTTCGACGTAGCCCAGATGATGGCGAGGCACTCCTTTTCTGTTGTGGAATAATTTGCTTCTGCTTTGGATAGCGATCGGCTGGCGTAACTAATAACCCTTTCAAGTCCGTCAGCCCTCTGCACAAGAACGGCGCCAAGACCTACGCTGCTTGCGTCAGTATGTATTTCTGTCTCGGCGAATTCGTCGAAATGGGCAAGTAACGGAGGCGTCTGGAGGCGATGTTTAAGCTCCTGGAAAGCGTGTTCTTGTGGCGTTTCCCACTTGAACTCCACGTCGGCCTTGGTAAGGTTAGTGAGAGGATCGGCGATGCGGGCGATTTTTTTCACGAACCGCCTATAATAGGCGCACAGGCCCAGAAATCGGCGCACGGCTTTCTTGTCAGTGGGCGGCGGGAATTCGGCGATGGCGGCTGTTTTCCGTGGATCAGGACGAACTCCAGACTTGCTGATAACGTGCCCCAGAAACAAGAGCTCCTCATACGCGAATTTGCACTTTTCTGGCTTCAGTGTGAGTCCGGAAGTCTTGATGGCTTGAAGTACAGCTTCAAGGCGCCGAAGATGCTCGTCGAAATTCGAGGAAAACACGACGACGTCGTCCAAGTACACAAAGCAAGTCTGCCACTTCAATCCTGCCAGTACTGTATCCATAACGCGTTGAAAAGTTGCAGGCGCTGAACAAAGGCCGAAGGGCATCACCTTAAACTCGAAGAGGCCGTCCGGTGTTATAAACGCCGTCTTCTCTCGGTCTCTTTCGTCGACTTCGATTTGCCAATAGCCAGTCTTGAGGTCCATTGACGAAAAGTACTTGGCGTTATGGAGCCGATCAAGTGCGTCGTCTATTCGTGGGAGAGGATACACGTCCTTTCTTGTGATTTTGTTCAGGCGGCGATAATCGACGCAGAAACGTAGGGTCCCATCCTTTTTCTTCACTAACACCACGGGGGATGCCCATGGGCTCTTGGACGGCTGGATAATATCATCCCGCAGCATTTCATCAACTTGTCTCTTGATGGCCTCACGTTCTCGCGTCGAAACCCTGTACGGACTCTGACGGAGTGGTCTGGCATTTTCTTCGGTTATGATGCGATGTTTCGTGATTGGGGTCTGCCGAATTTTCGATGACGACGAAAAGCAATCTTCGTATTGCAGGAGCAGGGCCTTGAGCTGTTCTTGCTTATCGTTCGGAAGCCTGGGATTGACGTCGAAAGATATGGGAGGGGCTTGGTTCCTCTGAGCAGGTTCCGCAGAATCGGCGAGGGTGAAAGCGCTGGTGGCTTCGACAATTTCTTCGATGTATGCGACCGTTGTTCCTTTGTTCACATGTTTGTACTCATTGCTGAAATTTGTGAGCATAACCGTTGCTTTGCCTCCCCGCAACTCTGCAATTCCTCTTGCGACGCAAATATTTCGGGTGACCAACAGATGCTGACTGCCTTCAACGACGCCTTCGAAGTCAGGTGATTCAGGAGTGCCGACTGAAATAATGACGCTTGAGCGAGGCGGAATGGTGACTTGTTCTTCCAGCACATTCAAGGCATGGTGTCCAGACGGCGTGCGCGGCGGTAGTGCTTCTTCTGTGGATAACGTTATCGACTTTGTTTTTAGGTTGATGACAGCACCATGGAGGCATAAGAAGTCCATGCCAAGGATGACATCTCTCGAGCAACGCTGTAGGACTACGAAGTCTGTAGGATAAATACGGCCGTTAATGGTGACTCTCGCTGTGCAGATTCCTGCAGGCGTTACGAGATGACCTCCGGCTGTGCGGATTTCAGGGCCTTTTCAAGCTGTCCTAACTTTCTTTAACTTCGCGGCGAACGACCCATTGATGACAGAATAGTCGGCTCCAGTATCGACGAGAGCGGTCACACTGTGGCCGTCGATAAGAACGTCGAGGTCGCTAATTCGCCGTCTCGCATTACAGTTAGCGCGTGGCGTCGGGTCACGGCTGCGTCGGCTTGTTCCGCTGCTTCCCTGTTGCGTCGTCAGGCCACCTTCGGTAAGTGAGCTTTCGCTGTCAGGGCTTTGCCTGTTTGGCGTTGTGTTCGGAAAGCTCCGTCGCGGCGTCGTAGTCGTCGGAGGATCTTCGGTAGTTCGTCGCACAGCAACCGCACCTCCACCGGTTGCTGCCCTTAGTTTCCCGGATACGGGCTAGGAGACCGGCCCCGCGTTGGGCCAGAGTACTGTCGGTGGTGCGGTGACGTGCGGCGGCAGGGCGACGGCGAACGCGAAGGGTTTCGTGGTGTCCACCGAGTTCCTGTGAGGTAGTCGGCGATCTCACGTGGTCGTTCTCCTGGCTGTGGACGCGGTGCGTTGACGGCGAAGCCACGCAGTCCCATCTGTCGGTACTGGCAACGGCGGTATGTGTGTCCGGCCTCGCCGCAGTGGTAGCAGAGCGGGCGATGGTCAGGGGTGCGCCAGACGTCAGTCTTCCTCGGTGCACTGCGCTGGGCCGCTGGCGAACGGTATGACGTCGGTGGGGGTGGTGGCGGCGGTGGCGTCTGTCGACGGAAGTGCGATGGGGCGGCGTTTTGGCGTGGACGGGGAGGAGCGTTGTGGCGCAGTGCAGCGGCGTAGCTCATAGCTTCCGGCTCGGGCAGCGGTGCGTGGGGAATTTGAAGCGATTGCCGAACTTCTTCTCGCACAATGTCGGCGATCGAATCCACTTGAGGCTGCGCCGAAGGCCACAGCTTGCGCAGCTCTTCCCGCACGATCGCTCGGATCGTTTCACGCAGGTCTCCGTAGTTACTGACTTGAGCAGCAGCGCAGTCTGCAGTCAGGCGACGATTATACTGTCTGGTGCGCATGTCCAGGGTCTTTTCAATATTGGTCGCTTCGGCTACGAATTCTTGGACGGTTTTCGGTGGGTTTCTCATCAGCCCCGCGAAGAGCTCCTGTTTGACCCCTCGCATGAGGAAACGAACTTTCTTTTCCTCAGGCATGTCTGGGTCAGCGTGACGGAATAGGCGGGTCATCTCCTCTGTGAAAATTCCAACCTTTTCGTTTGGTAGCTGAACCCGGGTCTCGAGTAGAGCAGCGGCCCTCTCTTTGCGAGCGACGCTTGCGAACGTTTGAAGAAATGCGCCGCAGAAGACATCCCACGTTCGGAGCGTGGACTCCCGATTCTCTAGCCAGGTCCTTGCGGTGTCTTCCAGGTAGAAGTACACACGACGGAGCTTTTCTTCATTGTCCCAGTGGTTGAGGGCGGCCACACGGTCGTATGTTTCTAGCCAGGTTTCCGGGTCTTCGAACGATGACCCATGGAAAATTGGTGGTTCCCTGGGTTGATGCATGACCATCGTGGGCTGGGACGCTGCGGTTGTCATTGTCGCTGCAGTCGCGGTCATGGCTTTGGTCTTCCGCGGCTTGTCGTGTAGAAGCCCGTACTCCGGTGGTAGCCCTTGCTGTCGGCGGCTTGTTCGCTGCTCCTGGTTGGCGTCGGTGTCTTCTCCGCGACGTGGGCTGGGTTCACGGCTTGACGGGGGCGTCCGGTACATGAACGAAGCAGCACCTCCACCAAATGTCACGGGGTCGTGACGTGGCCGAAGACAGGAGACTTCTTGTTGGAATTTAACTGTTTATTTGGGCGAACCTGTGCCCGGTAAACAGAAAGTCCAATTACAGCAGCAGTCTCGCACAGATAGCAGTCTCAAACTGATAGCGGCGAACGGAGCGTCGGCCTTCGATCAACAACTGACAAGCGGCGAAGCGCGCCGGCATTTATACTCCCGCCGTCGAATGTTCTAGTGCTATCGCTGGCGGCGGCGTGCGTTCCAGAACAATCTGTACCATTCGCACAGTGGGCGTGATCTTATCGAAATGATCTACTACAGTCCGGAACCCTCTAGAAAACTGCAGGCGCGGTTTGCGCTGAGAATCGTGTGGTGTTTTGGGACGATAACAAAAACTTGGGAAATGGAACGTGGCAATATAACTTATGCCCCCAGAGTGTGTTCCGCTAAGGCGCAGTGAGAGTGCACATGCGGCTAAACTATCCACGCACGCTTGATCCACTTTCGGAAGTTCACGGTTATAGAAGTATCAGGTTGCAAATGCTCTTGATGCACGGTGTCACGGAAAAAAACGAACAATCAAATAAGACTTATTCAGTGAGAATAGAGCATACAGGATAATATCGGTATACTGCATTTGACACACTTGCAGCCCTACATCAAAGCGACGCTGACATTACCCCTGCCGTATTGAATTATGCATAAAACTTTCTCGCAAGCATGCACGATCGCGACACCACCTTCAAATCTATCGGGAAAGTCTCAGGAGGTGTATTACTACAAAAAGTAATTGAAGAAAAAAACAAATAAAAGCACTGTGTGAAGTGGTGGTGCCGGCTTTCGTAAAGATTTTATTTCGGGATGAAGCGGTTCGGATTGCATTATGGCGTAGTCTTGAACACCGCACTTTGTGACGACTTGAACAAGTCAATTCTATGGTCCTATTTCATTGCTATCTATCTATCTATCTATCTATCTATCTATCTATCTATCAACTATCTATCTATCTATCTATCTATCTATCTATCTATCTATCTATTCATCCGTCCGTCTGTCTGTCTGTCCATCTATCTATCTATCTATCTATCTATCTATATATCTAGCTGTTCATCTATCTATCTATCTATCTATCTGTCTATCTATCTATCTATCTATCGATTTATCTAGCTGTTCATCTGTCTGCCTGTCTATCTATCTATCTAGCTGTTCATCTGTCTATCTATCTATCTATCTATCTATCTATCTATCTATCTATCTATCTGTTCATCCGTCCGTTCATTTGTCTATCTATCTATCTAGCTGTTCATCTGTCTGTCTGTCTGTCTGTCTGTCTGTCTATCTACCTATCTAGCTGTTCATCTGTCTGTCTGTCTGTCTGTCTGTCTGTCTGTCTGTCTGTCTGTCTGTCTGTCTGTCTGTCTGTCAGAAATCTTAAAGAGAGGGACATCCCAAAAAACGTTAACGTGCAGCAGAAAAACAGGCGCTTAAGATCGAGATCCGCAAACGAGAACTCGAGTAAGCCTTCGGTATGAACCCTCAAGTCATTTACAAGAAGTGCCCGGGGATTTATGGATGCCTTCGGTCCTCACATATACAATATTCCGGGAAGGCATCCTCCTCTCCCATTGCTCATTTCCCTCCACTCAGAGGAGCACAATAGAGGCTCTCAAGCGTCAGGGGTCCAGGCCTCCCACGAAAGCTAAAATATGTGAGCACGACACAAGGGGCCTGCTTTAGCATCGATATTTGATAGAATATTGAATGCCAAAAGATGTAATAACAATAAATGATCTACAAGCAAGTGAAAAAGAGAAAGAAAGCATACAAGAAACTTGACTGCAGTCGCGGTTCTAAGACCTTATAAGACATAACGAAGTCTTGATAGGAGCTCCTGAACTTGCGCATGTTACTTTGTTGAAAAAAACTTGCTGCCTCTGAGGCAAGGAAATTTTTACAGGAAGAGGAAAATATTTCTTGTAGTGACGCTTGCACGAAACAATCGTTATGTTTAAAATACCCTAGTACTCATACGCAGCATATTCTGAAAGCTATTGTCCACTAGTTACTTAATACACTGAAAAATGTTGAGCACAAACATATTCAAATTCTTTACATCGTTGCTGAGATTAAAGTGGTATGACTTGGTATACCTTTTTCTTGACTCGTTGAAGAAAACTAATCGGGCACTTATAACGTTTCCACATTTGCTGTGTCAGACCTAGTGATAAAAGGTTCAAAACAAAATAGAAGGCGTAAGCAACGGCAAAAAACAGCGTGTCGGCGTATCAACTAGAAATCAAAATCAATTCCATCTTTCAGAAGAACAGAAAGAATTAAGGTTTAGTGCTCGAGGAAAGACTCTGCTATGTGCGGCTCTAGCCAATCAGTGAAGAGAATTCTATCTTGTCCCAGCGTGTACATGTAGATTGCCCTTCGTTGGCACTTTGAAAATGCATGAGGGGCTTGAAATTTTTTTTTACAAACAAGAAGACCTTTTCCCCTGCATTTTACTCTGTTCAGCAGTCATTCTAAAAGTAACTAAACAATTAATACTCGTGCTAAAGAACACAAGTACACTATTGCTAGTCAAAGAAGTTCCAAGTCATTTTTTTTGTTCTTTATGGTATATTGTACCACTTTACACCCCACTTTTCCTATCCCCTAGAATATTTTTCGCTATCAAACACATGTATGCGCAATATAGGTGCTGAAGCAGGGATGCAGAAAAAAAGCACAAAATAAAAACACCAAAACTGACCCCTACCGTTTGTTTCTTCCTTCCCTGCTTTTTGACGCTCTCGGTGAGACGCCGCTCACAATCGTGACATCTGGTTTCTTGAACAGGAAGAAAAAGAAAGATTCGGTGGAATCGGAGTCTCCGCTGCTCCAGTTCTCAGAAGGGTAGACTGGCACTTGAGAAAGAAAAAAGGGGATGCAGCTGTTGTATGTTGAGTCTGATTTCTGCTGATAGCGTGTGAGTGACACTATTCAAAAAGTATGAGCAGCACTCAAAATATACGGCAGCCATCATCTGCACGGATCGTAATTCTCAAAAAAGGGAGTGAGCGCCTTCTTTTCAAAAGCTCGCTCCTTAACTACGTCCCTCAGACGACGTGTCGCTTAAACAGAAGAAAGCAGAACAGGGTATATAAAATAGGCACTTAAAAATTCGTGAAGCCTGCACCTAAATGCGCAAGCGTTAAAACAATGAAACCGGTGTATTCCGACGCTAGTCGGGTTACTTCTAGGTTTTTCTGCTAGGATTTAGCTGGGTTATACTATGTTGTTTTCACGTTGATTATATGGTGAAAGTATGTCATTATTGCCACCCACATGTACACGCTATCGTGTACGTTCGTCGCTGTTTTTTTTTAGTCCTTCAGTTGCTGTCTCACAAAGCAGCCTTCAAAACCAACGTACCCAGATGCACGGTAGGCAAAATTAAATTGCTGGTGAGCCGTTATACCGGCGATCAATGCTAGTAGACAAAAAAGCCCTGGGCTGTCTTGCGAGAGAAGGAATAAAAAGAACAACTAGAATGAGTGTGGTAAAATGCGACAAAAGTTCTGAAATCCTGAAGATTTATTTTTATTTCACTCCTCACAATAAACAACAAAGCAGAGAGTTTACTTTAAATAAAAAGGTGGGTACTACTTACATAATGCCATGGTTCGAAACATTTTGTAAAAATAAATAAATCATGCTCCAGATGTCGCATTTCGCCCCAACCTGCCGGGCAAAACAAGATGGTCTGTGGGGCAAGACGATACAGTGGGAAAAGATTCATTCCTTCAGTTTTTGCAGCAGCAATCGATGATATTCCCTCTGTGGGTTCTTACGCATTCTTAAGAAATCTGCTTCTGGACTTCCCGCAATGAATCTAGACAGAATCCGGGGCCGTGTGTCTCCAAATCTCCTTGCAGATCAAACACATGCCAGTGTGTCTTTGTGCTAATGTGGTCTTTTATTGAACGCTTGCATCTCATTGAATTATTCAACAACTGGAGGCTAGATATGTTTGGACGTATCTTCTTCAGCTTTTTTGCCATTTTGATGCAGAACTAATCAGGCGTGTCATTGCTTTTAACTTAGTTCATAGGGCTTTACGAGGGAACGATTTTAAATTCTGTGCTAGATTCATAGTTTTGGCGCTTGTATTTCTTTTCCAACGATGTTATTGTAGAAATGCCGTTAGAACTCAATCCAAATACGTGCTCGTGAACGACTTGACTTGGAGATTCCACCATTTTTCATGCGTCTTTTAAGAGCATCCTTGGGAACCCGGAGAAACCTCAATGCAGCGCGAATAGAATGAGTGATGTTCTAAACGGCAATCACTGTCTTTTGCTGTCGTTTTACTCCCAGAAAGCTCTGCATGACAACCTCTTGTAAATACAAACCACCCTAAAGAAAAAATATAATATGTAATGAGTGTAGGTTATTGGTTCAAATAATAACACACTCCCTAAGCACCGCGGCATGTTTTTTGTCGCGTTTTGTCTCTCTCACATCCCTGAAATAAATAAAAAGATCCACTTAGTCCCCGGGCACGAAACGAAGTAAACGTTTGGCGTTCTTTTGCCCGTTGTCTAAATGAACAAGTAAATATTTACTTTTGTGAACTGATGCGGGAGTAACTTCATGCACGAATCCAAAAATTTGGCTGAGCAGGATTTCGCCCTTTTTCACAAGCCACGAGAGCACTGACACTAGCCACGTAAGTTTTCCCGCATGAACGCTGTAAGAAATTGTCGACATTGTAGTGGAGCATACGCACCAACGCGTATGCGCCTTCGGAAGACAACGAAAAGCCCGTGCTCTGCAACGCGCCTGCGACGTTTGAACGCATGATAGATACCATATTGCGGGCCCACAAGTGGAAAACGTGCTTGTGTTACCTAGATGACATCGTAGTCTTTTCAGCTGATTTCTCGACACATCTTCGTCGTCTCCACGAGATTATGACGTGTCTAGCTTCTGCAGGCCTACAACTTAACACCAAGAAGTGCCACTTCGCAGCCCGCAAACTAACCATCTTGGGACACGTCATCACAAGAGACGGTGTTCTTCCGGACCCCGATAAGCTTCGAGCTGTCGCTGACTTCCCAATGCCCACATCACTGAAAGCCCTAAGAAGTTTCGTTGGTCTTTGCTCTTACTTTCGTCGCTTCGTGCGCAACTTCGCGTGCATCATTGCACCTCTGACTAGTCTGCTTTCCAGCAGCAAAGGTATATCTGCATGGTCACCTGCATGTGACGACGCATTTCACCAGCTGCGCCACCTGCTGACCTCGCCACCTATTCTTCGCCACTACGACCCCACTGTTGCCACAGAAGTTCACACTGATGCAAGCGGCGTTGGTCTTGGCGCAGTTTTGGCACAACGGAAAGGCACCCAAACAGAATACGTAGTCGCTTATGCAAGTCGCGCTCTTAAGAAGGCTGAATTGAATTACTCCGTGACAGAGAAGGAGTGTTTGGCCATAATCTGGGCGCTTACGAAGTTTCGCCTGTACCTTTACGGCCGTCCTTTCGACGTGGTCACAGACCACCACGCTCTATGTTGGCTGTCAACCTTGAAAGACTCGTCCGGACGTCTGGGCCGTTGGGCACTTCAATTGCAGGAATACGACATCCGTGTCGTATATCGTTCCGGTCGCAAGCATGCGGACGCCGATGCACTTTCCCGATCGCCATTAACACCAGATGTGGCTTCTCTGTCACCCCCTTTTACCACCTTGTCACCACTCGACAGCACTGACATGCTTTCGGAGCAGCGTAAAGACCCATACCTTGCCTTGTTAGTCGACTACCTTACCGATCCGTCTTCTGTCCCTTCCACGAGAGCGGTACGCCGGCAAGCAGACCACTTTTCCTTACGTGACAACATTCTGTACCGCCGCAACTACACGCCTGGTGGTCGGAAGTGGCTCCTTGCTGTCCCAACTCATATGCGCTCTGACATCTGCAAGAATTTCCATGCAGATTCCCAAAGTGCTCACGCAGGTGTCCTGAAAACCTACGAAAGGCTGCGCCAACGCTATTACTGGCGAGGAATGTATCGTTTTGTGCAGAAATACGTTCAGTCTTGCACCACTTGCCAACAGAACAAAACACCTCCGCGGCACCTTACTGGCATGTTACAACCGCTCCCATGCCCAGCTCGCCCATTCGACCACGTGGGTATAGACCTCTATGGCCCCCTCCCATATAGTAGCTCTGGAAACCGGTGGATTATTGTCGGAGTCGATCATCTGACACGCGACGCTGAGACTGCAGCTCTACCGGCAGCGACCGCCCACGAAGTTGCACTCTTCATTCTCCGCAGCTTCATTCTACGCCATGGTGCTCCGCGGGAATTACTCAGTGATAGGGGTCGAGTGTTCTTGTCGGAGGTCATCCAAGCTATCCTCGCTTAATGCAACATTATCCACCGGAAATCTACCGCATACCATCCACAGACAAATGGTCTTACTGAGCGGTTCAACCGCACACTTGGCGACATGCTGAGGATGTACACCTCCTCCGACCACACTAACTGGGACGCTGTATTGCCCTTTGTTACCTTCGCTTATAACACCGCGACGCAAGCGACTACCGGTTTTTCTCCGTTCTTTCTATTGTACGGCCGCGAACCTTCCCACCCACTCGACACTATACTACCGTAGCGCCCTGATGCATCTGAGTGCTCCCCGCTTTCGGAAGTCGCCAGATACGCTGAAGACTGCCGTCAGTTGGCTCGGTCTCTCACAAGTGAGGCTCAAGGTCTACAAAAGACTCGACACGACGACGCTCACCGCATAGCTCCTACATTTCGTGCTGGCTCCCTTGTGTGGCTTTGGGTGCCCCCGCACGTTCCTGGCCTGTCTTCTAAACTTCTGGCCCGGTACCATGGTCCGTACCGTGTCATTGACGCGACCTCCCCGGTGAATTACATCATCGAGCCGTTAACACAATCACCAGATTTGCGCCGTCGAGGACGCGAGACCGTACACGTCGACCGTCTCAAGCCCTACTACGACCCCCTCATTGTGCCTACTCCCCGAGTCGCCAGGATGGCTACCCTTCACCCCGGGGGTATTGTAGTGGAGCATACGCACCAACGCGTATGCGCCTACGGAAGACAACGAAAAGCCCGTGCTCTGCTTGCGCGAGAGTTTGTGCCGCCTCTGCCAGACTTGCCGTACGCCCACTTTCCGTTGCGACCTCGCTGCGACTTCTCGGCTCGAATAAACGTCATCACAACATTTATATTTGAAAAGGTAGCTAAGTATGCCAGCAGTTATCACTATAAAAAAAGAAACAAACAGAAACAGTTTTTGTAATAACTACTGAGGCCGGCAAAATAAATGTGGCGTTTTTTTGCCGTTTCTCATTTTACCCCCCACTACCATACATATAGGGTACCACAAAAAGCAAAGAGGGTGACGGTTCAATGACTAACATATCCACAGCAAAAAAGAAGCTTTAGGTTTTCTTCGTCTTATTTATCTTCTTTTGTCGGGTACTTCCAAATTAGAAACTCTGGCATCAACACATGGCACAACCTCAGCATGAACGCCGAGTGAGAGAGAGAAAGAGAGTAAAACGTATTTATTGATGTTTAAATGGTGATGCAGCACGTGGAAGGGTTTGCAGCGACAGAGGAACGGGCAGGCGCTGTTCAGGGGCAAAACTGATCGAAGAAATAGTATCCTCAATAAGGCCTCTCTTCTGCCTTTTTCCGGCTGCAATAAGACACCGTAACTGGCACGGTGATTTCTCATCGGCAGTTGCTGCAGCATCGGGCGAACACTCCACCGGGAGTTGTGATTGCACGCACATCTCAGCCGCTACCGTTTTCATATTTCCACTTCAAGAACCATCCCGGAGAATTCCTACGCAACAGCGACAACTATGCTTTGCGTCACGTAGACGTGCGCGCTGCATTCGCGGAAAAGAGAAACATCATAACCTTGCCCGGGAAGGCAGCCAAGCGAGCAGACATGGGATTGCCGCATTCTTTTGTACCGCCACGTCGCCTTCCCACGGGAGTGCGCCCCGCCGACTCTTGCATTCTTCTCCAAGGAATCGCTTTCATAGCGTCATTTTCCTTTCCTCTTTCATCTCTCAGTCCGCATCAATTCTTTGTCTTCGTACGTGAGCCCGACCAACCCCACAACATTCTCGATCATTTTCGCCATCTCGAGATTGCAGTTTTCGCCAAGTTTCGCTAACGGTGCCTCAAATCCACGACATTGTATGTACTTGCGGATAGTGCTAGTTTTTAGTTGTGCAAGCTTCTAAAGGTTGCTGTTGTAAACTTATTTGGAAATGCGCTAGGAACGTGGTCCATAAACGCCCGCTTTGCCCAAAGTCATTGCGGAACCAAAAAGCGGCCGCTATTCACGCTTGCGCGAAATTTAGAAAGAACTCGCGTTATGACGCATGATACAGCAGCTTTCTCGTGTATACTGCCATAGTCCTGACTACGGTTACGTGCAGGTCCATGTGACGTTTTGCATCAATAATATCGCTGCAGGCGGCCACAAATCTCCTCCCCCTTCCCCTCTTCAGCAATAACATCGTTCTCGTTATGTCTTATTCGTATCACTAATGAGAGCAAAGGTCTTGATAGCATTGCAAAACACAAAGGCATTACAGACACGCCGAGAATGCTAAAAAAGGCTGCCAATGTGTTCGCTTAGGCAGCCCCGCAGTTTTTAGCACAGAGAAATAAAAGTACAGCCAAAATGCAATGAACTGTTCTTTGCGAAAAGAACATAGACAATCTTCACCGCGTTGCTATACAAGTTTTCTGGGCGGCGATTTGATGACTGCACACTGGTATTTTCACCTTGGTGGCATCAGTCATCCATCTCGCCCCCACTGCAAAGAGAGTGGAGTATGAATTGACACTTGTCATGGGCCTTTTCCAGCAGTTCTGCAGAATTAATAGGTACAAAATACTTGCTTGCTCATCCATCGATGCAATCAAGAACTATCTTCGTTATTATTTTGCTTTGTTTATTTTTTCCAGTTAGACAGAGGTGCACCTATCAGAAGGTTCGTTTCTTTCAGTTCAACTTTTGGAATCATATCGTATTAGGCCTCTTTGGTTTTTCAGTGACACGAGCAAGTAGTGATGCTCTTGTATCTTTTACAACAATTTCCAGTTTTGTAATAGCATTGTGCTTGGTGAATGTTCAGGCAACAGCACTACGCCAACACGGGGGCGTTGTGTCCTTGTTTGGCGAGGCGATGTAGTTTGGCAATATTTTGATTCCACTAAAGGCCCTGTTTCGCTATTTGATTCATTCGTCATCTGTGCTGCACTCAAGAAATCAATGTAGCTCACTTCTTGTAGCTCAGAATTTCATGAAAGTAACATTATTGTGCAGCTTTGCGTCAAGAGTGCACAGTTTCTACGCCAGGATTGAAAAAAGTGCAACCATCTAAAAGTATACTGCTGACACAAAAAGCGCGTATGATTACAATGACGAAAACAGCAAAACTCACATGGCTATACTTAGGGAGGAAAAAAAAGAACATGTCCGGTTAGAAGTTGGTTGCAGCAGGCAGCAACGACGGCGACATGGGCGGAGCATGTCACGCTCGACAACGACACCTAAAGAATGTGTTCCGCGCCATCAAGTGGCGCCTTGATAAATGACCCCCAATATCAAAAGTGCTGTATAGCCGGTGGCACCCATTTATTCTAGCTTTCTTTCTGACTGCAAAACGCGCTTGTTAACTGACTCTGGCAAAACAAAAAAGAGAGTGGTTGAACACTGGCTCTGTCTTTGAGACATAGAGAGTCCCAAAACAAGGCCTAAGAATATTCCCGAATATTTCGTTTCTGACATAGATGACACCGCTGAAGATCACCAGACAGCGTAGCAGAATCAAACTTCATGTTAGATCAGACCTTCTTGTCGTCAGCTGCAGTTCATCCAACATAGTGTCATAGGCTGCGACAAGGCTACACCTAATATAATGTATGATGCCAATAATAATGGCAAGTATATCAACTGAACACAAATATGTGGTCTACTATAATAAATCCTCACCTTGCGAATGTTACACACGTCGCTTGTTCCTGGTAGATGTGGTGCTTATACTAATGCTATAGACTGACTGATTACATGAGTTTTCACAATGGCACTTGACATATAGCATGCATGCCCGTATAGATTTCAGGATACACAAAGGCAGATCCCACGTACAGTGGGAATCGATGATATGTGAAGCACTGATGAAAAATATAATATGTCATTTTAAAATCAACACTACGTTACGAGGTGGAGGTAAACAATGTCCCTTCCGTGTCATGACTGTCATGTTTCAATGTGTCGTTTACTTTTGTCCTCTATTCACGTCACGTGATACCAAATTTAGTATGTGGAGCTAGCGAAACGGCCACGAGCAGATCATGAATGGCCTATTGTACTCCAATGTAATGTCGATGCGTGCGCAGGCTGGGCACAGCGACGCTAAGTTAGTAAACGAGAACACCCTATATATACTCTGACGCCAGGTGCGACCAGCGTCCGTCAGCGCGGCTCGACGGCAACCGGCGCGCAATGCGACATGCTGCATTTCGCGCCGATTTGTTACCCTGACAACACTGCGTCTCCCTCTTTTCGTGACAGAGGGACGCCGGATGTGCTGAAACGCGCATGCGTCAAAGCAACGAAGTGCGGCGTGCGCCTGTGAGCATATGGTAGGACCGGCGCCTGGCGTGGCAACGCTGGCGCGATGCAAAGAAATGAACGCCGGCGAGCAGACGCACCTCGTCACGTCGAAATGTATTGGTGCCTTCACTGCGGCATGTAGTTATGTTCTCACATGACACGCATCTCATGATTATCATGTTTGCACCAGCCACATACCTTCGTCATCCACTGATGTGGCGTAATATCAAACTTGGCAGATGTGAAGCTAGCGAAGTGGCTGGGAGCACATCATAAGTGTGGCATGAAGTCACGTTGTTACATGACACGCATGTCGTGATTATCATGTTTGGATGTGTCATTTACTTATGTCATCCGTCTGCGTCACATAATATCGAGTTTGGTACATGTAAAGGTAGCGAAACAGCCACGAGCGCATCATGAGCGTAGCATGTAGTCATCTTGTTACATGACAAGCATCTCATGTTTATCATGTTTGCGCCGGTATCATACCTTCGTCATCCATTCACGTACCGTAATACCAAATTTGGTATATGTGACGCCAGCGAAACGGCCGCGAGCGCATCATGAGCGTGGCATGTAGTCATGTTGTTACATGACGCGCATGTTATGACATTCATGTTACGGTCTGTCGCTTGTGTTCACCTTGCAATCATGTCACACCATACCAGTTTTGCAACATGCCAAGTGAGCGATACCACCGCAAGAGCTGCAGGACCATGAAATGTAAATAATGACATTGATGACATACATGTCATGATTTTCATGCTATGACTAGTCAAATATATTCTTCATATAGTCATGTTACGCCATACCGAATTTGGTATTGATGCCATTATCGAAACTTCCAGGAGAGCTAAAAGTAATAGATAGATAAATTGAAGATAGATAGATAGATAGATAAATAGATAAATAGATAGATAGATAGATAGATAGATAGATAGATAGATACGCTCAAAGTCGCCGAAGTTCGCTAAGAATTGCTTCGCATTTAATAACCTTAACAATGTGCTTGAAAGGGTTGAACAAAGGCTGCTGCATAAGTGATATCGGGAACTGGGTGACCTGGTGTAAAGTTGTTCTTAGTCTCATTTCTAGGCATTTTAGTTATGTTATTGCCAAAGTGCTTCGTTGGACTAATCATATAATGGGTGTTGGTAGAAAGAGGGAAATGGTCTAGCTAATTCGATCAATCAAAATTTTCTAATGAATTCTAACAGTACCTTCAAAGAGGAACAAAGGAAGGAGGGGGTGGAGGAGAAGGAGGAGAAGGTATATGTTGTTGCTTTTGCTGCCCCCCTACAAGCAGATCTTCACCATCTAACCTTTTAAATAAATACTTCCGCCTGCCTAGTAACATAGTGACGGTGCGGCTGGGCATTATGTCGGCCCTGAAACTCGTCTCGCTTGTCAAGTCTGACTCCATACGACCACGCCCGATACGATGGAGGCGGAAATGTTGTAGATCCGTGTGCTCTGATTCGGGTGCACGTTAAAGAACCCCAGCTAGTCGAAATTTCCGGAGCCCACAACTACGGCGTCTCCCTTAATCATTGGGTGGTTTCGGGACGTTAAACCCCACATATCAATCAATCAATCAATCGACCACGCCCGAGTCTATGGGAAAGGAAACTGCCTTTTAAATGTGTATTTGTAGAATGGGCAATGGGCAGAATACACAAGTTACTTAGCAGCAAAGAAAAGAATGCGCATGATGTCATCTTTGAATAATTTTGGCTGCTTAGTGCTGGCATTCGCGAGTATTAGGAAAACTTTCTTGCCTTTACGAAAAAAAAAACTCTTGCATTTACGACACAAATTTCTGGCACTAATGAAGCATTCAGTAAGCGAGAAAGACGCTTAAAGCTGAAAGCTGTCACTGTTTACGCAAACTGGCAATGATCCGTCGATACAGTACTGGATTATTTGTGACCCTTCCGAGAGGCATTCTCATAAAACAAGTTACGGTCAGACACGGTGAAACGGAATATTCTGTAACATTGTCCGCTCTAAAAGAAATGCTGCAGCAGCGTCAAGTTTTACATAGTCAGGAACCCTACGGCTGCCGGAGAAGGTGTAACTGGTGTGTTCTTGGGAGCAAGAGCCGGCACATCGGCAAAAGCTGTGTATGGCTACTAGTTTGTTGCAAGAGACAAGCACTCCATCGAATTTCAAATCAGGACCAGTCAGTGAATATCCCACTCGTAGTTTTTAGGTGTGCTGAAACGCTAATCAAAAGTAACATATACCTGCTCCAAAACTGCGCATCACAGATGGTTTCACGTATCTTTAGTGAGAATTTTATGCGTTCGCGAAGCTTGACCGTGGTTTCTCTTTCAGGCATAAAACCACACATCAGGTCGCAAAACATAACCTGGGCAAAACTTGTAGTTCAACGGTTCCTGCACTGAAAATTTGCCCAGTCATCATTTATACCTTCTGGTATTTTTTTTATATGGTGGTATCCAACTCTTTCCAGAGCCAATATTTTCAATCACATGGCCAACGACCGGGTTTCTGACCTGCACCTTTCTATATATGTTCAGACGATGGGTCTGCGTGAATCGAAATGCCGCTCCACAAGCTTATTCCTCTGCATTCGCTCTTCTTTACTTACAAGTTCCGGAAAGACTCACAGAGTTCGAATATGGGGAGGACAAACTCAAGGGTAGAGCAAACACGACAATGTGTACCGAAAACATCCCGCCTCAAAGCACTGGGGGAATGCACGCGTAGGTTTTGAATACGGGACATCGTGACAGGCGCCAACATTCGAAAACGTCGTCTAGCAAGTGCGTGTTTACTGCAATAACAAAATGGCAAAACCTGTGCTGTACCACCCTTTGTCATTTCAAAAAGAAAAAAAAATCTATGCCGCAATGACAGATTGAACATCGAAGAAGCACGAAAGGTGAGATGAATGTTTGAAGGCAAAGCAATACTTTATTGGAGGATATGACGCCACGGTGTCGCCGGGAAAAAAAAGAAAATTTAAAAAAGGCATCATTGAAGAAGTTGCGGAGAAAAATGTCGTGCTGAATGTCACAGCATGATTCGGTGACTCCGCCGGCTCATGTGAACAAGAAAAAAGAGGAAAAAGAATTCACACAAGGAATAACTCGGGTATGTGAGCAAGGAAGTTGAGCAACCATGTGAAAGACGCATGTCTCACCGAAGCGTATTAGTTTTACAACAAATCTCAAGAAAACATGGCGAAAAGTGATGCGTGTGTAAGTGTGGTAAGCGTTAATTAAATAGCGCTCAATTTCGCTTAGTAGTTGTCATGTGAAGCTCGCTTCTTTGTAAAAGCCGCGATATTTGTTATTGCTGTTTTCCGTTCATTCATCTTAAACGGGAATAGAACCATAAGACGGCACAAATAGGAGTTGAAGTTTTGTTATGGTGCCCCGGGCATTGCGACTCCATGTCTTCGATAAACAGCACTTAAAAATGTTATGCCTTAAGAACGTAATATCTAAGAGCATGATAGTAAACTCCCGGTATGCTACATATCACGGGACAGCATAACAATTTATGCAAAACTTATCCTGGCAAATCCACATGAACTTATCAGTTATGGAGCATTACTGCCACAATGCTGACGCAACAGCGTTGAACAGCTTGTTTTGCGACTTCTCCGGTGCTGGTCTCGGCGGCGGTGTCTCTACTTGTGAGCAGAAAAGCAGCATTGGTTGTGAGCCAATCCACACCATTTTTAGTGTGCAACACGATGCCGGTGTTCTCTGCGTGATCGGCAATTTAAGCAGAAATACGTCCAACTAACCTTTGTGTCATGCGTCAGTAATGTCAACAGGCGCGCAATGCCCTCATCCTCGCAAGTACTGACCGAGTCCAATGCTGCTTAGCTTCGGTAATCAGACGAGAACTGGCGCATTGAGTATGGTATGGCCGATGGCGCACGCAATGTCCTTAATACCAGGAAACAATGTATGCTTTGCATTGCAGCGGTTCGTGAGTCCTCTTGACCGTCTTCTTGATGAAGAAACTAAGGCGCTTTGGTGAGGGAGAAGCGAGTAAAATAATTCTACAGCGTATGGGGCATGCTCGTTGAAATGGTTTACGCTCCAGCACGCCTCGCAAAGTGTCTGACGGCATGGTTATCGAGGGACATGCGATTGGTGCGTCCGCACCTCACCAATTTTTGGAGCTGTAAGAAGGCCGTTTTTGATATAATAATATAGAGAAGCAGATGAACTAATTATGTATTGAAGTAGTCAGTGATAAATGTTAAGAGTGACACGGTGTTGAAAAAATTCTGGTATGGGCACGAAGACATATAAACAGTGATGGCCAAAATTTTAATGCCTGTATATTGGAGAGTTTTATCGAAAATATCTAATGTTGGTCCACAGCAGTTGTAGCTACGATATTCATGTTTTATCATAAATTTTCCACATTTAGAAGTGTACTTTATCAGTCATTTCAATCATGTAATACTAAACATATGTTAACGCAGGAAAACGAATACTAATGTTCACAAAAGGCAAGTTTTAAACAAAGGAAAAGGTTAAGACATGATTATCAGAAAAGAAAATAGCCCTATGCTGCAATGCGAATTTTTATCCATGTTTTTATATAAAATTCTAGAAGAAAAATAATGCTCAGTGAACGCTTTATGCAGCGCCGGTTATATAGCTCATGGCGATAGCGCCCAAAAATAACCTCCCGAAGCAGAGCACAACAAAAAAAGCGTCGCTTCTGCATTTTACGTAGTTTAATTTTTATTTCGAGCGCCCTTGTTTGCCGCACGTTTATGAATGCAAGCAGAACGACATTGATGCTCGCCGCTATCTCGAAGGTGGTAATGCTTCTAAATTAGGCCGCACAGACGAATGGAGCAGGGGATGGGCATCGGCCAATCGAAAACACACAGATGGGGTATGTGGCGTCCCAACGTTTACGGGGAAAAACAGAGCAGCAGCGCGATATAACGTAAGATTTATAAGACAGTAAAACAACGCACCTTTGAGGTTAGCAATGAATGCCAATAATCTCGCTTTCATAAGCCGCCTTCATGGTGTATATCACACACCCTGATGCCCTCCGCAAACAAAGCATGCCGATAAGGACCGAAATCGTGCGAGAACAGGCGGTACCAGGAAAAGCCAGGAGGGGCTCAGACGTAAATGTGTAAGGCTGCTTTGGCTGAGGTGTATTCGAGATAAAGCAGGTCACGGTTCACACCGCCAACGCCTACTCCAGCCTCGGTCATCTGGTCCTCTTCGCGGCTATATCCTGTCGAACACGCCTTGCCCCAATGTTGACGCGAGTCTGCATTCCCTGACAAATAGCTTCGACGCGCTTAGTCCTGGGCCTGAGCTCTCAAGGGAATACCCTATTCGCTATCCGATAAGGCAATTCTGATGGATGGGTAGCACGGCGTATTCGGCTCTCTTGGTATTGTGCCCTCTATAAGGCTGTGGAGCATGATAGGTGCTGGTAGAGACAAGTTAGTTGATATTACCTTTTTTCGCCACTTGGTTTTTCGCCACACTGCAAGTTTCTTTCTGTTTGTTATAAAAATATGGGCTCTCTTGTTTTTCACACGAAGAGCAAAGCAATGTATCGCTAGACATGCTATTCGAGATGTAAACCAGATATATGCAAAAGAATAATAGCAAAATTACAATCTTACAGTGCTAAAGGTGGCACACAATTAAATGCTTTAAAAGAACATCAATTGTACTGTTCGTATGGTGAACCTAAAAAAAAACTCAGTTATACGCTTTCAACGCAAAGCTCTTACATTGGTGAACAGGGATTAAATGCTGCAAATAAAAATGCTCAATGAATGTTTTGGGATTCGCATTAAACTTGTGCAACAAAAGAAGGACCACTTTAACGCAAAACTAAATAAGGCAAAATATACTAAAAATGACGTGACGCCGCGTGTAGCCGTGATAGCTTCAGCTTTTTCCTCGCACCAGCGTGCGTGCTTCACGCTCTATGAAATGAATGGTTTCATTGCGCGGTTTGTTGAGGTTCAAAAATAACAGGTGCCGATGTATGTCGAGCTGTCAGTCTCGAGCCACTTACAATGGTATTAGCTCTGCAGGTTAGCATTAAGCCTGGCATTTACCTAGAATGCGCTTGTAAACCTGGTCGAATGAGCGAGATGGCTGATCCTCGTGGCATTAAGCAGAAGCCCGCGTGGTCAGTCGCAAACATTCATTTCTGCATGGCGTCTTGGACGCTAGGTGAAGACGCTGAAATGGTCCTGATAGAACAAGGGCCCATCTTCTAGCGAACGCAACCACAGGCATTTCTGGTACTCAAGACAGTGGTCGTCGTGTAAGATCTCCGATATTGACAAACCTCCGCACACAACAGGTGTATACCTTGTAACCGGGGGTTCTTGGAATCATGTCACCGAATTGTGAGAAGTCTAAGTCATCATTGTGGGGCGCTTTTGTAAACTCTGTTGGGCACCTTGTCTGTACTCAGTATGGGATGATACGTTTATGTAGTCTCCTCACTGAAAATATTGGCTACGAGGCAGCAGGCGTAAACAACGGCGTAAGCCTGCTGTGCAAACGGTTCAAGGCGTCTACTCGAGGCCAACGGCAGTGTCGATACAACTGTGTCATTTCATATGGTACCACGTGCTGAGCCTCGTCGCTCGCAATGGCTTGCAACGGCCCATCATTAGACGAAAGATGATGGAGCCAGACAAACTTAAGGCGCTTTCTTTTGACTCCCCTTCTAACAATCAGATCAGTTATGCAATACTGCGCTCATGAAGGCTCTCGCTATAACCAGTGACTAGCTGTAGCAAAAAACAAAAATCACTTCCCGGTGTCCAGGAAGCAGTACCCCTGGCTAGAGCATAAGGCATTAAAGATAAACAAGCCCACTTGCGGGGCGTAATTTTGGTTGAAAACGGCGCATAGGTGTTGAATGAATGTTTAAAGTCTGCAACATGAAAATATGCCTTCGTTCGTAAATCTTGAAGCATTCCTACTTCTTGAGCATGACCAAATAGAAGCATGTGTTTTCAAATCCAGCTTTAGGTTAGAGTATACAGTGCAGCGCTCATGGGCGGACTTTAAGAACATTACAGTTTTACACTTTAATAATTGTTCTAGAAAGATATCTTCGCTTAGGAATAATACTTTGGTTATTGTTAAAAAGAATAGTTTGGCCTAAACAAGTCTTTGAAGTGAGCCATCTTAGTAAAATGGTACGCCCTATAAGGATATAATTACCTGTATTTGGCCTAAAGTTGCTTAAGATTAAAAATACAACAGGTTCGTTAATACGGTTTGCAAAATAATTGTGCGTTTCGGAGTGGCAGTGAATACAATAACTCAAGTAATTCTTAAACCTATAACGCTCATAGACATACGCGTACGTCATCAAACAACACCCTCAATATGATCAAAGACGTACAGGCATGTCCCTTGTCATTTGTATACTAAAAAAAACGTTCCTTTTTCAGTAAATTTTCTTCCACTGCATGTGCTACGTTATTACGTAAATACATGAACATGTTTTCTTGCGCCGATGGATCTGCATCCTTATATTTTAGTAAAGTTGTGCGCCAGCTTATTTTAGTTTCGCACTCCGGTTGTTTCTAATTTTTCGCGACCACAAAGCTTATGTGTTTCTGGTTGAGAATCTTTCTAAAGGTGACTGATTTGTTGCCTTTTCATTTGTTGGCCTGTGGTACGAGATTACACCTGACTCCGTGCAGGTGCTCACTGACACAAATGGTGCCGCTGTGGTTGTTTCCTGTTTCGGGGGCTCACAAAAAACGCTCGCGTCTTGATGGCAATAAAGCGAACAATTGCTGCATGTATGTGACTTGTTCCGAATTTGCAGCACACTAGTGGTGCAGGCCGTCGTATGCTGTCGTCGTCGTGTGCCGACGCAGGCGCAATCACATATTTAGCATATCCAGCTTTGGCACACTGAGCATGCGCTCGTTCCAAAGTGAAGTCTTCTTCCTCGAGTTATTCCAGCACATTCGTGATGATATCATCGCAGGCAAAACCAACGTATAGTATCGCCACCTGTAAGATATTTTATGCACACTTGCGCCTTATGAAAGTCGTCAACGTTTAGCTCATCTTATGCCTTAAGTGTGGAGCACTTTATGGCCACATAATTCATGCAGTCATGTGTAAAGTTTTTAAAAACTTTAACAAGGCTTGTTCCACATCGACTATACAGCATCATGCGCGAACGTATTGTCGCGGTTTATTGTGCGAACAAATGATAGAAGCAACTTGCGACATCAAAACAGCGTATACTGTCCCACTACCCGCATGGACTGCATACGCAAACACATTGAACTTTATACACAAATGTATACAGTCCCACTACCCAGACTCTTCATAACATCTTCATTGTTATTCCCTATTAGGTATATATATACGCATTTCAATATTATTATTTGCTGCTGCGTCGCTTGTTGATAGTGGAATAGGTTACACCTCGCCACTTTTGCGACAAATACACAAAAAATGTGGCCACGGGATGTCATTCACTGGCAACACAGCTGGGTTATATTACTATGGAAACGAAGAGACGCCGTATCGACGAGGCTGTTGGTTAATGTGTTTCAAACCAGCGGTAATGGCATGACAAGTTCACCAGCGATCAAGCGGAGACAACCACTCGTCTTCCTCGTGAGGCACACACGTGCGTTGCCCCCTATAGTATCAATGTGCATTCATACCGCAGGGGACGGTATGACGGTGTCTAGAGGCAACTTTGGCTCTCGGCGAAACAGCAGAAAAATCGGACAGTAACCAGCAATGTCATGGCGTGAACAATTATCGGCAAATGTGACGTACGGCAACGCAAGATTCCAGTCGGTCTGATTGGTAGAAACATACTTAGCGAGCATGTCTGTAATAGTTCAATTTAGACGCTCCGTGAGTTCATTGGTTTGCGGATGATATGACGGAGTCAGCTTGTGTCTCGTTTGACAGAACTGTGAGATGTCGCCTATGACCTACGAAAAAAAGGGGCGGCCATGGTCTGTCAGCGCCTGCCATGGGGCTCCGTGTTGCAAAATCACGTCCTTGAGGAGGAAGTCGGCAACGTCTGTGGCGCAGCTTGTTGGAGGAGCTCGTGTGATGGCATAACGTGTGGTGTAGTCGGTGGCCACAGCTATCCACTTGTTACCCGAGTAAGACAAGGGGAAAGGGCCAAGTAGGTCCAAGCCAACGCGGAAGAGCGGTTCTGATGGAATGTCAAGTGGTTGAAGACATCCGGCGGGAAGAGTCGGCCGGCAGTGCGGAATATGTCGAGAATAGCTGACAAACGCTGAAGGTGGGTCTCAAATGTTGGGGAATATACAACGACATCATCAAGATGACAAAGACATGCTGATCATTTGAACCCTTGTAGCAGAGAGTCCATCATTCACTCGAATATGGCTAGGGCGTTGCATAGCCCAAACGGCATAATTTTGAACTGATATAAGCCGTCTGTAGTTACAAATGCAGTTTTCTCTTATTCTTTTTAGTTGACAGCAATCTGCCAGTAGCCGGAACGTAGGTCTATTGAGGAAAAGTATCGGGCGCCGTGTAGACAATCGAGAGCGTCATCGATGCGGGTTAAGGGAAAAACGTCTTTTTTCGTTATTCTATTGAGATGGCAGTAATCCACGCAGAAGCCCCACGTGCCACTTTTACTTTTAACGAGCACAGCAGGGGACGTCAAAGGGCTTGAAGAGGGTTCAATAATTCCTTCGGCTATCATCTTGGTGACTTCTTGTTCAATTACTTTATGCTCGGTAGGTGACACCCGGTATGGTCGCCGATGAATGGGATGAGAATCACCTGTGTTATTGCGGTTCTTGACGAGTGAAGTCTGGCCGAGTGGACTGCTGTCTATGTCGAATACGTCGCGGTATAAAGCCAGAAGGCGGCAGAGCACGGCTGACTTCTCAGTTTCGATGTACGGGGCGATCACAGAGCGTAAGGTTGCCTCGAGGCATGTGACATCCTGCGAGTGACGTTGGGGATCGGGACATACGTCTGCGGCAAAACAGGTGACGTGGTCGTGAATTAAGTGTCTTAGCATGGCAACCGATATTCCATGAGGTAGCACTTGTTTTATGAAATCAAAATTGATAACAGGTAAATATGTTTTATTAGAAGCCATGGTTACGACGGAGTGTGGGACAGTAGTGTAGCGCGCAAGGAGAACATCAGGAATCGGCGTCACGATATAATCACCGTCGAGCGCGACAGAGGGCGTTGCCAATTCTACGAATGTGAGAGCTTTAGGTGATATCCAGAAAAAGCCAGTGGTGCACAGGCTGTTCGGGAGTTCAGGGGGAAAATCCGGGAGAAGATGAAGTTCTAGGCGGAGAGTGCCGGTGGCACAATCGATCAGAACAGAATGCGTCGATAGGAAGTCCATGCCGAAGATTAGGTCGTGAGGGCAATTTTCAAGCACCGTAAATAAAACGGGACATGGCGGCCGGCCATACTAACACGAGCAACACGCATTCCAGTGATGGCCACAGTTCCATCAGCGACATGGAGTGCTTTAGTCGCTGCAGGCGTGAGGACATTTTTGGGCAGGCGACACAGATTACCACTCATTATGGACACTTGAGCTCCGGTATCAACTAACGCCGTCAAAAAAATACTGTCCACATACACATCAATCAAGTTCGTATTAGTGGAAAGCGTCAACGGAGGATTCGGATCAGTCGCAATTGATGCAGCACTACCTCCTGGAGCTTTATTATCTATTTTTCCGTTCGAGAGGATCCATGATTGACCGGCGATGGATAGCGGCGTGGTTGGGGCGATGGGGAACAGCAGCGTTGAGGTGACGGCGATCGAGCGGTGGAGCGGCTGTTAGGAACGTCGGAAGAAGGATACACATGACTGGGCAAATACCGACGGGAGTCCTCGTATGGGCGAGTAGAGGAAAATGGGCTCCAGTTTGAGGGCGTCCAAGTGCTGTGGCAGTAGCAGGAGATATGGCCAACTCGGCGGCAGCGGAAGCAGATCGGTCTGTCGTCTGCAGTTCTTCCTTCCGTCAGATTGCGGGATCGCGAAATAAAATGTAAGTCATGGCGTGGTGCATTTATTGTCATTGGTCTGCAGGTGGGTCGGGAGGTAGAGCAAGCCACAGGAAAACCGAGCTTTGCAATTTCCTGCCTTAGGATGGCTTGAATAACGGAGACCGCCAGAGGCGTTTGTGCGGCGCCGTGGTCGAGCGGATGTGAGAGAAATGGTGCCGGACTTGACGCCTCAAGCTCCCGTCGAACTATTTGTGTCCCGCTGTTCTGCATGGGTGGTGCGGCCCCGAGATAGGTGCAGGTTGATGTAACAGCCGTGTTTGGTAGACGCGTAAACTAAGGCAGAACACGGCGGCTTTTGGCCATTTCGAAGCGGCGGCATTCCTTAAATCATATCTACGGTCAGGAAGTTGGTGTACACGAGCAAGTTGAAGGCGTCATCCGCGATGTCCTTGAGTACGTGGCCCACCTTGTTATTCTCTGTCATTTGCTCGTCCACTCTCCGACACAACGCGAGCACGTCCTGTATGTACGAGACGTACGACTCACAATTGAGGGCTGCACACGAGTGGCGAGTTCTTTTCGCGCTTCCGTTTGGCGACTGGACGAGTTTCCAAACATGTCGCGTAGTCGCTCCTCAAAGATATCCCAGCTGGTGAGCTTGGTCTGAAAGGCGTCGAACCAAACACGTGCGGTGCTGTCCAAGTAAAATATTACGTTGGCGAGCATCATGGTAGGGTCCCAACGGTTGTGTCTGGATAACACGCTCGTACATACGGAGCCAGCAGTCAACGTCAAGCCCAGGTTCTGCGGAGAATGTACCGGCATCACGGGGGTGGGGCATCGTTAGGTATGTAGTAGCTGGAGCTACAGATGGAGACAATGATGGGTTGTTGTCATTGGTAGCCATGGCCGGAGACTGAACGGTGCGGCCATTGCGAAGCTTCATGGTGAGGACGCGGAACGTTTCAACTCCACCAAATATGTTACGGAAATAAAGAAACGCCTTATTGACGAAGCCGTGGATAAGATGTATTTGAAACCAGCGGTAATGGCGTGACCAGTTGACCAGCGATCGAGCAGAGACAACCCTTCTCATTCCTCGTCATGCACACACGTGCGTCGCCCCTAGAATATCAATATGCATGCATGTAGCAATATTATCCCCTACAAGGCAATTCACGCATCTATTTATCGAAGTGACTCCTGACTATGTTCCACTGACATAGACCACATACGCCTCTGAGACTCATCTTGAGGAACTACACTAAAGCCATCATTACTCAATCTACAAGAGCATTGAAGCTCAGTATTTGCCATTTACGCCATCATGTGCCTCCAAAAGGTACTGCCGGAGGCGATAGTAGAAGCTCGATGTTATTTTTTTTTCGTAGGCCACCGACACAATGGATGCCCCCCAACGAACCACGAACTCGAGCGGCATGCTTCATCGGTGTAGGTAGCATCTAAGCTTCAAGCTTTAGTGGTAGAGTGATGTGAACTTAGTTTTATTTCGATAGGAATTACATAGGCACTCTTGGCTGGATTTTGCCGCCGGTGCTCACACAAAGCGAAGTAACAAATGAGACGCTTCTTCGCGTGCATCCGTACTTGTGAGTACGTTTAGTGCGTCATTTGTGCGTGAGAAACGCGGTGCACGTTTCTATCTGCTTTTCATTCTGCGCCTGACCTTTCAATTTGTTACTATTGCGTTCATTGCTTCACCTTTGCGGAAAAGCTGCGACTTTTTTTTATGACTTCACTCTCCGCCTACACCACCTTTGGGCATAAGTGTTATTAGCACCTCTATTTCAGCGGCCACATGATAAGACTTGACGCTCCGCGAATTGGTTGGGCCAATGGTAGTATAGCTGAATACCTGTGTTCAGGACTTCATTACTCTGCTATTCAGCACGCACTATTGCTTCCAGTTTGGCCCGTGGATTTATATTTACGTCATTATATTTCTATGGCAATGCTGCAACAATCAAGCATTCGGCACCTTTGGCCGTTAGTGAACCTCATACGTTCCCAGTTTACTTCTGGTTAAATGAATCACTGGTTGTATTTAGCTGAATAAGGCGTATAAACGTTTGGTTCATGGGAGACATTAGGCGGACTGCTATGTATATATAGTTGTGTTAAACAACCCCCCCCCCTCCTGGAAGACGTGCAACAAGATTCAAGAAAAATCATTTAAAAAAAGTCATGATCTCCGTATCACCAAATGTTATGTCCAATTTTAAGTTTATTTATATTTATAAAATGTCACCTTGAAGTCTGTGAAATATTTGGTGTGCAAGCTGAAAAAGTGGACAACATTTTTACATCTATGACTTTTGCACACATTTTTCGCACTTGTTCATTGCGTGCAGCGATGTTCGCGTAGAGACATAAAACACTCAATTATGAAAACTACTAAAAAGCTAAATAGTTAGAGACCATACTGAAAACAGGCCACGTCTTTTTAACAATTCAATCGTGTAGTTCCTGGTACAAATGTTTCGTTCCATTGTAATTTTGTAATTGTTAATTAGGCTGGCCAATAACTGCTCACAAGTCCGCATCTTTCCCTGTATTTTTGTAACTGCCCCACTTATTTAGCAATAGGAGATCCCTCTGTTCACTCCTTTGAAACTTTGAGACCTCATGCTGTAATACTAAAACCATGTAACTGAATTGAGTGATTTATTGAACATGGCTTGACTTATCTTGTTCATGATGTACGGCTTTTCTTCGCCAAGGTGCCACAGCAATATTCATGAGACGCCGAAAATACTTGTTGAAAATTGTTTGCGTAATAGTTGATATCATATAAAGGCTTCGTGACAACAGTAACCTCTTTTATAATTTCTATTTTTTCCTTTCTGGGAGTTATGGTTTTTACCATAGTGCAGACAACAGCATAATCACCGCACATTTTCAAAGTAGGTGCTGCATATACCTGCCACTGTTAAAGACTCAAAGTTGATCTAACTAAACATCTGTGACCTTTGGAAGATTTCGCACGTCAGTTCGCGATGATTCGAAAAAAGCGCCTGTGTACGGACCTGAGCTGCGTCTCGTGTGCTTCCGTCGAGACGCGATGGCAATCGACAGTGATAGAACACGCTTGATGCTGCACAAACTTTTTTTTTTCATTTCAATGCATTATCGTGTTTGACCAGGAAGGCATGTGATTTCAAACGATGAAGTAGATTACCCCATTAAAAGGCTGAAACTATAGAAAGCGTGTGATCAAAAAGTTTTCCTGCTTTCTTACTTCCTTATACTAGTAGCTTTCTGCAAACTTGAGCAACTAATTTCTGCTACGAGATGGGAATTCGGTGGTTAGAGACGTTTCTCAGTTTACAGAGACTCAAGTTAGTATAGCGTGAGCGGTGTCGAAAAACACGTTCACAAGGACGCGCATAGCGTGCTCTACAGTCTCATTGTGAGTCGCCATCTTTCATCACTAGGTGTGAGATATCAAATGGTAGAAAGTTTTCAGTTTTATAAACACAAAGCGTTTCTACCTGTAAGTAGGTACCCACGTTTGTTTTTCTTGTTTTTTGCAATTTTGTGTTATGGCGTAATTCGCAAATACAAGTTGAATTACGTTTTTTGCTACTCTTTGTATTGGTTTAGAGACAGAGCAAAGGCCTCTCCTTTACGGGAACGGAGACAGAATAGCTCGCAAACTCACGGAAGCTGTAATTTTCGCCACGCCGTCATAGTGCGAGTGTCTGCGCTGTACGTGAATATGACCCGGACCATGCAGTGATATATATTCATCTGCCACGAAACGAACGAAACTGATATTGCGCAGATTTCTCATCTCAGTCGGTATCGCCGGGCGTAGCGGCACACCGGTCCCACGCGAACCTCGATTAGTCGCCCAATAGGGGCTTCAATTTAATTAAACGTCCACTGGGCGTCCGGTAGGCTGAATTCTGAGTATCTTCATTCTAGAGCTTTCGCAGAGTAGCCAGTGACGCCCAGTATTTGACAGCCTGGTATTTCTAGTACTTGGCGACCACACGCAAAACAGCTCGTTAGCGTTTGCACACGAAAATAAAGGAAGGAATTGTTACAGGAGCCTTACTGTGGATTCTGCGGAAATACGTCTTCATGCAGTGAAGTTCCTTTTGCTACTTAAATGCAGGTCGGCATCCACGATCACAAATTCCACTACTCCGCCACAGCGTGCGCATAACATTACACCCATCTCGTTGCTGCCACTTCTCACCACACAAATTATTAAATGCGAAGATTTCATAGCGAACTTTAGTGACATTTAGCGTATCTATCTATCTATCTATCTATCTACCTATCTATCTATCAGCCTGCGACATTTAGTTCTCCTGGCCATTCCAATAATGGCATGGATAACAAACTTGGTATTACATAACATGACTGTACGAAGGATATGTTAGACTAATTATAATCGTGACATGTTTGTCACGAATGTCATGATTTACATTTCATGGTCCTGCAGCTCTTGCGGTGGTATCGTTCACATGGCATGTTGCAAAACTGGTACTGTATGGGATGATTGCATGGCGAACACAAGCAACAGAGCCTAACATGAAATTTATGACATGCGTGTCATTTACCAACATGACTATACGCCACGCTCATGATGAGCTCGTGGCCGTTTCGCTGGCGTCACATGTACCAAATTTGGTATTACGGTACGTGAATGAATGACGAAGGTATGTGACTGGTGCGAACATGATAATCCTAAGATGCGTGTCATGTAACAACATTACTACAAGAGACGCTCATGATGCACTGGCGGTCTTTTCACTAGCTTCACTTATACCGAATTCGGTATAGCAGGACGTAAATAGATGACGAAGGTATGATACTGGTGCAAACAAGATAAACATGAGATCCGTGTCATGCAACAACATGACTACGTGCTACGCTCATGAAGCGCTCGCGGCCGTTTCGCTCGCTTCACATGCACCGAAATCGGTATTACGCAACGCGAACGGACGACAAAGGTAAATGACACATCCAAACATGATAATAATGATATGCGCACCATGTAACAACGTGACTGCATGCCACAATAATGATGCGCTCGCGGCCGTTTCACCAGCTTTACGTATGCCAAATTCGGCATTACGTGACGTCAATGGATGACGAAGGTATGTGACAGGTGCAAACATGATAATCATGAGATGCGTGTCATGTGAGAACTTGAATACACGCAACAGTCAAGGCGTCAATACGTTTCCACGTGACGTGTTGTGCGTGCACGCCGGTGTTCAATTCTTCGTGTAACACCGGCGTTGCCACGCTAGGCGCCGGTCCTGCCATATACTCGCAGGCACGCGCCACACTGCGTTGCTTTGACGCATGTGCGTTTCAGCGCGTTCGACGTCCCTCCGACAACAAAAAAGGGAGACGCATTGGTGTCTGGGTAACGCATCGGCATGAAATACACCAAGTCGCATTTCGGGCCGGTTGCCGTCGGGCTGCGCCGACGGACGTTGGTCGTGGCCATCACATCTGGCGTCAGGCTCGCGTTTTGCTAACGTAGCATCGCTGTGCTCAGCGTTCGTCAACGCTACATCGGAGTATAATGGGCGCTTCATTATGCACTCGCTGGCGTTTCGCTAGCTCCAGATAAACCAAATTTGGTGTTATGTGACGTAAATGGATGACGAAAAGTATATGACTAGTGCAAAAATGATGATCCTGACAAGTGTGTCATGTAGGAACATAACAACATACCAGGCTCATAGCGTGCTCACGGCCGTTTTGCTAGCTCCTCGCACTCTGAATCATGATTCAATAGGACAGCTGTAGCGAAAATAAAGTCCAGGATTGAACCACCTCTGCTGGGACTTTGGACAACTTGAGTAAAATCATGGGATACAGCGAAGTCAATCATTGAATTACAGAGAACTTTGTCACGGCCGTTCGTAGTGAAAGACTCCCAGTTATAGTGGGGTACATTGAAGTCCCCGCATAGGATCAGCTTGCTGTCAAGAAGTCTTTGCTTAACTATATAGTCCGTGACTGCCAATATGCAATAGTCATCTTCACTTGGTGGCTGGTAAACAGTTCCAATCAATATAAACACGCCGCATACCCTGATTTTACACCAGACAGACTCTGTTTCGAGGAGATCCGGCAGTGTTGTATATTCAATGTCGTTTTTGATAAAGAGCGCAACGCCACCACCTCGACCACTCGACCTGTTGTTTCGAATAACCGAGTAACCAGAAGGCAGAAATTCGTTTTCAGAAATGGATTCATAAAGCCAAGTTTCATTGACGCATATAATTGACTGACTATGACACTGTACTAGACAATTGAAGTCAATCAACGTATTTACAAGGCTGCAGGCGTTAAAACACAAAAGCGTTAGGTTTTTTGATTCACTGTGTTGGTGTCAGTTCATTGCTTTCTTTGCCTTCTTTTTGCTTCTTTCTGCTATCGTGCACCGGGATTCTCTCGTCATGCGCATCATCCCAAGTGAATCGTTCTTCAACAATCTTTATTTTGTTCGAGATTAACTTGACCTTCTGGCCCGCCCTTCGAAGTTCCGCAGTGCTTTGCCATAGTTTCTTGTGTGCTTGCCTTGTAGTAGGGGAGTAGTCTTCCGATACAAAGTAGCTACTGCCCTTTAGTCTAAAGCAATGTTTTAGTATGTTTCATTTCTCACGGTGATCGAACAGTTTGATAATAACCGGCCGATGCTTGTTTTGTTGATTCCGACCCAATCTGTAAATTTTTTCTGCCGAAATAACTTTTATACCTAATTTATCAGTGAACACTTCCTTCAGCACAAGCTGCGACAGCTCTTCATACGTTTCTTTTGGTTTTTCAGCTATACCAAAAATATTTAGGTTGTTACACCTGCTGTAATCTTCTAGGTCAACAAGCTTTCTTTCTAAAACTGTAACTCGTAAATCTATGTCGTGCGTCAAATTCTTGATTTCATTTATCGCAGATATAGCTTCATCAACTTTCTGCAGTTTGACCTCAGTATCCCCCAGCCTTTGTTGAATATTTTTCTGGCCCTCAAGCAGTTCAGCTAGAACTTGCTGAGTGGTAGGCCCTGGATTAGGCTCGACGTCACCACATAGCATGAGTAACGACAAGACGAAGTCACAGGCAGTAAAGTACATTTCAGTAAGTCTACGTGGGCACGTCAGCTGGGCGAGTCAAAAGTCATTGGATTGAATTGTGGAAGCAATGTTACTAACCTGCATGAAAAACAGGAGTGGATTCAACATGGTGCTCGCTGGATGCCAGCCGACGTGCCCACTGAAGAAATCCGAAGGAAATGGGGTGTTTATATCTTAGCTCACTGTTATCGACGAGGTTGCGCACGGGTGTCCCCAGTCGGCACCCAGGCTTAGGAATTCCTCTGCGCAGTCTCCGTGGATTGCTCGTGAAACAGGCGTGGATACCGTGTTTGCTGTGCTGGCTTCGGTAGTCGAGGCGATCAGAGCAAGCTGCATGAAAAACAGGAGTGTATTCAACATGGTGCTCGCTGGATGCCAGCTGACGTGTCCACTGAAGAAATCCGAAGAAAATGGGGCATTTATATCTTAGCTCATTGTTATCGACGAAGTTGCGCACGGGTGTCCCCAGCCGGCACCCAGGCTTAGGAATTCCTCTGCGCAGTCTCCATGGATTGCTCGTGGAACAGGCGTGGATACCGTGTTCGCTGTGCTGGCTTCGGTAGTCGAGGCGATCAGAGCAAGCTGCATGAAAAACAGGAGTGTATTCAACATGGTGCTCGCTGGATGCCAGCTGACGTGCCCACTGAAGAAATCCGAAGGAAATGGGGCGTTTATATCTTAGCTCAGTGTTATCGACGAGGTTGCGCATGGGTGTCCCCAGTCGGCACCCAGGCTTAGGAATTCCTCTGCACAGTCTCCATGGATTGCTCGTGAAACAGGCGTGGATACCGTGTTCGCTGTGCTGGCTTCGGTAGTCGAGGCGATCAGAGCAAGCTGTATGAAAAACAGGAGTGTATTCAACATGGTGCTCGCTGGATGCCAGCTGACGTGCCCACTGAAGAAATCCGAAGGAAATGGGGCGTTTATATCTTAGCTCAGTGTTATCGACGAGGTTGCGCACGGGTGTCCCCAGTCGGCACCCAGGCTTAGGAATTCCTCTGCGCAGTCTCCGTGGATTGCTCGTGAAACAGGCGTGGATACCGTGTTCGCTGTGCTGGCTTCGGTAGTCGAGGCGATCAGAGCAAGCTGCATGAAAAACAGGAGGGTATTCAACATGGTGCTCGCTGGATGCCAGCTGACGTGCCCACTGAAGAAATCCGAAGGAAATGGGGCATTTATATCTTAGCTCATTGTTATCGACGAGGTTGCGCACGGGTGTCCCCAGTCGGCACCCAGGCTTAGGAATTCCTCTGCGCAGTCTCCATGGATTGCTCGTGGAACAGGCGTGAATACCGTGTTCGCTGTGCTGGCTTCGGTAGTCGAGGCGATCAGAGCAAGCTGCATGAAAAACAGGAGTGTATTCTACATGGTGCTCGCTGGATGCCAGCTGACGTGCCCACTGAAGAAATCCGAAGGAAATGGGGCGTTTATATCTTAGCTCAGTGTTATCGACGAGGTTGCGCACGGGTGTCCCCAGTCGGCACCCAGGCTTAGGAATTCCTCTGCACAGTCTCCATAGATTGCTCGTGAAACAGGCGTGGATACCGTGTTCGCTGTGCTGGCTTCGGTAGTCGAGGCGATCAGAGCAAGCTGCATGAAAAACAGGAGTGTATTCAACATGGTGCTCGCTGGATGCCAGCCGACGTTCCCACTGAGGAAATCCAAAGGAAGTGGGGCGTTTATATCTTAGCTCAGTGTTATCGACGAGGTTGCGCACGGGTGTCCCCAGTCGACACCCAGGCTTAGGAATTCCTTTGCGCAGTCTCCATGGATTGCTCGTAAAACAGGCGTAGATGCCGTGTTCGCTGTGCTGACTTCGGTAGCCGAGGCGATCAGAGCAAGCTGCATGAAAAACAGGAGTGTATTCAACATGGTGCTCGCTGGATGCCAGCTGACGTGCCCACTGAAGAAATCCGAAGGAAATGGGGCGTTTATATCTTAGCTCAGTGTTATCGACGAGGTTGCGCACGGGTGTGTCCAGTCGGCACCCAGGCTTAGGAATTCCTCTGCACAGTCTCCATGGATTGCTCGTGAAACAGGCGTGGATACCGTGTTCGCTGTGCTGGCTTCGGTAGTCGAGGCGATCAGAGCAAGCTTCATGAAAAACAGGAGTGTATTCAACATGGTGCTCGCTGGATGCCAGCCGAAGTTCCCACTGAGGAAATCCGAAGGAAATGGGGCGTTTATATCTTAGCTCAGTGTTATCGACGAGGTTCCGCACGGGTGTCCCAATTCGGCACCCAGGCTTAGGAATTCCTCCGCACAGTCTCCATGGATTGCTCGTGAAACAGGCGTGGATACCGTGTTCGCTGTGCTGGCTTCGGTAGTCGAGGCGATCAGAGCAAGCTGCATGAAAAACAGGAGTGTATTCAACATGGTGCTCGCTGGATGCCAGCTGACGTGCCCACTGAAGAAATCCGAAGGATTTGGGGCGTTTATATCTTAGCTCAGTGTTATCGACGAGGTTGCGCACGGGTGTCCCCAGTCGGCACCCAGGCTTAGGAATTCCTCTGCACAGTCTCCATGAATTGCTCGTGAAGCAGGCGTGGATACCGTGTTCGCTGTGCTGGCTTCGGTAGTCGAGGCGATCAGAGCAAGCTGCATGAAAAACAGGAGTGTATTCAACATGGTGCTCGCTGGATGCCAGCTGACGTGCCCACTGAAGAAATCCGAAGGATTTGGGGCGTTTATATCTTAGCTCAGTGTTATCGACGAGGTTGCGCACGGGTGTCCCCAGTCGGCACCCAGGCTTAGGAATTCCTCTGCGCAGTCACCATGGATTGCTCCTCGAACAGGCGTCGATACCGTGTTCGCTGTGCTGGCTTCGGCAGTCGAGGCGATCAGAGCAGGCTGCATAAAAAACAGGAGTGGATTCATTATGGTGCTCGCTGGATGCCAGCCGACGCGCCCACTGGATTATATGGTATAATCTCAAAAAATCCGGACTTCTTGAGACTTTTTGAAATAAAGAAACACGTGGTTGATCACTCTTTCGTGGTAACCAGCCGGTATAGGAAAAAGGTGAAGCGTATCTGCACAGGGTAGTTCAGCGAATATTGTGCATTGTTTCACCATATTCTTGAAGTAATGAATGATATAGCGACAAATAGTATGGTTAAGAGAAGAACTGCAAGCTTCTTGAAAGTTGAAGCATGTTCTTTAGGCAGAAAGGACACACGCAAAAAAAACGTACACGAGGTGAACTCAGAACTGTAACAGGTCGACACGGAAAGTGCTCAGTTCAAACACAAAGAGAACACGGAAGAGCGCATATGTATGCACAAGACTTCGTGTTTGAGCAGCCCTCAAACATGTGGGGATTCTGAAGTTAGGTATGTGATTAATGTTTTGTACCAATTGTCAACACCAGCTGAAGTCTGTAATGAATTGTTTTTTTTTCGAACATGAAGAAGACTTGTAGACGTACTATTGCTTTACCACCATCTCCATTATCATCCGCAGCCTGCCTGATGTGTACAGCCGGATGAATGCCTCCCCCAATGTTAAAAAGACTTCACAGCATATCCACGAGGTGAGTGATGACGAGTGGGACAAAGTGGACGGACAGATGGACTGACGGATGGCCGGACGCACGGACAGACTGGCGCACGGACGGATGCATGAAAGCATGGACTGACTGATGAACGCTTCGTCCATTTCACCATATTTGACTCTGCGAATATGCTGTGACACCTTTTTTAATGACATGCAGTGCAATGCAATTGGCTACTACGACGACACGGGACGTACGACCCACGGCGGAAGGGGCTTGGTCCCTAAATGTTACTATACTCTGTGCAAGCAGATCGCATTTATTCTCCACGACCTTCATATTTTCGTCACTACAGCTGACTTTAGGTGGCATATAAGGCTGCATTTCCTATTTTTGGTACCTGTAACACTGTAGTTCTCGACGAGTGCCCAGTCGTTGGTTCTGTACTGTCACCATTGCGGCCCGATAACTGAGGTTTGGTCGTTGTCTTGGCGATAGTATATCACCTAACAATGAAACATTTGTAATAATAAATAATGATATCTGGGGTTTAACGTCCCAAAACCAAAATATGATTATGAGGAATGCCCTAGGGGAGGGCTTCGAAACCCTCGTCCATCTGGTATTCTTTAACATGAGCTTACAGCGCACAGTACACGGGCCTCTGCCATTTCGCCTACATCAAAATGCGACTGCTCCGGCCGCTATCGAACAATCTTTGTGACCTTTAGGTCAGCTGTGACCTTCGGGTCAGCAGCCGAGGACCGTAGTCACTGTTTTGCCGAGGCAGACAAAAAAAGATTTGAAGGAAAGAGACGAAAACGCAAGCAAACAGACACAGCATTGTCTCTCTTTGCCTCCAATTATTGCCATATTCATAGCACTATTGCCTGCCACTACTCTGCCTTGAAAGAATCTTTAAGTAACGAGGTATCTGAGACGTTCACACTATCGCGATGAAAACGTAGTAAAACAAGCACGCCTTTTAACGTACTGGGGCTCCTGCTGAACTTGAATACACGTGTACGCTCCGTCTACACTGAAAAAAAAACAGCATGGCATATAGACCCGCGGTTATTTATACGTAATTTCATTGTGTAGTTCCTTCACTGTTAATTATATATAAATATGGTTGCTCTCTTTCAAAACTCTAGATTGCGTAGTACGATGAGGCTAAATTAATGTAAACAGCCGTATACCTTATATGGTTGGCACACATTGGCTTGTAACCTTCAAGTTTGTTTCTACTTTGATCCATGCCACCTGCACTTCATTGGGCTCAAGCTCTCTAAAGATGGCACCCCACCGCCGATTCGAGGATCACAGTGCTAATGACTGACCTGTTCTCCTTTCTAAAGTTTGTACAGTTGTCATCCCATATAAAAAAACCAGCAAGCAGCGTTGCGCTGAGTTGGTCTCCAGACAAAAACTTACCCCACCGCCCCCAAAAGCACGCTAAGAGTCCATCTGCCCTTTTCGCCTAGCTGCAAAAATAGGAGCACTGTTATTCCCGAAAAGAAAATTTTGCGAGCACAGCGAGAAAAATCCACAAAATGAAATTCAATATACACTATCTAAACAAATGGTTTTTAGTCTAGTTCAATGAGAAACTGAATACATACGCATACGTTTGTAAAAAAAGCTGCGTAAATACAACCCACTGCCCTGACTGCACCGACTATAAAGGTACACTCGACAGAAGAGAACAGCTTTCCCGCGTCAGCTTGAGTGTCAAAGAAGCAACAACAACAAAGGAAGAGAAAGTGCGTCTGCTGCAGCTGACATCTCTTTCGACAACCAAGGAGGGTGCGTAAACACACTTCACTTCCTCAGTCCGGTGGTTGCCCTGAATTGCTGAGCTCAAATATTTTCCCTTTCTTTTTCATGTTATGTTTGCCTTTTTGCTTTGGCAGCAATATTCGTCATTTTCCTTCACTTGCACGTTGTTTTGTATATTTCTGTGGGTTAGGTTACCTAACTTTCTACGAACCTTTTTTTTTCGCAGTCTTCAAAATTTTTACTCTCTGATCCAAATGCTCCGTTTATGATGATGGCGATGTTCTAACAGAGTCACACAAATTTCTGCTGCCCATACCCGCTCTTTTGGCTATTTGATATGATTGTCATTTTCAGTTCGCCGGTCTTGAGTAGTGCGACCTGTTGCAATTCTGTGGCACCTGCCTGTTTATTTTCGAAATTTGGTCGGTCTAGTCACAGCTACCTAAACTGGTTCGCAGTTACAAAATCAGATAAACAGAGATGTGCGCAAATGGTTGTGATAATGCCTATTTCGCTCAGGGCTTGATGTAACGCTGTTGAAAGATTCGTATGGTAGGAAATTTTGTTCTACCATACGCAAATATTTCAATAATAATAGAATAAGCAAATATTTTCAATAATGTGAAGATTGTTTAATTTTTATGTACTTGGCAGTAAGACAATGTGAACAGGTGACGTTCCTGCTATTTGGAACTTGGAAAAAAATGAGAAGGCAGGCAGTTACTGCACGTGCTCTTATTCTATATTAACGAGTATAAAGAAATCTAAGCTAGATGGTTTTGCGTACCAGAACCACGAATCGATTAAGACGTACATAATAGTTAAGTGCATCGGAACAACTCTTAGCCTGCTGATTGCATTAACATGACTATCGTGGGTAGTTAAGCCACTGCCTTAATTATTAGCCACGTTGGGTCATCATCGCTAATACAACGGCATGTAAGTGCTAATGATAAGGCAACTGTTTCTACCAATTTCAGTTGCCGAAGACACAATAGCAATTACACAATCATCGTTGATGAAAGTGTCTAAAGCTTACGTTTCTCTCCGACTGCCAGACGTTTCATGTTGAACATATTTCTTTATGTCTTTCACCGCACTCTAGAAAACTTTTTTGGTCTTCTGGTAATAAACTTAACCTTAATCAAAGACCTTTCCAAAAATGAGTCTTCGAACTTGTATACGAACTTGTTCTCACTCCAGAACATTCACTGTCTGCATTCAATGTGGTAAAAAAATACAAGTAATATTATTCAATGGGACCCATTACTCACAGTCATTGCAATTGGAGACATTGTCACATCATAACGAAAGCCGCTTCCACGTAAATACAGAAGGGCAAGATCGTAACAGCTGGCCATCAACACTGAAAACGTGCTCTACGGCACAGTGTTTCGCAATATGGTACGAAAGAAGCCCTATTTACTCTAACATGCAGTCGTCTTTGTTTTTATGTAGGTCAGAAAATACCGAGCGAGAACATCAAAAATGTCCGTGTGTGCGGCATATACGAAAAAAATATAAAAGCATGACAACATGCCCTCCTCCCCCACCTGTTCTCCTATTCAATCAAATGAAGGAAAGCTGATTATACCCCGCTAGATCACGTAGACGGAGCTCCTTCTGAAGTGCTCGGATGCTTTCGATATGAAACCCGTCGTCATTTATAACAAGTACCCGAAGATTCATAGATATGCTCTAATGAACGCCACTACAACAAGCCTCTCCTCCCCCCCCCCCCTATTTCCTCTTTGCACTCATCGGAACAACGTGATTGGTTTAGCGTAAGTGAGGTGAAACTCCGGGAAAAGGCGGGAAGATTAAATGTGTCTGCGCAGCACAAAAAAGCCTGTGAAAGCATGGAGAATACAAAAGCTGGAGGATGGGAAAATAGGCGGCAGTATATTTGTCCAGATGCTCCAGAATGCTGGAATGGCGCTAAAATCGAGGATTCTTTTCTTGTGTTTCAGATACACTATTCTATGGCTCAACTTATGCTTTTCACTGTGTCTCAAGTTCAACCAAACAAGTTAACAGGAATATATAGGTTTTATTTATTTCTTTACTTTCGTTGGTACCTCAAGAATCTCACTGAATACGCACCGCAACTAGCCAAGCCTCAATACGCTGTTTGTGCTTCAGCAAGTTAAGAAGTTGGGTTTGCGCGCCACCGTCTTTGCACTATGAGAAATATGATCGTGTGCGTGTGTAGGAAGCATACAGGCGCACTACGCAATATAAATTGTGAATGTTTTACGCTGACTCCATCTTGTCAAAAATATCGCTTCGAGTTTGGCTGCTATAGAAAAAAATCCGTGCTTTACTTTATCTATGTCACACTGAAGCCCATCGGCAAGGGACCGAAGATTGAAAAAGTGCCATTCAGGATATTTGAAGAATGCCGAGCGACCTCTTGAACGTCATTGCCGAAATTCCATACAACTGGTGGAAAATTGCAAACGTTTTACTCTTGTATAATATTCGTCTCGAAGAGAGCGTGCCTGGATTGTAATCTATGATGCAGGTAACTCTTGTCATATCGAAAACGCGTACAAAAAAAGCAATAAATTTTATGCAACGTCCAGTGCTACCACATTGTGGAGAAGAAAGGGAAGTTCAATATCTGGAGCACTGTAGGTACTTTGAAAAGTGAGCTGACAAACGACGCACGTTCGCACGCACACACACACGTGCGCGCACACGCACAGACAACACACACAGGCACGCACGTACGCATGGACGTGCACTGGATAAGGTTCAAAATTTTCTTTATTATGGGTGGGGCAAAAAAGTAGATGCTGCATGTTGCTGTTTGGTGTGCAATATATGGGCCCAATTTTCAGCACTATATGCGAGGCATTTGAAACACGTACAGGTAGCACAGCGGCACTAAATACTTTCCTGCAGCCTTTTTTAAATTGATTTTAATCAAACCAGAGCATGCTAAATATTGGAGTATAGTATATACGAGATGGGAACAATGACAGGTAAAAAAGGTGACATGGTACAAGTATTTTTGTCCTATACTAGCAAAGAAACTTCCCATTTAGAGTAGGAGCAACTTTGAGGAGAAAGAATAGAAAGCCAATGCATGTGTGCTTAGCCGCTAATTAGTAGTTGAAATTGTGATCGCCATTTAAAATACACTGCCTCAACGTTCATTGAATGTTTGATGCTTGAAATTGGTAAAATGTTGATGCGGAGACTATTCTGGTCCCTTTCTAAAACGTAGAGCTGCTTCTGTGTATAACCTCTGTTAATTGATCGCATTATGGTATGGTTCGCTTTTTTTATCAGCGAAAGTCAGGAGAAATTCTTGCAGGAAAATTATTGCTGAAATATATTGCGTAGGCACTGTTAAAACTTTGATTTTAGTGACCATAGCCGCAGAATATTTAGGAACTTCATCTTGGTGCACCCGATAATAATTTGCAAATTATTTTGAGAAAATTCACCGCCAATGAGTGCCTGCTTTTTGATCTCCTTTACTCACGACAATGAGATTGTCTCCTCACCTGCGTCACCAATCTTTGTTCCATTTATGCCTAATTCACAAATTCAATGATGTTTATGTTAAGTGACCCGCTGTTGTTTAGCGACACGGTGGGTGCGTGCCGCGCGCGGCTTGATATGACAATTTTTGTATCGCCACTTTCGCACCACTGCCGCTGTGGACAGCAGAAGGGGGTGTCTACGGGCGGAACACCGTGGTGGCAAGCTTTCCGCAATTGCGAACGCACCCTTTGGACGGTAGCTAAGGTCACCCAATGCCTGCGGCACGCACTCGTTTGGGCGGCTATGGGGTCTATTTTGATGCCACTAAATTCCACGAATGGGAGACATCTGGGCGCGGCGCCATCTCTCAGTGGCAGAAAAAGCTGTCTCCAACAACTGAATGGAAAATTATGATGATGATATCTGGTGTTTAACGTTCCAAAACTACCATATAATTACGAGAGACACCGTAGCGGAAGGTTTCGAAAATTTTGACCACCTGTGGGTTATTTAACGTGCACCAAAGTCTAAGCACACGGACCTACAGCATTTCCGCCTGCATCGAAAATGCAGCCGCCGCAGCCGGGATTCGATCCCGCGACCTGGGGGTAAGCGGCCGAGTACCTTAGCCACTAGACCACTGTGACGGGGCTGGGTGGTAAATAGGGGAGAAAAATGATAGATATTAAAAAAAGCTAGTTATCAAAAACGACTTCTGGTTATGTGTAGCAGAGACCCACTGGTGCATTTGGTAAAGTGGCAGTATAGCTCTGCAAAGTGTGGGGCTTCCCAGAATAGTTAAGCACCGCCCATAAGAACACATGAGGTCCCATCGTTGTGGGACCTCATGTCGCTGTGGGAAGCCAGACAGCTTGCAGTGCGGCACTGAAACATTTGCAGACTATTCAAGTAAGTATCTGCAGTATAAAACCAGCAGTCGTTTCTGATTACTTTTTTCGCCAGGTATGACGTTTTTTCGCCTATTTCCTTTTCAGTTACGGCAGGACAATATTGACCCCGACGAGAGATGGCGCTCCGTGCAAATGTCTCCCAAATCTGGTCGTGTAACACAGGAATAGCCGCATAAATGCTGCGCTCCAAGATCAAAGGTTCCAGCCAACACTGAACCCGCGTACTCCGAATAGTATAGTCGTGTGTACTACCACGCTGCCGCTCCAAGCTACTTCACTCGATTAAACCCTCCTAAAGAAGTCTTGTAGAAGCAATCGCGTTTATACTTCTAACATGTAGCATAGAAGAAACGCAAAATCGCAGCAGACATCACATGAGCGCTACGGTTCGAGTGAGTGCTTTGAAGGTTCAATATTTGCGGATAGTTGCGGCATAATTTATGGTTCATTATTGTGTACAACATCAACCAAGTCAAGCAGCGTTGGTGAGAATACTGACTTGCGCACGCGTGGTGGATCATTGGCCTGTTACTAAAAGAAACACTTTTTACTATAGCGAGCACTGTCCAACTGCACTTGCAGTGTACCTTTTTTGAGAGTATAAACATACAGTGCTACCGGCATGAAGGTTTTTTTTTTTCGCAGTGAAGCTGGGTTGTCCACTGACAAGCGGAGCGTGACAAGAAGGCAGTCAAGCAAGTCCTGATTACACTGTCGCATTCGACTCTCAACGGTCAAGCTTGAACGTCTCCATGTCTATTCAGTATAGAACGACGGATTTTATCCGTCACTTGTCTCATGTGAACACCAGCCAAACCAAAAGGCTTGCGCTTTGAGCGAATTAACGTTGCTTACCTAACGACGAGGTGTCGCTGAACAGCTCAGCTGTAGCGAACTCTTCTTTGCTCTTCAACGTAAACAAGACAGAAATCATTTACCGGAAAGCGTTTAGAAAAAGTAAATTTCAAAAATATCAATTTCATTTCAACAGTGCATTTCCTTGTTAGGCTGTTTCGAACAGTTTACTTACAATATGTGTAGAAAACATAAGTTTTATATCACTCCAGTAAAAAAAAAATCACAGCATATCCACGGAGTGAATGATGATTGGTGGGGCGCAGCGTTCGTCAGTCTGTCTGTCCATTTGTTCTTGCGTCCGCCTATCTGTGTGATCCTTGGTGCATCCCTCCGTTTGTTCATTCGTCTGTCTGTCCGCCCATCTCTTTTTGCGGCCATCCCTCTGTCTGTCCGTCCGTGCGTGTGTCAGTCTGTTCGTCCGTCCATATGTCTAGTGAAAACTCCAAGCACAGTCATCTCACATATTTTCATCACGTATTCATCGTATACAAGTGCCCCAATCCAGCAGACATTGTAAGGACCGCTATTTCGGGTATGTGCCACTGGTGGTTACGTGCTACGAGGGACGCACAAGCCACGCCATAAGGAGCCTCGCTCCTGAAAGGGCGCATGCATTTCAGCACATATGTGCCACGAGAAACATCACAATGCTGTAGTAAAAACATTATTGCTTTATTATACATGACAATGTTGACATACATGTGCACAAGAACACGATGCGATACATTGATACAATGTTATAACGATACAAGAGATGCATGAACTACCATTGGTGGCAAATTAAATCATGAATACCGACTCAACGGGCACTGCTTAGTGCCACGTTAGTCGAGAAATGAGTTGTATATATATCCTTTCGTGTTCAACATCGACGAAAGCGCACGACCAATGCTGCAGAAGCTAGTGCTTCCCGAGGGGAAAAAAAGCTCCTCAGAGAAGAATGCGAGGATCTCTCGTCTGATTCTCTCCAGAATCGGCCACAAAGCACACCGGTTGCAAGTCGCAGCTACGGCCTCGCATTGGTTGCGCCAAAGGCTGAACAGCCGCACAACTATCAAAAGAGCCGAGAAGCACCGGAACAGAAATGAGCCGTTGGGCACGGATGTTCACAAACTCTGTCCCCGGCACCCAGCGTAGAGCAGACACCAAAAAAGCGAGAGACCTCACATTATATTGTCACATGTTCATTGGTCTCACCTCTGACGCAGTTGGAGCAAGTGGAAGCGCGAACCACCTGCCATCGCTGCAAATGATCTTGAGTGGCAAGCAAGCCCTGCCCAATAGCCAGATAAAGTCCCGAAGATGTCCTGTCAACACTGCAGCAGTTATTGGTTTCCAAGAGTGGTTCATTATACAATTACGACGCTGGTGCACCGAGGACCACACAACAGTGGTCACTGTGTCCGCGACTTCAGATTCAGCCATCTCTATCCCTGGGCACGTAGGCTCCAAACGTGGGTGAAATTCCAGAAGGGCTCGATACAAAAATGGTAATTCAATTTATTGGGAATCATGGTTGATTTGACCAAACGGCAAGAAGACACGTAATGTTGGCCCCAGATTGTAGTGATTCAGTGTCTTAGCAGGCGTACCATCATTGTTTAGTGTTCGCAATGAAGTACGGAGGCGCAAGGTAAAAGCCGTGTCAGAAACATCAGGGAATGCGAAACCGCCTTGATCTCGTGGTTGAGCTAACGCCGGAAGAGATAAGAACTCTGTGCCAACACCCGAAAAATGGCCTGATGCATCTATGGACTTTCCTGGGGACGTGGAGCGGTGGTATACCAGAATGGCATAGGTACCAAAATTTTCTCAGGTAAACCTTTTGAGATACTTATCGGCGTTCCAAAAAAGGGAAGTTGGAGTGTCTGGCCACTTTTTGTCAGTTCGAAGGATTCGTACAACAGATGGATGACCAGGTGCTGTCAAGTACACCAAACGCAGTGAAAGCAACGCTCAGTATTGTAATGTTGGTCGACCACTACGAAGACGACATGATGTTGCTACGGCCTTTGGGGTTGCCAATAATGAAATACTGGCTTGTAGGAAAGTTTAACCTTGCACTGGAGAGAATTCCGAAATGATGGAAAGTATTACGAGCACGCTGCAGCGACTGTTCATTATGTACATATAGAGCAATATCATTTGCATATGCAGTGATCTGTACTTTTTTTTCACCCGGTAGGGGTAAGCTTTGAATCTGTGGGTCACGCTCAACGGCCCTCAAGAAAGGTTTCAATGCAAGGATAAATAAAACTGGAGATAAGGGACACCCTTGACGAACCCCACGCGTGACAGCCTCTGGCAGGACCCCATGCTATGGATTAAAAAAAACGCATGAAAGGAGCAGGAAAAATGCGCTACAGTTCACAGACGCCGCTGGGGCGTACAATTTGACAAATCTTATTTGCAAAAAAATTCGCAAATACCACATACAATGGAAATCAATGATATGCGAAGCACCATTGAGGAAGCTCAAAATGCCACTTTAAAATCATCACAGCGTTACAAGGCAAACGTAAATTGGGCCGTACATGACTTCCACATCATTTTTACCAATTTTTTGCGCCTGTAATTTGTGTTCGCCGTCCCTTCACGTCAAGTAATACCAAATTCGGTACGTGTGAAGCTATCGTGAAATGGCCGTGAACGTGCTACGAGCGTAGCATGTAGTCATGTTCGAAATTGCACGCATATCGTGATTATCAGGTTTAGACATGTCATTTATTTTGTCGTCTATTCACGTCACGTGACACATAATTAGGTATATGTGGAGCGGGTGAAACGGCTGCTAGCGTGCTATGAGCCTAGCATGTAGTCATGTTTTGCATGACACGGATGCCATAACTATCAAGTTTGAACTTCGCGTCACATAATACCAAATTCAATATATGTGAAGCTAGCGAAACGACCGTGGGTGCATCACAAGCGTGGTATGTAGTCGTCTTTGTACATGACACGCATGTCATGATTATCATGTTTGGACCAGTCATTCATTCATCATTTGTGATGTCAATAGATGACCTTCGTCATCTATTGACATCACGTAACATTAAATTTGGTATATGTGAAGGAAGCGAAACGACCGTGAGCGCACTATGAGCGTAGCGTGTAGTCATATTTTGCATGACACGCATCTCATGATCATGCTCGGACGTGTAATTTACCTTCGTCATTCATTCATGTCCCGTAATGCGAGATTTAGTATATGCGAAGCTAGTGAAACGGCTGTGAGCACATCATGAGTGTTGCATGTAGTCATGTTGTCACAAGACACTCATGTCATATTTCTATGTTATGGTCTGTCTCTTGTGTTTGCCTTGCCGTCATGTTATAACATACCAGATTTGCAACCTGTCATGTGAACGAAACCACCGCAAGCGTAGCAAGATCACTAAATGTGACTCACTAAATCATGACTTTCATGACATGGATATCTTGATTTTTGTGTTATGACTAGTCACATATGCGCATCATACAGTCATGTTATGCCACACCAAGTTTGGTATCGATACCATTATCGAAACGGCCAGGACAGCGAAAAGTTGTAGGTGGATAGATAGATAGATAGATAGATAGATAGATAGATAGATAGATAGATAGATAGATAGATAGATGCATTCTAAGCCACCGAAGTTCGCTAAAAAATGCTTGGCATTTATTAATCAACACCGAACTCGTGTTTGAAAGTGAGTACATCGGAGAGCTTCAAAAATCAGAGCTTATCCACGGAGTGAATGATGATGTGGGGGGGCAAGCATCCGTCCGTCTGTTCGTTCTTGCTTCTGTCCATTCATACGTCCGTCAGTGCGTCCACAGCCGGACTAGAGGACCAACACGCGCGCACTCATTAGAATTGAGGAGCAAACCTACGCACGGTAATTATGAATAAATCTACATTGTTTCCGACGAAATAACCTATGAAGACGAGTATCGGTGACTTATACACCAATTAAATTTGTCTTAAATGGAATGCTTACTAAAAAAATTGGTAGGTCCCACGTAAAGTGGGAGTGCTGAAAGGCAGTCATAAAAGCCTTCAATGTACAGAAATTCGTGTGTCCTCATGCTTAGAAATCACGTTCATTCTCGGCAATGCTTCTTACCCTTCACGACAATTGGAGTTTGTTACCGCCCTCCCTGTCTTGACCCCCTTTTTGTACCGAATTTCTACGTGGCTATTCACTCTGTAACTAAAACTTTCCGTCGTTATCCGATACTTCTCTTCGGTGATTTTAATTTTCCAGCAATTTCGTGGAATAATCTGGCAAGCACGGCCGCCAAACACGGTCCTGAAAGTGATTTCGTCCACTCATGCCTAACATTTGGACTAACGCAACTCGTCACTGAACCCACACGTCATAATTCTACCTCCTCCAACACTCTAGATCTTATCCTCACTTCCGAGCCTGACAAGGTTTCCAAGATGACGTTCCTGCCGGGCTTGAGTGACCATTCAGTGATTCATGGTACCTACCTCTGCCAACTAACACGCTCGTCTAAAATAACAAAAACGATAACATTGTATAACAAAGGAAACTATTCCGCCCTAAACAATGAATTTGCAGAATTCGCTACTTGCCTGCTAGCCGATTTTTCGCAGCGCTCTGTCGAGACTAATTGGTTGCTCTTCAAAAATAAAATCCATCACCTGTTCACTAAATACATACCCACCATTACCGTCACCGAAAAAAAGACGTCCTCATGGTTCACAACTACACTAAAACGACTCAATAATAAAAAGGAAAGACTTTTTAGATCAGCAAAGCGATTTAATAACGTTTTTGCATGGAAAAACTACTACGCTGCGGAAAAAGCATTCACCACGCATGCTATGAAAGAAAAACGTTATTTTTACTCACAGACTTTGCCGGCCATGCTGACTAATAACCCGAAGAAATTTTGGAGCGTTATCAATCCTCAAAATTTCCAACCACTGGCACTGTTTGATAATCATAACTTTCCGATTCCGACGATGAAGCCGCCGAACAACTTAATCATTTTCATGTTCACTATAAAACCTAACGGCAACTTACCTTCATTCCATCCACGTGATTAGGACATGATGCCGGACATCACGTTTTCTCAACAGGGCATTGCTAAATCAATCGACTCATTAAAGCTTACATCTTCTTGTGCCGCCGATGGCATCAACGCTAAAATGGTAAAAAACACACAACCCATTGTCAGTGTGATATTATGCCATATTTTTCAGCAATCACTGTCTTCAGGAGTGGTGCCGGAAGACTGGAAAGTGGGTAAGATTGTTCCAGTCCCTAAAAAGGGCCCTCCATCCCAGCCTAGCAGCTATCGTCCCATCTCGCTCACTAGCATTTGCTCTAAACTAATGGAACACGTGATCTACTCTAACACCGTCAGGTTCTTAAACCGCCACAACTTCTTTCATCATAGTCAACATGGGTTTCGCTCAGAATTATCCTGCGACACACAACTTGCTTCATTCTACAATGACATCAGTTCAAGCGTTGACCTAAATATACCCACCGATGCCCTCTTTTTAGACTTTGAAAAAGCATTTGACAAAGTTCCGCATGAATGGCTACTCCTCAAACTTTCTTGCTTAAACATTAATACATCGACATTCAACTGGATTCATAGCTTTCTGACTAATCGGCAGCAATTTGTGTACGCTAACAACCATTCATCTAACCATCTTTCACGTAATCTCTGGTGTCCCACAGGGCACAGTACTAGGACCCCTACTTTTCTTAATTTATATAAATGACCTCCCAGCTAACATTTCATCAAATATTCGCCTGTTTGCAGATGATTGCGTCGTGTACCGTCCAATGAAAAACTGTACCGTTATTACTATACTTCAAAACGACCTTAACCTTATTGAATCCTGGTGTAACGACTGGCTAATGTCTTTAAACGTAAATAAGGCATCGCTAATATAATTTCACCGTAGGCAACATTATCAGCAAGCGACTTACACCATTTTGGCCTCTACAATCTTAACAGCAGAATCCTATAAGTACCTCGGCGTAACATCCTCAAGCAACATCACCTCGTCCACTCACGTTAACAACGTAGCATCCTCCGCTAATCGTACGCTGGGTTTACTTCGTAGGAATTTAAAACTTGCTCCCTAATCAGTGAAGTGTTTAGCTTACACCACATTTGTTCGTCCTAAGTTGGAATACGCATGCTCGGTTTGGGACCCTCATCAATCTAATCTATCTAACCTTCTCAAATCTGTGCAAAATCGCGCAGCCCGGTTCGTCTACTCCTTGTACTCTTATCATTCCAGCGTTTTCGATCTTGAAACTCGTGGCCACCTCAACAACCTAGAATCACGTCGTCATATATCACGCTCCTTTCCAGCCATCTTGCCTGCTCATCGATTACAAACCATCCCCGAGCCGTTTATCCACTGCCAGCACAAACTACTGCCCACCTTTGCTCCTTTTTTGTTGCCCGGGACTGGAACAACTTGCCTGCCTTCGCCATGCACCACTCCGACCCACATGTATTCATGACCGTGATTGAATCGTTAATATGTTGCTAATTATGCCCATCCCTCATGGATTACCCTGACTGGGGCCTTCGAGGTATACTATATAAATAAATAAATAAATAAAGGATAGGCAAAGCACGAATAAAAAATATTGATACGTCACTTTAAAATCAGCACAACGTTACGAGATGGAGGTAAATTATGCCGTACATGACTTCCGTATCATGATTATTATGTTTGGATGTGTCGTTTACCTTCGTCACCTATTCACGTCACGTGGTACCGCATTTAGTATATGTGGAGCTAGTGAAACGCCTACGAGCGTGCTATGAGCATGGTATGTTGTCATGTCCTTACATGACACACGTGTCAGGATTATCACGTTTGCACCAGTCATATATTTTGTCATCCATTGACGTCACGTAACACCAAATTTGGTATATGTGGACCTAGCAAGGTGCCCGCAGGCGCATCATCAAGGGCCCAATATACTCCAATAGAGCGTTGACGCGCGCGCACGCTAGGCACAGCGACGCAACCTTATAAAAACGCGAGCACTCTATAGTTTGATGCCAGGCGCGACCAGCGTCCGTCGGTGCGGCCCGACGGCAACCGGTGCGAATTGGAACATGCTGCATTTCGCATCGATACGTTATCAAGACAAGATTGCTTCTCTCATAGTTTTCATATATTAACTAGAGCGGGCTCTCTCGCTGCGATCGTTCAGAGATCATGGGAATGATAGGTAGTACACACATTTTCCTAGTTTTCGCACTTGCGGGCGGCGAATCGTACTTGAGGCTTTGTTTATTGCTGTATTTCGGTTTGGTTTTGAAATATTCAACCTTTTTGAACTTCTTGAACCAATTTGGAAAGGTGAGTCTAATATAACAAGGTGATGAAGCACAACCGCTGGACATTTGCTGCTTTTTGTTTCGTGAGAAAATAGCTTCAAGCCGCACGAACACACACGGAGTCAAAAGCAGGTCGCAGGGCAAAAGTATTATGATTAGACAAATGTGTGTACTATGCATCCTTCCCATGCTTGCTGAAGCGCCGTGTGTTGCAGCTCCCGTAGACACTAGAGTTTCTTCTAGTGTATATTAGGAAACTCTATGGCGTCTCCATCTTTTAGATGCGGAGCATCTAATACTCGAGGCTTGTAGTGCGGCGCCGTCCGCAAGCTTCCTCCTCCTTCTTCCACCATCTGTGCATCCCTTCCTCCTCTACACACCGCGCGCGCTTCACTCCTCCACCATCTGTGCACCCTTCCACCTCTACACACCGCGTGCGCTTCTCCTCTTCACGAACATTCGCTAGCTATATAATGTAGCGCGCTTGCGCCGTCACGCTTCGAGAACATCGGCAGCTGACGCGCGCGCATGCGCCGTCGCGCTTCGAGAACATCGGCAGCTGACGCGCGCGCATGCGCTGTTGCGCTTCTACCCCTTCTCGAACATTCGACAGCTGACAGTGCATGCGCCGTCGCGCTGTATATATACTCAAGGTCGGTGCTCGCTCGCTCAGTTGCCGCTCGTCAGTTGTACCTCGCGCCAAACCTCTCTCGTGCCGCCGTACAAAAGTACGTCGACGAGGCCGTGCAAGATTACAGAAAACAACAACCGCAACATCGACCGTTCATGGTAGTTGGTGACTTCAACGTCGACGTCATCAAGGACGATTGGATAGTCGAATACATGGCGTTGCGACACTCGCTGAAACGCGCAACGCACGACGACTGCAAACACCACCAGCCGACCACCATTCGCGGAACCTGCATCGACCACGTCTTTGCAAATTTCGACCTACGACCGCTGCAACCCGATCCACTCACTCTTCACTTTACCGACCAAAAAGCCATCGTGCTCAAAGTTCGTCGCAATAAATAAACACCACCCTTTCGCATACGTGTCGTACGTGTTCACTCATTTAACACCCCTCTTACAACCACGTTAACCAATTTAGCCAGCGACCCAAGTAAGTCGCAATTTAACACCCCATTTCACAACCACGTTAACCAATTTAGCCATCGACCCAAGTAAGTCGCACTTTAACACCCCGTTAACCAATTATATTCTTCGCATCCTCCTCAGTGTTCTCCCGAGGGAAGCTGCGGGCAATTTGTTGTGACAGAGGGACGCCGAACGCGCTGAAACGCGCATGCGTCAAAGCAACGCAACGCGGCACGCACCTGCGAGTACATGGCAGGACGGGCACCTGGTGTGGCAAGGCCGGCGTGACGCGACGAAATGAATGCCGGCGTGTGCGCGCACGGCGTCTTGTCGAATCGTATTGGTGCCTTGACTGTGCCATGTGGTCATGGTCTCATATTACATGCATCACATGATTATCATGTTTGCACCAGTCACATATCTTCGTAATCTATTGACGTCACGTAATAGAAAATTTGGCATATGGGAAGCTAACAAAACGGCCGCGAGTGCATTTTGAGTGTGGCATGTAGTCATGTTGCTACATAACACGCGTGTCATGATTTTCATTTTAGGGTCTGTCACTTGTGATCGGCATCCCGCCATACCATACCAATTTTTCAACATGCCATGTTGACGAAACCACCGCAAGAGCTGCAGAAGCATGAAATGTAAATCATGACAATCATGACATACATGTCATGATTTTTGTGTTATGATTAGGCATATGTGTTCTCCATACAGTCATGTTATGCCATACCAAGTTTGGTATCGATATTATTATCGAAACGGCCAGGAGGGCTTAAAGTCATCAGCGGCTAGATAGATAGATAGATAGATAGATAGATAGATAGATAGATAGATAGATAGATAGATAGATAGATAGATAGATAGATAGATGCCCCGCCGCGGTGGTCTAGTGGCTAAGGTACTCGGCTGCTGACCCGCAGGTCGCGGGTTCGATTCCCGGCTGCGGCGGCTGCATTTCCGATGGAGGCGGAAATGTTGTAGGCCCGTGTGCTCAGATTTGGGTGCACGTTAAAGAACCCCAGGTGGTCAAAATTTCCGGAGCCCTCCACTACGGCGTCTCTCATAATCATATGGTGGTTTTGGGACGTTAAACCCCACAAATCAATTAATAGACAGATGGGTATTGAAAGATCGATGGATAGATAGATAGATAGATAGATAGATAGATGGGTATTGAAAGATCGATGGATGGATAGATAGATGGATAGATAGATAGATAGATAGATAGATAGATAGATAGATAGATAGGTGGGTATTGAAAGATCGATGGATGGATAGATAGATGGATAGATGGATAGATAAATGGATGGACAAATGGATAGATAGATGGATAGATAGATGTATAGATAGATGTATAGATGTATGGATAGATACGCTCAGTCACTGAAGTTAGCTAAGAAATGCTTCGCATTTAAAACATTACTCCCCCTCATAGCATCACCCCGTGCATTCGCGCTTAACCATGTTCACCCTCGAGGAAATGCTCGGGAGTTTTTTGGCCTTTGACCGGAGCTAGCACTGACGAAACCTCAGCCTCGTTCTAGGACAGCTTTCCTGGCAGAAGTAGTGAGAAGTTCTTGGATGCCACCTTAGAGTACGACTGTCGGATGGTGCAGGCAACGGTGGCATGTGGCTCACCGCCGCGGAGGCACGGCAGCAAACAGCCTTTCACGTCATGATCATAGACGCCGTACCATTAATAAATGGGGGCTGTGCAGTTTCTATGGATATTCCCACAGTCACCATTTCGGTGACACACCCGTTGTATTGTAGTCACAGGTAACACGGTTTGGCTCAGGTTATGAGGTCTTAATTTCCATACGAATGTATTGCGTTCCAGTCGTCATGGTCAGGCGCGACCCTCTCAGCCCTCTGCGGATGTGCAGCACCCCCCCCACCCCCTGTAGGGGAGTACAATGCTTCTACGAGGACTTCACTGGGGATGCGTCCCGGCAAGAACAAGATGGTAACCTGAAGTCCCAGGAGTACGATGGCGACGCGCTCTTTTGGAATGATGAGTTGCGACGCATCCACGATTTGGGCCTGCGTGGCCTCACTGTTGTAGTAACATTATAGATAAACATAGTTACATATAGTAAGTTTCTCTATGGTAACATTGTAGTTCCGGCCTCCAGAGTGCTGAACGCAGTATACTTCTTGGATGTTTGGAACAACCATCCGACGATTTTAGTACAATGTACTCTACTATGGGAGACCAGAACTCCGTCCCAGCTTGATCATCATTGTGGTACTGTGTGTTTAGAAAATGTGGTTAACGATTTAGCGTACTATGTACTCTACTATGGAGAGCATAAAGTCGTCCCGTATGCAAGCTGACAGTACCGAAAAAGTTCTCTACTTGTGCTGTGGTATAGTGAACACGAAACTTTCGTGTATTTAGAAAAAGTGGGTAACAATTTAGAGTACTAGGTTCTCTACTATGGGAGAGCGTAAAGCCGTCCCGTAACGTGTTTAGAAAAAAGTGGTTAACGATTTCGAGTACTTAATATTCGACTATGGGAGAGCATAAAGCCGTCCCGTTGACCTCATGATAAAGCGCTGTCCCGTAACGTGTTTGTGTTTAGAAAAAGTGGGTAACGATCATGAGTACTAGGTACTCTACTATGGGAGAGAGTAAAGCGTCCCGTAACGTGTTTAGAAAAAAGTGGTTAACGATTTCGAGTACTTAATACGCGACTATGGGAGAGCATAAAGCCGTCCCGTGGACCTCATGAGAAACCGCTGTAAAGTGCTTGAAGCAATGAGCAACTTATTCATATGCAAGGTGGGACTTAGTTATTTTACGTGAGCGCTGTTGGGACGCTAGTTTCCTGTATGAAACTTTTTCACCGTAATGGCAATGCTTTTCAGCATGGCGGTATTGAAGCGGTCTGGCTGGCCAAATGTGTTCATACTTTGCGTCTTTTATCTCATATCTACACTATCTGAAAGAGATAACGTCATAATTTTTTGCCTCGAATGTAATTGTCCAGCCTTCACGAGAGCACCTCGTAAAGGGATGGAACATTTCGAACCACCTGACTTCACCAGCACTTGTGAAAGCACAGCTGTGTAGTTTCTAACTGACTATCCATCTCTTTCTTACTTCTCTTTATTTTTATCTCTGTCCTTCCTATTATTCAACCTTCCATCCCTCCTCCCCCCCCCCCAAAGTGCTGGGTAGCCAACTGGGCCAAGCTTGGTTAACCTCCCTGTATTTCCTCACTATTTCTTCTCTCTCTCTCGTGATCCGTTGTCAAATTTGTATTCACATGCCGGATGGTATCACGATTTGATTACAGGGTTCACGTACTACGTCTTCATACGGCACCCGTTTCTGTCCTCTTCCGGTCCGCGAGGAGCGATTGGTGAAATGGCGAAGCCCTGAGTCATAGTTGGAGTCATCTTGGGTTTTTGGTGAAAGATAGAAAACTCCTGGCGGCAAAATGCCTTCAGCTGGAAACCACAGTTCTTTTCCAATTGAATAAAGGTTGATTGTAGTGTACTTGTACTGTTCGGGATCACTGGCGAGTATTGTGAATAAGAGCCGTACTGTCGAGTGTACTTGGCAACGACTTTTTTGCCATTGAATGGAAAGCTACAGCGGCAATGCTTCTGCACATATAGCCGTGCGAGAACTACAGTTCGAATTGGCAGACGTCTCGTAATGGGTTGCAAAGTGACGGGGACGCACCATCAGCATTTCATGTAGACGCAAACGCTGTCTAGCATTTGAGCCATATCTCCTAGAAGGAGGCGTTGATTTCAGGTACACGTAAAAAAAGCGGGGCTCGCTAGTTCTAGATCGCTTTAAAGCTAAGTAGATACAACTGTCTTGCTGGTATCTGCTGCGTCCTGCCCTAAATAGTTCCACGGAGAAAAAAAGGCAGATCCTACGTACAGTGGGAATCCATGATATGCGAAGCACGAATGAGGGAAGTTTATATGTCAGTTAAAAATAAGAACAACGTTACGAGTCTGTGGTATATGATTCCGTACATGACTTCCGTATCATAATTATCATGTTTGGATGTGTAGTTTACCTTCATCTATTCACGTAACGTGATACAAATTTATTATAAGTAGAGATAGCGAAACGACCGCGAGCACGCTGCCAGCGTGGTATGTTGTCATGTTTTACATGACACGCATATTATGATTATCATGTTCGGACATGTCATTTACCTTCGTCGTCTATTGACGTCATGGAATGCCAATTAGGTGTATGTGAAGCAAGGGAGACGATCGCGAGCGCAGCATGAGCGTGGCATGCGGTCGTGTTGTTACTTGACACGAATCTCATGATTATCCTGTTTGGACCATTCACATACCTTCGTCAGCCAATCTTGTCTCGTAATGCCAAACTGGGAATATGTGAAGCTAGTCCGGCGCCAACTGGGCGAAATGGGGCATGCTGCATTTCGCACCAACTACGTTACTAAGAATGCACCGCGTGTGCCTAGCTTCGTGACGAAGGGACGCTGGACATGCGAGTATATACCAGGCAGATCGGCGCCTGGCGTGGCATCGCCGCCATGACGCGGCGAAACGAACGCTGGAGCACAAGCGCAACGGGTCACGTCTAAGTGTATTGGCGCCTTGAGTGTGACATGTAGTCATGCTCTTACATGTCACGCGTCTCATTATTATCATGTTTGAACCAGTCACATACCTTCGTCATCCATTCATGTGATGTAATACCAAATTTGGCATATATGAATCTAGTGAGACGGTCATGAGAGCGGCATGTAGTCAGGTTGTTACATGACACGCATGTCATGATTATCATGTTTGGACAAGTCATTTACATATGTTATCCATTCACGTCCCTTAATACCAAATTTGGTGTATGTGAAGCTAGCGTAACGGCTGCGAGAGCATCATGAGTGTGGCTTGTCGTCATAATGTTACATGACAGGCAACTCATGATTATCAAGTTTGCACGAGTCACATACCTTTGTCATCCATTCGCATCACATAACGCCGAATTCGGAATGTATCAAGCTGGCGAGACGGCTGCAAGCGCATCATGAGCATGGCATGTAGTCATGACTTACATGACATTCATGTCATGATTTCTACTTTAGGGTCTGTCGCGTGTTCGCCATGCACTCATGTCATACCAATATCACTTCTGCAATATGTCATGTGAACGAGACCACAGCAAGAGCACCAGGATAATGAAATGAAAATCATGACATTCATGACATACCCGCCATAATTTTTAGGTTATTACTAGTCAAATGTGCTCGCCATACAGTAATGTTATGTCATTCCAAGTTTGGCATCGATACCATTATCCAAACGGCCAGGAGAGCTAAATGTCCTAAGCGGCTATGATAGATAGATGCGGTCAATGTCGCCGAAGTTCACTAAGAAGTGCTTCGCATTAAAAAAAAAATTGGCAGATCCCACGTACAGTGGAAATCTATGATATGCGAAGCACAAATGAGGCAGGTTCATATGTTAGTTTCAAATGAGCACAACGTTACGAGGCGGAGGTAAATTAGGCCGTACCTTACTTTCTTGTCATCATGTTTGAACGTGTCATTTACCTTCGTAATCTATTCAAGTCACCTGATAATAAAATTGACATATGTCGAGCTAGAAAAACGGCCACAAGCGCATTATGAATTGCCCAATTCACTCCAACGGAACGTCGACGCGCGTGCACGCTGGGCACAGCAACGCTACGCTAGTAACGCGAGCACTCTATAATCTGACTGACGCCATGCGCGGCTGGTGCGACCAGCGTTCGTCAGCGCGGCCAGGCGGCAACCGGCGCGAAATGCGACATAGTAGATTTCGCGCCGATGACGATACCCAAACAGCACTGCGTCTTCCTCTCTTCGTGACGGATGAACGCCCGCCGCGTTCGCACGCCCATGCGTCTAAGCAACGTAGCGCGACGCACGCCTGCTAGCATATGGCAGGCAGATCGGCGCCTGGCGTGGCGTCGCCGTCGTGACGCGACGAAACAAACGCCGGTGCGCACGTGCTCCTGGTCCCGTCAAAGTGGATTGGTGACTTGAGTGAGGCATGTAGTCATGTTCTTACATGACACGCATTTCATGATTGTCATGTTCGCACCATTCACATACCTTCGTCAGCCATTCCCGTCATGTGACCCAAACTTCGTATAAGTGAAGCTAGCGAAACGACTGCGAGCGCATGATGAGCGTGGCATGTAGTCATGTTCTAACATGACGTGCATCTCATCATTTTTATGTGTGCACCAGTCATATACCCTAGTCATGCATTCACGTCCCGTAATACCATATTTGGTATATGTGACGCTGGCGATACGGCTGTGAGCACATCATAAGCACGGAACGTAGTCATGTTGTTACATGAGAGGCATGTCATGATTTTCATGTTGGGGCTGCCACTTGTGTTCGCCATGCAATCATGTCATACCATACCGGTTTAGCAACATACCTTGTGAACTAAGCCACCGCAAGAGCTGCAGCAACATGAAATGTTAATCAAAACATTCATGACATACATGTGTCACAGAAAGAGCGCTAAAAATTGGCGCGCCGCCAAATTCTTGCGATAACACGCGGGAGAGACGCCGCGAGGTCAAAAAAAAAATCCAAGGCTCCCCGGGCGCGCCCTCTCCTCTCGGAAGCGTGGCTTCGCCGACGAACTTCCTCACCGCACATCGGCGGCCGAGCAAGCACTGGAAATTTCTAGAAGGAAAGAGGCGTGGTCGTGCCGGGTTGGGTCATCCGACGCGGAGGGCATTCGAACCGTCTCACCCCCTCCCCAGCCTTCGCTGCGTATCGCGCCGGCGAAATGACGAGAACCTTCTGGAATCTCGCGCGGAAGGTATTTATTCGAGCGGCCGAGACGAGAAAGCAGGAGAAGACGGAAGTTAGCGCCAGAGAGCGTAGGGTGTACCGCTGTGTAGTCGGCGAAGGTTTTCTCCGTAGAGACAAAGCGGGAGAAGAAGATGATTTCCACCTGAGGGGTGACGACTCGAGCTACAGGCAAGAGTGTGTGTTTACCGCTATCGAGCGAAGACGCGTGGCAACAGCTGCGTGTGTGAAGCCGACGGGTTACCGGCGAAGAAGTTGATACCTGAAGAGTGGCCAATTGAAGACGTGAGGTTCCCTAGAAGAGAAACTTCGGCGAGGTTTCCTGAAAGAGAAACTTCGAGGGCGGCGGAACGACAACAACGCTGGACTTTGAGTGAGTGATTCTCGGAAGAGTATCACCTAGATTTTTGTTCCAAGAACTTTGGACTGAATAGGTTTTCTATCTCTTTAGTCTTTAAGTGTCTTGGTTGTTCAATGGATGCGACTGCATTGTGGTGCATATTGTTGTCTTTGTCCGTTGTTTCGAGTGTGGCTGATTGTACTGTGTAGTACGTTGTTTGATTGGTGACATATTGTCCTCATCTATTGTGGAGTGTGCATTCTTGTGTATGGTTTTCGATCTGCCATTATTGAGAATATAATTGTGTTTTGTTTATCAACTCTCGGCTCTGACTTGTTGTCTGGGCCACAGCCGGCGTCTGCTGGCGCGCCAAAAAGGATCACTTCTAGATTGTCCACGCTTTCGTGGTGCGGTTCGGGGGGCCGATACTTCGGCCCTTGGAATTAGCCCGGCAATCGCCTCCCTAATTAACGGGAGCTGTGGCAATTAATCTGGCGTCCACGACAGGACCTTTGGTGCACAGTGTGTCCAAAGTAGTGAGAAAGAGCCTCGAGTTGTTGATAGTGCTATCGGAACGATTTTGTGTGTTGTTCAGTGTTCTCGTTAACGAGTGCAGGGGAGTGTTCCGATAGACTGATTTAGGCAGATACTTTTTGCACGCGGCAAGGTTTTATTTGCGAGTTGCGAGACACAATGGATCTCGAAAAGTTAGTCGCTCTTGGTAAGAAGATGGGTCTTTCTGGCACCGAACTACGGAAGTGGGTCACCCAGAAGGAAAAAGAAAAAAAAAGAGAGAGCCAAGCAAGAAAAAGCAGCTGAGTTGGAACGAGAGAGGTTGGCAGCTGAAAGGGCGAGAGAAGAAAGAGAAGCAAAGGAGCGACAGCTGAGAGAAGAAAGAGAAGCAAAGGAGTGACAGCTGAAAGAAGAAAGAGAGGAAAAGGAGCGACAGCTGAAGGAAGAAAGAGAGCAGTAATTGAAGTTGGAGGTGGAGAGAGAGAGAAGTTGGCAGCCGAAAGGGCGAGAGAAGAAAGAGAAGCGGAGATGGCTGAAAGGGAACGGCAGCGGCAGCACGAGATGGAACTCGAGCGGCTCCGTTTGCAACAGCGAAGTGAAACTCCCATCCAAGCTAGAGTTGAAAGCAGCGAACGGGAAGATCATGGCTTCCGCCTAAACCCAAGCAAGCTGCTCGTCGCGTTTGATGAAAGGAACGACGACCTTGACGCGTACCTTCACAGATTTGAGACGATTGCACGGAGCCAGAATTGGCCGGAACATCAATGGGCAACTGCTTTGAGTACCTGCTTGAGTGGTGAAGCGCTCAGTGTGTACGGCAGGCTGACGCCGACCGATGCAGCCAACTATGCAAAGGTGAAAGCTGCTTTGCTGAAGCGATTTAGATTTACTGTGGAAGGATTCCGGGACAGATTTCGGACAGGAAAGCCAGCTGATGGTGAGACGGCTTCGCAGTATGCCGCCCGACTTTGCCATTATTTCGACAGATGGATTGAACTTTCAGGGACAGCGCAGGAGTACGATGAGCTTAGAGAGCTACTAATTAGAGAACAATTTCTTACTAGCTGCCACCCAAGCCTGTCTGTACTTGAAAGAGAGGAGGGCTAAGTCACTTGAAGACATGCTTGAATTAGCTGATCAATTCTTGGAAGCGCAAGGTGGCACTAATTTGCCAAGGTCAAGAAGGAGTGTCCCGAAGATTCGAATAAATCGGCTCCCGAAGAAAAGAAGCGTGCACCGGAGAGAATTCCGCGATGTTTTCTGTGTAACCGAGTGGGTCACCGTGCTAACCACTGCCGAACTAACTTCACGAGCCCCACGGTTGTAAAATGTTTCAAATGTGGTCAGACTGGGCACAAGGCAGATGCATGTCGAAACGGAGCGAGTCAAATTCACCAGGTGTCCTGTGTGCTAGCAGCACCGAAATCCGATGATAAGGCCGTCACAGATGGATTCGTAGAGTTGAAAAGTGGGGAGAAAATTCCTATTGTGGGTGCGGTAATGGCAAAACAGCCAACCGGTGTTTCGAAGGCAATGCCAACGCTGCCTGGAAAAGTTGCAGACAAAAAGATTACGGTGTTAAGAGATACCGGCAGCTCCACTGTTATCGTGCGGAGAAATCTGGTACGGGAAAGTGAGTTAACAGGCAAAATGAAACAGGTTTGCCTAATTGACCGTACGGTTCGGATGCTTCCCGAAGCAGAGATTGAGGTGGAAACCCCGTACTTCAGCGGGAAGGTTACCGCTCTATGTATGACGACCCACTTTACGACCTTGTCATCGGAAACATCGACGGGGCGCGAGGACCGAATGATCCGGAATGTTTGGAGAAGACCCTAAGATAGAGCCCTCGCCAACCAAGCGACCGCGAGATACAGTGGAGGAGCATCCCGTGACGGATCTCACTAGAGTAGAGCCCAAGGTGAAGCCGCGGCGCAAGAGACAGCGAATGAGAAGATGATCGTGTTGAATGAGTTCATGGGCTGAGCAACTGGACTTACGTCGGCACGACCTCAACCGACCGACAGTGTAAAGGAGACGGAGTTGGCCAGCCGGGCAAAATGTAGAGACATGATCAAGCTGGTAAATAAACAGACAGGACCCGTCGGATGTTATGACCCGTTAACGGTGTCGGAAGTGACAACGATGGCTGAGACACCGCCTCAGATACCGTCGTTGGAAGGGGCTCGCCGGAACAAAACAAGCAAAAACAATAAGAAGAGATCGAGCGAGCACCGCAAGAAAGGGCGCAAGCGCCGTTCGAAATGCACAGGATAGGTGTCGAAGTCGATTCGGAATGTGTTTGACAGTGCTATATGTTAAGTTAATGTGATTGTTTTCCTGTGCCACAACTGTATGTCGAGTGAGTCAAAATGTTTGTTACGGGGATGTGATGTATAGTAATGATGTGAGTATAGTAATTGTTGTAATGAGAGAACTTTGTACATTTGTATTGTTTGGAATATGTGATGGTGTACTGTAGTCATGTACCTGTGGCTATATTTCGTGTGTTGTAGAATTGAACTACAATGTACGATTGTACTGAGCGATCTATTGTGAAAGTGAAGTGTCAGGAGCGACGGTTTGTGTTACAGTCTTTCAGGGTGTGTGGTGACTGTTCGCGCTCGTTTGTGTGGTTTTGAATATTATGAGATAATATTCTTAAAGTCGGGGGCAGTGTCACAGAACTAGCGCTAAAAATGAGCGCGCCGCCAAATTCTTGCGATAACGCGCGGGAGAGACGCCGCGAGGTCAAAAGAAAAAAAAGAAAACAAAAAAATCCAAGGCTCCCCGGGCGCGCCCTCTCCTCTCGAAAGCGTGGCTTCGCCGACGAACCTCCTCACTCCACATCGGCGGCCGACCAAGCACTGGAAATTTCTAGAAGGAAAGAGGCGTGGTCGTGCCGGGGTGAGTCATCCGACGCGGAGGGCATTCGAACCGTCTCGCCCCCTCCCCAGCCTTCGCTGCGTATCGCGCCGACGAAATGACGAGAACCTTGTGGAATCTCGCGCGGAAGGTATTTAATCGAGCTGCCGAGACGAGAAAGCAGGAGAAGACGGAAGTTAGCGACAGAGAGCGTAGGGTATACCGCCGTGTAGTCGGCAAAGGTTTTGTCCGTAGAGACAAAGCGGTAGAAGAAGATGATTTCCACCTGAGGGGTGACGACTCGAGCTACAGGCAAGAGTGTGTGTTTACCGCTATCGAGCGAAGACGCGTGGCAACAGCTGCGTGTGTGAAGCCGACGGGTTACCGGCGAAGAAGTTGATACTTGAAGAGTGGCCAATTGAAGACGTGAGGTTCCCTGGAATAGAAACTTCGGCGAGGTTTCCTGGAAGAGAAACTTCGAGGGCTGCAGAACGACAACAACGCTGGACTTTGAGTGAGTGATTCTCAGAAGAGTATCACCTAGATTTTTGTTCTAAGAACTTTGGACTGAATAGGTTTCCTATCTCTTTAGTCTTTAAATGTCTTGGTTGTTCAATGCATGCGACTGCATTGTGGAGCATATTGTTGTCTGTGTCCGTTGTTTCGTGTGTGGCTGATTGTACTGTGTAGTACGTTGTTTGATTGGTGACATATTGTCCTCATCTATTGTGGAGTGTGCATTCTTGTGTATGGTTTTCGATCTGCCATTATTGAGAATATAATTGTGTTTTGTTTATCAACTCTCGGCTCTGACTTGTTCTTTGGGCCACAGCCGGCGTCCACTGGCGCGCCAAAAAGGACCACTTCTAGATTGTCCACGCTTTCGTGGTGCGGTTTGGGGGGCCGATACTTCGGCCCTTGGAATTAGCCCGGCGATCACCTCCCTAATTAACTGGACCTGTGGCAACATGTCACGATTTTCTTGTTATGAATACTCAAATATGTTTTTTATACAGTCATGTTATGCCATACCACGTTTGGTATTGATACCATTATCGAAACGGCCTGGAGAGCTAAGAGTCGTAGGCGGCTAGATAGATAGATAATTAGTTAGATAGATAAATAGATAGATAGATAGATAGATAGATAGATAGATGGATGGGTATGGATGGATGGATGGATGGATGGATGGGTATGGATGGATGGATGGATGGATGGATCGGTATGGATGGATGGATGGATGGATCGGTATGGATGAATGGATGGATGGATCGGTATGGATGGATGGATCGGTATGGATGGATGGATGGATGGATCGGTATGGATGGATGGATGGATGGATCGGTATGGATGGATGGATGGATAGATAGGTATGGATGGATGGATGGATAGGGATGGATGGATGGATGGATGGATAGGTATGGATGGATGGATGGATGGATAGGTATGGATGGATGGATGGATGGATAGGTATGGATTGATGGATGGATGGATGGATGGATAGGTATGGTGAATGAATGGATGGATGGATGGATGGATAGGTATGGATGAATGGATGGATAGGTATGGATGAATGGATGGATAGGTATGGATAGATGAATAGATAGATGGATAGGTATGGCTGGATGGATAGATAGATGAATAGGTATGGCTGGATGGATAGATAGATGGATAGGTATGGCTGGATGGATAGATAGATGGATAGGTATGGATGGATGGATAGATAGATGGATAGGTATGGATGGATGGGTGGATAGATGGATAGGTATGGATGGATGGGTGGATAAATGGATAGGTATGGGTGGATGGGTAGATGAATGGATAAGTATGGGTGGATGGGTGGATAAATGGATAAGTATGGATAGATGAATGAATGGATGGATAGGTATGGATGGATGGATGGATAGGTATGGATGGATAGATAGATGGATAGGTATGGATAGATGAATAGATAGATAAATAGGTATGGCTGGATGGATAGATAGATGAATAGGTATGGATGGATGGATAGATAGATGGATAGGTATAGATGGATGGGTGGATAAATAAATAGGTATGGGTGGATGGGTGGATAAATGGATAGGTATGGATAGATGGATAGGTATGGATCGATGGATAGGTATGGATCGATGGATAGGTATGGATAGATGGATAGATGGATGGATATATACGCTCAAAGTGGCCGAAGTTTGCTGAGAAATGCTTCGCATTTTAAATGAATGTTGCGCTTTGGACTTGTTTGACTCGTACTCACGAAACGTTTCTTTAACTGAACTCTCTCGAACTTTGACTCGTGGCTCAGCCGCACTCACTCAAACTGAGACTCACGGCTAGATCTGAGTCGAAGGGAGTCTGAGTGAGTCGACTCATGAGTGAGTTCGCCGACCTATGGGTGCAAAGGCTACATGCTACTGATGTCCACATTAAACACCTGGCTGAACCTTTTTCAATAGAAAGAAAAGAAACTCAATGAAATGTAGCCTTGCATGCTTCCTGCCTTTCACTTGACCTTTATCTCTAACTCTCTCTCTCTCTTTTATGTATTTATGAGGCAATGTCCCATAGACGCCGAGAAAGACGACGTGATTTCGGTGTAGGACGCAGCTCTTGTTATCTTTCTTGGCTTGCGCGTTGGCGCTGTCTAAATATATCTTCAAACGCCTAGTTTGACGTGTGCCTTCATGTAAATTTTGGTGGAAGGTGCCTGGTTACAACGCACGACGGAGTTACACAGCGGACGCCTAGTCGCTGCTTCTAACATGTCTACCGGCAGTGACGCTTCGTCAACTGCCGCACCAAATGCATCAATGGCGCCGACCTCTGCTGTTTTTCTTGTGGCCGCTGCACCCCGCGATCCCGGCAAAATTTTGGGAACAGACGACGAGGACGTGGACAAGTGGCTTAAGGGCCAAACCTCATAAGCGCGAAATTGCATGTGACAGCGACGAGCGACGAAACAGGGCGTTCGCGTGACGTTTCGCGTGCTCGTTTTTGCGCGATCGCTCGGTTCTACAGATTTGGAAACCAGCGCTCATCGCCCGGAAGTGCTGGGCTCAAGCAGCCAATAGCGAAATACCGGAAAAGACAAAGACTACATAGGTGCACGTGACCCTGCCCGAGTCACGTATGCGCAACAAGAAATAACGCAATGTTTATTACGCGTGCATATAAAGAAGTGCTGCAAGGCAATAATAAACAGTTTCCGTTTCATTATACAACAATATATCTTATTTTTAAATTGCATACCGCTCGCTACGCGGTTTTCTTGGTGCGAGTAGACGGCCTCATGCCAGCAACAGTGGAATTCGCTCGCCGAAGCCGTCGCGTGAGTGAGGTTTGCCTGCGCTAGCGACTGATCGCGCGAAGCCGATCTACGTCGCGTCGCTTGTCGCTGTCGCGTGCGTTTTCGCGCTTATGAGGTGTAGCCTTAAACTCTACGAGACCGTCAGTGAAATGCTTTTATTCGCAAGGAAGGGCCAAAGCACGCTTTAATAACAATGTGGACGCCATCACGAGCTGGGACGTATGCAGGACCAAGTTACGCGAGTTGTTTGGTCAGTCTGTCGGCTCCAAGCAGGCCACTAGAAAAAAGCTTGGCACACGTGTTCAGACATCCACGGCGTTTTTTTACCTGGCGTATATACAAGATGTGCTGAACCTTTGCCGTAATATTGACCGAAACACCGCTGAAGCAGACATTGTAGTGCACGCGCTCAAGCGCATAGCTGACGATGCATTTAACATCCTTGTGTGCAAAGGCTGTTCCACCGTACAAGATGTTATCTTGGAGTGCAACGCTTTCAAGAGTCTAACAGCCGTCGCAATGCGCACCACTTTACGCGCCTTCCAAACACTGCTGCGACGTCAACTTGCGAGGATCTCCGTACATAGACCCAGCCCAAGTCACAGTCCAGTGACATCACGAGAACCGTACCCCGCGAAATCGAGACCATATCGCCCGCACCTTTTAGAGCACTAGCACCGAGTAATCCTCAGCCGACCATGTCACTAACACACAGTTGTTCGCCAAGAACTAGCCAACGCGGGTATTCGCACGGGCTGTTCTGTGCACCATCCCGACGCTGTCAGTTCATCTACCTCCAGTCACCCACAGCATTATAGCCACCCTGCTCCACGTAACCGTGACCCAAATGAGTGGGGGACACCTGACGACAGGCCAGTTTGCTTTCGATGGGAACGAGTGGGCCATATTTCCCGTGATTGCCGAAGCATGTGGGCCTCACCATATCGGACAAACTCACGCTTCTCCAACCTCCAGCCCCGCCGCGGTGGTCTAGTGGCTAAGGTACTCGGTTGCTGACCCACAGGGCGCGGGTTCGAATCCCGGCTGCGGCGGCTGCAATTCCGATGGAGGCGGAAATGTAGGCCCGTGTGCTCAGATTTGGGTGCACGTTAAAGAACCCCAGGTGGTCCAAATTTCCGGAGCCCTCCACTACGGCGTCTCTCATAATCATATAGTGGTTTTGGGACGTTAAACCCCACATATCCATCAATATATCTCCAACCTCCAATCACCAACCCATCTCTATGGCCGGGAACTACCACGGCGTGATGGCTCAGAGAATAACAACCTGACCGCTACGACCACTGCCCAGTGCAGTCACTCACCTTCACCTCGACGTTGAATTTTCCGGTCTCCACCACCGCCCCGTTCCCTGTCCCCATCCTCTGCCCGGCGGGTTTTTTCGAAAAACTAAAGCTGCAGCTCCTGGGGTGATGCTGTTGATACGACTTGCTCTCCAATTCATCTGTTGAAGCTTTCGACCAATCGGAACCTGATCAACGTTGAAGTGGATGGTTTATCTGTTAAAGCCTTGGTAGACACTGGCGCCCATATTTCTGTGATGAGCTTGCACATTCGTGACCGCTTAAAGGAAGTCCTTACTCCAGTCCCTTCACGCAGTGTTCGTGTTGCTGATGGTGGTACGGTTTCCGTTATTGGCATCTCTACTGCACGCGTTACTATCGCAGGCCATCAAACTTCACTTACCTTCACTGTTCTTTCTCACTGCACCAATGATGTGATCCTCGGTTTTGACTTTCTGTCCACTCGTTCCGCCCCCATCGACTGTCCAGCTGGTGCTGTGCAATTCGACCTACCGAGTTCGATTGATCCGCCCAGTGCACTCCAAGGTCGTCTATGCTCTGCTGAGCATGTTCGTTTGTCACCGCAAACTGTGACCTGCATCACAGTAATGCCCTCACCACCTGTATCTGATGGCGACTATGTGGTCGCGCCATTACATCCATGCTTTTGACTCACAGTGTTACCTCACCACACACTGTTATTCGGTTACGTGCAATCCGTGCCTTCAATCCTGTGCTGAACTTTGCTCTGTGTCCACAAGTGCTCACGCGTGGAATTGCCCTTGCCATGCTGACTCCCTCTGATGAATACGTCTTCTCAGCTCTGTCTTCTAACGATGCTGGACACTGCAGCTACACACATGGTCAATTTTAACAAGCAAGTCGACCTGCTGATGTTAAAAAAATGATCGCCTCAGACCTTTTGCTAGATCAAAATGACGCACTCCGTCACGTCCTTGAGTCATACTTGGACGTATTGACTTTTGTGATCATCCGCTAAATCAAACTACTGCTGTAAAGCACCGCAATGTCACCGGCAACGCCTCCCCTGTCAATCGACGGCCATATCACGTATCTCCAACCAAGCGTCAGATAATTCAAGCAGAAGTGGACAAAATGCTCGGCAGAAACATAATTGAGCCATCATGTAGTCCATGGGCTTCCACTGTAGTTCTCGTTGAAAAGGACAACACTTGGCGATTCTGTGTTGACTACCGACATCTGTACAAGATCACGAAAAAAAAGACGTCTACCCGCTACCGCGCATAGACGACGCCCTGGATTGTCTTCACGGCGCTAAATATTTTTCGTCCATTGATCTCAGATCTGGGTACTGGCAAATTGCTGTCGACGACATGAAGCACGGAAGGACCACTTTTGTCACGGCCGGTGGTCTTTTTAACAGTTTAAGGTCATACCCTTCGGGTTATGCAACGATAGTATAGCGCGAGAACAAAACGACGACGTAGAGTTCTCGCGCTATAACTATCGTCATGCCATACCAACTAGCCCAAGCTGCCACACTTCTAGGTTACGCAACGCTCCGGCCACCTTAGAGCGAATGATAGACTCTCTTTTGCGTGGGTTCAAATGGTGAATTTGTCTATGTTACCTTGACGACATTATCGTCTTTTCTCCGACCTTTGAGACCCACCTCAACCGCATATCCTCAATATTGTCTGTTGTTCGCAATGCCGGTCTCTAACTGAACTCTTCAAAGTGCCACTTCGGACAATAGCAACTAACCATGTTGGGCCACCTTGTCGACTCCTCTGGTGTACGGCCTGGTCCCGATAAAGTGCGAGCCGTACTGAACTTTCCTATCCCGAATTGCACCAAGGCAGTCCACGGCTTTCTTGGTCTGTACTCGTACTTTCGACGTTTTGTGAACAACTTTGCAGAAGTAGCCCTTCCTCTCACAAACTTACTAAGAAAAGATGTCTCAATTACATGGGGTGCTGCGCAGGCTATGGCATTCTCTACACTTATTGCATAGCTAACAGAACCACCTGTTCTGGCCCATTTTGACAATGCCACCCCTACAGAAGTCCGCACTGATGCCAGTGGCCACGAAATCGGTGCTGTTTCGGTCGAGCATCAGAGCGGCTGCGCCCGCGTTATCCCCTATGCCAGCCGTCTCTTCTCGTGGGCGGAAAGGAACTACTCAATCACTGAAAGAGAATGCCTTGCTCTCGTTTGGGCAGTAGCGAAATTTCGGCCCTATTTACATGGTCGACATTTCATCGTCACAACCAATCACCGCGCAGTTTGGTGGCTCGAATCCTTGAAGGACCTCACTGGACACCTTGATTGATGGGCATTACGACTCCAAGAGTATAACTACTCGGTGTCCTACAAATCTGGCCACTTACACCATGATGCTGACTGCTTATCTCGGAATCCAGTGGACCCACCTGAGGCGTTCGATGAAGCGCCATGTGTCCTGTTTCTCTCTGTTTTAAGCAACATCCGTGAGGAACAGCGACGAGATCCTGTCTTACGTAGGATCATCGAGAAGCTTCATTCTGCGGCACCCGATCCGTCTACTCGATTGTTCGTGCTTAAGGATTGCACATTGTACCGTTACAACGTCCGCCCTGATGGACAAGAACTGCTCCTTTGTGGTACCTTCTCACTTAGGTGCGAGCGTGATCAGCTAGCTCCACGACGCCCCCCCCCCCCTGCCGGACACCTCGGATTGTCTCGGACGAATGTCCGTGTACAGCTTCGATTTAACTGGCCCAGTCTTTATCGCTCAATCCGCAGCTACGTCGCCTTATACGACCAGTGTCAACGCCGAAAAAAAAAACCTTCTGTGAGCCCTGCCGGGTCCTCCAACCACTTGCCGTTAACTTTGATCCGTTTTTTTGACTTGGTCTTGACCTTCTGGACCCTTTTCCTGCGTCCACTTCTGGGAATAAGTGGATAGCGGTTGCGATGGATCAGAGAACTCGATACGCCATTGCACGGGCTCTACCAACCAGGTGTGACACGGACGTTGCGGATTTTCTCCCTCACGACGTCATACTTCATCATGGCGCCCCACGCCAACTGCTCACAGATCGTGGGCGCTATTTTCTTCTCTGAGTTAACGACGACCTGCTTCGCTCCTGTGAGACAAAACCTAAATTTACGAAAGCCTAACACCCGCAAACTAACGGACTGACTGAGCGATTCAACCGGACTTTAACTGATATGCTTTCCATGTACGTATCGTCCGACCACCAGAACTGGGACGTTGCATTGCCCTTCGTTACTTTCGCCTATAATTCCTCACGCCACGATGCAGCTGGTTTTTCACCTTTCTATCTCTTGTTTGACCGTGATCTAACTTTACCGTTTGACATTATCTTTTCGACAGCCCTCGACTCGACGACCGAATACGCCCGTGATGCTCGAAAAGCACGAGAAGTTGCCCATCAGTCGAAAAGCACCAGAGCTCGAAAAGCAAAAGAAGTTGCCCGTCAGCGCCTTCCAGCATCGCAAGATCACCAGCGGCAGCGTTACAACTCCCATCATCGTCAAGTTTCCTTTACTCCGGGTTCTCTTGCGCTGTTGTGGACCCCGAATAGGCGCGGTGGACTTTCTGAAAAACTGCTTTCCCCCTACTCGGGACCCTACCACGTATCACGCCAGGTGTCAGATGTGGCCTACGAGATAGTCCCGCTCGAGTCCTCCTCCTCCTCCCCTTCACTATCTAATGACATTTTTCATGTATCTCGCCTTAAACTTTACCACTCGCCATCATCATAGACAGCACCGAGACGGTGCTTCAGCACCCGGGGGTTATGTTATGAGGCAATGTCCCACTAAAGCGGTTAGATAGGCGCCGAGAAAGACGACGTGATTTTGGTGTAGGCCACAGCTCTTGTTTTCCATCTTGGCTTGTGCGTTGGCTCTGTGTAAATAAATTTTCAAACGTTTAGTTTCGCATGTGTTTTCACGTTACAATATTATGGCAAGGTAGCATCAATGTTATTCAAAAAAAGATAATTCTTACAAGAAATGTTGCACCAATTCTGAAAACACCCAGGGTCGTGTTTTCAGTAGCAATAGCTTCTAGCGACATGCTTGTTCATCTTTCATGCACATCTGGTCGAGTACCTCGTTCCAATTGTAAGAGTGTTGATACAAAAGTAATCTGATAATACAAATCAATTTTTATGGTTCAAGTCAGCTGGGGATATTGGAATCACCTGATATTGTCACGGGGTCGCGACGCTCATGAAGTCTGAAGTCGACGCATGCAAGATGAAACTCCTTATTTGGCCAAACTTGTGGCCGCGAGAAGGAAACGGATAATACAGCAAGAAATGCATGCTGTACACCAATGTCAGCGCGCAGAGCGTCCATCGTCGATAATACGATAATCGCGGGGACAAGCTGTTTTTTATACATCGCGAATCCAGCATCCCAGCCTTATGGCTGGTGGTTGCACCAGCTTTGGAATACCCTTGCGGATCTCAACAACACGCTATTTTCTGCGCGACCTCCGAGATCCGTTTAGGCAGCGCAGGAAACGCAAGCCGGTATACTTCACTTATTTATTTACTCATTTATAACAACCCCAAGGGCCAAATAGAATTGGAGAAGAGAGTCGTTGTTTAACAAGATAATATTACGAACTACTGCTTGAAGGTGTACTTAATATGGGAAAGCAATGGGCTGTCCCAGTTTCTTTGCTTAGAAAGAGTGTTCAACTATTGAGAGAACGTTGTACTCGGCTAGGGCAGAACACAACGCCCTCCCCCCTTGTTGTAATGAAACAAAAAAGCAAATGACTTCCGAATCAGAAACACACTAGCTGTGTTTAGAATAAGTGTTTAGCACTTCAGAATACTTAGTACTCTACTATGGTGGAGCTAGTAGTCATTGCGGTTTAGAAAGAGTGGTTATCAATTTAGAGTACTCTGTATTCTAATATGGGAGAGCTGAAAGCCGTCCTTAGAGCTTGGGGTGGGTGGTGTTAAATCAAAAGGGTAACTTTTTATAGTATTAGGTAGTCTACTATGGCAGGGCATAGAGCCGTCCTGTGGGCCAGGCGGTGAGAGGGCCTGTGTGCTTTGAAAAATGTTTACCGTATTCGAGTACTTCGTACTCAACTATGGGAGAGCAATGAGTCGTCCCGCTAAAAATGTCGCTGACTAGACAAAACTAGAGTTAATTAAATGGCTTGAGTCACAAAACCCGGACGCTAGAATATGCCTTTTCGAAGATTCCCCAACCTTGCACCAACTTCTTTTTAGTTTTCGGCAGTACGTATTACTTGCGGTGATACGAAGCGCAGCATGAAGCACCACTCATATAAAGCCTTCAGGTGTGTGAATATATTCTAAACTTACGTCACGTAATGAAAAGTGTGAACCGCACATTTCTTAAACGTAGTGTTTGAATTTTGAACAGCTACAACAGAAGACACTTTGCTAGATCACAGCCCGCAGGGAACCCTGGGGCCACATGTTTCGGCGCATGCAATATTTTATTGGTGAAGGTAATAATGCTTCCCCGCTCCCTTTGGGCTGGTTCACGCTGGCGGCAAGCATGCCCTGACGGTGCGGTGCCGTAGACCATCGGCCGGCGCCGTCTCCAGGAGAGCTGTTCGAAGCGCACGGCAAGCTTCGCAGGCGAGACATTTCTGCCTCCGACAAACATAGCCGCTTTTTCGAATGCCTTTGTCGACCACCTACAATCTATGAAGCGACCGCGGTGCGCCCTGTAGCTTATAAGCTCCGAAGGGACGCTTCCATTCGCTTTGAACTCATATCTATAGATTCGACATTACAGTACTCGAATCGATTTGGCGCAGTTTTTGAGAGCCATACTCAAATGATTGATGTTGTAGGCTCACAAACCTTCCTTAATCTCGGAGCACTTATATTACACGTTTGTTAATTGCATAGAGTTTTATGCAATAATACCTAGAGAGGAATCTGGTGCTGTGATCGTGTACCCTCAGGGTAATTATGGGAAGTACGGGCTTCGAATTGGATCGCATTAGCCGGTGAACTGTATACGGGTCGTTTTTTTTTTTTTGCAGCTTCAGTCAAGTTATTCGCGTAGAGTGGGTAGTGGGGTGGGTGCCAAGGACTGAAGCTGCGCCTTTGATGTTCAAAAAAGCAGAAAACTGCTATGGACCTCTCAATTTACTGCAACGCTGGAGCTGTATAACTTGTGTTTTACAGTTTAGGCGAAGCGTCGTCTACTTACCGCTGCGCATAGATGTAGCGTCCCATGCCAGTGCAAGAGTTTACATTGAGTTCACGTTTGTTGTTAGTGCGTCTTGCTAAAACTGGTTGAACCCAACTGCAAAACGATGGCGATGCAATGTAGACGCACCGCCACGCACTTCTGACTCCACTTCTCAACAAAACGAGAGGTGCGCTGAGGGCAGACCACTCGAACGGACGCACCTGGCATCGCAGCAGACGAAACGTTAGGTGTTTCTCACTTAATACTGTGCTGTTGTTTCCATAAATAGATATTGCATACTTTTGAGGACAGACCAAGAGTGTTTATTTTGAAGTGTTTTAAGGAATAATTTATTCCATTTTGATGCCAAATCTGGAACGCAATCGCAGAGCAATGCACACCCTGGTGGTTAAATTTGTCCAGGTTTCACTTCTACCACCTAGTCACAAGAACCGTTTGCAATAAAGTTTCCGTACAAAACATGAAGCAAGTTTCAGTTTAATATAACTTTAAATTACTTTGTTTTACACTCTGAAAAGAAGCGTCGCGAATTTCAAGAACGTGATCCATCCGAAGCAGATCCAAACCTTGTTCTTCCCATCATTCCCATGCGGGTACAAGCGCCGCTGAAGGAGCCCGCGTAGACACTAGCCCCATATTCCACTCTAGGTATTATTGCATGACACTTAATGGTTAATTGTTTCTAACTTTGCAGAGCTAGCACCACCTGTCCAGGCGCCAGTTTTGTGGCACGCTTGTTTTAACGCTGCTCTTCTGTCAATACCGGAGATGCTAAAACGCTCCATTAAGTGCTCAAATTGAACCTCAGATCAACACGTATGACATCCACATTTATGGCATGAAGGGGATTGGCCTGCTGGATTCCGAGCTGAACGGTTTCGTCACCTGCAATCTCCGACGCCACCGCAGCTCTCGTCGATCGGCCCATCGTACGCGATCTCCTGACGCCGTATAGCTTTCGCCAAGTGGTGCCCCGTCTTCAGACTCTTTTTATCGCGTTGACCGCGTTCTCCGTCTTTCCAATCTGTTCTCTATTTCTGTCACTCCAATGCAGCGATTGCTTTCTCTTATCTTATCCCCCTCCCCCTATCTCGTACAAGGCACTGGGCTAGGTCACCTATAGGCAGACGAAAATTAGGTGCAAGAACCACACATTCAATGCAGCGTGAAAACCGCGCAGCAAGAAGGAAGCAACTCGAAGTGTCCCGCTGCCCTGCCACGGTGGTCTCGTGGCTAAGGTACTCGGCTGCTGACCCGCAAGTCGCAAGATCGAATGCCCACTGTGGCGGCTACATTTTTGATGGACATGGAAATGTTGTATGCCCGTGTGCTCAGATTTGGGTGCACGTTAAAAGAACCCCAGGTGGTCGAAATTTCTGGAGCTCCTCACTACGGCGTCTCTTCTAATCATATGGTGATTTTGGGACGTGAAACCCCACGTATATTTTGAAGTGTCTCGCAGCAGACGCAGACAATGCGATGAGCCGAAAGCAGACGACGCGGCTCACCCATGTCGCTCTTTTGTCGCTGATTCGCTAGGTGACACCCCGGCAAACGGCACAAAAAATGAGTCTAGAACCCATTCTACAAACGGAAAAGAACACCAGACGTGCGCGAAGAAAACAGACGCACACGGCTGCCGGTGAACGTCAAACGGCGAGTTATGCTTGCTGCTTGCGGGAACCGGCCCTTCACTCCCTCAGCAATCACGTGATGGCGTGGTAGCGCAAGCTGCAGCGGTTCTTCGTGAGACGTCTCGTAGCAGCAATCTAGTTAGTTGGGTGGCTTCGAACTAGACGTTCCTAAAATTGCCTAGATAGCAGTTTGACGTTGCGATCATTCAGCGACAATAGGGAAAGTGAGTAGTACACGGATTCACTAACTCTTTGTTTTCGGGGCCAGCAAATCCCACTTGTGGCTTCGTTTTATTGTTGTGTTTCAGTTTTGGTGTGAAGAAAAAAAAAGCACCCCTTCAAACTGCCGGCGTAAACTGAGCAGTGCAGTCCCCCAAGAGGAAGGGGTAGGGCTGGGGATGGGAGGAACACCCCACGGAGCGGAGGATTACCACGTAGAATGGTAAACACGGCACTGGGTACAGAGCCACATAAGGGGCAATAGAAGGGGTACACAGTTGGATGAAAATGATTGATTATGTACAAGCAAGGAGATTGATTGGTTGGCACTTGCCGTGATGCGGCATCATCTGCCCTGGTAATTGAAAGATGAGAACGAGTATGTGTTTAACGGCTATTGGGGTAGTTCTCCAGCGCCGCCATGTTGTTTTCTGGTTCTGTTTGTGCATCGTCTGGGTTGGACAGCTCCTTCAATGGTGCGCGGCTGGTCAGACGCCGAGCGACCGCTTGAATGCGTTCGTTACCAGGGAGAGAGGCGTGTCAAGGAGTCCAGACGACAGGCAATGGGCGTAATGCGGACGGCAAAACAGAACAAACGATGCTGTGTGTATGGGCAGCCACGAGTCCTAGAGTGAAGGCATGGGATGCAGCTTGTGAGTCTGTCACTATGGTGACAGGGGAGCCACGTGAAATTGTCGTGGCGTGTACAATGGCTGGAGTATGAGCTCCCTTTTTACGAAACTGTATTCTGCAGAACGTAGTGCGGCCTTTAATCCTCCTTGAGTGTGGCATACGCCACAAGGGCGTGTGTATCGTCCACAACGTCTAAACACATGTCTGGATTCTCTGGGTAGCGGCTGCATCAATATAGAGTACCATCACCAGAGACGCGTGTCATAGCTTGAGCTCAGGCACGTCGATGACCACGTGATGGTGGGAATTCTTGTGGCGTGTAATCAGATCCGCTTTGATGAGAGCAAGAAGAGTAGGGGCAAGTGTGAACAAAGCTCGAGCATAATGAGCAAGCTCCTAAAAGTTTAACTATTTAGAGTACATCATACTCTATTATGATACAGCGTAAAGCCTTCTCAAGTGGAAAAGACACATAGCACCGAAAATGCTTCAAAGCTTGTGTTTTTATAAAAATTGTATACTGAGTTAGAATACTTCGTACTCTAGTATGCATGGGAGAACATTAGGCTGTCGCGCAACGCATATGTGTGCGTAGAATAAATGTTCGATGATTTAGAGCACTATGTACTCTACTTATTGAGAGAGCAATAAGCTGTCACAGTTTCTATAAGCAAAGACCATGTTGCACAAAAAAATTTCAGCATATCCATGGGGTGAATGATGGAGACTGGGGTGAAGCATCCGTCCCTCTATTCGTTCTTGCTTCCGTCCATCCATGCGTCCGCCTGGTTGACCATCCGTGCGTCTATCCGCCCATCCGTGAATTCGTCTGTTCATGCGTCCGCACGCCCGTCCATGCGTCCATCCCTGCGTTCGCTCACGCATCCGCCCCTGCATCCGTCCATGCGTCCATTCGTCTGTACGACCATCGGTGAGTCCGTCCATGCATCTGTATGCGTGTCCGTTCGTCCATCTAGTCAACACCCCCAGTACCACTATCTGGCATCTTTTCATCATATATTCCGCTTATAGAAGGACCGCCATTCATTGGACATTCCCAGGACTAAACGAGAGGTGGCACACACACACTTTCTTACGGCTTGCACTTCGTGTCTACTTCCCACCTTTAACCGTCTCGAGTTCATGGTATATACTAGTTCACTGTATTCATAAATTCAAAAAATTCCGCTGATCCAACGTAATTGGGAATCGATGTTATTTATTTATTATGCGAAGGTTGCGGAAAAAAAAGACGACCATGTTGCAATTTTTTTATTGAGCGACACGTCATGAAATGACGCTAAATATTTGTAGAAATGTTGTACGCACAGACATAAGCTGCAGAGTGTCAGATGTTCATATAACCAGTTGCTTACACTTGCGCAACGATGTCAGCTGGAACACGCGTATTGGAAACACCAGAAGCTGATATCAAGCGCTGAGGCTCGTGAGGATGTAGGCACAAAATACTGCTACGTAAATCAACTTCAACGCATGGCATAAAATAAAATGTTAGTAAAATGTTCATAAAATTGGTTTGCCAGCACTGCAAGCACCATAGACTTTTCACGAAGATTAGCGTCTATTTGAAAAGTAGTTAGGAGACCTGAAGTATCTCTCTGGTAAAATGCTTCATTGCCACACAGAATGCTTGGGTTCGATTCCAGCTGGGACCCTCGCATTTATTCTTTGCATTCGTCGGGTCGACGTTACCGACGTCGGGTATTTCTTAACGTTCGAGCGGTGAAATTGCCCTAGTGTGTTCTTGTCGTTCCTGGCTAGATACTAAGTGTCAGTCACCTCTGGCACATCACCGCATACAAGCGGCACCTACCTGCCTGTGGGTATGTGCCACTGCCTTGCGGAAAATGTTTGACGACGTACACGACAGGATTGTGATATTATTCTTGTCTTTACCTTAATTGTCAAGCCATCTTACCTTGCTATGCTAATTTTCATTCACGCCAAGTTTAGAAGGTGACCACGAGAGCACCCAAACGTAAGGGGCAAGATAGATTGATAGATACGCACAAGGTAATCGAAGTTCACTAAGAAATGCTTCGCATTCAAAACACCCGTAGGACTTTATGTGCCGTAGGACTTTATGTTCAACTTGGTGCTGATGTGTGTCCAACTTTGAATCTGTAAATTTAAACGCAATTATTTTGCATTTTCTTTGAACTCCATGTTATGCTTCCTAAGAGCTCCCCATTGGCTACCCTATGTATACTTTCTTTCAATATTTAGGAACTGCTATAAGGACTTTTCCGAAACTTTGAAGTATAATTTACTTTGCCTTCCTGGTCGTGTGAAATTCTAGCATTACTGCGACCATGTACAGTAGTCACGAAATAAAAGAAAGCAATTTTTGGAGCGAAAGCTGTTATGAGATCACAACTCATGTCCGCCGCCACCGCCGTTTCAAGCGCCGCCACAGGGGTCCTAAACCAGATCACACTAAATAGAAAAGAAACTAGCAGCAATGGCACAGTGTTGCTCGAGCCCAGGTACGCTAGGTGCCAGCCCAGTATTAAACCACTGATATACGCTGGTGCTTGGAACTTGTTGGCAATCTTGCTTCAGGCAGGCGTGTTGTCGAGAAAGCAATCACGTTATTACGAGTTATAAAGCGTTTTGAAGCAGCAAAAGAACAACCAGTCGTCGCACATTGCGAATAGCATAACGACTAATTTGTCCAATGTTCCAACCCAATAAAAAAGCTTGTTCTATTTCCCGCAGGGGCGTCTCCGTCAGCAGGCGTTTGGTGTGTAGCGACACCACAGACCCAAGCTAACCAGGGGGGGGGGTGTTGTCTACCTCCCACGCCTGGCCGTGCGTGGCTTTGCCGTGTCCGGGGAAAAGGGGATCCTGGGGGTTGAGCTGACGCTGGGTGATTGGACCTTTAAGGCCCCCCGACAGAGGCAGCACACCCCTTTGGCCCCGGCTTCACGTAGACGGCACCCCTGAGCTGACCCACCCAGGGGAAATCGGCACTCGGCTTTTCCTGTCTCTCTCTTCCTCCTGATCTTCGCCTTTTTCTCTTCCAATCTTTCCTGTCATCTCCTCACTTCTGGTTACTTCCATATTTCAGGCGGCAAGGGTTAACCCTGTGTATGTGCTCTCTCTTGGTTACACATTATTGGTTTATAGTGGCTTTGTACAGTTGGCGCTGGCATGCCTTGTGCTTCCACGCCCCCATGTTGGGCTCGATGGTTGGCGGCAGGTATGGCTACCGAATTTATATATACTTTATGGCATCTTTTTCATTTCCTTAACCGTCTCATCGCCCTCATCCTAAAAGGCGGCGCACCGAAGCAACACTGAATGTATTCAGAAAGCCGAAAGAAATTTTCCCGCGCTTCCATGTGATTGGCTGTGAAACGCAAGAACCATTTCTCCGTTTGTCGTCTCTAAATGCCTCGCCAATACACTTCAGGATATCAGGATATCAGGTTCAGGATATCAGGTTACACGTATTGTTAGCGGGGACCTTCTCCTTCAAGTCCAAACCAAGACCCAGTATGAAAACCTGACAAAACTCACGTTTTTTTTTTAGAACAAGGCCTCTATCTATCACACCACACCGCTCCCTGAACAGTTCCCGAGGCGTAGTGTCGGATCAAGACCTAATGTTCCTGACAGAGAGTGAGCTACTTGAGGGCTGGAACGAACATCATGTAACGCATGTACAGAGAATTGAGATTAGGCGTGATAACAAAGAAATCCCTACAAAGCACCCCATTCTTACATTTTGCACCAGCACACTTCCATTATATATCGAAACAGGCTACTTGATGTTAAAGGTCTGACCCTACATCCCCAACCCCCGACGTTGTTTTAAGTGCCAGCGATGCGGCCACGGTTCTCAGAGCTGCCGCAGTCATCAAACCTGTGGAAAGTGTAGTTCGCACGAACATGCCAGAGACAATTATGAAGGAACCACTACACACTGCACGAACTCCGTTGGTGGACACCCTGCTTACTCTCACACATTTCCTACATGGAAACATGAAAAAGAAGTACTCTCATTGAAAGTAAATACAGACATCTCGTTTAGAGAGGCGCCCAAGCGTCTACTAATGCAGGGACCTTCGTTCGCGGAGGTGGCACGAAAGGAGGCAGTGCCGCCAAAATCCGTGGCGCCCGCACGTACCACACAAAATGGACGAGTGGCAGCGCCATTCGTCCTATCAGCGGAAGTATCACAGGCTCTTCCGCCACCAAAAGGTTTGCAGGCCTCCGAACCTGAAGCCCCAGGGCCTTCTGTCTCCACAGATAGCCCTAAGACCTCAGTGCCTTCACGCGTGAACCGCGAGTGGGCATCCGGCACCTCGTCCGAGATGATGGACACAACAGCAAGTCCAACGGTGTCATCGGCACCGAAGGACAGGCGCGGCTCTTTGGAGCGCGCCAGAAAATCAAAAACCGTCATTACGGGGCCTGACAAGGCTTCTTGACTTGACGCAATACTTCTTTAGTCCACACAGCACTCATTTAAAATCAAAATGGGTACACAAATAACACAATGGAACGTCAGAGGGCTGCTTAGAAACCTCGATGACATCCAGGAACTCTTACACAAACATTCCCCAAAAGTGCTTTGTGTACAAGAGACACACTTATATTCCAAAAACACCAATTTTCTACGTCATTATGTAATATTCAGAAAGGAGCGCAATTACGCTGTAGCCTCATCTGGTAGTGTGGCCATTATAGTTGATCAGGGCGTAGCATGTACGCATCTACCGCTACAAACATCCCTTGAGGCAGTGGATGTTCGAGCAGTTCTTTTGAACAAACTTGCCACCATCTGCTCTTTTTACATACCTCCACACTACCGTCTTGAAAAACACGAATTCCAGTCACTGATACATGAACTACCGGAACCTTATGTGGTCCTTGGGGACATGAATGCACATAAAGGTCTATGGGATGACTCTCGTTGCGACGCACGAGGTCGTCTAATCGAACAGGTCCTCTTTTTTTCGGGTGCGTGTCTGTTGAATAGGAAAGAGCCAACATACTTTAGCCCCGCCAACAAAACCTACTCATGCGTAAATCTCAGCATTGTGTCCTCTTCGCTTGTACCCCTACTTCAATGGAAAGGGATCAACAATCCTTTCGGAAGTGATCACTTTCTGATCATTCTAAGTACACCACTAGAAAAAGGCCCTCCACATGTTCCCAGATGGCAGACAGACGAAGCGGACTGGGAATAGTTTCACAACACTACTCGTTTAAGTTGGACCGACATATGTAGTTTAAACATAGATGAAGCTGTGCAGTACTTCACTGCTTTTCTTACTGATGCAGCAGCTAAGTGCATACCGCAAGCGTCTCGTATGCCGGGCTTTACTTTCCTTATACAAGCTTTACTCTACTTATACAATGCTATCTGGCTTTCTGGCACCATCCCTGCTTCCTGGAAAGAGGCTGTTGTTATCCCTATTTGAAACAAGGCAAGGACCCTTCCTCAGTTTCAAGCTATAGGCCCATCGCACTAACCAGCTGCCTTTGTAAACTTTTTAAAAAAATGATAAACCGTCGACTTTTACATTTCCTTGGAACACACAATGTTCTAAACCAATTCCAGTGTGGGTTTCGGGAGAGTAGATCCACCACCGACCATCTGGTGCGTATCGAGATACAGATCCGAAACGCTTTCGTCCACAAACAATACTTCCTCTTAGTTTTTCTCTATATCTAGAAGGCTTACGACACAGCATGGCGTTTTGGCATATCAAGAGACTTGTCTCACCTGAGTGTGCGCGGTGAAAGGCTTTCCATAATCGAGAGTTAATTGTTCAATCGGAAATTCCATGCCCGTGTGGGTAGTATTCTCTCCCAAACATTTGTGCAAGAAATGGAAGTACCGCAAGGTGGTGTACTTAGTTGTACACTTTTTATTATCAAAATGAATTCCTTGCACCTGTCCATCCCCCGCAACATGTTCTATTCCACACATGTCGATGACGTCAAATTTGGCTTTAAGTCATGCAACCTAGGAATGTGTGAGCGGCAGGTTAAGTTAGGTTTAAACACGGTCTCCAAATGGGCAGAGGAAAATGGATTCCGGCTGAACCCAGAAAAAAGCACGTGTGTCTTGTTCTCCCGAAAGAGATGTGTGCACTCAGAACCTGACACTGAACTGAATGGTCAACGTCTGTCTGTCAATGCGGAGCATAAATTCTTAGGCTCAATCTTGGATAACAAGTTGAACTTCGTACCACAAATCAAGTATTTCAAAACAAAATGTTTAAAAGCCATGAATGTTATAAAAGTGTTGTCACGTACTACGTTGGTTAGTGACAGGCAATGTCTCATGAACCTGTATAGAAGCCTCATTCGCACCCGCTTAGATTATGGGGCTGTTGTTTATCAGTCTGCGACTCAAAGTGTTTTGAAGATGCTGGATCCCGTGCACCATTTGGGCATCCACCTTTCTACGGGTGCTTTTCGCACCAGCCTTGCAAAAAGCTTTTACGTTGAGTCAAATGAATGGTCGCTTCATCTACAAAGAACTTACATCTCCTTTGTATATTTTCTTAAGTTGAAAGCAGACAAGAAGCACCCCTCATACTCTACTATAATGATTTGTCGAGCTCCATTCTGTTTCAAAACAGGCCTTCGAAGAGGCAGCCCTTCTCGGTTCGCCTGAAGGACCTAGCTGAGGAAACTGGAGTGTCACTTGAACACAGTTTGATGACTCCTGTAGTATACCCGTCACCGTTGCAGTGGCAGATTATAGACTGCGATGTGTCTTTTCTAGAAGTTACAAAACATGCACCTATTGCCCATATCCGAAACTACTTCCTGGAACTTCAACACAAATACACACGTCCAGAGTTCTTTACAGATGCCTCCAAATCTAACTCCTCTGTGTCCTACGCTGCTGTCGGCCCATCCTTTTCGGAAGCTGGCCCTCTACATCCAGGCACATGTATCTTCACAGCGGTAGCTTACGCGATACTTGTGGCGGCTAAACACATCAAGCAATCACAAATACAAAAAACAGTAATTTATACGGACTCCCTCCATGTGATAACGGCTCTGCACAATCTTAAAAAACAAAAAAACCTGTCATCGTCTCACTTTACTCTATTTTATGCACACTCTACACACTCAAACAACATGTTGTAGTGTGCTGGGTGCCAGGGCACCGTGAGATGCAAGGCGACGTGAAGGCGGATCAGCTTGCTGCATCCGTCCACGAAAGCACTGCCACTACACCCATATCAATCCCAGCCTCTGATCTTAAGCCGTCTCTCAAACTAAAGCTCAGGGACTACTGGCAGAGCATGTGGGATAGACACACACAAAAAAAGACTACACATTATTAAGCGACACATTGGCTAATGGCCACCAGTATCAAAATCACGTCATACAGAGGTAATACTAACGGGGCTCAGGATAGGACACAAATACACGACACACTCGTATCTTTTGTCCGGTGGCAATCCACCATTGTGTGACAGATGTGGTGAAGTACTAACAGTTCTTCACATTTTAATCCAGTGCAAACAGTTAGAAACTCGAAGAAAACAACACTTTCCATTAACCTACACACAACATATACTTTTACACCCTGCAATGTTGGCGTTTTTAAAAGCGTTTTTATTCATTGTTGGCGTTTTTAAAAGAAATTCGTAGTTTTTATATCATATACCCGGGAATTCCATAGCACGACCTCTCCAGAGAGGTTTTCGTTGCGGTGGCTACACAACAAATCACTTGCCTCACGGCCCTTGAACGCAATGTTATGAACGAGTGAGGCGCTTGTGCTAATGCCATACATGTCCACCTTCGTTTTTTATTATCATCAACTTTTGTCATCTATTCACACCACACACATTTTTCACGGCATGGTCATGATTTTATTACTTGTATTTTTTACCCGCCTTACCACGAGGAATTGTATGACCCTGATACAGCCGCTTATCACAATCATTGTCCATATATTTAGTAAGATGAACTGGCGCTCTTTGTCCGTAAAATGGCCCTTGCACCACAAAACATGAAACATCATCAACCTTGTTCTATCAACTGCGGCGCATACCCACTTGAGCATAATTCCTCATTGTCACCAGCCACTGCATGAATAATTAGCAGAAAATTCTTTGCAACTCTTTAGCAAAACCCACGCTTCTAAAGAAATGACAAAATACTGCATAGCGAGTGGCAGCCTAGTACCCTCAAATTTTTATTATTATTGCCGTATTGAGTATCAAGTAAGTGCGCTTGCCGAAGTTACCCAATGAGTGTCTGAAAAAGGCTCTGAAAGGCCGCTGCTCTAGCTTTCGCTGTAACTGTGCTGCGCCTTCAGGTCGGGTCATATCACCGTAACTTTGACTCGGATGCGCTGACACAGCCACAATTTTTTCTTGAGAATAAATTCGTAGCCAATTTACGTGCTTATCTTGACGCCAAAATTTGACGCGCATTCATGTAGTTATGCCGAAAAAATGTTCTCGCATTTGAATTCTGAGTACTGCAAGTTGAAATTTGTGTGTAACTAATTCAATTACTTTCTCGTTGTATAGTTGCAAATAACTATACCCTCAAGAGCAATGCTGTTTAATTGCATCCTCTATTAACGTAACCAAAAGAGCTGCTCGATCCCCCAATTTTAAAATAATATTACAGAAGAACCGCGTTCGCAACTATATTCTATAACATTCTTACCACACTTGAAAAAGATATTTATTACAAAGGCAAGCATAAGAAATTGACAAATTTATTAACTTTGAGCAAGCAGATATCCAACAAACTAAAAGCTGCATATCTGGAGCCACAGCGAACATTCATAATCAATTTCATTGTTATCAGTGCGATGATTACAGAGAGACAATTTGCAAAAAAAGGTGCAGAAATCAAAGACCACACTGTGGCCTTCCTTTCAAGGTGAATAAGAAATATAGCTTGCGGTATAAATAAAATACGCATCATAAAATCTGTAAATAGACGTTATCGAAGGTAAACAGACATAAAGTAGATTGTACAAAAGCGAACACACCGAGTGGCAGAAACGTGGTCATCGAAAAGCTGTTTACAATCAACAAGATTACAGATTCATTTTAAATAAATATAATGGTTTTTAAATTCATAACTTTGTGTTTTTATTTCGTTACGTGCGCCATTACAAACGGTACTTGAGAAAAGAACACTCTTTTTGCCATACTTAACATTCATTTTGGGTAAAACAAAGTTATTATTTCATGAAAACCTTTGGTATTGTATGCATGTACACCTCGGCACACTCTCGACAAAGTTGTGGTTTTTTTGTTTCTTTTCACAAGAACCTCCCGTCTCCTCATGTCTCTTATGCCTCCTCGGCGCGCAATAGTAATAAAAAGGTGTTAGATAAAATCGGTGTATAAAGCCACTGGGTAATCTGAAATTGATAAACATACCGTAGGGTTATCTTAGGTTTTATAGATTTAGCCAGCAGGGGCGTCTGCGTAAGTAGGCGTTTGGTCTGTAGCGACACCATAGACCCGTGTTGACGGAGGGGTGGTTCAGCTCCCTCCCACGCCTATAGCCGTGCGTGGCTTTGCCGTGTCCGGAGAAAAGGGGATCCTGGAGGTTGATCTGACGCCAGGTGATTGGATCTTTGAGGCCCCCTCGGCAGTGGCAACGCCTTTGAACCCGGCTTCATGTAAACAGAATCCCTGAGCTCATTCACCCAGAGAAAATCGGCAGTCGCCCTTTCCTATCTCTCTCTCCCTACATCTTCGTCTTTGTCTCTCACTTTTTATTTGTCCTACTATCATCTTCTTTTTTCCGTATACTTCCTAATTTTCTAGCGGCGAGAGTTAACCCTGTGTAGTTACCCAACCTTGGGTAGCTATATTCAGTTATAGCGGCGATGCATGGCTGGGGTCTCCAAGTGTTTACTATTCAACCTTGTAGCGCCCACTTGTTCGGTTTGTGGTGGTTGGCCGCCATCGCCACCCAAAAGGGTCGCGCACCGAAGAAAGCTTCACACTCCAGAAACCAAATAAGTTGTTCCAAAAGTACCACGTCGTGCACAGCCGAAAAGAAAACAGAACAGTGCAACCAATCTCGCATTTTCCCTTTTCAAAAATGCCCACAGAAGCCATTGGCCCAGGCTACAAGTTAACCAAGTTGGGAAGCGGCGCCCTCCTTTTGAAAGTACGTATGAAACTGCAATATGATAATTTATCTAAACTTATAGCACTTGGAGACGTTCCAATCTCAGTAGACCCACACAAGTCTTTTTTATGTGGTGTCTGATGATGACATCCTCCAACTATCTGCAAGTGAATGATTAGAAGGCTGATAAGACCAGAATGTAGTGAAAATTCAAAGAATAGTATTACGACGAGACAAGACAGAAACACCAACAAAACACTAATTATCACCTTTGGTATCAGCGACTTACCCGATTCAATTGAAACCGGCTACTGCAAGCTTCGAGTGAGGTCCTCCACACCAAATCTTTACAGGTGTTTCAAATGTCAGCGCTTTGGACACGGATTGCAAAGCTGCAGATGGCGTTCACGTTGCGCAACTTGTAGCTCCAACGAACACATATCGGAAGAATGTACTGCAGCAGCCTATTGTGTGAACTGCAGAGAAGACTATCCCGTCTACTCGCGATCGTGCCCATCCTGGAAAAAAGAACAACAAATCCTGGAGCTTAACGTTAAATTCAATCTATTCTTCAAGAGGCACGCAAACGGTTTGCACTCCATCAGTCCATTCCTTCCTTTGTCGATGTGATGCACCGGGGCGCCGCGCCACACGTTTCTGTGGCCGCAAGTGTCACACAGAGTGTGAACGGGGTCGCACCATCAGCGCCCCCGGTTGGAGCAGCCTGTACTGCTGCACCACCTGACAAACGGGGCCAGAAGACTCTCGTGTCTGCCGGACCCCGGGCCACTGCAAGCGCGGTTAGGACCTAAAATACTGCGAACGTGCCTTCTGGACAGGCACCACCCACCATCTCACAGGAGGAGATGGATACAAGTCCCTCTCCTCCGGCCCCTCAGACGTCGAAGGATCGGTGATATTCTTTGGCGCGCGCAAAAAAAAAACGCAAATTAGTACGCACAGCACCACACAACAATACAATGACACAATTATTGCAGTGGAACGTCAGAGGACTGCTGATAAACCTCCGCGATATTGAAAAACTTTTAGAGAAACATACACCAAAAGTGGTGTGTGTGCAAGAAACACACTTCGAATCCAAGCACACAAACTTCCTACGCAGTTACTCTATTTTCTGAATGGATCGGGATGTTGCTGTCGCATCATCTGGCGGTGTTGCTATGGTAGTTGATCAAGGAACTGCTCATAGACATTTACCGTTTGAACACCCCTTGAGAAGGTGGCCATCCGGGCTGTTGTTTTCAATAAACTGGCCACAATTTGGTCCCTTTATGAACCTTCGCATCACTAACTCAATAAACAGGAATTTCAGGCATTGATAGATAAACTTTCAGAATCCTATGTTGTCCTTGGGGACTTTAATGCACATAATAGCCTCTGGGGCGACTGATTAAACAGTTACTTTTTTCTTCCGGCGCTTGCCTTCTGAATCAGGAAAAGCCAACATATTACAATATTGTTAACAACATCTACTCGTCAGTAGATCTCAGCATAACATCTTCATCAATCCTACCTTTTTTAAATGGGAAGTCATCAATAATTCATACACTAGTGACCATTTTTAATACTTCTCAGAACATCAATATGAAATGTATGTCCTCCACAGGTTCCCAAACGGCTCACCAATAAAGCCGACTGAGATCAGTTTCAAAACAATAATCTTAACTTGGACTGACATGAGGGTGTTAAGCATGCAAGCTGCTGTAAGTTATACTTGACAGCTTTTTTGATTCATGCTGCAACGAAGCGTATACCACAAACATGTGGACCGTCATGCAAACGACGAGTCTCATGGTAGAATAATGAGTGCCGTAATGCGCGCACAAAGCAAAATTAGGCATGGAAGATGCTTAGAGATTCACCGACGTCGGAGAATCTTATAAACTTTAAGAACATCAAGTGGCAAGGCAGGAGAATGCGCCGACAGGCGAGAAGGGAAAGTTGGCACAAACTCTATCGGGAATCAATTTATACGCAGATAACGCAAGACTGTGGAACTTGGTTGGCAACGTGGCAGTACGACAAGCACACTCACTTCGCCTAGTGAACACAGATGGAGAACGTTTGGAAGAACACTAGGGGCACATTTTGAACAGGTCTCTTGCTGATGCCATTACTGTCCAGTGTTCCAACAATACAAAGCAAGAATAGAAAATCAGAAAATAGAACGCAAATCCACAAACAATGAGGCATACAATGAGCCTTTCGGCTTAGCTGAGCTACAAGCATTGTTGAACTGCTGTAACAGAGCTATCCCAGGCTCCCACCGTATATTGTACGAAATGCTCAAACGTCTGCCTCTTGAAACCAAAAAGCACCCCTTTCTTTGTATAATTGCATTTGGTTTTCCGGTGACATACCTTCCGCCTGGAAAGAAGCAGTCATTATTCCGATTCTTAAATCGGGCAAGGACCCATGCTCAGCCTCAAGCTACAGGCCCGTAGCGTTGACGAGTTGCCTTTGCAAGGTTTTTTTTAAACGGTAAACAGGCGACTGATGAATTTCCTTCAAACAAATAGCCTGCTTGATTTTTGCCAGTGCGGGTTTCGAGAGACTAAGTCGACTACTGACCACATTGTTTGTATCGAGGAACAAATTCGTGATGCTTTCATTCATCAACAATTATTTTCATCGGTGTTTGTCGATATGGAGAAGGCCTATGACACTACGTGGCGCTTTGGCATACTTCAAAATGTCACATTTAGGTGTGCAGGGTAGAATGTTTGCAATAATCAAAATTTACATGTCCAACTGGACGTTCCGTGTCCGAGTTCGCACTCAGACACGGAATGTCACGAGGGGGTGTATTGAGTTGCACACTTTTCAGAGTCAAAAGGACCTCCATACGCTTGGCTCTCCCAGGCAGTATTTTTTTACACAACATATGTCGATGGTGTTCAGGTTGGTTTCAAATCGTGCAACCTTTCATCGTGCGAACGTCAGGTTGAAGTAGGTTTGAATAAGGTTTCTCAATGCGCAAAAGAGCACTTGCGTCTTGTTCTGTCGAAACAGGGGCCTCCATCCCGACCCCAACATTGACATGCACGGTAAACGTCTGTCTGTGAACACCAAGCATAAGTTTCTGGGCCCTATATTAGACACAACACTAACCTTCATCCCATGCATCAAGCATTTAAAAGACAAGTGCTTAAAAACCATGAATATGCTGAAAACTTTGTCACGAACTACGTGGGGCAGTGACAGGAAACGTCTGATGAATTTATATAAAAGCCTCGCACGCACGCGTCTAGAATATGGTGCTAGAATCTCTCTGGGACGCCATCAGCCTTAAATATTCTCGACCCTGTCCACCATCTAGGCCTTCACCTCCCTACGGGGGCTTTTCGAACTAGACCCGTAGATAGTCTGTACGTAGAATCAAATTAATATTCGCTCCATCTACAGAGATGTTACATGCCTTTTACATACTATCTCAAAATTAACGCACACGAGAAACATCGAACTCACTCCACAATTAATGATAATTTGTTCAATTATACCTTGTTTATTAACCATCCTTCACTGAGACAGCCATATACTCACTCCATGTCAGGAGGCTTGCTTAGGAAACTGCTGTGCCACTTGGAGAACACTGTTCCATGACTACAGCAGTATATGCGCCCCCGCGGAACTTGCAAGTTACAGATCTTTCGTTGAAGTCACTAAACACGCGCCTACTGCACTTATCAGCACGCACTTCCTCGAACTCCAGCACAAGTACACTTGCCCAGAATTTTTCTCTGATGCTTCAGAATCTCACAATAGTGTGTTGTGAGATAGTTTGTTGTGAGTGTTGGCCCATTCTTTTCTAACACCGGAATTCTGCACTCCGGAAAAAGCATCTTCACCACAAAGGCTCACGTTGTATCTCGGGACGTCAAGCATATTAAGAAACTGCATTTACAACGCGCGGAATTATACACAGATTCATTGAGCATGGTAACGGCTTTAAAACTCTACGAAAACATAAAAATAAAGTCTTCGTGTACTAGTACTCTCTGTTATGCAAGATCTATGCTCTCAATCGACAGGTTGCAGTGTGCTGGGTGTCAGGGCACCGTCAGATTGCTGAAAACGTGTTGGCGAATCAGCTTGCCGCATCTGCTCAAGACAATGCTGCCGTCAATACATCCGTTGCTGTCCCTGCACTTGATCTGAAACCTTTTCAACGACGGGAGCTCAGGGCGTGCATGCAGCGCCTATAGAATAGGCAAACAGAAAACAAACTAGATGTTATCAAACCGAGAATAGGAAGCTGACCAACACTATCCAGATCACGCTACACACAAGTCACATTTACAAGACTACAGATAGGACACACACACTGGAAACATTCACACATTTTATCTGGTGGTGATGCACCATTGTGTGAGAGATGTGGAGAACCACTCACGGTTTTCCACATCCTCGTCCAATGCAGTGATTTAAATTCTCTCAGAAAAAAAGCACTTTTCATTGCCATATCGACAACAGATACATTTGCACTCATCAATATTCATCGGTAGAAAACCCCTTTTCACACACAAAATATTGCTGGAATTTTTTAACAGACGTGTGTTCTTTTAACGTCATAGACCCATGCGCTTCGTTGCACGACCTCTGAAGAGAGGTCGCTGCCGTGGTGACTACATCTCCATCACTGTCTATCACATTTTGTCATTCACTCTCACTGCACACATTTCACATGAGTGTCATGGTTTTAATGCTTCTATGTTTTTACCCGCGGTAGCGTGAGGAATCTTAAGGCCCTTTTACGGCCACCTATTATAATCTTTGTTTGCACACTTGTGTATCGACCTTGGTATAAGGAAAGGACTTAAAGACGCCGAGGAACGTCAAACCAGAACTGAAGAAGACGAGCGGAGGGCAGGTGGTACGAAGGCGACAACAAGAAATGAAGAAGAGAAGAAGGAAGCACGTGCGATTACGAGGCAACTGTGCGCCAATCAGCTGATGACCAGTGGTGGCCCATAGAGCTGGCGTGCCACGATTGGGCCACGTGCGACCATTACGTGGTAGTAGGCTGTGTGGCTGGAGACGAGCCGGAGCAGCGGCAGACGGGAGACAGCGGGCCGAAGCGTCGGACGCAGGCGATCCAGGTTCCGGCCAGGGAACGCGGCCGTCCACGCTGCTGCCGTCCAACCACCAGCTGGGGCGGCATCCGGCACGAGTACTGCATCTCGGGGCGCGGCCTGGCCTGCTGTTCTCTTCCTTGCCGAGGGTATCGCGGATCTCGGCGAGGCGTCTCCGCGGTCAGCCATTCAACACAGCGATGAACGTGGCCTGGCTAATGGTCACGGTTGCGTCGAGCATCGCGTCTCGGCGCACGCTCTTCGCTGGACGGGCTGGCCATTGCCCGCATGGAGCATCGCATCTCCGATGCGGTTCGACTGCTCAGTAGTCGTACCCATGCCATCAAGCGCCGGTGTCACCAGAGTGTCGCACAACGGCAAGGGACGAGCATAGACGTTCTGCCGGGCGAGACGCGGGCGTGTGCACGGAGGACCACGGAGCCGGGCGAGGTCCAGGATGGCTGAGGATTGAGGGGCCAGGGGAGTTGCTGGCTGAATCGAAGATCTCCAGCGGTGCCGAGCCGTACCGAGAAACGTGCGAAAAAGAGCTCGAGGGTGGAGTCCAGGAAGGCAGAGGAAGCGGTGCGCCGCTCGAGAGGACGGGTTCCAGGCAGCGTTCCTGAGCCGGACGTGGGACCCGTACGTGTCGGCCAGGTCGAGCTGCGGTGTGTCGGTTCGAGGTTGAGTCCGTCGGCCTGTACAAGGTCCAAGGACGGGGCCTGCTGAATGGCTCCTGCTTGCGTGCAGTGGCCGCGAGCAGTTTCGTGGGCGAGGCCTACCGGGTGTGGTACTCGTGAGCCGTGGCCTGGTCCTGGACCTCAGGAGTTGCGACCCTGACTGCTGGGCTGGCCGCGACGTCCGACTAAAGAACGCTGCACACGGTAGCGCATCCGTGTGCCGTCAGCCGTTCCAGCCGTGCCACCTTTGCCCTCGCGCACGTCGACAATCGCATCATGTCGGGACGACGGGGACCCAAACTGTGAGGCAGCGGTTTCCTCTTGCGAACCGAGAACTATACGCGCTGGACTCAGAGTAAGCGTAGCCGCGAGCTCTCCGCATAATAGAGGTCTGACTCTCGTACATGTTGCGTGATGCTTGGCGTGTAGGGTTTGATATATAGTTTTATTTTAACCTGCCACTTCGTTCTCTAGTGTACAATATAACGCTTCTTTTGTTCGCATACATTGTTGATGTTAATCCTTTCTCGTCCGCTATAAGCAAACATAGTGACGAACGTCCTTAACCATCACACTTGGCTTTTTGGCCATGAAATGGCTCTTGCGCCATAAAACACCACAATAATCATCTTATAGAATTGAATGATGCCTAATATGCGTTGCTATCGGCGTTAAAAATATTAGTGGTAGTGTTGTCCCGGCATTTGTTATTTTGAAATATCAAGTTGCGCAATGTTTACGCAGAGTGCTGTTTGAGCTACTTATCGCGCACCATTGAAATTTATATTATCTAATTATTACGACTCGGGTAAATGCAGGTCTTCTACGAACATCAAAAAGTTTGCTCGACACTCGCCGAAGCATGCTGATTCGTTGACGTTGTGTACACCGACTTTTCTCTTTTTCGCAGCGTCAATTTTCTGCTTGTATCTGAATCTGATGTCAGTGGGAAGTGGTCGGAACTTTCATGTCGTCATTCGGGTGGTACATATAACCCGATCCAACACAAGGAATCTGTCAGCGAAACGCAGAGCTCCACTATTGAACTACAACTTTGCAATAGGGACCAGCCAGATAACATTCAGTGTTATTTCAGCTTTTGCGATTCTTTTTTATGACAAAAAAGTAGGTCACTATGTAATGTAGAAGAGAACTGACTAAGGGAAGGATACCTGCATGCGGGCAATATATATACCATTTGCGTAATGAGCTGCCCGATTCCCAATGCCACAAAAAGGACAGCGCAAACCATTCTCAGTGCTATAACTCTTCTACTAGACAAGATATCTCGTGCACGTACAGCGCCTCCATTAGGCCAACCCGCTTCGATATATCGACCATTTTAACCACCCGGAGGGCGGCATCACAAAGATAGCCTCTCTCCCCGCAACACGTGAGGCGGGGCCCCTTCACATTGGAAGAACCGATTGTGGTCCCTTCCCATACTCATTTGTGATATGGACGATTATGGCAACATCTTTTTCTTTTCTTTCTTTTGCGGCATCGTCCCAGCTCGTGTGTTGCCGATGGCACCAGATCACGTAGCTAGGCATAAATGCGTGAAACTTTTTTGTGCTTCTCTAAGCTCAACAAAAAAAGAGTAATAACGATGCGGCACTTTCTGTTTTATTGAAAAAAAACTGGCGGATGCTTAAACTTTACCTCATTAGTTCGAAAACGGTGGTGTAATCGGGACACACTTATCTTCTCGCTGGAGATTTCAACCATGCCGCAAAAAAAAAGAAACGTCTGCGAGAGTTACGTTAGTTGTTTATATCCATACAAGAGTACTTACAGCCAGTACAGTTGTGAAAAGTTCAATATGCTCAATCATTTTTTCATGAATTTTAAAAGTGCCCCCAATGGGTCTTTCAGGCACCACGTGAACCTACTCGTCTGCTCAGTTGATGCCTAAGCTGGTCTTGATCGTAAAATTCATCTGAGCGCATTTAAAATGCGTCAGCCTACCAACGAATCTTTTTTTGTGTAGTTCACATGCTCTGGCAGCTATCGGGATGCTAAGCTTCTGGCCCGTAATGTTATATTAGTTAACGACTCTCCTTTGATTGCTCGACATTCATAATTTTTTTTCTAAACAGTTTTGAGTAAGGGCATGGCTCTGTAGTCAAATACTTTCTTGCCACGTAGATGTCCTGGGCTAGATTCTCGCTTGAACTGTAAAATAGGCTCTAAAGGTCTGACAAGACGTAGCGTTTGCAACGCGTCAGCGCATGGTTTTCTTGACACTCCATGCTCTCTCTCTCTCTCTCCATGAAGAGGGCACGCAGCATCGCGTAGCCACGTGCCCTTTCTCTCTATAGGGAGAGGGTAAGGCGTCACGTCAAAACGTGACGTGCTCCAATGGGTGCGTGTGGTCAGGCCTTTAAGGCTCCCGTTCCTTCGTTCAAGTGAGTATAGCGTCATCGTAACCAGCAGAGGGAACGAGGACGAAAGATAGGTAATGCATTGCGCTGTGGAGAATGATTGACTATGATCGTGAAGAGTACCAGGGGCATGGAACGACAGTCGCAAGACGGCATGTTTCACGGCGGCCTTCAGCAGTGGGAAAGCAGTGCGTGCCGTCTTGAGTTTCCATATGACGTAACTACTAAGGCACACGGTAAGGGCATCCCCCCATACCACATATAGAAATGAAGAGCTGCATGAAAAGAGGTTTGTCTACGTCGGCTCTTCTGAAACACACCCACGCACAGCCTTCCGTTATGTGGGGGTTAGCAAGGGAGTCGCTCTAAAGCTACCTTTCTAACCTGCAGTGTTAAACACATGAGCTCAGAATTCCCATAAGGCATAACCGTAATCTTCAGTGAATTTTTGTTTTGTACCTTTTCCCCTACATACAATCTTCGCTCACGCAAAATGCACCTTTTTCCCTCACAATCACCGACGATGGTATCGACGCGGAGGCCCGTCGCTGGGGTCTAGCGGCTAAGGTACTCGGCGGCTGACCCGCAGGTCGCAGGATCGAATGCCGGCTGCGGCGGCTGCATTTCCGATAGAGGTGGAAATGTTGTAGACCCGTGTGCTTAGATTTGAGCGCACGTTAAAGAAACCCAGGTGGTCGAATTTTCCGGAGCCCTCCACTACGGCGTCTCTCATAATCATATAGTGGTTTTGGGACGTTAAACTCTACATATCGATATTGACGCGGACGTCGGCGTCGAGGCCAAACCTGCAATTTGCGAGGAACTGAACATCTAACGCTATCACCCTAATACTATGAAAGTCACAGTCACGCACTAGATCTCAAGCTTTGTGTCTCGATAGCGTTAGCACTTTCGTCAAGTATTTGTGGCCCTTAAACCAGGGGGCAAAAGTGGGGCATCCAAAAGCGCCACTCCTATATAAAGAAGTAGAGTGCGGCTTTTTTTCTTGTTTTTCCTTATTTTCTATCTTCATTTCTCTTTTTCTTTTCCATGTAATTTCTATCCATTTTCGCCTGAAACTCATCCTATATTTTTCTTCCCTCTTCTGTTTCTTCGTCTTTTTGTGTTTGCGTTTTTCTCTATCTCTCTTTGCAATAACCATTTCACTCCATCTATCTCTATATTTTCTCGTGCTTTCCTGAAGCTCGACGGCAATAAATTTTTATCATTCCACGGTGAGTTTCCTAAGCTACTAACTTTTTTCTATTTTTTGTTTGTCATCATGCATCTTTGGCATCCAGCGCTGATCTCACTGGTTCTTAAGACTTCCGCTTTGCTGTGGTTACCCTTTCTGCATAGGCTCGCCATGAAAAAGATGGTGGTGGACGTTACTAGCGGCAGGGGTAGACCTGCCACCGCAAGGAAGGTGCTGCGCTCTTAAGTGACATGAGAAGCTACCGGTTCTGATTCTGATCTTAGGTCTCATGGCACAGATGCCTTTCTACCTGCTAAGCGTCGACGGCCAAGGCGGAAGTCAGTGACATCGCCCTCAAGTGAAGAGACCTTAATATACAGGTAACTACGACGGTTGTTCTTGTGCCCGGTGGCGTCACGCTAAGCGTTAACGCTACCCTCAAACAGAAGCTTCGCGACTTTTTCTTCAAACTTGCCCTTGGTCTTGTTCAAGAAGTGCAAGTGAATTTCAGTAAAGATATTACTGTCGTAGACGCACCAGTCGAGAAGATGGTGGCAACCCTGTGAAACCTATCTCCACTATGCAATGTCAACGTGCGGGCTTAAGCTCCACAAGGTGCTAATGTAACAGCTAGTGTTATGTAGGATTTCCCCTAGAAATTTCAGACGACGTTTTGAAAACTAAGATCATTAGCAAGCCTCCATGCATAGTCATCAGCGTGCGTAGACTTGCCTCTTCAAGGTGTGTGACACTTTTTCACGATTGCAAAAACCTACCTAGTCATATAAAGGCCGGTATAGTGCGCTACCTGGTTCGACCTTTCGTACCAAGGCCTCGACAATGCCGCAAATGTAACAAACATGAACATGCACGGTGTTTCTGCAGAAGCGTTGTGGTCTGTGCTAAAGGTGGTGGAAATCACAACGTGAATTCTTGTGACAATGCGACACCTCCGTTCCCTAAATGTAATGATGAGTACTTGGCAACGGACAAAAAACGTCCCAAGGTAAAGAAAAAATAGAAGGCACTGAAAGAGAAAGTTAAAAAAGACATCAAGATAAAAGACGCTCAGCCGTAGTACCTGTCTAGTAGCTGGAAACGGCACAACTGATTGTTCTCCGGCACGATAAAAAAAAAGGTTCAGAGAGAGTGAATCAAAGTGACAAAAAGAGGCGCGATTTCAGCACTTCTGCAAAATCGTGGCCGGCGCTCTCACCAAAGCCGTAGGACACACTCTCCTCCAAGGTCATTCCTCAGAAAACGTCGGAACCAGCTTCCGTTAAGGGCACGTCTGCAGTAGAAAATGCTAAAAACAGAGCGTCATAAACGGCTTCAGTGAACGGTGATGCCCAACTTGTGACCATGCGTAAGATGCTTGATGGCGTTGTCAGATCTCTCATAGCTGGTCGTCAAACGCCAGCAGCATTAGCTGCAGAACATCTTTTAGAGGCTTTCCTTCCAGTTCTCGACAGTCTTCCCTAAAAGCAACATAAACAGCCGTCGAAAGCCTTGTCCCTATCTGCTGCATTGGAACGTCAGGTCTCTACGACCGTGCCATGCTGAACTCCTTCTTGGGATCCTTGCAATGAACGATCCACCGAATGTTAGAGCTCTCCAAGGAACCAATGCAACAAATGACAAGCTCAGACTTCCGAGCTGTGTAGGCGCCCAGAGCTATGCTCGATGCATGGTGCCGGCGTGTGGGTCTTTCCAGTGTACGGACACCGCGCATCCGTGAAATGCTTCGAAAGCGTCATTGTACACACGATCTAATGCACCTTACGCTGTGAATGACGCAAGCAACTTTTGCGACGCCGATTTTGAATGTATAGCACTTGCCGTGAGTATCAGGGAGACAACTACTACTGTGGCGAGCATATATTTTCGGCCTACGCGAACTTTGGGCATCACATTACAGGAGTGCTTGCTACCTCGATGAGGCTCATCTTTCTACTGTGTGTAGATTTCAATGCTCATCGTCCTCGTTGGTGTTGTCGCCTACAAGACAATCTGGAAGGGGAAATCAACGAGCTCATTCTAAACATTATCTGCAGACCCTTAATGACGGTCACTTACATATGTCGGCAGAGGAAAGGAGCAATCCATAATTGATCTTGCCATATCAAGGAGAGATACATGTCTTGCTTGGTCAACCTACACATGCCACGCTCAAGGTTCCAATACACCTCGACGGGACCCGCGCGTGCGCGCCAGCGTTCGTTTCGTCGCGTCTTGCCGACGATGCCACGCAAACACGTGCCGCGTTGCGTTACATTGACTCAGGCGCGGTTGAGCGCGGCCGACGTCCCTCCGTCACGAAGACAGACAGACGCAGTGTTAACTGGGTAACGTCGTCGGCGTCGCATTTTGCACCGGTAGCCACCGGACCGCGCCGATGGATGCTGGTCACGCCTGGCGTCAGAGTGCTCGCGTTTTGATCGCGTAGCGTCGCTGCGCCCAGCGTGCGCACGCGTCAACGTTACGTCGGAATATATTGGGGCCTTCATGAAGTGCTCGCCGCCGTTTCGCTTGCTTCACACATACCAAATTTGGTAGTATTAGAGGTAAATGAACGAGAAAGGTATCTGACTGGTGCAAACATGATAATTATGACGCGCGTGTCATGTAAGAATGAAAACATACCACAATCACGATGGATCGTGGCCGCTCGGCTACCTCCAAATATACCAAAAGTGGTATCACGTGAAATGAGTAGACGAAGGTCAATGACACGTCCAAACATAATAAACGTGATATGCGTGTCATGTAAAGCATTACTACATGCTACGCTCATAGAGCGCTTGTGGTCGCTTCACTAGTTCCTTATTTTAGCACATTTGTTTTTACGTAATGTGAATGGACGACGAATGTAAGTGACAGATCCAAACATGATAATGATGGCATGCGTGTCATGTAAACTTGACTACAAGCTACGCTCATAGCATGCTTGCCATCATTTCGCTAGCTCCACAATACCCAATTTGCTATAAGGTGACGTGAATAGATGACGAAGGTAAATGATGCATCTTAACATGATAATAATGACATGGAATTCATGTATGGCATAACTTACCTCCGTCTCGTAACGTTGTACACATCAACATTCCTCATTCGGGCTTCCGATATCATGGATTACCATTGTGTGTTGTATTTGCTATTTTTTTCAAAATGTGTATAGTTACGTGGTTTCTTGCAATTTCTTACTTGCAAGAAATGTAATTAATTTGGCTTTTTATACGTATTTGCCTGTGCGTTTGGTAGTAATTAGTTACAGTAGTTATTTATATCGCAAAGTCTGCTTAATCGGGCTCTTTCTCTAAAGGTCTCCTCCTCCACGTTCTCCTGGCCGATAGAAGTGACTATTTGCTCAGCTCGATGAGTAAGACCTCGAGCTTCGCAGTTTGCTACCTCATTGGGGCTAATTGCGGTATTACCTGGAGCTTTATGCACTGAGAACGAGAGCAGGTTCCCGCCGTTCTTCTCTGCAGTGCGAGGATTCCTGTCTTAAGCAAATGCTTTGCAGGATATGTTTACGAGGCAGACCATCCAGTGGCCGCTACACAAGCTCAGAATGAGTGCAATAGTAATGCGAAAGGTAAATGCATATTTTATGGCTGCCGTTCCATGAGACCCGTACAGGATGGCCAAAAAAGCAATTTTAGTTTGCGCAACTAATCAGCACGGCGCCGTTGGTCCAGCTGCAGTTTGAATAGAAGTGTTTGCCAACCCCATTAGAACACTAGGCTTTTGGCTGCCAGCAAATTTCAAAATGTCGTATCTTTCGAATCTTGAATCAATAAGAGTTGCTTCTATCTTGTGCTTTACCGTCTGCTGGTACACATTGTGATACCGGCTTTCTTGCAATTTCGCCTTGGAATGTTGGCAACATTTTTAAAATCTTTTTTTTTCTTTTATTGCTTTGCACGGCACCCCTACAGTAAGATATTTCTGTCAAGGTGGTTCGCTGACCAAATAGCTCACCAATATTGCTGGCATCTGTTGTTCTATGTAATTTCGAAATTATCGCAAACACATAAGCAATTAAGACACTGCTAAAAATTTTGAGGACAACAGATTTTTTGTAGGAGCGGCTTCAGACTCGTATAATGATGTCTTATACTTTACAAGGCTGTCACTCTGGTGTGCGATTTTTGTGTTGGTATGTGCAGTCTTCCTTTTTTTCTCTCCCTTTATTATTCTTCTAATTTCCCCGTCCCTTTCCCCTGTGCAAGATAGCACATACCGGTTATGCTCAACTGCTTAACATCTCTGCTTTTCCTATTTGGCTCTTGTTATCCTTGCTTCTTTATTGTACTCAGATTAACGTCATAATACTAAAAATAGCTTCTCCTATACTTCATTCGGCCGCATGTCGCCTGGCTTTCACTGCCACCTATACGCACTTATAAAGAGCTGACCAAGGATATCCCACAACGTGCTTGATTGTCCAGAATTGATTGCCGCGACGAAAACCTACAAGCTCAAGCTATGTTGAGACCATTAATGGCCACGATGCGCACTATTTTCAACAGAATAGCGATTCCGTCATTTCAATGGACACTACAGGTTCTCGATCCTAAGAAACCAGTCCTGGCAAGTCCACTTTATGATTTAGGATTCCACTCTATATATAGACAACAGCAGAGGAACTAATCTCCAATACTTCTCGGTTTATGACTTGTTATCTCTTTCCACCTTACTTTCCGTATTTTTTCTTCCCTTTTCATTTGCAACCACGCAGGATAGTAAACTGCTTGCCACATTGTTTAGCTCTCTGCTTTTTCTTTGTTTTTTTTTCGTTCTTGTCTGCTGAATTTCTTTAAACGTGTGTCCAACAAAGCTAAACTAGCCTTTGAGTTTCACTTCTTTCTCTTAGCCTAAGGTAATACAGTTTTATGAACGCATTTTTGCACCGTAGAAGCTTGAGTTTCTTTGGCGTATGAAGCCTAGAATATGCAAGACAGTACACAGTGACATTTGTTTTAGCTGCTAAGGTTTTTTCCAAATATATATAATGCTGCGGCATCAATCGAGTAGGATTTTCGGCACTTTGATGTTGTCGACGCGTTAGCGTTGATGCTTGTGCCTGCTGTTCACAGCGTTGTACTGAACATTTTTTGGTCCCTTTTCTGTTTATTATGTACCTCTCTGTAAAGCGTTTGCACATTAGAAATTGTTTATTCCCTGCTGATGCTGAACACGTGCACGAAAAAGGCAGTGCTAACGTGCATCAATTTTTACACCGTCTATAATACGTGCCCACCGTTGTCGGCCAGCTCGCTCTCTAGATATTCAAAGTTAGATATTGCATTCATGAGTGACAAAGAACATTCAATCGGGAGTCAAATTATCGCCTTCTCTGCTTCGAGGCTCCCAGACATGTCTTCAATGCTCTGAAATTTCTCACTGTTTTGTTCAACGAATTCAAACGCTAATATTCTGAGCATAGGTTTACCAATTTGTGTGCACCACGAAGTGAGGTGGTGTGTGGGCAAACAAATGAAGCATACTTTCTATTTTTAACGCATTCACCAACGATTGCATGCACGAGTTTCGTCCCTTTCAAGAAAGTGATTTAGAGTGTGCAGTAAAGCAAGGAAGCCTCTCCAAACGGGACGAAATATTAGGGCTCCAAAGCGAACGAGCAAATGCACTATAGAAGAAAGTATCTAACACTACCGAATTTGTGCCAAAGCGAGAGTTCAAGCTTTCATGGCTGAATTGTCACGAAGGTGCAGCCACAAAGGAAGCGCCGCCAATGCAGTTCCTCCTCTCGTTTTGCTCGTGGTATACTCGAGGTCGCTCTCACTGCGCGCCACGAAGTGCGAAACGCTGCATTCTATCGACCAGGTGGGCCGAATCTCAGAAGGTGTATGCGCAAAAAGTGGACGAAGGCATTAGCAATTCAGATGAGAGATGCTGCAGCGCAGCGCTGCCCTTTTTTACGGATGGTTTCACGAAGTGTTCGACCCCGACAGTTGGCTTGAGACCTCTCCGAAGCCAAGGCAGAAATAGCGAAACTTGCGCGATTCTAGCTACGTGTCACCTGTAAACATCCGGTGCTTTCAGCGTGCTCTAAAACGTTTGTTTTGTTTTTATATATAATATAAAGCAAAGAAAGCGAATGCTGTTCCCGGTTGCGCTCTTTCGCCTGTCGTTGCAAAAAGTGAAGTAGCCTTGCTTGAAAATGACTGCTTCTATCGGTGGTTTGAAATACCACTGATGAGAACTTTTTTGTTCACACTAAGAGAGAGAGAGAGAGAAAAAAGAGAATAAAATGAGAGGAAGGCAGGAAAGTTAATCAGAAATTGGAGCATCCTGTTTGCTACCCTGCACTAAGGGAAGGGAGATTGGGAAATAAAGATGGGAAAGAAAGCGGAAAGCGAAGTAGACGCGCGAAAGAGAAATGAAAAAAAGTGAGCTAAGGTGCTATAGCCTATTCAATAGGCCACTACCACGCAAAAAGTTCCATAAAGCCTTCACTGATTTTCTGTACGACGACTGATTATGTCGCCTTTCAAGCACTGACTGTTCTGACAAGGGACTGTCGTCAAAGCAGCAGCTGACGCAGTAGCTAGCTGCCGTCTTTGCGCGAAGGGCAGTGACAGAGAACGTGCTCTATCGTCTGATCGCTGCCGCAACGATCGCTGGCAGCATACTAAATTTTTTCGAATCGACAAAGTGATTACTACACTATAGTAGGATCAACAATAGATGACCCTTATGCTTTTCGTGGCCTGATTTTCGAGTGGATTCATTTGCCTGTTTGCAACGAGAAAAGAGCATTGCCAAAAAATTATCTCTCGTTTTTTTTTTCATCATGCCTATGTGTTTAATTTTCTGCTGCAGATTTTGCCATAAATTTATTATTTTGGGAAAAACATTTAGGGTACAAATACATCCTAAAGATTCGCCTTTTTTTATGGCTGCTTGTGTTCTCAATTTATCCGCCTGAGGGGCGTCTCGTGACAGCTGGAAGGAGAAAAAAAGCTGAAGTAGTCACTTGCTACAAAACACACAAAACAAAACCTTCGCAAAACTGAGCTAGGCTTGTGAAGATTGTAATAGAGTATGAAATACCATTATAAGCGCTCGATGCTTGAACAAATATTTTGATAAGTGCTCTTCTGGGGGTCACACACATGCTTTTAAATTGATAACGCACGAGAAGTAGAGTTAAATAGGTGGAAGCTATTGCTCCGGTGTGTATCGTGTACAGTTCAGGGAATCGTAATACATTGACGAGAAGGCTCAGGACTATGGTGGCAACCTGTCGGCGAGAGCCAAGCGTTACCAAATCTGACTCCTTTCACTCATGATTTAGGAAAACAGATGTGAATAATTATATTAACGCAATTTTCTTGAGAGTAATGTATTACCTGTTTAATACTCCTCTCCTACCCGCAATCTACTTCAAAGTTTTTATCTGGCGAATCAGTTGATAGCTGTACTATGAGTTACGGAAAAAAACGCTGCGATGTCGCTAATGAAATTGCCTTGACTTATTCGGACAAAGAGGAGATTATCGGAGTGCCGGTGAAGGAACAGGTCAAAAGAGAAATTTAAGCTGGGATATCTGAATGACAGAAATATTTTTACAGTGGCAATATTCTTTATTTAGCATATAATATTGAGCTTTTGCCATGAAAGCAAGACCCGAGGTTCTTTTCGTAGCATTTTAGTTCATTAGCCAGACAACGCACCACGAGTGTACATTGCTAATTTCGCTAAACCTGGTAATGTCCGATCCGTTGCTTACAATGAAGCAGGTTGGAGATTTGTTTCCAAACATGCAGCACGTATACTGTTGTTGTATTACAAGTGTTTTAATGAATGAACTAAAACATCATTCAACAAAAACTTTCAGATATGGCGTCTCGTGAGGTACTCAACAATGAAATCACTATTGTTAACAACGGTAAATAGAAAAGGGCTGGTCAGGAAATTTGTGATCTCTGTGGCTGTAAAACAATGTATCATATGGAAAGCAACGCGTTGTTTTTAGTGTTTATGGCAGCGATCAACAAAGACTGGTGCAAAATCTGCTAATGACACTTTCTGAAGGCTACACTGACCGCTATAACGCCGACAGTTAATGAAACTTGATAAAACTGAAAGTACATGAATTTTTTGCAAAAAGATGCTTAACTTGCTATTCTACTCTACATTTGTTTTACGTTTGTAGGAGAGACGGCTTTCAGCAACCATATTTTTAAAATATTTGCTGAGTCATGTTCCCGAGTATTCTCTTAACTTCGTCACAGTATTTCTAAAGGAAGTAAATAATGAGACACTGTTCGAGAAAATGTTGCTTAAGTGCTATAGTGCAAACTATATTACGCCAGGTCAACCTGTGATGGTTCAATGAAAACTTTAAAGTAGTTTGTGTAACATTCTCTACAAAGCTGCTTAAGCAACTATGCTTTTTGTCAGTTCAACTGTGCAACTTTTTGGGTGCAATTATGGAATCAACACCACCATGACCTCTTAAAATTTCTGACAATATTAGCATATCGGGATTGGAGCAAGACGCAATGAAATGCCCAAGCCCCAACAGCTTTGTCCGTATGCAAGCTTCTTTACTACATTTTTTTCTTGCAGGCTCGACAACCTTTTGTATGCCCCATCGTCTCGTACTACCATTGATGAAGTAGACGTTTTGGAAAAAATAAGTTACTATCCAATGCAGTGTAGCAAAGTCCTTGAATAGCAACGGCTCTGTTTTCCTTGAGACCCTATATAACATACGAGAATATAATCTTTATTTCGCGTGAGTTCGTCCTCTTTTAAGACTAACCCTGTTCCATGTGGGATATTATTGGTAGTCGTCAAAAAAGGCCGCTCACAATTATCATAGCGAGAGCGCCGTCATTGGTTTGGCGGCTGCTGGCATCAAATTGAAACGAATGTCCGAGTAATCATTCTTATGGTAAACATATAGGCAGCAGCTGGTTACTCCGTAAAAGAATCTCCATATGAAGTACTGAAGGCACTGCAGCCGTGACGACCACGGATAAAAAACAAAGAGATGAAAGGGCTTCGTTCCTAAAGACTCTAATATTTGGGAGGAATACTGAGTGGACTGCACTGAATGAGGGCTCGAAGATTGTATGAATGCTTTGCTAAAATCAGAACTTTCGAACTTACCGAATACGGAACCGAAGACGAAAAACGACCCAATAACAACGATTACAATCAAACAAAAGCAAAAAGTTTTGGCCCCCGTATGGGAGCTTTGTTCACAACTGAAACTCGCTTTGCCCTTCTTTTTTACAAAGCTATATGGGGGCTGCAATATATTGCTTTTGATTCACTTTTAACCGAGGCCGGTGTGTTGTGTTGAGTTCATGTCTGTTCCTGACTTTATATATATATATATATATATATATATATATATATATATATATATATATATATATATATATATGTGTGTGACGTATGTAGCGATGATTGGTAGAAGCCGAGAAGGAAGAAGTGACAATAGAATAAACATGGCGTATGAGCCACGCCACGTCTCCCAGTCATCATAGCGTCACACGAGTCGGCAGGATAGAGACCTGCCTGCCCCTTCATCAGTCACTCATCATCGACGCAGTTCCTCAGAAGACACCCTGACCATACATTGAGTACCGAATCATTGCCTAGAAGGACAACGTCCAGCACCATGACAGAAGCATCGGCTGACCTCGACACCCCCAAGTACACCGGATCAGCGGACGACGGACCCGTGCAGGACTGGTTCAACCTATTCGAGGTCCATGCCGCCGCTGCATCCTGGTCGGAACGGGAGATGATCAACTCTCACTGACTACATCTCAGGTGAGGCATTCGAATTTTACCTCACCCACATCTTCGAGAACGATGAGTCTTGAAAAAAGATCAAAGAAGAAATGATCACTCGTTTCAAAGAATACGATGAAGACCTGTACATACCTCATCAGCTGAAGTCTCTTCAACTCAACCATCACAGTTACGCGAAGTCTTCCCGCAGTAAGCGTATTTCCCAAACAAGACTTCAGAGTAAATATTCCACCATTGTACCATCGTATGACTTGTCAAAATAGAGTTCACGCATTACAACACCAACTAGGGACTTGCACGTCGCAGCAGAGAAGGTAATGCCACCGTATGCCGATCGGAATGTAGACCATTTTGTCAAAAGATCGGACTTACGGGTAGATGTTTCACGGGCAAATATATCGGCATTTCCAATGTATTTACGGCACCATAATACTTCAGGTATTACTGAACAACCCGAATCACTAGATGCTTCGTGTCGCACACATGGCCCACACGGCTTCGGACGCGTGACGGCATTTACGCACGACGAGTTAGTAAATCCACATGAAACTAAACCAGACAGCGAATGTTCACAGAAACATAATTCGTTCAAAGTATTCAGCTCAGCAGTTCCATCTCCTGTCATCAACTTTACAGATAATCCTGATGAAGCACCTCACAAGATCGTAGCATTTACGCATGACGAGTTAGTAAATCCGCACGAAACCAACCCAGACAACGAATGTTCACAGGAATCTCATTTGTTCAAAGTATTCAGTTCAGCAGTTCCACAGAGACACAAGCATTCACAATCAGCATCTTGTGAAGAAAAGTGTTCTGCAGATGCGTCGAGTGTTCATCAATCACAAGATCGAAGCGACGTGAATCCAGTACACAACCTCACTGCACATAATGAAAACAAAACCACAGGTGCGACTTCTGATGACATAAGTACGCTTCAGGCAACGACCAACAATGAACGGTTTATAAATGCCGAAGATTCAAGTGCATCACACCCGCCACATTATCTGGCCCCGGAAACAGTTCCATTGGTTGGCATCGTAGAAGCCTGTGGAGGACTCGCTAGGAATCCTGGCGCAACACGATCAATGTCACATCACAAGCAAGTTGACGAAACGAAGAAATTACAACGTCAACGCATACTTCAACATTGTCAACGGCGAAACAAAACTTCATCGAGTGCACTCTTAAGGCTTGAAGAACATTGCAAAAAGGTCCATCGTGGTGGATACATTCTCCACGAAAGATCAAGAATGTGCCTTCCATTAAACCATGTGCGACATCGCCATAGAAAAATTTTTAAAAGCCACAAAAGCACCCCTTTTACTCGGCAGAAACACAGGCAGCGCCCAATCAACCTCGATCAACGCGCACGCAAGCTGCCTGCACGACCTGTGCCACGACGAAGAATTCGATGCCTACGATATCTGAACTGTCCATTCTGCAAGGTATTCGAACCTCGTTTCTTCTTCACAAGAATGCCGGCTGCGATTTCCGCTATCTCCACGTCCAAAGCATTCTTGTGTTATCCAGGACGCAACCATCAGCCTCGCCCACTAGAACTCCTGCGTTAACCGGACTGCTGCACTCTTTCCTGAAGTTTTGCGAGTTTACGGAACACCACGGGGCCATGAAGCCAATTGTGCATTTTGACATTTGTGACTTCTCAACCTCTCCTTGTGTACTTTTCCTTGTTCGTAATACATGCCTTCTTTCGAGGGGGAGGGGGAATCGGGAATCGTGTGACGTATGATTGGTAGAAGCCGAGAAGGAAGAAGTGACAATAAAATAAACATGGCGTATGAGCCACGCCACGTCTCCCAATCATCATAGCGTCACACACACACACACACACACACACACACACACACACACACACACACACACACACACACACACACACACACACACACACACACACACACACACACACACACACACACACACACACACACACACACACACACACACACACACACACACACACACACACACACACACACACACACACACACACACACACACATATATATATATATATATATATATATATATATATATATATATATATATATATATATATATATATATATATATATACATATTCAAGTAGGCCGTTCGTGAGTAGTCACAATGTAGTTGATTTCTTTCGATGTTTCAGCCAGAGTCCGGCGTTCATCAGGAATTCAACACTAGCAATTCCATTGGATAGCGTTCCCTGTTTGCCCGACCACCTCTTGCTGCTTCTGTCCTGACGCCGCTACCGCGTTCGCCCTGCGTCTACATTATATTTTGGTCAAGGTTCAGGAAACTATATTGCTCAAAAGCATTATATTTTCCGCACCTTGCTCAAAAAAAGTTATGATGCCACTAGCGAATATATCTCTTCGTACCGCCAGTGCGGCGCACGTCACGCCGGCCGCTGCCTCCATGGCGATTGATAGCCTCATCTACGTCGTCGCATTGCTAGTGTAGGATTCCTGCTCCCGTGGCCTTATTTCAGCTTGGGACTTTCTCTCCGCTAGTAAGGTCATTATTGACTGCTCTCGCGCTGAGGTGAAATTTGAAGTGCTTGGAGATGCTCCTTTATTGCACGCTCTGGAAACCGGGGACAAACTATTTGTCGCTGACGACGCAACAAATAGTTCGTCGCAAGTGTTCGCCCCTACTTTATGTCATTTTGGAGCTTCATGGTGGTTCCAGTGGACTGCTCATATCGAACCTGTTGTCATGTCCTGTAACACTGGTTCGGGGCGAATACGTCGGGCGTGTTTACAGTCTCGACCTTTCTGCAATTATCGACATGCGGACTGTTCCTTCCACCGAAAACGAAGTCACCGGATTGGTTTGTGCCTCTTCGCCGCAAATCAGTACGCCTATTGTACTGAGCAGCTCCATCACCAACACGTTTATCACAGCGTGCTCAACTTTTACGGCTCCTGGACAAGTTTCGTCCTTTCTTTGACTGCCAGCATACTTCAGTCGGCCGCACGTCAGCTGTGTGACTGCATCGATACGGGTACCAATGTGCCCCTGCGTCAAAGACCCTATCGCGTGTCTGCTACAGAGCAACAGGTTATTGACAATTAAGTAGTTGACATGTTCAAGCGGGACGTCTTTCAGCCTTCGAATTAGAATAAACCATGGGCATCTCCAGTCGTTCACGTTAAGAAGGATGGATCAATTCACTTCCTGTGTTTGCTACTGTCGTCATAAGAAAATAACTCGGAAGGACGTTTACCCCTGAGGATCTTGGCTACTAGCAAGTCCCTATAGTACCTGAAGACCAACCTAAGACGACCTCTGTCACACATGATGGCGATTACGAATTCCATGTCAGGCCTTTTGGTCTTTGCAACGTGCCAGCAACGTTCGAGCAGATGATGGACAATGTTTTGCGTGGCCTGAATGAAAAAACGTGCCTATGCTACTAAGATGACGTGGTTATAATTTTACCAGATTCTTCCACGCATCTCCGTAGGCTATAGATGAAGTACTACAGTACCTAACTGACGGCGGCTTTCAGCTCAACCTGAAGAAATGCCACGTCACCGCATGTCAGCTGCCCCTCCTCGGCCATGTTGCATCTAAAGACGGTATTCTTCCTGACAGCGCCAAGCTTAGGGCAGTTGCGTACCTGAGCCTGCATCTCTGGAGGATCTGCGCAGCTTTCTTGGCCTCTGTTCGTATTTGCGGCGGTTTGATCGGAACTTTGCGATTATCACCGCCCCCTTGACTAAACGTCTACGGAGCGACTTGAAATGTACGCTCCAAGTTTTGTTTGATGTGAAAATGCTGGTAACTATGCACTTGTAACGTGCATTTACCCCTTCTTTGTGCTTAAAAAGAAATGTAGTAATGAACCTATTGTTGTTTTAACGTCAAAGAAGTTTGACCGTCTTTATTTTTATCGTAATCTTTTTTGTCGTTTTCAAGGACAAGAAAGAATCTCCCTGAAGTATGTGCCTCACTGGCACATTCTCCAGCGAGGCACAAGTGATCGCCAATTGTGCCTCACTGGCACAAGTGGCGATCACTCACTGTCCCCGCTTATCATGAGAATTGTTTGCGACGTACCATTGTGCAGCCACCACAGCACCACTGTGTCTCATTTGCTAAATGAAAAAGCTCGTTTAAAAGTAATTAGACTCTATCGGTCACGTACTTTCTTTAGTTACTTTTTTTGGTCTTACATTTCGGCATTTATTCGGTCTCGTTTTCATGGGATAACTTTCCGGTCGGTTCTGGCTTTTCTTTAGAAGCTGTCTCTCTCTCTACTGTGTTTGTTATCTCCACTATATAAGCGTTTGAAAGTTGTATCTTTTCTATATACACTTACCGCTGTGTCTATTTTTGTCGCTGGGGTCGATACAACATGAATATAACTTCTGCAAATGAAGAGTCCTCATTAGTGTGTAATGCGCATCTGTCCCGGAGAAATAAAATGCCTGCTCAAGAAGTCTACCAATCAATGACACGCATTCCGGGTTTTCATTTCTATTTCGAGTTCGGGTTAAAGAACCCCAGGTTATCGAAAGTTCTGGAGCCCTACACCATGGCGTCTCTCATAATGATGTGGTTGTTTCGGGACGTTAAACCTCACGTATAAATTAATCATTTTCTTATATAAACTTCAGGCCAGATCGCTTACGCAAGCTCTATTTTCAGAGATATAACATATTTCTTAGTGTCGACGCCGAAGACCTGCAATATAGGCAGCCATTCAATCGTCGTGTGCTAATGTAGAGTAAGCTTGTGATTAGCTATCCTTTGTTGGCAGTAAGCGCTATGTGTATACAAGTTCATATGCGTTGCATATCAACAAGAACAATCTTTCACGTAGACCTATTATAATAATTGAACGAGGACAAGTGCTTGACCACTTTTGGCTTTTCAGCGATAGTCATCAGGACAGTGTGGGTACAAGGCAATATACCACAGTGTTTTATATACAGTTGTACGGTATTTTAAATCTCCATATTAAAATTGTGTGTTGGTGAATCACTGCAAAATACAGGAAATGTTTCGTGGGCTGAGTTCACTTGAATTTACACATACGGAACTCCCCGCTTGAGAGTTTCTAATTTCTAGATAATATTTTCTCATTTAAGATACCTTAATGGCCCTTGTCAGTCTCATAGTTCCAGCTGCCTTTATTTAACGCTACTTAATCTTGAAAATAACACTTTTTTCTTAATTTGTAATTGGAACTTCCTCAAAATGCATTTCTCTTTCGAAGCACTAGTTGACAATCTTCCACATTACGAAGGTGCAATATTGAGCCTGTGATGACCTGCCTTTCGAAATAATGATAGTACACGATTTTTAATGTGAACTCTCACTTGATGGTTAGAGTTGGAAATCAAAAGTTGATGTCACCCTAGCCAAACGCTACTACTTAAACCGTGCTAACTTGGTCTTGCGAGTTAACCAGGTTTAGTTTACACGCGACACGAGCAAAACTCAAGGAGGCTGTAATACAACCTGTTTGGAAAAACTATCCTCGACCAGCGCACTAGCAACGCATATGGGCGTTCACTCAAGGCGTTCACATGAACTACGCACCCGTTTGTCTCACAAAAAAAGCCACATACGCTGGTAGTATAGTACGCACAGTGAGACATAAGTGGAATCACGGCACGCGTAATGCCCTAGCAATGTGCGAGTTAGTTGTTGGTATGGCTATGTGGTTCTTCACCCTCACAGGATGCCACCTTCAAGAGCACATGTCGTGTTCTGCATATCAATCATGTGGCGTTGATGATATGAGAGGTCAGACGACAAATACTCTCGAAGTCATTCAACAAGCAAAATGTACAATCCTCGCTTACCTATATTAAGCATGCTACTGTGTTCTCGTGTTCCTTTTTCGTTGTATCTTTCTTTTCTCGTGGTGTCGTCTACAGCAGTGTTCCTACGCCCGCTGTGAACCACCGTGTAAGGGATAGAGCAAATATTTTGTCAGCATCAGATGTCCTTGTGATGCAGACGTTTGTTTAGTTCACTGTAGCCTTGCCTCGACAAGTCAGCCGGGTGGTCTCCTCCGTAGCGCGTCGTGTCACAGATGGCCTGTAACGTAAACTACAGAAACCACAGAGTGGTCAACAATGGCGAACTTGCAAACCTAAATTATTTATTGACAGACCATTTGCACCTAGTCAATTGAATTTAATCAATATGCATATACTTCATTCACTGCCAACTTGCTCGATCGGCAGGAGTTACACAACTGAATGTTAGTTATAGCCGCATTTCGTCTGCTGATGTTGACATTGTTGGGTAGTTTGGGATCGATAATGTATCATGGTATTCATCTCTAAGTCATCCGTGCTATGTGACTCGTCCTGGTCCAGTCAGAAAAGGCATACAAGGTTTCAGTGTAACTTTAAAACAAATGCAGAAGCATTAGAGTATGTCGTTGACTGATTTTTTTTATCTTTTCCTAAGATAGAAGTGGCTTCTTGATTGCAATTCTACACTTTCACGAACACTGTGAGCCACAGATTTTGGCCAGTGTTGCTCTGCAGTAGGCAAGCTAACTCTGTGCTTCTTGCAAGGCAGTTTATACTCGGCCAGCTCTGTTGTACTCGCAGCACGCTCTGCCAAAGCGACAGTATCCAATAGAATACCTGGCCCCATTTTCCGCATGGAAGTCGTTGCTTCGCTTCGTTCGATTTTCTTGCGAAAGTGAACCGAGCCATCTCCATTACTTGCCATATATCACTGATGGCAGTGCAGTCTCCTTCCGACATTCTCTCTTCCACATTGACTGAAAAACTTTTGTTCTTTCCTCAGCAAAACCACTATAGGGGCAACCACGCAACTTCTGCGTCACAGGAATCTAATTCTGGTTGTCCCATTCTACTGTATTGCTTTATTTTCCATTCACCTAAAGTTCCTCAGAGCTTCTATTTCCTAACTGCTATTCTTCTTTGTCAATGTATTGAAGTAGACAAGAACAATGACAAGAAGAACTTTGCTGAATAGTTCTTCTTGCCAAACGGTGAGCAGCATCTGCTTGCTCGACAAAACAAAATATTTCCGGGAACATTAGAAAAACATATTTTCCAAAACAAGACTCGTGTCCTCTCTCTAGAACTGACTAACTTTCCATAAAGCACCCGCAAAGCTGCTGAAAGGTGCTTGGTTGGATATGTCGTCGAGTAGCTTATTGCTATGCTAAACAGAAACGACCATAAGTACTTCAAAAGGATTTTATCAAGTCTAAATGGGAAAAAAGACCCTTTTTGTCGCTTGAAGAAATATAGTGTTAAAAACTGGCAGTGTTTTTTATCCACTTCACTTTTGTGAACGAGCAGCCACAGCTCCTGAGAAATTGATTTGATTCTTCTTGCACCTAAACCCTACATACTCAATTATACTCGGAGGAGGAGGAGGATCTACCTTGAATCGCAATTTAGCTTCATCCTATAAATGATGCTCAATGGTTCCTTTGTATTGTCAGGAATTTGTCCTTTATATTTCAGAGCTCGCAAAGATATTTCCGTAGTCCAATTTAGAAAGCGTATATATGATCAGCCGACAATAACAGGTCCTTACTTTTCTTCCTGGGCCTCACAGTACCGCCAGAAAGAATCGAGGTACATAAAGCGCATATGTTTTCTCTCTCTGGCTGAAATGAAGAATACAGAATACTGGAATGTGTCAGAACAATCTAGGCTAGAAACAAAGCGCAATATGTTGTGACACAAGTCTGGTGCGAGCACCAGGGCGGGAAGAGACTCTGAAAGTTTGAAAACTGTGACAATAAGGGAATTGGCGGAGGAGGGTTTAGCTTACGGCAATTCCAAAATGATTACCCATTTGCAGTCGACAAGTTTCTGATGACGAACCGGCTATTGTCGCCATCAACGTGGCTGCTGCTGAGCGGGTAATCCATGAGGCTGCTCAGATGGCGCTTGAAAAAAGCGCGTGGGTAAGCAAGCTATCAGTTGCACTGCCAGAAAGACAGCTCTTTTTTTCGGGGTGCGAGGGTCGCCATAGCAAGCTCAGTCATTGTTGACGTGATTTTGTATCTTTGCCTCTGTCATCTTTTTCCACTGTTTTTTTTTCTGTTCAATAGGTATATAGTAGCCTTCCTATCAATAAAATTTCAGTTGAAGCAAGTCGGCGCTTGTCCCATTCTTTTCCTCTCTACCGTTTGTTCTTTTCGCGCTGTTAACCTCAAGTTGCTAATCTGGGTGTTAAGCGTTCCTTTTGTTTTGTTGACTGTTCGCTGACTATATAAGGGCCGCTATAGCAAACGAGCCGCCTTAAGAAGTTGTTGCCGAGTGGTGAGGGGATCAACATAATATATCTGCTTAGCCTCATTGACACCGGAGACTTTATTAGTGAAGTTAGACATGATCCTGGCTGGGAAATCGCATTTTAGCAACTCTACAAGAATACATTTTGGGTGGTGTCGTGTAGATAACGACTACGCAACTATATCGCGACGTATTAAAGTGAAATGTGTTCCACCTTACACGTTAAACTCTGCGCTAGTTCTTCCTTCTCTCGTTTCTTTGAAATCTTATTATACTCATTGCTAATTTGTACACAAACTTTTAAATTACACAAAAGAAAATGTAAAACAAAAAGGTACTTTTCCGGCCAGCTCATCACGTTGACACTAGCCCCCTCCATTTTTTTTAATGACAGTCTTTCAATATCCGCTGAAACGCCCGTCACACGATTGCAGCAAACGACACAACACAAGTGCACGCCCTCTCAAAAGATTAATTACTTCCGGCAGTGCTCCTGTCAGCTCACCTCTACCCAATACGTTGAAAATCTCATCAAAAGTCCCCAAGTTCCGACGTCTCTGACGCACATGAGGCAACAGAGATCTCTTCCCCACCCCCCGCTTCATCTGCTTACAGCATGAGGGCCTGCAGTGGCACAGACTATCATTACCTGGTATACGTCGTGCATTCTTCATAGTGGCTATTTTTGAAAGGATAAAAAGAAGTTGTATAGTATGATGTGAAAAGTGGATAAATCATGTGTCGACATGAGCTATACTCTCTATCGAAGGACGCGTGACATGTTTTCACACAAGGAAGACGCGGCAACGTTGAAAACAACGACAAGTCCCTGGATGTGTAAGGTAACTTTCATTACCACAGCGTTCGCGACAATAGTTTATAATTGTTAAAGTATACACCAACAAAATTTTACCCTTAATCAGCTTTTTTTAAAGTCTGCAACGCAGAAGAGAAGCCATAGTCTTCAATAAAACATTCCATCTTATGAATGCAGAAAGCGTAACTGACAGCTTTAGATAATATTCTTTCGCGGAGTCATTTGTTCACTATTTTTCCCATGATTCGTTTCATTGCGGGAACATTTTTTCAGCCCTACAGCTCACTCTATTGAGGACATCGTACATTTCTCAACATTTCGGCAAAGAGTGGAACGAATACAATGTGTTATGCCTAGAAAGCTACCTGGCTTTCACGAGGGGTCGGTGGTAAAATATTGTTTAAACTGCGTTAGGTTTCAGTTTTCTTCCCGAATACTGCTGCACAATGTGCGGCTAGAATCGTACTTCAATAACAGGTCGCAAGAATGTTCAGAAAACCGCTACTTATGCTAGCATGAAAAATTAACTAAATTGCACTATTACAAGTTGCTAATGTCATGTAGGCCTAAAATTAATGTTGTAAAGCTTCTCTGAATTACCACGTCAAAGTAAATATTGTAAATCACGGCTAAACTTTTGTGGTCAAAACACACCAATGCCCAGATTGCGGCTTATGTAACATGACCGGAAAAAGCTGCCCCAAGTCCACATAGAGGTGATTTTAAAACATTCGCTTTATAAGTATTAGGGGCTTCGCTGATAGAAGAGAACTGGGAGTGGGGTTCCTAATTCACAGAAACATAGCTGGAAACATCGAGGAATACTATAAGATTAGTGAAAGGGTGGTAGGTATTGTGAATAAACTTGATAAGAGACACAAAATGAAGGTGTGTAAAGGCTTACGCGCCTACATCCAAGCCATGATGATGCTTCAGTTGAAAGCTTCAAAGTAGATGTGGAATTGGCAGTGAGTAAGGTAAAAACGCAGTATACAGTACTTAAGGGAGATTTTAATGCAAAGGTAGGGAAGAAGCAGGCTGTAGACCAGGCAGTAAGAGATTATGGCAATGGTACTAGAAACACCAGAGGAGAGCTAGTAGTAGAGCTCGCGGAACGCAATTTTTTACGGATTTTGAATACCTTCTACCAAAAACGAGAAAACGATATGTGGACATGGAGGAGTCCTAATGGCGAAAATAAGAACGAAAAAGACTTTATATTGAGTGCACAACCAGGCATCGTGCAAGATGTGGAAGTGATTGGCAAGGTACGTTGCAGTGACCATGGAATGGTACGGGCTGGCATTCGCCTAGACTTGAAGAAGGAACGACAGAAACTGATTCGTAAGAAGCCAACCAATGAGCTAGCATTGAGAGGGCAAGTAGAGGAACTCAGAGTCTCGCTTCAGAACAGCTACTCGGCTCTTAATGAGGAAACTAGCCTTAGCGTAGACACAATGAATAATAATTTGACTATAGTATCATTACGGAGCGTGCAGTGGAAATTCGAAGCTCGGTAGTTAGACAGGACACTGGCAAGCTTTCCCAGGAAACGAACAATCTCATTAGGAATCGTCAAAGCATGAAAGTATCAAGTACAACAAAAAAATAGAACTGGCAGAGTTTTCGAAGTTGATTAATAAGCGTGAAGTATCCGATGTAAGAAGGTATAACACGGAGAGAATTGAACACGCTATGAAAAACAGAGGGAGCGTCAAAGCATAAAATAGGAAACTTGTGATTGGCAAAAATTGGATGTATGTAGTAAGGGACAAAGAAGGCACAATAACTACCAATATGGATAGGATATTTAAAATAGCGGAGGCGTTTCACAGATATCTGTACGGAATAGCCGGGAAGACCACGGCCTTCATGCTATAAGAACTAGCAGTAACCTAGATGGCACCCCACCAGTATTGATAGAAGAAGTCAGAAAAGCCTTGGAAAGCATGCAAAGAGGTAAAGCTGCTGGTGAGGATGAGGTAACATCAGATCTACTGAAAGATGGAAGAGAGATTGTGTTAGAAAACCTAGCCACAATGTTTACGAGGTGTCTTCTGACGAAAAGAGTTCCAGAGTCTTGGAAAAATGCCAACATCATCTTAATACATAAGAAAGGAGATGGCAAGGACTTGAAGAATTACAGGCCAATTAGCTTGCTCTCCGTAGTATACAAGCTGTATACAAAGGTAATTGCTAACAAAGCTAAGAAAGCATTAGAGTGCAATGAACCAAAGGGACAAGCATGATTTTGAACAGGCTACTCAACAATTGACCACATTCATACTATCAATCAGGTAATAGAGAAATGTTCAGAATATAGCCAACCACTACACATAGCCTTCATAGATTACTAGAAGGCGTTTGATTCAGTAGAAATAACAGCAGTCATGCAGGCACTGCGGAATCAGGGCGTCGATGAAGCATGTATAAACATCCTGGAAGAAATCTACAGTGGATAAACTGCTACCATAGTGCTTCATAAAGACAGCAACAAAATACCAATCAAGAAGGGTGTAAGGCAGGGGGACACAATCTCCCCAATGCTATTTACCGCGTGCTTACAGGAGGTTTTCAGAGGCCTAGAATGGGAACAGTTAGGGATAAGAGTTAATGGAGAGTACCTTAGTAACCTGCGCTTCGCCGATGACATTGCATTGCTGAGTAACTCAGGGGACGAATCGCAACTCATGATTACGGAATTAGACAACAAGAGCAGAAAGGTGGGTCTTAAAATTAATCTGCAGAAAACAAAAGTTATATACAACAACCTCGGAAGAGAGCAGTGCTTCAAGATAGGTAATTGTCCACTTCAAGTTGTAAAAACTATGCCTACTTAGGGCAGGTAATAAACGCAGAGCCGAACCACGAGACTGAAGTAACTAGAAGAATAGGAATAGGGGAGGAGCACATTTGTCAAGCACTCTCAAATCATGACAGGTAGATTGCCGCTATCCCTCAAGAGGAAGGTATATAACAACTGTATCTTGACGGTACTTAGCTACGGAGCAGAAACCAGGAGACTTACAAAGAGGGTTTAGCTTAAGTTGAGGACGACGCAGCGAGCAATGGTAAGATAAATGGTAGGTGTAACCTTAACAAACAAGAGAGAGAGAAGGAGAGAGAATAAAATGAGGAAAAGGCCGGGAGGTTAACCAGAAAATGGATCAGCCGGTTTGCTACCCTGCACTAGGGTAAGGAGGAAGGAGAAAGAAAGATAGGAAAGAAAGTGAACAGGGAAGAGACCAGAGTGGATAAGGGAACAAACGGGGGTTTATAATATCATAGTTGAAATCAAGAAGTGGAAATGTACATGGGCCGGGCATGTAACGCGTAGACAGGATAACCGCTGGTGATTATGGGAACTAACTGGATTCCCAGAGAAGTCAAGAGTGTTAGGGGGAGACAGAAGGTTAGGTGGGCAGATGCGATCAAGAAGTTTGCGGGTATAAATTGGCAGCAGGAAGCACAGGACCGACTTAACTGGCGGAACATGGGAGAGGCCTTTGTCCTGTAGTGGACGTAGTCAAGCAGATGATAATGATTGTTTAAGTAAAGATTTAGATTTTAGGCCTCTGCCTCGATGTCTAAATGAACAGCCAGCGAGTGCGATCCAGAGCGCCTCCTGCACATCACCCGTAACTGCGAGAAAACTAAATAACAATAATTTGCGGTCTTTAATCTTCCATAAACACCATATGATTATGAGGGGTGACGTCGTGGAGGAGTCCGGAAATTTCGGCCACCTGGGGTTATCAACGTGCACCTAAGTCTAAGCAACCGGGTCTCAAGCATTCTCACCTTCATCAAAAAAGGGCCCTCCGCTGCCGGGATTCGATCACGTGACCTAAACGTCAGAAGCTGAGTGCCTTAGCCACTTGACCATTGCAGCGGGTAGGCAACCAAGGAAACCCGCAGGTCGCGGGATGAAATCCAGGCTGCCGCGGCCGAAATTCTTATGGAGGCGAGAATGTTGGAGGTTCATGTGCTTGGACTTAGGTGCATGTGAAAGAGCCCCAGGTGATCGAAATTTCCGGAGCCATCTACGACGTCATCTTTCATAATCATATAGCGGTGTTCGACGTTAAACACCAGTAATAACTTTTAAAAAACCAAGTATTAATTGTCAACCTGTCTACGTGCTTGCCAATGAAAATCAAAAGGAATTCACTAGTGGGAAAAGTAAAATGTTAGCTAGCTGGCACTGCTCCTCTGCAATATCCCGGACGCGTTTGCCGTTATCAATGCCAAAGCATGCCTCATCAAACATTAAGCTTGAGCATCGGCCTCCCAGGTTATCAGGGACAAGTGATGCAAATGAACATCACGAGATGACATCAACATGTGACGTCACAGTGGCGCTGAAGATCGCGAAAACTTGTGAACTCATTATGACATCTCAGCGCCGTCAAGTGACGTAACGCCACATGAGGGCGTCATCATATCGCATCGTAGCTTGGTCGAAGGTGGTGCGAACACAGAGACAGTCCAAAGGCAAGCGGTATAGGTGACTGACCTTGGTGGCAATGTGAAACAATATTACGCGCCGAAAGTTTTAAAAGTATTGGTCATAAATACAAACGTTTGTCATAAATACAGTAACTCCTGCTTCCAAAACAGTCTTGTTTTATTAAACATGAGTAATGTCTTTTTTATCGGCATCAATCTATACTTGGCAAGAACATGAACATGCATTTTTAGTTCTGCAGGCCACTTATAGCACTCAATAATTCGACGAGCTACAAAAAGACGCGCCAGAGTAAACCTTTTAATGTCCTAAAGAACGTGATACTATTGCGCAGTTCACGCGTGAAAGTCTATGATTGCTGGAGTTTAACTTCCCGCAACTACTATATAAGCATGAAGCACGCTGTGGTTGGGGTCTGAAAATGAACTACGACAAACTGGGTTTCTTTAAACGTAAACCCCGACATAAGCTGACTGGTGTTTTTCACATTTCGCCACCTTTGAAATGTGGCCGCCGCTGTGAACTACAGCCGATCCATCGTCTTCGAGTTATAGTGACGCGATACTTGCGGCTAGCTACCATGGCAGGCGAAAGCACAAATGAAAATGGGTAGCAAAGTGTCACTGTACCTTTTTTTCTCAGACCTGCTCTACATTATTCAGGAACGTTGAACTACATCACAATAACTGCATATTTATAAAGAATTCTTCCGCGAACTAAGCCGAAATTCTCAATCGCATGCGTTTTCATTGACACAAACCTGCACCGAGAATGAGGGTAGAATAATGCACGCATGCAGTGTGTATGTCTCGTCGATGGGATTCTGCTTTGGCCAGCGAAACTAAAGACAAAATGCACTAATGGGGACAGCTGTGTGCTATAGGCGATTGCTAACACCCGCACTCACCTTTGTCGAAAGAGTATTCCAAATCCAAACTTCTCGTAACCACGGCGCCGCAACAATAACAACACAGTTCTTTCACAATGACTGCAAGCTGACACGCCAAGCGCGTACCGGGATGCATGTGTAGCAGAGTAGTGCAGCACATTAAAATATTTTACAACACGTAGTATGAGTAGCGTTCCTCTTCAATATCCATTTGGTGTGGCACTAGTTCATATTTACATGTATAATCTAGCTGCCGTGACATCAACACCCACCGATGCCCCTCGCGAAAGAACACCACCCGGTGCGAGGTCAACTGTTCTTGTTTCTTCGAGTGGTCCTTGATATAGCGTGCGTGTTGCGTGTACACAACAGAGGCGGCCGCTTCCGCACCGTAGTATAGACCCATTTCATGTTTGTAAACACAGGTAGGCAGACGTCGACATTATGGGTAAGACTATAGCGACGTCCGCACGTAACGTCTCCCATAAGTGCTGAAGGCTGTGGTGTACGCCAACAAAACGACGTTGTGAGATGCCAAAAGCGTTGTGAAAGCCATAAGCGTTGAGGGCTGCAATGTGTGCCAACAAACAAAACTAAGTTTTGAGACGTGACTCACATCCAACCGCAACGCCGCTCGTGTGCATACCGTTTTTTTTTTCTTGCTGTTTGACTGGGAGCACCACATGCACCTTTGAAAACCCAACAAAAACTGTGGAAGGCTAAGCATCTTTTGCCTACCAAGACAGCGCCACCACATTTTCACGACGTAAGTCCGGTAGAATTTTTCTATTGTCATATGGGCTCCAAGCTGTATAAATTAATGACTCATTTTCGTACCTGTGATGAACCCTTGAAACAAGTATAACAGAAGTTATAGCCAATCCACTCAACGAAGTTGACACGACTAAAGAATCTGGCCTACACATTGCGCCCTCCCTAAGTAACAACAAAAAAAGAAACAGAAATGAGAAAGAAAGATTTGATTCGTGGTCGCTGTCTAGAGATGCCACAATTATGAATATTTCGAAGTTGTATGAAAGGTTCCAGCGGTTTGTTTTCAAAGGAACTCCATAAATTTCTGAGCTTCCTTTCATTCTAAGTGGATGGGTTACATTGAACGGGTTGAACAATCCTTCTAAGTCCAGCAGGCATCCAACAGACGCTACGATAACGCCGATATACAACCTCCATGAATGGTCTGCGCAATCTCTCTTGAAAGCCATTGTATGCCAGCGCAATATTGAGCGCCGTGCTTTCTTTAGCAGCCACCCCATCACGCGTAGTATGCGAACACAACAGCACCAGCAGCAACAAAGGACTCCTAACAGCGACAAAACAAAAAGGATAGCCCCGTTACTGCCATCGAGTGCTCCTTGTGCGTGTTGATAGTGCTTGATATTCTCAGTGACCTTGCACGAACTGCAAAGGAACAATGACACCTCACTGCATGAACATGGGCATGCATGTTTTTGAAAAACGACATTGGGAAACACTGCTCTAGAAATGGCTGTTTCGAAACTTTCCTTCTCAAAGCTGCTCAAGCTATGCGTATCCACTACGCATGCAAGATACTTAGTACTTTGACATCTTTCTGTTACATCTCCTAAAAAATTTTCGAAGCTCTCAAAATATTTCCACGCAACATGTACAAACCACTTTGTTTCATAGTGAAGCAATCAATGCCTTTGCCTTCATGTGAGCGAATAGTCGCCCCTGTTGGCTCGATAAAAGGTTTTCTTCTTTTTCTGTCGCTTAGGGCTCTTGTGAAGCGATGCGCACTGCTTGTTACGCAAATAGTGGTGAATTGCGCGGAAATAAGCGCTGTTGTATTTAAGACAATATAGGTCTAGCTATAACGTAGAGTAATACGCTAAGGAAGCTAGCAAGAACCTATCCACTCAATCATCAAGCATGCTGATTACTGCTGACATTGAAGTTTCTCTGGGCTGTATATGCTTTGCTTTCCTTCATGCTAAATAGTCACCTTCGAGTTGATATTCTTTCTGCCAAATGTTTCTTCATTTTCTAGAAGTTTTACTCGATTATATACGACTTTTCTTTTGAAGTTGTCAGCCGAATTGCCTTTTACAAAGTAAAGCGCAGATAAGTTCTAAACATTGGCATACCAACAGCACACTATCTTCTTCTAATATTAGGAATATTGAGCACTAAAATATTTATTTTCATATCAATTAGGCTCTCCGGCTCTACCTTCTCAACGCAGCTCACATACTGCTTACATTTTGGCGACGCTAGTACATGCTACTCTAAAAAAATCATGACAAGACCATCTGGCAAGGGCCACACACACCAGAGTGCCGAGCTTTTATAAGACGGCCGAGAGCGCACTCTGTTGAAGTAACATACTTGCCTTCTACATGAAAAGAGTCCTTCGGTAACACGTTTTTCAATAAGAACGTCGTCATTCACCCGATTTGCAGGTGCGCTCAAAATATTTCCGATGATGCAAAGGACTACACAAAGCTTAACAATAGGTATATAGCTTGGCGGGACTGCGTCGCAAAACGCTCTTTCTATGCCTGTGGGGACTCCACATGTACGCCATAGAAGGACCGCTCGTGCAAGAATGCCCCGCTTTATTCTACTGAAAGTGCCTACGAATTCGATGTGTTCCGGCAGCCATGCGCGAAACGGCTCGCGAGAGATTTACGCTGATATACTTTCGAAATAATGAACGTAGCCGTTTTACTAATGGTGCATCTCTTGCTGCGGTGATATACTGAGAGGCCTTTTCATTTTGAACGTCGAGATTGCTCTTTCTGATGTTTTTTTCTGCAACTCTCTTTGTGTTCTCCCGAATCCGAAAAACCGTTTACAGAGATCACGAAGGGGGCTGATACCTTGCGGCGCCACCTTTATCGAATTTTCCGCCTAACGGTTCTACCCTTCGCATGGCGCATCCAGCACTGATGCGTTCGCAACAAGAGCAACATATTCAGACAGAAGAGGCCTCGGCTAGATGACCAGAGTACGGCGAAAGATTTCCTCCGTGACTTTACAGATAGCTCAGCTCATGCGCACGGCATTGTTCTCCCGGGACGGGATTACCGGCAGTCCTGCTGATACATAAGCCTGGAGCGCACACAGATTCCAGCAGGTTTGTGTGCGTCTGCTTCTGGGGGAAAATCTTCGCAGACTTCAAAAGCTGTATGCAATAATGTCCGCTAAAACTCCACAAAAACAGCCTCGCAAAAAATATTCCTTTGTTGTGGTCTCCTATAACTGCTCTCGCTGTAAGATTGCTAAAAAGATCAAACAAACCGAAGCGCGAATCTGCAAATGTGATTGCAGCTTTCGTCCATATCTTTGCTTCAAAAATGCGGTGCTGTTTTTTAACACCAGAGTACAGTAGTTCACTAACCCCATTACAACCTTCAATAGATGTCCGCACTCCTGTGTTTAGAAAAAGTCATTAACAATTTTGAGTACTTGGTGCTCTACTATGGGAGAGCAGAAAGCCGTCCCGTCGAACACCCATTTGATGAGGCCGTGTTGACAACAATTCTGCCACGAACAAGTTCACGACGCTGATTTTCTCGAGACTGCTTGCCAGTGCACGAGGCGGTGCACTGTGCACGTGAATTGACTTTCGACTCTTTGTGTGATTCGGACCCATCACGAGTATATTGCTGCCGTACACTACTTCCAACATGGTCTTCGCAATTTCCCTAGTTTGTAGTCTTTTTTTTTAATATATACACCAAGAAATGTTGCCTGCTTTAGCAAGAATCACTAAACTTGAAGTGGCTCAGGTATTTTTTGTACCATTCACACTAACGTCCTGAAACGCAAGCACAAAAGCATTCATCACCTAAGTATGTCGAAGCACAAATTAAATACTACAACAGCAGACGCTTCGATTGACCCGAACTATTTTAGCCACCGGCTACCCCCCTTAATCTTAGCTTGTTAACGAGGTGTGGGGTGATTTTAAATGCGCATTTCATTCGAATTTGAAATGAGCATTTCATAGTCGCACCCACTCGCAAATCTGGCGTCGGCGGTACACCCTCACTGTGCATACTCGCGTCTCGTGCCAATTGTCGCTCTCTTCCTCCTCTCTCGCCTTGGAAGGCCGACGCAGGCAGCGGCTGCTAGTCAACACCGACTAAATTTTTTTTCATAAGATATTTTTTCACAATCCATCAATGAAGCGAGACCTCATTTCACAACCGTCATATCACTCATCGCGCATTGATCACCAGCATAAGGTTGCCATTCCGTTTTGCCGCACCAAATTCTTTTCAGCAGCCTTCTTACCGAAAACAGCCGCTGATTGGAACCACCTTCCCTCTTCCGTTGTAACAATAACAGACCCTTTGTTATTCAAGACTGCAATTTCTCAGCAATGTTTGTAACTATACGCAGTTTCCATTATCTTTGTCGTGTATGTGCTTGAATTCTTACTTATACATTTTTAGTTGATTTATGTTACCTTCGTGATTTACGCATCTGACACTTGTTTCTTTTCTTTGTCTTTTTTTTTTCTTGTCCTTATTCCTTTGTGTGTTATAAAATGTTGTACCCACCCCCTCTGTAATGCCCTACGGGCCCTGAGGGTATTCTAATAAATAAATAAATAAATAATCAAGTTTCAAGGCCGAAAGGCTGCCGCAGTGACGTCAGAGGGTGGAGGCCCAGTTACGCCGCGAACGCGGCGGAAAGCCGGTGCTTCGTTCACGTTTTCGGAGAACGAACGCTCCCGGTCTCGCAGCTGCTGCGGCTTGATTGGGCCGAATAAAAGATGTGGAAAAAAAAAGTCTTACTGAGCATGCTCATTTGGGTAACTGGGCCTCCAACCTCTGACGTCACTGCGGCAGCCTTTCGGCCTTGAAGTTTAGTCGGTGTTGTGCTAGTAAAATAACCCGGCGCAATTTCCCACGGTGAAAGCTCGAGTAAATGCGTCGTAGAGAGAGGAAAGGGCGGGGGTGTTCACGTGAATGTCGCGTACTTGAGCGTCATTTCAGCATGCATCATTGTTATTTCGTGTATCATAGTTTAATTTCTTTAATGAATGAGAAGCGCTGTCTTCAACGTCAAGCAAAAGCAAAGACGCACTTGACTGAATTCCTAACGCGCTATTCAGTGCGTATACACGTACGGGGTGACCAGTGAATCAGTGCGCAGCACGAGCAATCGGTTTTTACTCGCAGACGCTGCCTGCGTCAGCCGTACGAGGGAAAAAAAGGGGGTAGCAAGAGTTCACACGAGACGCGAAACGCAAGCATGCTCCGTGAGTGTGTTTATGGCGCTGCCGATGCCGAATTTGCGACTGTATGTGCGACTATAAAATGCTCCGCATTTAAAAGCAGGCTGCTCGCGCTGCACCACCGTTCACAAAATTCAGTCAAAGGCGTGTTTACTTGGCTTGACTTGACGTTTTGCTTGACTCGAGTAGATGCTATGGAAGCAACATTACCTTCAACCAGCCGTGGGGCAGAACCTCACAGCAGCGTCCCACCACTCGTTGAAGACAACGCTTTTCATTCATTGAATAAATAGGAATTGAAAAGACGAAATAATAAGCTTTCCTAAATCATACCCAATCACGAAACGTTGACGCTTTACTACTACCTCCTCTGCGATGCCTTTGGTCGAGTTCCCCCCCTGTGGCAAGATGCGGGTAGAAATATCTTACAGAAGTTTTTGTTGCGAAAGCTACACTGGGCGAAGTTGAGCAGTCTCACGTGGCAGTTTCGCGCAAGTGCTAGGAGCAGTGACGTCACATGGCGCACAGCTGACGTGCCAGAGAAGTGTTGAACGCTGCTGGAGTGACACTCCCGTAATATCGCGGACTGGCAAACCAATGTTCATTCATCCATCCGGGGTTTGTTCGACTGCACTTCTATTTGCAGTTCATTTCTCTGTTTGTCCGTGGTTCGACCATCAACCCATCGCTCCGTTCATCCAGGGTCCACCCATCCGTTCGTGGTCCATTCATTTTTCTTCCATCTATCCGTGGTTCATCCATCGGTTCGTTCATTCGTGGTTTGTTCATCTGTCCGTCTATTGATCCACACATCTATCCTTGGTTCGTCCGTTCGTCCATGCGTTCGTCCGTCCATCCGGGTATCATTCGTTTGTTCATTCATAGCTCACGCTACGTACACCTTAGCAGTAGCCGATGTAATCTGCTGGTACTTTCTTTTACGATGCATTCCTACATATATTCCTAATGTTTCAGCCTGCTTCTTAAACTGGCTGTCAAGCTCTTTAAGAGCACTGTTGGTCCTCAACACGCTGTCCGCTTTGTTATTCCTTCAGATCAAATCATTTGACGACAAAGAATGCACACGGCACTTTTTCAGGATATTGAAAATATTTCTCATACCACGGTAAATCAGGTACTCACACTGCTAATGCGAATTAGCTACACAAATACACAGTGGTATGAAATCAGGTACAAAGATTATACTTGTGCAAGTTTTCGGGCTTCGTAGAATCACGTTAGTTTGCTTTCTACTCGAAGTGGCAGGTCTCCGAGAAAACGAAATGAGATAACCTAGTCAGGAAAATGTATAAGCAAGGCTTAGTGTTGCCCGTGTAGACAAATATGGTCCAAATTTTAAAATTATGCTTACGCGACCCGCTCTACGAATCAATTGAAGCGCACTACATAGAACAGAGATAATGACTTTCAAAAACCAAAACGGCCAAGTACGTTCTATAAAAGCTAGACATAGGCCATCGCGGCAAGGGCAGAACACCGATTTAGTCGCGATGGTGAGAAAACAAATTGAGCTCTCATCTTTGCCCCAAAACATGCACCCAGAACATCACACCAGCAGGAGAAATACGAGGATGCTGTACTTGTAAAAAAAACATAAATACCAAGGTTGCAGCATTCGTGTATGCGGCGAGATATGTGCGCAGGTTTAGTCATGGGGGGCGACAGCGAAGGGACATGAAAAACGAGCGTTACGCTGCAAAGCCTGAAACGTGGAGGGTACGGCGGAGAAATGTCCATCGCTCTCAAGGTGGCCATCTCCGACACTGCAGTAGATTAGCCACTCGCAAGTGTAGTATGTAACAAGGAGGAAAGATTAAGCCGAAGGAGAGGGAGCTCAGCCATTTCTTCACTGGCTGGCTACTGTGTGCTGTGGAAAAGGGTGAAGGGAATAAAAGATGATAGAAAAAAATTGTTGCAAAGAGAAAAAGAGAAAATACCATAGAATAGCGAAACAGGAAAAGCGAAATTGAAGAGAATAAGACACTAAAGTCTGTCTCTGAAGCCGGTTGTCCGCAATAAGCGTAACGAAACTTTCAAAGCCTTCTGGGCCGAAAAAGGACTTGGCCAATGACCCAGAATCTTTTGTTCCGACAAAGGCTGATCATCTAGTCTATCCAGAGCTTGAATAAGTTCTTGTCTCGGTGCGTTGAAATGGGTGCACTCACATAAAAGGTGGGCGATGGTTTCTTCAAAGCTGCAGTAAGTTGTGTAGAGGAGCTGGCCATTCCAATAAAATAGAAGATAAGTGAAAGACGCAAATACGAAGGCCAAAATACAAGCAAGGAAGACGCAAATATGCACTATCACACAACAAATTAACTTAAAGAAAAAGATAAATAATCCATCTTTCTAGAAATCGGTATACCACGAAGGCCACACGTGTCTTCCTAGAGCAAGGTGAGCGCTTATTGTGCATGGTTCACCACAGTTGCAAAGATATGACCACAGCTGCAATGAATCGCAATCTCGTGCGAAGGACGGCAAGCAGCTTAATATACTTGAAGAGAACACATCAAGCTTAAAGCACTCCCGAAATTAGCATACACAGGAAAAGCACGGGTTAACAGGGCACGTGTCACAGTTCAGCCCATAAAGCAGGCTGTTCAAACACAAAACAAGGCGCACAAAACGAACGCGCAAGTATACTCAGAATAAAAGCGAACTTTCACAATTCTTACTTCTTCGTTTATGAGCAGCACTCTCTTCTTTCGGAAACGTGGCCGCAGCAGCGAAAGGAGTGACCTTCGTGCTCTCTATAAGTCATGTAAATTTAAGGCAAAGTTGAGGTGCAAGCAGTATATTCAGCGACAACTTTCTGGGGAGCACGGCCAAAGCTACGGGGGCACCTTTCGCTACAGTTTACAAGAACGTGCTGAAGTTGCCGAGTTCTGAAGACTACAAAAGATATATGGTGTATATAAGTTGCTCACCACTAGCAAGCTGAGAAACGTACGCTGTGTAGCATAGTGGTTTTCCACCGCGCATCGCGGAGTGTGAGGTCACAGGTTGGATGCCGATCTGTGCAATTTTTTCTTAGATTTTTTTTTCTTTGTAATCTCTTCGTGTATTTTTACAACACCATATCTATGAATGAATTACACCAGCGCGACGCCTGGTGGACCTCGGCATAAAACAGTTTCCTGTTAGAAAGCTGGCATTTGCGTGGCGCGGCAGCAACTACATACCTACTCTAACCAAATTATCTTCCGTCTTTGTTACCTTTATTTATACTTAGGAGACAAGCCCAAGGTTAGTTATAGAGAGGCAACACTGGTTTACATACAATTGGAAGTGCTTTATGATAGGATCCACCATGACTTTGGGAACGTATTTTCCTCTCAGATGTGACGTTGATGAAACGTTTGTTAGGAACAGAAAGGCACATGAGGCGGGACACGTTGAAGACGCTTGCACTTCGCGTCCTTGGATCGCATCTCGTCGATGTTACTCGCACGCCGCCTCTATTCTCGAACGCGATCGGTGTTCCTGACTCGCACCTCGTCGGTGTCACTGGTCTTCTACTACCGATGCTTGCGTTCGGCTTCCCAGGCTCGCGCCTCGTGGGTGTTGACTTCACTACTCGTGAACGCGATCGACTTCGCTAACCCGTGCAACTCCGGCGACATCCGGAAAACTTACGCGCACACTAGCGGGAAGCATGCCACGACGGCGTCCCGCCCGTTGGCGTGATCGCGCGGCAAGAAGCGGCACGCTGTAAACATTGTCGGCGCTGCGAGATTCTCGAAGCCCGCGCAGCACACGCACCCACTGGCTCACGGCTTCTTCTCGCCGACAGATGGAGAGAGGTGGCACGGGTCAGTTGATGCCCTCGTGAGGATAGGGCTAGAACGTTGCGAGCTGTGGGGAGAGTGAAGCGAGGGAGAGGTGACACGTGGCGAGCACGCGGCAGGCGAGGGAGAGAGACGTCACCGCGCACTGCTAGGAGGTTAGTGAACTACTTGGCACCACTCCAAAGCCTGCAACGTGGAGAGCAGCGCGGACAAAGGGACAGCGTTGCACAGGCTAGTCAAAGAGCTGCTTCGCATCTAATATTATCCTATGGAGAACTGAACCTACAGGCCAACTCGGGTAATTTTTTCAGGATAATATATCTCAGTGAAATTCACGGTGTACGTTTCTTTGCACGTTACCATCATTTATCCCAAATTAAAAGCTCGCGAGATGCTTTGATTGTTTGCAAATAATTTTAAAGATTGCCCCGAAACGGCTCACATGGCTTGCCAGAGTTATTGGCAACACTGCCTGTGTTTCGTTTCATCTTGCATGTCAATGGAAGTGACGCCGCCGATGACATCACTCTTTGGCTGCTGAAGTGTTTACTGTGCTGGCGACAAGGCGATGGTGGTGGTGATCGGCGGTGTTCTACCTTCCTGCGTGGTGTTTGGCCGGCGCTTCGCTGGTTTGGCACGCCATTTTCTGTTCTCTGTAGATGAGTGTGCGGTGGATGGTAGTTCATGTTGTGTTGTCGGTTGCACAAAGCTCTCGTACAAGACGCATAGTGTTCGCTATCATGGCTTTCTACGTGACGGGGCCCTTCGTGAGAAGTGTATCAGTGCGATCAGGTGCGACAGATGATTAGCGAGCAGAATGGCACGCGCAGTCCTATCGGGACAGCGTTCACTTTATGGTACCTTATGGGTTATAATTCATTTAGTAATCCCAGAACAGCAGGAATCTCTCGGCAACGAACATTCTCGTCGGTGTGCGCAAGTCTGCAGTCGCCACAAGTGCACCTTTGTAGCAACACCACGCTTGTTCATATAATAACAAAGCAGTGTCTAATCCTCCACAGGTAAGACTTACCATTCGTCGCCATAGTGCAGCGCCAGTTGCTCGGCTTGTTCAGTGACTGGCCGTCGGGGCCGTGGTTCGAGCAAAAAAATCACAGCATATCCTTGGAGCCAATGACGATGAGTGGATCAAAGCAACCATCAGTCCATCCGTACTTCCGTGCGCCCTTGCGTCCGTCCTTGCATCCGTCTTTCTATCCGCCTGTCCATGCGTCCATCCGCCCATCTGTACGTCTGTGTGTCCACCTCTTCCTCCATCTGTGTGTCAATCCATCTGTCCGCCGTTGCATGCACCCGAGCCACCCGCTGAGTGTTCGAGCACCGCGCTGAGTTTTCGGCAACGGTAGTGTACTTCGCAAAGGCCATTAAAACTGGTAGTTTATTAAATAATAAGTGTCTTTTCTTAGTGCGCATGTAGAATGGAAATCACAGAATTGAGCCCCATCAACTGTAGCACGAGTTATATGGCATATTCTTAAAGATCAAGAGCGTACCAGTTAATGGTCCTGAAAGTCTGACCAAGCATATTTTTCAGTTTTGTTCAAAAGATTGTTGAAATGATGGACATTTCCTGCTTAAAAATGACAATTTCATCAGTGACCACATAACAAAATGTAGTGATTACGCCTACCTCTTCTACTCATCTTCTAAGCCCGGGGGACGAGCCTGCAATTTGCTCGGCTCAACCTGGTAAAAAGAAATCAGTCTTAAAGCTGTAGAAAGAAGCGTAGACCACATTCACTATGTTTATTTCTTTAGTTCTTGAGCTTCTAATCAAGTGATGGGCGTTCAGCGTTGCCAGCGGGAACGGGTGTGAACAAACGGCAGTTCTTCCTTTTTGCTGCTAGTACCATCTACAACATCACAAAAGCAGTGGTTTACGCAAAGCCTAAGCTGTGTCGACGTAACCACGGATGGAAATCAATATCCTTTTCTTGTTTTTATATGTAATTGCACATGAATGAAAGAGGGTGAATTGGCCCAACAGCCCGTATGATTTCTAATGAAGGCACGTTAAACAGGCTACAAAATCGCCCAGAGGAACGTTCAAAGTGAGATTAGAGGGAGAAAAAGAAAGGCTAAACATTTCCTAAGTTAAGCACTAACTCATGAAAATAAAAATCAAAAGGAAAGAAAGACAATGAAGGTTGACTTGCAAAACACGTCGTCCAGATTTCAATGCTCATCCTGCTAAGAAAGTGCCTGTTTCGACCTTATATAAAGTGCTACAGTTTTCTGCAAATCTCTACCCATAATATAATTCCCAAAGTGGGAAATCTCATCCTCCAATATTCCCAAAACTTGTCGAAGCCATAATTTGCGAAAGACAGACTTCTTCAACCCCTAAACTATTTATTTTTTTACCCATGATTCTCTAAAGTATCCAAAAGTATGCAAGATTGCCGGCGGTAGTGCTGTTTTTTTTTAACGAAAAAGGTTGTTTCTTTGTATGTACTACATTGTCAATAATCATTTTCTTCGTTATCTTTGATGAACTTTGATCATATAGTTTCTCATAACTGTTTGTAGTCTAACTGTTCATATTCTATCGCCATATTGTCGAGTGTCAATAATCAATTTCATCGAGTGCATAGGTATTTCAAATCAAGTTGTTCCCTTTATATTAAAGAAACAAAGGCAATACCACAGCCATGACATCTAGAAATCAATGAACTTGTGTTCTGCAGTTTCTGAAGTAGAGTGTGAACGACAGTAAAATAAATAAAGGTTGGCAGGATGCACTGAATCCATCGGAATAATTTTGCACACTTACTTCGACCATGACATTTTCTTACCTTTAAAGGGGTGGTGCCACCAAATTTCGAGGCTATGCAAAGCTTGTTGTGGGTTTTCTCTGTATGCAAGGACTCTCCAAACGAGGAGTTGGACACAACAAACGCATAGAATATATTTTAGTTCACTTTTAAATGTGCAACTGAATGTTCACACTCGCGATCTAGGCCCATCGCTTGCGCAGCAACGCTGACGTTTCAGAATAGGAGAAGCAACGGCAGTTGTCGTGACGTCACACCAGATTTGTAGTGACGTGAGTGACCTCCACCATCTCCGAAATGAGCCTGCTGTTAGGCGCACAGAGTTTCCTAAAACTAACATATTAGGAAACTCTATGCATGGTTATCAGTGTACTAGCGTCCCTTGCACAGACACTGTGTGCATCCGGGAAGGGCACTAGGTGCATTCGCTCCTCCTTCAGCGTCTCGGTGCCTATGAAAGGCCGGCGCATCTTGCGTTGGGCGTCTTCCTCGTCCACGTTCTGAATATAATGCAAAGTAACAAAGTTGCAAATATAAACGCTTTCTTTCCCTCTGTCCACCTTTTGCCTTGCCACTGCCTTGATGCCACTGCAGCTGGCTGTCAGCGCGTTTGTTTTGCTGGCGCATATGTGGCACGTGTGTGTGGCCCCGCCTCGGTAATCTAGTGGCTAGGATACTTGGTTGCTGACCCGCAGGTCGCGGGATCAAATCCCAGCTGTGGCGGCTGCATTTCCGATGGAAGCGGAAATGTTGTAGGCCCGTGTGCTCAGATTTGAGTGCACGTTAAAAACCCCAGGTGGTCGGAATTTCTGGAGCCCTCCACTACAGCGTCTCTCATAATCATATGGTGGTTTTGACACGCTAAGCCTCACATATCGCATCACGTGTGTGTGGGAGCAAACAAAACTCAGCATGATGTACGTCACAATCTTGTGTGGTCATGTGACCAAGCCACCTATGCGTTGAGGTCACTGCCCAACTCGGCGCCACGAAACCGAAACCTAAAGTGGTCCACATAAGTAAAGCAATATTAAATCTTTAGCGAAAATACACGTATCTTGATGCGTGTATAATACTTCCTGGAGCTGAAGGAAACTTTTACAGCAAAGAACATACAATTCACGAATTTGGCAGCACCACCCCTTAAAGTGTAGCTTTGAAAGTACCCATTTACTAATTCTTAAATGCGTCACTCAGAAATATCCCTACTTGTACTTATTTACTGAAGTCAATATAGACTGGGGGGAATATTTTGGCGTTTCTTGGTCATGGCCACCCTTTAAGAGAATAGAATATTTCAAATATAAAAAGCGTTCTTGCGTAAGATCGGTCAAGGCTTTTTGCGTAAGATCAGTAAATTAATAACGCCTTTTTTTTCTGCGGACAATTTTCAGTATCGGTTTCTGGGCGCCGAATCGGTCTGTGACGTAGCAGTGCACGTGGCATGATCACGAGATCACACAAGAATGTGACGCACGTCATGCTAGTGGTCGTCTACTCTTGCACACGCGTACCACACAAGCATCTGCAAAACAAACGGGCTGCAACCTTGGTGCTTTGCCGGTTCGAACGTGGCGCAGGTCTCCAAACCTCATTCATCTCCATACAATAGGCGTGCGCACGGAAGAGGGTGAGGAGGCCACCACTGCCTTACTTTCCTTTAAGGGGGTGGGGGAGGCTGTTGCAAACACAGCTCCACACAATACCATAATAAGGAGGGGGCGCTGTGACTTAAGGGGAGGAAGGGGTGAAGTCAGCACCATACATTAACATTATAGAGAGGGGGTGCTCAGCGATGAACCTTTGCCCCCCCCCCCCGCCTTCCCTAAGCAGAAACCTGCCTTCGCCTACACTAACTATAGCTCTGGTGTGACATCATTGCAACTTCCGTTGTCCTTCCTATAGAGCTATGACAGTTCTGGACGCACTTGGGACCATTGTTCGGGGGAATGAGCATTTAGAAACTATTTGGAGGTGCATTAAAATATATTGTAAGCATTTTCTCTCTCCGACTATTCCCGTGAAGTGTCCTAGCTTACATAGAAAACCCACGAAAGGCTTGTTTTAGCCTCGGAATTTGATGGCACCACCTATTTACAGTTTACTCGTCTTAGAAGCAGAAGTGAGACTCTGACAATAAAAATGATGCTTTTTGCAAACCGTACAACTGCTAGAACATGCTTTTCCACAAAATTCAGGGAATTGCGGCTGCACAAGTTTTCATCGGGGAGCTTCCCGCAGTGACCGCTGGGAGCGCTGATGATTCGGTGTCATTCAAAAGAATTATCGGTTAAGAAGAAGGTGAAAGAAGCTGAGACCAATATGTGGACAATTGGCATGATTAAGAAGTCCGCACTAGAGATCTATCAAACTTTTAAGCAGGAAATAGCCAAGGAAAGGATCTATGATAATACTCGGGGTAGTTCTCTACTTTGTGAGGCCAGGACGGAACTATTGTGAACAAAGACATATCGGGCCAAATACGAAGGGGTAGACACAATATGCAGTGCGATTGCAGAGGAAAAAAGAAACTGCCGAACACTTAATATTGTTCTGTAAAGGGCTTCACCCTATAGTTAAGGTTGATGGCGCAGAGTTTTTCAAAGCACTGGGATTTAAGGACAGTGAGGGCAAATAGACTTTAAGCGGGTAGAATTAACTAGAAAGAGGTTATCTGATTGGTGGCTAAAGTCAAGGCCCGAGTGAAAGTTGAACCCTTCGCTGCAAAGTACGAATCCTCAACCTCACTATTTAAGAGAAAAAAATAAATCTAGTTTTTAGTTAATTAAGTATAACGGCTTGGCGGCACTAGCCACCGCCCGATCAAAAGGGTACAGCCATATCCATCTATCCTATCTATCTATTCCAGCGGTGTCTTTCTGGACGGGTAAGTTTTCAGCTACTTGTACATAAATAATGTTGATACTAAATGGAAGAAGCTAACTCGAGAATTGTCAAGCAAGTATTTAGGCAAGCAGAATACCGAGGCGAAAGGCAACATCGGTTAAGAAGAAGGTGGAGAAAACAAAGGCGATATTAATTTGGAAGATTGGAATGCTTACGGAATCATCACAGGAGGCTTACCAAACTTTCAAGAAAGATATTGCAAAAGAAAATATCTACGATAAGTCTCGATGTACTTCTATGCTGTTCTAGGCCAGAACGGGAGTATTGCGGACCGAGACGTACCGAGACAGATACGAAGGCACAGACACGGTATTTAGTACCTGTGCAGAAGAGGAAACGGCTGAACATTTAAAAATCTTCTCTAAAGGTCTCCACCCCATAGTTCAAGATAATAGCGGTGAATTTTTCAGAGCATTGGTGTTTAGGAACATTAAAGGCAAAATAGACTTTAAACGGCTATAAATAACCAAGAGGAGGCCAGCTGATTAGTGGCTGCAATCAAGGGTGGAGTGAAATTCAATCCTTGAACACATAGTGATAGTACTTGACTTTATGGCTATGTGGCGAGAGCCACCGCTCGATCTAAAGGGCATAGCCAGGTACATTCATCCATCCATCCATCCTTGAAACTGGATCTGTTCACGCACCATCAAAGTTCGGACGTTCCGTAAACCTAATACCAAGCTTACAATGGTGATTATGGGGTGCACCTAAAGTGGGGCCGTTGCAGTTCATGAAGAATGCTTCAGCTTTGGCCATCAGTGGTGATTGTTCCGTGAAGCACCCTTTGTCATCTTCATGAAGAATACTAGAAAGAAGGTGAAAGACGTGGCGCCAGGGCTGCCCGAAAGCAATCTTCCTGGGAAGGCTACAACCAATTTTCAGATGGGGATAGCGAAAACGTGACTATTATGAAGGAATAGCTATGGCAATCTGCGGCGTTTCTACATTGCAAGAGGATAAGCTCAGCTGTTCCCCCTTTTTTTTTTGTTGTCTTAGCTGCACCAGCAATCAGGCGTATAATAGTAATTGGGAAACGTGCAATCTTCACGAGTAAGCAAGAATGCAGAGAGCCAACAAATTGGGCTCAGTCTTCACGGGGGCGTGTCACGTTCTTGTATTTTATCTTCCGGCGAGCAATTTATCTGAACACGCTCACTTTGTTCCCGCCCAGCGAATACGCCGTTACATCCAACCGTTCCTTGCACTACCGGTTGGGTGGTCCGTTGTTCTAGACAAAACCTCAAAAAAAGAAAACAAAATGACAAGTCAGACGCACGAACCATCTGCTCGAAAAAAGGATGTGGCATTGCTAGGCTTATAGCTTTTTCCCCTTGTAGTAATTGCAATATTCGTGAAATGACTTTTTGAGGCAGCACAAGTTCCGGGAAAACAACATTTAGCTTCAAGTCAATATACCTCAACAAGTAAGAACTCGGTGTTGCTTCTGAAAAAATTGAAGATATATCTACTCTCCCAAGTAATATAAAGCACTGAAAGTTAAGTTAGCTATAAGAACTTTCCCAAACACCAGCTTATGAGCGAAGCTTTAATACAGGCCAGTATCTCTCTCAGTGCCGTGTGTCTGTATATATGTATGACATAAATCATATTGTGTGTGAAATAAGTGCAAGACTATTTTCTAAGAACATTCTGCTTGGTTCTACTTTCTAAGAACATTCTGCTTGGTTGTACTTTCTAAGAACATTCTGCTTGGTTCTACTTTCTAAGAAAGTAGAACCAAGCAGAAAAGAATGCAAGGTTACAGTACATACAACGGGGAACATGTGAACTCATTCTTGGTCCACTTTATCGAAGAGAGAAGCACGTTTATACGAAAAATGAGTCTAAGTAAGAGAAACATGGTTTTTATTGGTGAAATTGGGCACGTATTTGCATGCTTTGCTGCAAATGTCGTCGAAAGACGATGTCTTCTGTCGCCTTACTTTCGTGCAATATGTCGTATTTTCAACGCGGCGTAAGAAACAGTAGGCTCTTTAGAATTACTTATCTATGTATTTCCTAGTAAAGTATACCATCTACGTAATACATATGTTGTAGTGTTGCGCCCCAGATGACCGTAATATTGACTTTTTGATTCAGAATGTTACATATTTTGGGCACACAATTTTTTTCCGTTTTTGATGTTGCCGGAGTATGCATTCTACTCCAGACCACGAGATTCACCACTACACACTCAGAAAATCCTGGATGTTTGATAGCACTCAGGACTCTGTTTACACGCAGGTGTAATACGCAAATAGTTATTTCTCTTTCTCTGTTCTTCATTGGTTTTGGTAATACTAACCTTCCTACCACAAGCACTCACCTTATCCGGATAACAGGTACTCTGCTATCTTGCGTAAATGTGTTCTGTGTGGTAGCGACACTAATGCATATATGCAGCGCTACTGAAGAGCAAAACACTGAACAGATCTATGTTCCCCTCTCGTCCACAATAAGCTGCCTACAGTGAAGAACTAGATTAAAGTGGGTGGTGTGTGGGAAAACATCACCGCAGGGTCTGAGAAAACAGCTCTTCTGTAAGACATTCGGCGGATCGCATGTACCTTGCTAATCGTTATAATGCGAAGCATGCGGTGGAAAGGTTACTGTGTTGTAAATTTTTTATTGAGTGAAATGCTGCAAAGTGGCGCTGAATATATGTACAAATGTTGTACGCACCGGCGTATCTTAAATATTAAACCTTCTCGCTTTACAAGAAGTGGACCGGAGAGCGCACAGTTTTGAGTGTAAATAGATTAACGCTTGAATTAGTCATGCATTTAACGCAGGAGAGTAATCGTTCGTAAGGCCTGCACGATCTAACTTAAAGATCACTTAACGGCTTCTGCGTGAACGTGCATGGTATACATCACGGGCTATGTCTCGCATGCATGCGCGATTTCCTACATGTATGTACGTATTTCGGGAACTACGAGCGATTAATCACATCATCATTAATCGCGCCCCTAGTGGAGCGTAGTGCCGTCTCAGAGAATTGATTCCGTATTCTGCGGAAATTCGCAGTTGGAATTGTCTGAATTCATATGTGTGGAGTGAAAAAGTCAGAGTGTTTACAATTTTGAATTATGCTTAAACACATAAAAGCGATTGTAGATAAAACGCAGAACACAGAAAATAAAACCGGTTCGAAAACGGAACGTGGAGTGCAATTAGAAGAAAGCTGGAACTTCACGATTCATTCAAGAATTCTCGCCTTCAGCACGTTTCCTGTTGTTCTCAGGGATGACAGTACGGGACGTAGCTAGAGATGGGACAAAGGCCAGTAATGGCACCACACTGAACCCCGGGTTCGTGGACGCTTGTAGTTCGACGCTGTTTCACGGTATGGCTGGAATGCTCTGTGAGCTCCGTTCTGTGACCGTACTGCGGACAATAAATTCATGTAATGGTGTACGTTGATAAACGCTTCCTGTGTTTTGTTCCCGCAGTGCAACGGTGGTTTCAGAAAGCCAACGCCCTCACCCGTTATTACGGAAGTAGTGTATGCCACTGCGGGTGACGTGCTTTTAAGGCACGTTGTGCTGATTGGTGGGCAAGAGGCTTGCATTAGCGCTGCCACAGATTTGCATGCAAACTTGTGTAAGCGCCGAATTGCGTCACGTACACCGGAACAGAAGCAGAAGACAATAGTTTTACGTTATCCTGCTTCTTGACCAAAGCATTCTCCATTTATTAGAGCTAATGATGGCTGAGGTATACAAACTCATGCTTCGCTTAGTTTTGGTTTTCAAATATCAGCTGTGCGTCTTTGATGCTACAACTCCTTTAACAACGTTCAATATTTTATTTTTGCCGTAACTTGGCATATGTTGTCCGCATAGACCTCAGCTATTTTATTTTAGCCTTCTAATATTGCTTGCAAACCTGAAGACATGGCACGAGTGTGCTCGTGCCTGGCCACAGCTCACCACAACATTTCAAGCGGCATTCTGTCACAATATTTTACCACAACATTTCACGGCAACAATTCAGTTTCACCACAACATTTTGTTGCAGAGACTGTCTAGTCTGCGTCAGATACCTCCTGTCAAGAAACATACAGAATATTTAGCGATAAGGGCCTTTCGTGACCTCCCCCCACTGCGTCACCAGGGGGATTTGTGGAAACGATGTGGAATCGGCGCTTCAGTTAGCCGTTGAGCAGGGCGGCTAATGATAGATGGCGGCTTGGGCTCCCAACTGCGTTCGGGAGAACGCCATTCCATCACTTCTCTTTAACAGTCCGTGCAGGCGCCAACCGGAAGAGTAGAGGCGGAAGGGCTGAAACACGAGAGGGGAAAAGGCAAGGAAGGAGATGTCAATCTCCCCGCTTGGAATCTTTCAGCAGCCATTTTGTTTGTTCCTTTAACACCACCCAAGCAACAAGCTTCCTCACTCTTCTCCCCTTGAGTGCTGTTTGCTGCTTTCCGGATCGGTTTTCAATAGACGGCCGGTTCCTAAAAGCACCATAGTGGACACTCGTCTTGATAGGTAGCAGACGCGCGTCTCCCTTTGCTTAGTACTATTGTTTTTTTTTATTTTTTGGTGTTTTTGAGGCGAGAGTTAGGGGTGTTATTTTGGCATTGGTTCACACCAATGTCCACTATGGTGTGACAGTGTTGTTCTTTCTTTTTCGTGCAACCCAAACAATGAAGTCACCTCCACTGACGACCAGCTTACATTCAAAGGCGACATAATCGCAACATCATAGTATCGTATAGCCTTTGTATATCCACTGTCCCTGCATGTTCACTGAAATAAAAAAAATCTACAAACAACCTAATTTTAGCCCTTAAAAAAAGAAAAGTGCAGTCGTGAAGCTCCAGAAACTAAGCTCTACAGTTGTGTTTTTTTTTTGCTGAAGGAATACGCCGCTTTGCCTTCCGAATAATGAAACATAAGGGACCAGATAATCTTCTTTTTATAGCTTTCGTCTTCCTAGCTTAAATTATTAGGATCAAATCAGTTCAATAGCGCAAGCAAGAAAGATTAATGCCATACATTTTTTTTCTCCAAGAAAGAGATGGAAAGGAAGGGAGGTTAGCCACTTTTTACATCGGCTGGCTTATCAATGTTGGAAAATCGAAGTACCCCAATAATATGAAAGAAATGCTCGAAACAAATCGTACATAGAAAATGGCTGGCCCGACACACAACTCAGATTTTGGGCCCTCCAACGTAGGTGCTAGTGTGCTTAGGTGTATACTTCTGGCAAGCTTTCTTTTTTTTTTAACTGTTAAAGTGAATATCAGAAGCTACGTAGCAAGTCAAAGGTAGTTCACATCTGCTCGGCCATGCGCCTCAACAATGTCACCAACTCACAAGAAAAGCGTGTGGACTTTAAGTAGTCTCTTTAGAATATTTGCATTATTTTGACAGCTCACTTGCCCTTATAATAAAAAACTTGTGCACCGATATGTGTATTCAATATGACTCTGTCCCACCGCGGTGGTCCTGGGGCTAAGGTACTCGACAGCTGACCCACAGGTTGCGGTATTGAATCACGGCTGTGGTGGCAGCATTTTCGATGGAGGCGAAAATGCTGTAGGCCCGTGTGCTTTGATGTGGGTGCACGTTAAACAACCTCAGGTGGTCGAAATTTTCGTAGTCCTTCACTACGGCGTCGCTCATTATCATATGGTGGTTTTGTGACGTTAAACCCCACATTTCAATCAAATCAATCAATATAACTCTTAACTTTAGTCCCAAGCATTCATTACGTAGTGAATTTATTCATTACAAAGCTTATAACAACAAACCCCTTTAGATAATTGTGCCTTTTCAGTCGACCCAGGAACTCTCCATATCATAAACATGTATCTGCCACGAACATGGTACAGATTTCACCAATGCCGATGGTTCAATGAAAACGGTGAAGGAAACAGTTATCCTAAGAAATAATTGTTATCATTAAGTGGAGTGTGTCAGAAAAACAGGACTAATACGACTACTCATAAATGGTTCACTGAAAAAAGATAATGTCCAGCGAAAAAAATGGCTACAAAACGATGGCGGCAATACGAAGAACCTTAAGTACCGCCAACTATGAAGAACCAAGAGTATGAAAAAGGCAAAAACGTACGGCCGTAAGGACAGCTGGAAGCAACGCAGGGCTTACGCAAACGACGACGAGGCCTTAAAGTTACGAACGCTTGCTTTCAGTGGCAGCTGCTCTTTCTGAAGTTCGGGCACCCGTGTCATGTCTTTGACTTTTTTCCGTCTAACTCAAACCTCTCAGCACGGAGAACCAAAGTAGAGGCAGCCTATTGTGACCTAGCTAAAGCCTAGCAACATTCTAGAGCCCCAGTCACATAGCTAAAATCTAGAAGCAATATATAAGTAACTAAAATAGTTTTCAGAATAATCCAAAGTTTGAAGCCATGAGTAACTTTGTGGAAGCTTTGCAGTTTTCCTAATATTCAGAAAATAAAGAGTACTGGCGTGGAAGACAAAAATATAAGTAAAAATAGAATAGTTAGAGAGAGAATATCCAAAGAATGGATAATAGGACATTGCTCCAAATATGTGCCTATGAATTGTAATGTGCGTTAGATTAACAGTTAGCTCTTTCAAAGCCTTCAGTAACGAGGAGGACTTCAGTCACTTTTCCAGAGCCTTCACCTCCGACTAAGGACAATTGTCAGCTCCGTTTAACGCATCTATGGAGTTCTTCCTTGCACGTACTGAAAGGGGAAAGCTGACTAAAAGATGGGCGATCTGATTCTCGCTGCTACCATCGTTGCATTCTGGGCAGTTGGCCATTTCAGCGGTGTCAGTAAGGGGACTGACTGCTGCTTTTTTGTGATTGCTATTGCTTCTAAGCCTTTCATGAGGGTTGTCGTCCTGGTAGCTATATACAGAATGTTCACTGGAGTGTGAACAATGTATCACGAGGAGTTGTGAGGTGAAGCCACTATTGCCTCAGTGGCCATGAAGCGTCAATTGTACATATAAATTAGAAAAATTTGTGCATCTACATGCATTTATCAAGTCATTTTTTGCGACCTTTCAAAGCTGCACTTTATCTCGTCAAGCCTATGCCAAGTTCGATGAAGCGGAATACCCCACAGTACTAATATTTATGTCTATTTCATTCCTTTGCCCCTCCCCCTCTCGAAACATACTGGGTACTTTAACAAAAATACTAACACAATCAATCGGGTATGAAAAACGAATGTTTCATAGTCATGAGCGTCACTTGCAGCCTTACAGTACAGAAATAAAAGTCGAAAAATGAGCTATACCTCGTTATAATGATTCGCTTTTTATCGATAGTGAACGAGAGGAAAGAAAGAGCTGCAGCCTCTTTGCTCACTGCTCAAGCCTTAGGCGAATTGCTTCTGTTGCGGTCCTCACTACACGGAGCAGGAATAGAGATATGAGTTTGATTACATTTCTTTCTCTCTGTTATTTTTGTAGTTCCGGGGATTTGTTCATGTTTTTCCATTTCAATCGAGCTGGTGTTGTTACGTGTGCGACATTGTTTTTTCCCATTTAAAGATGAATGAAAGGTTCAGAAGGGCTTAAGCGGGAATGGCGAATGTTGTGCACGATATAGTATAAGTGCAAGTGCAGTAATAGGTTGCGAATCAGTTGTACTTTTTTTGTTTTTTCTGCTCTGATTAGTTGTAAAGTTTGTTTCTCACAGTTCACACGCGTTCGAGCATTCATAAAATAAAAAATAAAAATGAATAGTTTTGTGTGTAAATCCTCAATGGCATGAAAGCAGTTACCTTGTCTTGTCTCAAAAGTTACCTTGTCTCAAAGATTTTTTCAATGGCGTAAAGGTCGCCAACTATGCGGACGTCAGTGCTGCAGAACCTCTACTCACGTAAAAATACACATGTGCTCTATAATATAGCTATTTTCCAAGAACCAAACATGAACAAAGTTCCAGCAACGAACACTACAAAATGTTTTTTATTACGAATACTTGCGTATCTATGAACATTGCAGATTTTATTTCTTACATTGTGGCCTTCAGCGTACAGACACCTTTCCTGTGATGTGGTTAACTCCTTTCCTGCGAAGTTGTATTATAGCTAAGAAACGCGCTCTTATTAGTTCAGTTCTCACTACATGCGTCCCTGTCAACATTGTTCTATGTGCTATTTATGACTATCTATACTAACTGTATGCATTTTTAAAATTCGCTACTCCTGTTGTTTTGCGAGAGATAGGATCATTCCTTTACTCGGACGTTCCCGATTGTGCGATCCGGGCAAAAGCCTGATAATTCATGCTCTTTTAGAAGTCAAGTTGAGCTTACTTTGCCCTTTCTTTTAAGGTAAAAAGCTGCCCCATCCTTCCTAAGCTACTTTGGCGTGCGTATTTGAACATATAAATATATGCGTACTCTGGCGAATTTATTCTAAACTGTGACTTGAAATAGCTAAAATTCTTAAATTAGAATATTTTAGTTTGTGCCTTAGGTAGTAAAATCTTGTCATCCACTCGAGTTTTTATTCAAACCCTGCAAGTGATATCTCCATCGGATGTTGAGGTTGTGGCTTTGAGGTTGCGCTATCTTTGGCATGGGTGTGTCTCCTGCATTGGTAGGAAAACAAGCACCATGCCACCCATTGTTCGAATTTTCAATTCCGAATTCTGATACCAATATACTTATGACGTTACTGTATTTGCCAGCACTGCTGTACATATGGTAATTTACTCTCTCATGTTTCTATTTCTTTCATTTTCTACATTTTCAGATTATATACTATACACATCTTGTTTGAGTCTGCTAGCATTCGCTGCAGAAAAGCCAGACCCTCGGGAGTCCGCGCATGGAACGAGCTAAATAATGCGGCGTCACCGCCATCGAGCATGCCAAGCATTTGAGCGTGTGGAGTGTTCTGTACAATATTTTTCACAAAAGCTTCTATAATCAATAGAAGCAATTTTAGTGCAACTTAAGTTAACAGCGTTAATCAGGACGCTCGAATAGTAATGTAGAACTATGGGTGTTTCTGCGCATTTTACGTGGTTCGTAAATATAGAGACCTCACTAGAATCGTCTTGAGGCCTTGAAGAACATAATGATCGCCCCACCGCGGTGTCCTAGTGGAAACGTTACTCGGCTGCTGACCCGCAGGTCAGGGGATCAATTCCCGGCTGTGGCGGCTGCATTTACGATGGAGGCGGAAATGTTGTATGCCCGTTTGCTCAGATTTGGGTGCACGCTAAAGAACCCCAGGTGGTCGAAATTTTTGGTGCCCTCCACTATGGTGTCTCTTATATTCTTATTGATTGATTGATTGATTTGTGGGGTTTAACGTCCCAAAACCACCATATGATTATGAGAGACGCCGTAGTGAAGTGCTCCGGAAATTTTGACCACCTGGGGTTTTTTAACGTGCACCCAAATCTGAGTACACGGGCCTTCTTATAATCTTATGCTGATTTTGTGACGTTAAACCCCACATATAAATGAAGAACATAATGATTCCTAGAAATTTTTGAACGTTTAGTAACGACTTCAAGAGCCCAAGCGCTTAATGAGAACTTCAATAAGCCCCAGTTCAGCTAGCCGCTACAGACCGCTAGCTCTGATCCCTGTGTGTTCGACGCATCATCAATCGAAACGTACTTGCTCTGGGCTGTCTGGAGGGAAGGGCTGGTTAACCTCAAGCTTCCTGTCTGAAAAGACCGTGTGGCCAGGAGATTATGTCGCAGAAGTGGTAATCAAACGACCGAAGTATAAAATACCCCATCGTCCCAAATAAAAAGGCAAAGAATGCAACGTGTACAATGAGGCTCCATCGTAAAGGAAGGAATGTCACCTCAGGCGGAACGCCCGTTCTCGCGGGAATCCGGCGAGACACCATGCCACCACCGGCAAGATGAGCCTATGATGACGGTCGCGTCAACGAAGCAGCATGCACGAGACGACCACACCCTCGAGAATAATACGTTCCCCTCCGTCATACATCATAGTCAGTGTGACGTGCAAGCCGTTGGTCGACAGGGGGCAGTCACGGGAAGAATATAGAAGCGCTGTTGCTGGGCGGCCTGCACCGGTTAGAATGTTCAGATGGGGACACCTAGGGTGGCCTGAAAGAGATATGAAGAACTGGAAGCATGTCACTGCCGATGCATTCCTCCAGAACACAAAAAATATAGACGACACGAGGAAAAGAAAACATAGTCTGGGCAACCTTGCCATCAGGCCTTGCGTATATGTTGCGGTTTCATCTGCCTATATACAGCACACAGGGGGCGTTGAAAGGGCTGAACGTTGTCATGGCATCAAAACTGCATCGCAAGGCTTTCATATGCATTGAAAAACTAAATTGAATTTCATGACTTTGGCCAATGTTACAGCGAAAGCTGGCATGAGATGGCAAGAAGGACTGTTTTTTTTTTTTTGCACCGCAGTTTCCGCCGCTGCTGTTCGTAACGACTATAGTGACAAACTAAAAAATTAAGTAAAGACGCCGAGCACAGATCGATATTTGAACACTGGCTCTCTGTGTGCCAGCCAAGCGAAGCGAAGGAACCAGCGCTACCTGGTGTTCACGCTAAACACGATATTGTATGAAAAGACGGCCACGCCGCACGGGTTTATGGGTCACGTGACCCATGAACACGGAAAAGAAGCTATTTGTTTTCGTGATCTTCTCCGAGTGATGATGATTTAAATACAGATATTTATCTTGTGTCCGGAAGTGAACACCGTGATGGCGTTGAATGAGTAGCTGCACCGGTGATAACGAACACAGCTCGGACGCGAACATAGCGAGTACCCGCCAGGGAAGCCGCTGTGCGTTATTCCGTGTTTTGAAGTTTTCCACTAAGCCCCGAAGCTTCCCGAGGGAAATACACTGAAGAGGCTTTGCCTACAGAAGTGAACAAACCTGCTTGATTTGTAAGGTTTTTATTTATTAGCAGCAGGTAGCTGATTTCCGATGTATTGTTTAGATATGAGCTTTATTATGTTCATTTGACTAAGTTTGTGGTAAAAATATGTTTTTAACATCACCTAGGTGCTTTTTAGTTTAATGAGAATCGGAATGAGCAATAAGTAAAAGCACCTTTTTACCGGAAATAAAAAAAAGTTGCGGGTAAGCAGTTAAAAGCCTTCAAGACTTAAGTAACGTTTTCCCATGAGCTTGAAAGAGCTCTGTGGCTTCGGCCAAACCTATGGTGACGATAAAATTGTGATAAATTGCGCTTTCGAGTTCGTTATGCTTGCTACAAGTTTCCAGGGCACCATGCTTCCAAGTTATAGATCGGCGTATTCATTTCAGATGACTACTCATGGCATGTTGCACATTTGATATCACTAGCTTACGGATCCTTGATGCGGACTAGCAAAAATGGATAATAAGAACGTGTCGGCAATCCTTTCATATAAAACATGAGTCGATGCAGGAGCTCTCAAGTACATATATATAATGCAGTTACGTCTTGTGCTATTTGGAGCCTCGGTGGTCACGTACAGAGCCTTAGTGATTAATGACGCCTCACACATTATATATTGATTATGCTGGGGACCGTCGTCGCCCTCCCCCCCCTTTATTATGCGCCAACACCTTTCTGTGGTATATTATGAATAACACGGGACGATTGTCCATGGTTCTTTTGAGTAGTGTGCAACTATTGTGTCTGATTATTTTTCTCCTGAACAATGAATAGGAAGAGTTTCTTTTGGCGTATAGCAATATTGAACGACCAATGATTCAAAACGAAGAAAAAGAACATACCCTGTCAAAGAACATACACACAGATTGCTCGGTCCACCAGGGGGATACATTTCGCCCTAGTTTGGAAGAAATCCAGCAGATTCTGGACAACTTTTTATTTTCTTGAGTAAAATGCAATATAAACATCAGCAAACAGGTTGCCTTAGCTTCAGGTATAGGATAAGCTAGCAAGTTTGGCAAAGCAGTATAAAGTAGGACCGTGAAGTGCCAGCTCATATCTTAGACAATTTTGCATTATATACAATAATGTACAGTGGAAAACACGAATAATCACTTTAAATTTAGCAGAGATCATACGGAATAGACAGTTTCATTAGAATACCAACCACAACCGTGACTTTAAACAGTGACATTATTTGCCACTTACTGTTATGACATTATTGATAATGGCTGCGCGCAAAATATACCTATTGTAAGCCTAACCGAAGCCTCAATTCGATATAGATGTTCATGAATATACGAAGGTAAGGAGCTAATTAGATGCCGTATTCTGTGCACCGCAGATGAGAGCCAAGATGCAGTGGTAACAGAAACATACAGCGCAAGAAACATGTAAACCAATACTGCAACTCTCTTTGCAAAGAAAATCAAAGTAAATACCGTATGAACAAGAAAAGTCTTACGAAAATAAATGTCGCGGTGAACCATCACATATTATATAATGCTAATTGTATTGCTGTGAGAGTGCACTATTTCTTACTGCTAGCGAAGTCTGCCTTCAAATGCCCTTAGAAGAGTCATTGCTCATACGTGATGAATAATGGAAAACTTATGCTTCCATCACAAAAAAAAAACAAAATGATCGCATCCGATAAAATAAAATATTTCAAGAGAGACGGCAAAGTGAATGAAGAAAATAATTTCTTAATCTCCCTATTGATGGCTACTTTTTCATTTGTGCATGCCGCAGTTTCATTACTGAATTTACGAGAGAGAGCTTGAGAGAGACAGAGATGCAAGAAAAGGCATGGCGGTAGTGCAATATGATCAAACAAAATCACAGCCATGAACACCAAACTTCAAAATTCTTGTTTTGTTTAAAACATTGCAGTGGTGACAAAACGAGCAAAGGGCTGTCAAATAGAATTGGAAATGCATTTTTTTTTCTGTAGACAAAGTTGTAAATGCTGTAGTTCCAACACAAGAACTAATTCTTTGCTTTCAATTTCTATATAAACTCGGTTTTAGTTGGAGCACCACGTGGTATAACGTCTCAACGTGGACCAAAAATATTTTTATACGCGGTAATGTTTTTTCATACTATCTAGAAACCCCACCGATCTCAAATATTTTTATTTCAAAATACATCGTCACAGAGAAAGTATTCATTACTCAGACATGCATATATGCATATATAAAAAGTGTGGATAAAAATTCTAGAGGCGTTTATGACAATGACCTTGCAATACCATTATTTGTATTCGAGCACCTTACTCTAACACTTCTGCCTATTATGAAATGTAAAAATGTTATTCAAACGACCAACGCCCCCCCCCTCCCCGAATAATTTTTCTCACAAAAAACCTTGCGACGACATTAAGCGAAATGCGGAAGTCTATGAGGTGACGAAGAGGTTCTATTCACTGAAATACTTGTGTAACGCATTGCTTTCAGTATAAGAAACCAGCGAAAAATTTTGGAATACATTTGACATACCCACCAGAATGCCAAGGACGTATGGCGTGGAATCAACCGCATTCCATGCTATGCAAGTTTTGCTATATAGCAATTCAAGAAAGCAGCTCAGAGAGCGCCCAGACAACGGCAGTACACAAACGATGTACGAATGGGATGGATGGATGGATGGATGGATGGATGGATGGATGGATGGATGGATGGATGGATGGATGGATGGATGGATGGATGGATGGATGGATGGATGGATGAATGGATGCATGGACGGATGGATGGATGGATGGATGGATGGATGGATGGATGGATGGATGGACGGATGGACGGATGGACGGACGGACGGACGGATGGATAGATGGATGGATGGACGGACGGAGGGACGGACGGGATGGACGGGATGGATGGATGGATGGACGGACGGAATGGACGGGATGGATGGATGGATGGACGGATGGACGGATGGACGGACGGGTGGGTGGACGGATGGACGGATGGATGGATGGCGAGTGCATTTAAAGTGAATGGAATAAACTTCATTGTCTGGTGTGATTTCTTACTTCCTGATTTCAGCGCAGTTTTTCACGCCTAATAAATAAATAACCAGTCTAAACTGTGTAACCAATTGATTAATCAGTTTGTATCGGATACAGTAATTGCGTACTCCAAAACAGATTTCCGTGTCGCGAGCCACTCCCACGTGGGTATTGCGACGCCGAGCTCTCCAGCCAACTCACGGGCTTGGAGCCAGGTAAAACTTAGAGCTAAAAGAGAAAAACCCTGAACAAACAAAGTAACCACAAGCCATATGCACCTGTCTTCGTTACGTGCATTGTACTTGCACTCATGTTTTTTTTTATATGGCCACGCGTATACAATACTAATCAGCCCACTTGCCATCTTGTTACTTGGTGTCTCTACAGTATAGGGTTCACGCATAACTGATGCGCAACTTTTTTACTTTGCTTAGAACGCTCACTTTTCAAACATACCTTCGGAACAGAATGCATGGCATAAGAATATTAGTTGTTTTCTTTTTGTGCTGCCTGAGTAATACTCAGATTTCTGCCCAATAAACATTGACATTAATGAAATCGCTGCGCGTTTGCTGGTTCTACGAACAGCATTGACATTATCAGACACGGCTTTCTTCTTGCAGAAAACGGGGAATAAAAGCGATTTGTCAGGATCTAGAGAAAGTCACCGATAGTGGCAGAAGCCTTTGATGGGATGCCGATGCGGGGTGCGGTGAATCCGTCGCCTCGCTTTATCTCGAAAGTACCGACAAACGAAGCAACACCACCTCGCTGTGCCATTATTTTGTTGCTATCTCCTTATTTTTTCGGGATGTTCTCGCTTTTATCTTTGAACTGAGCCCACCATGGTGGTCTAGTAGCTACGGTACTCAGCTGCTGACCCGCAGGTCGTTGAATCGAATCCTGACTGCGGCGGCTGCATTCGCGATGGAGGCGGAAATGTTGAAGGCTCGTGTACTCAGATTTGGGTGCACGTAAAGAACCTCAGGTGGTCGAAATTTACAGAGCCCTCAACTATAGCGTCTCTCATAATCATATGGTGGTTTTGGGACGTTAAACCCCACATATCAAACAATATTTTTTATCTGAGAGCCCCACACTTTGTTCCGGGAACGTGTGATCGTGTTTATAAAACGCAAACACCTCACACTCACAGCAGTGCTGAAATATACTGCCAGCCTGAAGGCAGATTCTACTATGGTCTCTTCAATGTTGATAGCTTGGGAAAGAACTCTTTCATGTTCTAAGCTTTTAATTATTGAAGTGTTTACGGGTTCTCGGCGTATCTTGAAAAGAAAGATTGGGCTACCCCTCCCATTTCACTTTGTCGTTTGAGTCGATCTCTTCTATGCTCGGCCTGGTCGGTTATTTGAAAGAATGCCAGTAAATATCCCCTGTATACGTATTCTCAGCTTTATAAACTACTGAAAGTGCACCTTCTCTAACAATGCTTGAACATGGTTTTCCAAACAAGACAGCGCATATTGCGTAGCTTTAGGTTTTGCTAGGATACTGGTTCTGTAGTTGCACGATTGAGAGGCATCGTATACGGCCTCCCGACCCAACCAAGCTTACGTAGATTGCACTGCCCTTAAAAACAATTGCCACCTAAATACATTTTGCATATTCTGGTTGTTCATCATTAGCCTATTTGTTCCCCGCATCATTATGTTGTTTTTCATGAGCTGTGACCTGTGACTGTTTGTACTTCGTCTTTTGCTGCTTTCCAGCTCTCAACAATGCCTTAACTTTGTAGTGCTGATTCAATCTTTAGTCATCCTCAAAATTCGTCACAGCGACTATACGTAATTCAGTACACGCTTTGCTTTCTTTATATTCCATTATACCAGAGTTCATTGAGAGCATTCATTGGTATTGCTATTTACCAATATTCTTCTTGACAAGTAGGGTTGATCACAATCATTGTAGATATCGGAACACCCGTGAATGTTCCATCCCTTCATTGGAATGCACACCGTAAGGATAAGATTTCCAGTTGCAGCGAGCAAAAGTAGAAAACCAGAACAAAATTGTTATATTTGAAGTTCTTAACAATCATAAGTTATTCGAACCGCTTTAACTTATACCGTCTCATTGCAAAAGGCGACGCATGTAATGCAGTATTGTAAACAAATGCATTGGCTTGACTTGCAAAAACATGAATTTCACATTTCTTTCTTTTTTCTTGAGACATGCTTGGTTTTTCCTATTTAAACGACTGACTTTTGGAGTAGCAGGCATATAACATCACAGACTATTAACACCTAAAACAAACAAGTTACACTAGTGGATAAAATTGAACAATTTTCGGCGGAATGGTGCTCTTATCCACCCTTTAAGACTTTCACTCTGGCATTGTTTTTGAAAATGTTAAGGAAAAGTAAGCACATACAACTGCAGAAGGCACTCTGTGAAGTGCCTTGTGGGCGGGAACTAAGTATGGAGTCAGCTCTGAATATGTTTATCATGCATAAATTACACGTACACCTGTGCTGCTTGGAACGATGGCGATAAACTGCAAACGACATCACCCTCCGCCATTTTTCACGTGGCCGCACACTGTTCTTGTAAGCGTAAAACAAGGCGGATGCTTGAAATAAATATTGCACTCATTGGGAAAACGCTTCATTTTACATGCTCTCTTATAATGAGTTAGCTTACACAAATGAGAGGGCAGAAAGGAAGTGATTCCGTCGGTGTACAGCTTTTAGGTTGTAGCTTGGGGTACCTATTAGTATGCAAAAGGAGGGAGCCAGACACAGAAAGGCTCAGGTCTTCTCGCTAAGCAACAGGGATAAATTATGGAGCGTAGTACGCTTACATGTTACTTGAAGTGTGTTCTTTTACAATGTCAGAAGTGTTTATTTATCGAACGCACAGCGGAAGTAACCGAAATCGAGGGGTTATCAGAAACAGGGTATTCGTTCCAACGATCGCGGTTTCACAGGTTAATCACGCGTAATCAGCGACCCACCCATTAAACTTTGCACTATTCTCGATGCAGCCCCCGAAATTACTGCTTGATATGGCAAGTCCTAATATTTCTTTGCGTGAGCCTGTATTAAAACGGACGCTTCTGCAAAAAGGAAAAGACACACTTCCATGGTTCGCGACGATGTTGTTGGTCAGAAATGCTGAAAACTTGTTCATTACAACGCTGCTTTCGTGCACAAAACCGCGTTATACTTATTTCCATTAATACAGCAGTAAGATTAAGATGAACTATTGCTTTATAAAAAAAAGCAATCAATGTTTTTTTCTTAACATTCTCTCGCTGAGTAGTGGTTACGAAGCTGCATGAAAGAGTGCGATCTATTTGGACACTTTAGATTTGCTATAGAATAGGTATACGCAATATTTTTCTGCGCCTTCGCGTGCCATGCGCAAACATTTATTTACTATACTCTAGCCTCACACTGATAGCTTCTCTGCCAAGTTCTCCTGAAAGATGACTTGAAATAATAAATTACGAATTGCGTGTTGTATCTTGCCTCCTCTTTGTATTCATGGCAGTGTAGCTTCAAGCTGAGTCGTCGGAACTAAAGAAAAAGAGGGAGGGGGGTGCCTAAATCGTGTGACATATCATGTTGATTTGATCTTACTTGACGTATCTTAAAATAGTTTTGTGATCACAAGTTCATTAGGTAATAAATTTCGATTCTGAGGTCTCTTCATCTTTATATAAAAAAATTTTTCCTGGTCGATTAACAACAACGCCGTTATTGCGTGTTTTGAGAGCCACGATAAAAAATTTTGGAAGGACGTTTACTGAAATTTACACTGTGATTCCATAAAAGTATATTTTGCATCCACGAATGCGATCTATCAATAGGCGGAATTAATTATCAAAATAGAGGAGTGACGCCAAACCCGCCAGCTAGGAGACTCGAAGATAGCTTCTCTGTATGGTGCATAGAAAGCTGGCATTACCTCCTAACAGAGAAAGTCCAGTTGCATTTTGACGTTTTGTGAGGACGCTGTACTCAATTACTTTTCTGTTTGTACTTTCACCAAGCACACGTGTCTCAACAATGAGACAATGGTGCAAAGACCAGGTGATCTAAAATAAAAATGGCCATGAAAAGCCGCTTGCAAAACAATGTTCACACTGTTGAGCGAGGCTGCCTTGGGGAGCAACGGCCTCACGCGATGTCGTTTAGCCCCTCCCACGCTTCCTTCAAGAGCCAAGTGCTTAGTAAACTGCTTCAGCAGTAACTGGCCGCGCCCACATGGTGCCTATACAATGGCACCTGATGGCCTGGCCAGGCTTCACATTTCTGGGGGAGACACAATTGTTCCTGGCCACCTAATTACTATCTCGACTGTGAAAATCTTGCGCAGTGTAACTCCTTTTACACTCCCCCCCTCCCAAAAAAAGAAAATACACTTAGTGTAGAGCAATGAACTTGAGAAGCATGGCGCGACGCGGGGGATGTGTGTGGCGTGTGGACTTGCCTACACATTACTATTGGTGACACTTCTCGCAGTGAAACAAGGCCTTAAAGCAAAGTATAAATTCAGACAGTGCTTTAAATACTCGGCGACTTTTTTTGTCAGACAAAGCCTGGGAACGTGCTGAGAAATAATTATGAATCAACCAAAGGGTGTAAGGCATAAATAGATGTGATTAGGAAGAGTTTCCTACGTCCCTTGTGGCGGTATTGCTTGTCGAACGTCAACTGTGGTTGCATGGCTAGCAGTGTGTTAAAGAACAACACGGTGAAGTATAAATATTTGCTTCCATTTACGGTGGAGGTACCGTCTAGTGTTTGGAGTCTTTGTGTTTGTGAACAATTTGTGTTTGCACTTTGTTTTAATAGCAGAGGCCCGTGGGCTGTTAAGTCCTGTGGGACTGCATTATGGCCTTTTATAATACGCTAACTATACACACGAGTGCAGATAGTGATTGAAACGCCCGATATGTGTGATGAAAACTACAGACGTCTATGTTGACGAGTTGCGCAGAAATCTAAACGAAAAACTATTCACAACTAACAAACAAATCTGTCCGCATCGTAATACTTGCTTCAAGGCAAGCAGAATTTAGCATCGCTGAATGATTCACGTGCAATCGATTTCCACATTGCATGTGAACTGCGGAATGTTTAGACTTTGCAGCCATTCTCTATGATAAAAGAAGAGAAACACAAGAATTTATACTGTCCTTCTGGTTGACACAGACACACATCACAAATGGTTTTATTACAGGCGACCGCTGGTGTAGCGAAGGAGTAGCACATTTAGCCCGAGCCCCCCCCCCCTCCCCCTTCTCCTGAAAACATTTTTCGGTGTGTCAACTGAGCGAGAATGACTATATAAAAGGGTGACCACCCACCCAAGGAAAAAAATTTCTGCCTGCATCCCTGTGGATGTCCGCATCTTTCTGCTGCTTTCACGTACGTCACCTGTTGTGTTATTCTGCTACATTTAAAACTATGCGCACAAGGGGTATGTTGCTTACACGTTCTGCACGAAAATTCTCTCGTCGTGATCAATTTTCGCATAATGAAGCCTATTGTATACATCAAATAGAGTATCTTCAGGCTAGTGTAAACACAGGTGAGTGTAGAACATGACTGTGCACTGAGAAATATTGCCCCTGCAGAAAAGCAAACAACTAATGCTTGCACAAACACTGAGTCCCCACAACATCGCGTGAGGCCACTTTCCTGGAAAGTGTGTGGCATTTGTCACGCGAACAGTTTCGAGCACTTTCTGTGGACATATTCCCTGTCACAGCTCACCCTCACTTTCCCATCCTTTTTTTTTTCTCCGACAAAAGCATTTGAATCCCAGACTTTCGATCGATATTCGTTTTCACGGACGCATCCATTCGCCTTCCGAGAGCCTCGCATACAGCGCCTTAAACGGTGTGCTCTGGGAATGCTCTACTTTGCAATGCCACACTAATTAAAAGATCACACAACTGTCGGCGTCAGCGTGGTCTCATACGCGTCAAGTGGTGCTATAGCTGCCAAGTTAAAGAACATAGTCAAAGTTGCATATATGAAGACACATTAAAAACTCGACTACGTCTATGAAGACACATTTAATTTTCGTCTTATACTGATTTACAAGGTGGAGGAATAAGCCTTTCTCTCTCAAGTATTTTTTGTCGTGTGTTCGTATGCATTTTACCAAAGTCATTTCCGGAACAGAAAGGTCGTCAGTGATGTCTTGGTGTGAATGTAAGTATAAAACACGTCCGTCTTTGGAAAAAAAAAACGCACATGTCACTTCTTTCTCTGCCTCTGCCTTCTTCTGATTACGCTTTGTTTGTGAGCTTTGCTGCGAGTCAGAAACTAGGACAACCCCATTTCGTTGAAAACGGAGTGAACGAAGAAAGCGAACCGGAAAGAGAAAAGGCAGGCAGGTTAACCAGACGCACTTACGGTTAGCTAACCTACACTTGCGGATAAGGCAAGGGGAATAGAAAGACGAGAAAAAGAGAGGAAGTTAGACAATTGAGACATCCCGAAAAATGTCGCGGCACAAAACTATTCTGGAAGCGCACGTGTCAAAAAAAGGGAGACTTTGGTCTTAAGTAAGGCGATATTGCAACAACCCAAAAGGGAACGAATTCCAATAAGCTCAAATGCGTACTCGCAAAGGTCCACCAGGCCAGTTTCTGAGCAAAGAAGAAACGAAGTACTGGAGAACTTTCTAGCAAGAAAGCCAAAAAATGTGGCAACCCATCTAACCCGCAGAAGTGTACTCGGCATCGTTTTATGAGAAGCACGTCGTACACTTTATTTTCGCAAAGAGCGCTCCTCGTTCTTTCCCCTCGGTGGTGCCTCATAGCTGGCTCAGCCGAATACGCGAGGTCTCTGAATGAGCAGCCATGCGCACGCCAATAGCTCTCCTGCATTTTTCGCTTTGACTCCACATACGATCTCGCACTTTGCAGATTCGTTGAGAGCAACTCACTTTACTGTCACCCTTTTTTCCTCCCCAACACATTCATTCTCTCTCATTTTCGCGTGTCAAGTGGAGTGCTGTGATCGCGCATAAATTCAAGATATTGCAGGAATTGAAAAATTTTATTATTTTCACAAATTAAAGTTGTTGCAAATCAGTATATAGAAGGAGTTTCCGGAGTCCGAACATGAGTTGAGACCTCCCGTACATAACGAACATGACAAAAAATTTACTGTAGCATCAACAGTAAGCGAATAAAAAAGATGTAATATGCATTTTGAGAGCATGTCGCATTTATCGTTGAATACCTATTGTTTTACATGATTACTAAAGAAGATTGGCCAATCCCACGTACAGTGGAAATGAATGATATGCGATTCGCGAATGAGGAAGATGGATATATGTCACTCTAAAATTAGCATAATATTATGAGGTGAACGTGAATTATTACACTTGACTTCGATGTCATGATACTCATGCTTTCTCTTGGCAATTGAGTTTGTCGTCTATTCACGTCATGCAATCACAAATTTGGTATATCTGAAGCTAGAGAAACGGCCGCGACTGCGGTATGAGTGTAGCATGTAATCATGTTTTACATCACACGCATGTGATGACAATCATGTTTGAATCCGTCATTTACTTTTGTCATTTCTACACGTCACGTAATACCAAATTTGGTATATGTGAAGCTTGCGAAATGGCCACGAGTGCATCATGAGCATAATATATTCTCCTGTTCTTACATGACACGCATGCCACAGTTACCATGTTTGCACCAGTCATATGTCTTCAGGTTTTATTCACGTCACATAACACGAAATGTGAAGCTAGCGAAATGGTCGTGAGCGCTTCATGGGCATCGTATGCAGCCATTTTCATACATGACACGCATGCCATGATTATCATGCTTTCACGTGTTATTTACCTATGTTGTCTATTCATGCAATCATCATCATCATCATCATCGTCATCAGCCTTACTACGTCCACTGCAGGATAAAGGCCTCTCCCATAATCTGCCAGTTAACCCGGTCCTGTGCTTGCTGCTGCCAATTTATACCCGCAAACTTCTTAATCTCATCTGCCCACCTAACCTTCTGTCTCCCCCTAACCCACTTCCCTTCTCTGGTAATCCAGTTAGTTACCCTTAATGACCAGCGGTTATCCTGTCTACGCGCTACATGCCCAGCCCATGTTCATTTCCTCTTCTTTATTTCGACTATGATATCCTTAACCCCCGTTTGTCCCTTAATCCACTCTGCTCTCTTCTTGTCTTTTAAGGTTACACCTACCATTTTTCTTTCCAATGCTCGCTGCGTCGTCCTCAATTCGCGCTGAACCCTCTTTCTAAATCTCCAGGTTTCTGATCCGTAGCTAAGTACCGGCAAAATACAGCTTATATATACCTTCCTCTTGAGGGATAGTGGCAATCTACCTGTCATAATTTGAGAGTGCTTGCCGAATGTGCTCCACCCCATTCTTATTCTTCTAGTTACTTAAATCTCTTGGTTCGGCTCTGCTGTTAGTACCTGCCCTAAGTAGACGTACTCTTTTACAACTTCAAGTGCACTATTACCTATCTTGAAGCGCTGCTCCTTTCCGAGGTTGTTGTACATTACTTTCGTTTTCTGCAGATTAATTTTAAGACCCACCTTTCTGCTCTCCCTGTTCAACTCTGTATTCATGAGTTGCAATTCGTCCCCTGAGTTACTCAGCAATGCAATGTAATCGGCGAAGCGCAGGTTACTAAGGTATTCTCTATTAACTCTTATCTCTAACTGCTCCCATTCTAGGCTTCTGAAAACCTCCTGTAAGCACGCGGTTAATAGCATTGGGGAGATTGTGTCCCCCTGCCTTACACCCTTCTTGATTGGTATTCTGTTGCTTTCCTTATGAAGCACTAAGGTAGCAGTTGATCCCCTGTAGATTTCTTCCAGAATGTTTATATATACTTCATCTACGCCTTGATTCCGCAGTGTCTGCATGACGGCTAATATTTCTACTGAATCAAACGCCTTCTCGTAATCTATGAAGGCTATGTATAGTGGTTGGTTATACTCTGAGCATTTTTCTATTACCTGATTGATAGTATGAATGTGGTCAATTATTGAGTAGCCTGTTCGAAATCCTGCTTCTTTCTTTGGTTGATTGAATTCTAATGTTTTCTTTACTCTGTTAGCAATTACCATTGTAAATAGCTTGTATACTACAGAGAGCAAGCTTATCGGTCTGTAATTCTTCAAGTCCTTGTTATCTCCTTTCTTATGTATTGAGATGATGTTAGCGTTCTTCCAAGACTCTGGTACTCTTCCCGTCAGGAGACACCTCGTAAACAGGGTGGCTAGTTTTTCTAACACAATGTGTCCTCCATCTTTCAGCAGATCTGATGTTACCTGATCCTCACCAGCAGCTTTGCCTCTTTGCATGCTCTCCAAAGCTTTTCTGACTTCTTCTATTATTACTGATGGGGTGTCATCTGGGTTACTGCTAGTTCTTATAGTATTAAGGTCGTGGTTGTCTCCACTACTGTACAGATCTCTGTAAAACTCCTCCGCTATTTTAACTATCCTATCCATATTGGTAGTTATTTTGCCTTCTTTGTCCCTTAGTGCATACATCCGACTTTTGCCTATCCCAAGTTTCCTCTTCACTGCTTTGACGCTTCCTCCGTTTTTCAGAGCGTGTTCAATTCTCTCCATGTTATACCTTCTTACATAGCATACCTTACGTCTATTATTCAACTTCGAAAGCTCTGTCAGTTCTATTTTGTCTTTCGTACTTCACACTTTCATGATTTGACGCTTCTTAATTAGGTTCTGCCTTTCCTGGGAAAGCTTGCCAGTGTCCTGTCTAACTACCCTGCCTCCAACTTCCACTGCACACTCCGTAATAATACTCGTCAGATTATCATTCATTGCATCTACGCTTAGGTTGGTTTCCTCACTAAGAGCCGAGTACCTGTTCTGCAGCGACACTCTGAATTCCTGTACTTTCCCTCCCAGTGCTAGCTCATTGATTGGCTTCTTGCGTATCAGTTTCTGTCGTTCTTTCTTCAAGTCTAGGCAAATTCGAGACCGTACCATTCTATGGTCACTGCATCGTACCTTGCCAACCACTTCCACATCCTGCATGATTCCTGGGTGTACACTCATTATAAAGTCTTTTTTGTTCTTATTTTCGCCATTAGGGCTCCTCCATGTCCACTTGCGGTTTTCTCGTTTTCAGTAGAAGGTATTAAAAATCCATAAAATATTGCGTTCTGCGAATTCTACTAGGAGCTCTCCTCTGGCGTTTCTAGTACCGATGCCCTAATCTCTTACTGCCTCGTCTCCAGCCTGCTTCTTCCCTACCTTTGCATTAAAGTCGCCCATCACTTTAGTATACTGTGTTTTTACCTTACTCATTGCCGATTCCACGTCTTCATAAAAGCTTTCTACTGAAGCGTCATCATGACTGGATGTAGGCGCGTAAGTCTGTACTTCCTTCATTTTGTATCTTTTATTCAGTTTAATTACGATACCTACCACCCTTTAATTAATGCTATAGTATTACTCTATGTTGCCAGCTATGTTTTTGTCAATAAGGAACCCCACTCCCAGTTCTCTTCTGTCTGCCAAGCCCCGATAGCAAAGGACGTGCCCATTCTGCAGCACCGTATAGGCCTCCTTTGTCCTCCTAACCTCACTGAGCCCTATTATATCCCATTAAACACCCTCTAGCTCTTCGAACAGTACAGCTAGACTTCCCTCACTAGATAAGGTTCCAGCGTTAAACGTTGCCAAGTTCAGGTTCCAATGGTGGCCTGTCCGGATCCAGAGATTCTTAGCACCCTCTGCTGCGTTGCAGATCTGACTGCCGCCGTGGTCAGTTGCTTCGCAGCGGCCGGGGACTGAGGGCCGTGAGTTATTTGACGTATGCATGTGGGAGGTAGTGGCCAGATACTGCACCAGGGTGGCCAATCGTTCTCTGGTGAGGGAGTGCATTCCCGGCGGTGGTTACCGGTGAGGCCGCACCCCAGGCCTCTTAATGCAGTTCCATCAAAACGCATATTTTTTTTAATCCGGTTGAGAACTGCGCGGCACCGGGATTTGAACCACGGACCTCTTGCTACGCGGGAATGTGTACAGAGCTTATTGCCAGGGGGGGAGGCAAAGGGGCCCCACTTTGTTCATTTTCAAGGAGGGGCTCCGCCCCTTCTTGGCAGGTGAGCTTCAGCTCGGCGGCACCCGTTTAAAAAGCACTGGAGGGTATTTTTTCAGCCAATAGTGCTTTGTGCGGGGAAATTACCTCTATTCAGTTTTCCACATGATTTAATGGCAATTTATCAGTTGATAAGGCACCAGCAAAACAGAAATAAACAGATATCGTCACGAAGCTGAATGCTATTTCTCGAAACACTCACACCACGTGTCGCCACCTTGCTTAACTATTCTTCTTGGCACAGCATAGCGTTTCCAGAGGCACCTGAGCGAGACGGTATACCTGCTCGTGAAGGTTCACCTTGGTCTCTATACTTTATCCTTTTAGTTGTACATGAAGACTCGGGTGCAACGCCAAAAACATGCGTATTTTGCCTGCGTTTTTATCCAAGTACGTGTGAAAGTAAAATGTAGCATTTTCACGTCTGATGTTCTTAATGCAGTGAGTCAACTTATACTTTGTGTTGCAGCTAGAGTTATCTGATATGAGCTCGTGGTTAATTTTCATGCTAAATTATTTTTGAAAACTTGTATCTAACAAGGCAATGTCTTTAGCGCTTGGTTGGACCGGCACATTGAATAAATCCTAGAAATAGACTGTATGAATAACACATTTATATTTAGAGCACTCGAAAACATTTCTTGTAAAACAATTCTTCTGAAATCTGGCCTCGATACACTGTGATCGCCCCAAGGACACTTCTGCTGCTTGTGAGAGTTGTAATCAAACGAACTCTCGCACACAGAACACTTCAGCTATATCCCTCTCCACGTACATGCGTGTACATGTGAGCACTTACCTCCTATGAAAAGGAACTTTAAAACACTGAATGCGGAGGCATGCACAGGGTGTCACGTGTTGCTCACACCAGGCCAATATAGGTCCCTGGCTTTTTCGGGAGGTAAAAGGTGGGATGTAATCCGTTCATGGAATAAAACATCAGGGAACCTCAGCTGCCGTCATTGTTGAAAATTTGCATGGGCATAGGCACATTTGAAGATCTGGAGTTCACTCGACATCATGGCGCTCTTCTTAGATGATTCAATACACATACCACCCTGGCCTTCTTCATGGGCACAACTATGCCAAGATGTAAGAGATCGACATAACTAGCCTAAACTACTGCTCTATATGCATTACTAGCAACTCTGCTAGCCATTGTCACTGTACATTGAATGTTGATTGATTTTTCTTAATGCATGCTTCCTCCACTACACACAAAGAAAGTGTTAAATCCCTAAATAGCATTTAAACTCATTAATGTCAGTATATGTATGCCACTGACCTTGTACAGAGAGCCTGGGATAAACCACAGACAATGATGTACTATATCTCTGCAGGCTCGCTACCTACATGCCGTTAAGTAGTATGCATGCAATAAGCTTGTACAGAATGGACTATTAACAGGTATGGGCAATGAGGCAGTATATATATTGCCTAAAATGTAGAAATGGTCAAATTGGTTTGGAGAAATTGCGCACAGTATATGCACACAGCGTTACTACGTTTTACACGCCAAGGCCAGAAACCAATGACGGGGCACCTGTGTAGTTACCGATAGTGGAATTCTTGAAAATTTTCCCCAACATCGGGATGCGGCCGAATCTCACTGCGGATGTCGCACGGGCCCTTTTCGATCACGATGGAATTAGTTGACGCGAGTGCCTCTCAGGCGCACCTTGTCGCAGTCGGGAAACTTGATTCCCGTCGGACTCGGTGCTGGAGGTGGACCACGTGATATCCGTACAGCTCTCGGCACCCATGTGGCGTCACACGTTCGTGTCCGCGTCATGAATTGTGCAAACACTTACCGCGGACTCCTTCATCTCAGGCCGAAGTTCTGTGAGGAGTGTGCCGATCAAGCCGAGAGCCGTCTTTTTGAAAGGTTGAAATGAGCCCTGAAGAAAAAAAAATGCAGGTTCTAGTAAATGCCGTCACGCGATGTACTGGCTCACGGCCCACCTGTATCTTAATTAGCGCGGGAAACTACGCACAACACAATATACAGGCTAGTTTCACTTTTACTTGTGTCGACTACCACTTCTCGTGGTGCAGAGACGAGTTCGGGTAACTTTTTCTCTACAACACAGGATGCGGGCTAGTTTCATTTTGGCCGTGATGCGGCCAGTTTTCCGCTATCACTCGCCGTCACAGGACTTAAACGTGCGCGATCCTGGCAGGTGAGCTTTCGCCGCAAGTTTTCAACTTACCGCCGAGTTCTCATCTTTGGAGTTCGTTGGCGCGACACGTTGCCGCAGGTCCGACAGCTCGTTCAGCATTATGGACGAGGTGCACTTGCGCACAGGTGGTCGTGACGAAGTCCCAGCTGCTTACGGCATTTTCGCTGCGCTACCTAAAGTGTTTAAAAAGTGTTTTGTACGCGGAGTGATTACCTTGCGCTGAAACAACTGCGCAAACTTGGCAGGTCGGTGCACAGTGTTGCCCGACTTGGTTCACAGCTGTGCTCAAGTTCAGCGGTGCACACAAAGAACGACGGCCGAAACGAATGACTTGGTGCCGACACTGCGCAGCCCTTTTTCTGTTCACCAACTAACACTGACAGATGGCAAACCGCACAAGTGAACAGTTTATAGGCCGCAAACATCTTGGTAAAACACACCGTGAGTAAGGCGCCTACGTGTCGAGTTGTCTGCTTGTTCTGTGGTCTGCTCAGTTGTATCCAACGAGGTTGTATGGAACCTCTGGAGTGGCAGTCCCGGCCGCCGCCAACGGGAGCAAGTGAAGCCACCAGCGGCCATATTGCTAGAGGAAAAACAGGGTGGAACTACCTTAGACCGCAACAGAAAACGCGAGTTGCGTGCGTCGGTTTGCAGTTCTACGATAAAAAAATGAGATGGAAACCACTTTTATAGGTTAGACGAACGAATAAATGCCTCTTCTTGTTTATGGAATGAATTATTTCATGCACCCATTGTCAGCTGCACGCTTTCAGATCAATCTGTTGTCGAGGGATGCTTCGCATATTGAGCTTACTGGCTCACTATTGCGGTACAAAAGGGTAGTACTAGTATATATTGGGTGCTTTAAGAAATGTGCCTGAAGATACTCAAGATCAAGGAGAACGCGACATTCGCTCCATTCGCATTGTAATTAAAGCTAAAGTTGGAAAAGAGTGGATATTAAGTAAACTGAGAGTCACCAGTAACAGAATACGCGAGTTGCGTGCGTCGGTTTGCAGTTCTACGATAAAAAAAATGAGATGGAAACCACTTTTAGGTTAGACGAACGAATAAATGCCTCTTCTTGTTTATGGAATGAATTATTTCATGCACCCATTGTCAGCTGCACGCTTTCAGATCAATCTGTTGTCGAGGGATGCTTCGCATATTGAGCTTGCTGGCTCACTATTGTGGTACAAAAGGGTAGTACTAGTATATATTGGGTGCTTTAAGAAATGTGCCTGAAGATACTCAAGATCAAGGAGAACGCGACATTCGCTCGCCTCTTTCATATATGTGTTTGCGTGTGTGTCGGCAGATTACCAGAGAATATATATAAGGAAGTTGTAATAATTAAAGCTAAAGTTGGAAAAGAGTGGATATTAAGTAAACTGAGCGCACTTTGTCGTAATTTTTCTGGAGTGATCAAATTCTAACCAATTTACAGGCGGAACCAAAACCGAAGCACCCATGTCGCGTGCAACCGACAAACTCCAGGAGACGTACCCCAAATGTACCGTTTATAAGAGCAATTGCAGTGGCGTTAGTTATGTATAATATTTATCAACTTCCGTTGGCGACGTGTGCTGTCATGGCAAGCGCGGCCTTCAGAGCCTAGAAACGAGGTAGCTCGATGTTTTATACAAACGTCACCCACCCGATATGGCCACTTCGTCTACCGGCGTTTTGGTTTGGGTGTCGACGGCAAGATAGAACCGATTGCAAAGGTGTCTCATCTTGTTTTAGACGCAATTGCTTATTTTCGTGACTACATTATATTGAAGCTACGTCAAAAAGGTAGAAACTAACAGGCTTTGCAGATGCGCTCGGAAAGCAGGAAAAATCGAAGGTGCACTGCCAAGCCGCAGTCTGGTTGTCTGCCCCGTCTGGTTGTCGCCCCGGTAACCGTCCGTAGCCCTCCAACTATTTCTTCGAACAGCAAGTTCCCAGGTAGAATGCTGCGCACTGTCTTTAGGAAACATGTAACACGGATAATCACGACATGGAACTATTCTCTACGTTTGCGAATTCCTCGATAACATGCACTAAATTCAATATTCACTCGCAAGAAAATATGCATGCACGCCGTCAGTCTTTCTTTGTAAGACAACACCAGAAAACTTGAAAGTCAAAGGGCATTCAGACGTCCTACTAGTTCCAATGTTTGATACGTTCAGCCACAGACCGCCAGTCCTTCGTCCACAAATTTAAAACTCAGTGACAACGTCGAGTCAACGAGCATTTAAAGCTTCAAGTTACCTTCCATACAGCTATACGCATGTATTACACGCATGTGCACCTTTGATATTGTTTCCAGTTTACCAAAATACAGGAAAAAGCAGGCGATCGTCAGCGAACGAAGCGAGAATACTTACATCAAAAAAGTGATCCTAGGCGTCTTCATGATGCTATTTGTGCAGGCATACGTGACGAACGGAGTCACAATGGCCTTCTAAAATTTTGAACAGCTTTCCAAAAACATGTCACAGTCTCCAAAGGCCACTGCGAGGGTGGAGCTACGAAGCGCACTTTGTCGTCTTCTTCCGAGTCCTTCTTTTTCCAATATGGCAGCGACCGGCGTCACTTATCGGGGAATACCTCCACTCCAGAAGACATGTAGAACCTCCTTGGTTGCATCAAGCTGGCACCGTAAGTGCACGAGGTGCAGAAAAATCGTGAACCATTGCTGCACCTTTCAAAAAAAAACGAATGGCAAGTTCGATAGATTTCTAGTACGGACTTCTTAATCATGCCGATTCTCCACATATCAGTCTCGGTTTCCTTCACCTTCTTCTTAACCGACAGTTCTTTTTTGGCTTGGCCCCACGCTCTTTCCTAAGTAATTACCCGTCAATTTTCTGGTTCGCATTTTGTATCGACATGCCTCATATACAGTTAGGTAGCTGAAAGCCATCCTAGCCTAACGCTCCTCCCCCATTCCTCTCAATCGCTTCTCAATTTTTACCTTGCTGCTAGCTTCCCTGCACTCGAATGATGTCCATCCCATATCACCTTGTACTTCCCGATTTGGTGTATTCCCGTGAGCTCCTAAAGCAAGCCTACCTATTCCATGCTGCTTAATTTCTAATCTTGCTTCATGCCATGTAAAACCAAAATTGGTAATTTCAAGCTAGCCAAACGGCCGTGAGCATGAATTCAGCGTGTTACATTGTCAAGTTCTTACATGACACGCATGTCAGGCTTATCATGTTTGCACCAGACATATACTTCATCAATCATACACGTTCCTTAATACGAGACTTGGTGTATGTGAAGCGTAGTCCTGACTTACATGACATGCATGTCATGGTTTACACGTCAGGGCCTGTCACGTATGTTAGCCATGTAGTCATACCATTCCAGTTTTGCAAGATATCATGTCAACAAAACCACCGCAACAGCAGCAAGACCATGACATATACATCATGAGACTCATGACCATGATGTATATGTCATGATTATCAGCTTATTACTGATCACGTATGCTTGTCTCACAGTGATGTTATGCCATACCAATTTCGGTATAGATAACAGCGAAAAAAAAACTGGAAAGCTTAATGTCGTAGGTTCGTAGGTGGCTAGATTGATAGATGGATGGACGGACGGTCAGACGGGTGGATGGGTGGTTACGTGGACGGATGGATGGATGGATGGATGGATGGATGGATGGATGGATGGATGGATGGATGGATGGATGGATGGATGGACGGATGGATGGATGGATGGATGGATGGATGCAAGGATGGATGGACGGGTGGTTGGATGGATGGACGGGATGGGATGGCATGGTATGGGATGGGATGGTGGACGGATGCATGGACTAATGGATGGATGAATGGTTGGATGGATGAATGGATGGATGGATGGACAGGATGGACGGGATGGACGGGGTGGACGGGTGGCCAGATAGAAGGATGAATGGATGGGTGGTTGGACGGGCGGCCAGATGGATGGATGTATTGATGGATGGATGGATGGATGGATGGATGGATGCATGGATGGATGGATGAATTACTGAATGAATGAATGAATGGATGGATGGATGTATGTATGGATGGATAGGTGGATGGATGGATGGATGGATGGATGGACGGACGGATGGACGGACAGACGCACGGATGGATGGATGGATGGATGCATGGATGGATGGACGGGTGGTTGGATGGATGGACGGGATGGGATGGCATGGTATGGGATGGGATGGTGGACGGATGCATGGACTAATGGATGGATGAATGGATGGATGGATGAATAGGATGGACGGGATGGACGGGTGGCCGGATAGAAGGATGAATGGATGGGTGGTTGGACGGGTGGCCAGATGGATGGATGGATTGATGGATGGATGGATGGATGCATGGATGGATGGATGAATTACTGAATGAATGATTGATTGAATGAATGAATGAATGAATGATTGATTGAATGAATGAATGAATGAATGGATGGATGGATGGATGGAAGAATGGATGGTTGGACGGACGGACGGATGGACGGACGGACGGACGCACGGATGGATGAATGGACGTATAGATGGATGGATGGATGGACGTATGGATGGATGGATGGATGGATGGATGGATGGATGGATGGATGGATGGATGGATGGATGGATGGATGGATGGATGGATGGATGGATGAGCGGACGGCATGGTATGGCATGGGATGGGACGAGATGCATGAATGGATGGATTCGGGGCCAAGTTACCGAAGCTCACTAAGAAATGCTTCGCATTAAAAGGCAGCACTGTGCGGATGGGAACAGTTAGGGATAAGAGTTAATGGAGAGTACCTTAGTAACCTGCGCTTCGCTGATAACATTGCATTGCTGAGTAACTCAGGGGATGTATTGCACCTCATGATGACGGAGTTAGACAAAGAGAGCAGAAAGGTGGGTCTTAAAATTAGTCTGCAGAAAACGAAAGTAATGTACAACCTCGAAGAAGAGCAGCGCTTCGAGATAGGTAATAGTGCACTTCAATTTGTAGAAGACTATGTCTACTTAGGGCAGTTAATAACTGCAGAGCCAAACCACGAGATTGAAGTAACTAGAAGAATAAGAATGGGGTGGAGCACATTCGGCAAGCACTCTCAAATTATGACATGTATATTGCCACTATCCCTAAAGAAGAAGGTATATAACAGCTGTACCTTGCCGGTACTTAGCTACGGAGCAGAAACCTGGACACTTACAAAGAGGGTTCAGCTTAAATTGAGGACGACGCAGCGAGCAATGGAATGAACAATGGTAGGTGTAACCTTAAGAGACAAGAAGAGAGCAGAGTGGATCAGGGGACAAACGGGGGTTAAGGATATCATAGTTAAAATAAAGAAGAAGAAATGGACATGGGCCGGGCATGTAGCACGTAGACAGGATAACTGCTGGTCATTAAGGGTAACAAACTGGATCCCCAGAGAAGAAAAGCGGGTTAGGGGGAGACAGAAGGAAGATTGCGGGTATAAATTGGCAGCAGCAAGCACAGGACCGGGTTAACTGGTGAAACATGGGATAGGCCTTTGTCCTGCAGTGGACGTAGTCAGGCTGATGATGATGATGATGATGATGATGATGACGACTGTGTGGATAGCTCCTGCTAGCCTCGCTGCACACACATATTTTCTAGTCTCTCTATAAATGCTTTAAATTGTCTTCAAAGTAACCTATCGTGGTGCTCGAAATAACTACTCGCTTGCACCATGACGATAGTCTTAAAGCTCATGTTCTCAGATTTGGCTGCACGTTAAAAAACCCCAGGTGGTCGAAATTTCTGGAGCCGTCCACTACGGTGTCTCTCATAATCACATGGTGGTTTTGGTGCGTTGAACCCCACATATCATCATCATCGATAGTGTTGAAGTCCTCGGGCAATCAGATCCCGCGGTACGATGCGATGAGTCAGCACAGGGTGTTAAAAAAGTGAATAGTCGCTTATGCCTTTGCCTAAGACGATTCAAAGTTGAAATTCAGTTTCTGCGTTGTGGTTTCCTTCGCAGTTAGCCATGCTGGCCTTGAGTGGCATTAGGTACCTAGGTATGTGTTCTTTCCGGATGATAAGAATTGTTGGAGTTTAACGTCCTAAAATCACCTTAATAATGTCATCAGAACCGCCGTAGTGGAGCCATCTTTAAATTTCGACCGCCGTGGGTTCTCTAACGTGTATCCTAATTTAAGAACACGCGCCTCAAGCATTTTCGCTTCCACAAAAATCCGGCCTCTGTGACCGGTATTCGATCTCGCGACCTGAAGGTCAGCAGCCGAACGGCTTAGCCACCGGGACACCGTGGTGAGCACGTTATCTCCGGTGTTAGGCCAAACTAAAGTGGCACCGCGATGTCGAGCCTAAGTGACAAAAGCCGCATTTAAAATGTTTGAAAAAACTGAAGCTGTCTTGGTCACAATAATGTAAACTGTGATTTTGTCCCTACCACAACTGCATTGTGTTCTCCAATAAAATATAAGACCGGAAACACTACTTTGACACTAAGCATTCCGCCGTATAGCGCAAACACATTCAGCAGGAAGTGCGCGATTTCGAACCGTTTATCCCGGTTCGTGCAGGTGTGTTTGCAAGATTTGTAAGCAGTGGTGCAGAGAAGTACTGACGCGTAATTCTGCGAAACTACATGCGCTACGAAACAACGCTTCCACAGCGACGCGAATCGAATAGGTACGCGATACATAGGCACTAATGCTTGAATGCCCCGCTTTGTACCGTGCAGAAACGCCAATAGAATTGATGTTTTACGCCGACTACACGTCGCAGCGCTTCCGAGAGATTAGCGAAGATGGACTCTACTAAATCAACCAATGTTTTAAACCGCACCAACTGCATCCATGCGAGAGCCTCCAGAGATGGAAAAGCGTTTTTCTTTATTTTTTATTTCTTCGCGCCACAACATTTTTACGTACATTCTTGAAGTACGTTACACCGTATGTGGAGACACCGGTGAAGGCGGCCAAGCGAGTACCGATGGAACTGCCACATTTTCCGCTCGAAGACTTTGCGCCACTCCTCTGTCGGGAAGAACGGCGTTCTGTTGTATGGATCCATTGAGCTTTCGTTAAAGCCATGTTCCTCGCTTTTCTTCTATAGCATTTTTTATGTCATGAGCCGCGAGTGACACTATTGTTTCTTTTATAGCACTATCAGTTGACCACTTCCTCCCACTTTTTGTAACGTCTTCAAATCTTGTAAAAAGCACCAATCCGTGATTCTAGTTTGGGATAACAGGTATCCTAACTACAAATGATAATCAAAGTTTCAGTTCGTTTGAGCTATGAATATAGCGATGTTGAGATAATAATTAAATATTAGTTGAATGGGTATATTAAAGTAATAATAATAATAATAATAATATTATTATGTGGGGCATTACGTCCAAAAACCTTGATATCACTATAACAGGAGCCGCAGTGGAGGGTTGCAGAAATTCGGACCACCTGGTGTTCTTTACTATGTATTGACGTTGCAGAGTACACAGTCCTCTACCACTTCACTTGCTTTGAAATTCAATCGACGAGGCTAGGCTCGAACCCGGAACTTTTGGGTCAGCTGCTGAGCAACCTCGCCACTGATCCACTGCGTCAGACAATTCCTGGAAAGATTGTCACGATTGATGGATGGATAGATTATATAAGCGTCCCCTTCATAACGGGGCTGTAAGAAGTGTGGCACTAGGCTCCACGAAAAAAAAAAATCTTTCTCCTTCTTTTATGTTGCCTGACGCTTTGTCTACCTTCGTGAACTATGTATTACTGTAAAAAAGAATGTAAATTCACCGACAAATACTTTGTTCATTGCTGCAAAGTGTCCGGATTATCCCTACCATTGATTGTCTTTTTTACTGTATTTTTTATCTATCAATTTATTTTTTATGGATTTATTTTTAATAAATAAAGAAACGAGTTTCTGTCGCCAGAACAGTAAAGACCTATTACCATATTGCTGGTATCTTCTAAATACCGTTTTGTGAAAGGCTACATGCCCAAATGTACACCATGAGGAGATTTTCCACATTAGGTTAGAACATGTTCTGTCGTATGCCTCTTTGCTTGCTCGTTCCTCTGATCTGGCTCCTACGACCTACGGTGGATTGGCCGAGCAGTCCGTTGTTAATGTGAGTGATAAAAATTGAGGCCAGTTGAAAGGAAAAGAAATGTTATTTCCTTTTCACTAGGACCTGGTAATTTTTAGAGACATGAAGAAAAATTTAAAAAAAGATCCCAGAGCCCAGAGCACGTGCATTACTCTTTGTTACTAAATCTCCCTTTATAACTACACGTTCTATACGAGTGAACACGGTATTGCTTCTCACTGCGAAATTCTTCGCCTTAAACTTTTGTAGAGCATCTCTCTTGATTTTATCATCGCCCTTTCGGTAGTTAATCAGCGCCAGTTTTTCCTCTCTCGTTAGCATCCACTAAACGCGCACCTATAAAGAGAGGAGGCCATCAACTGGAAGAAGTTCAAAGTGGAATTTATTTCAGCTTAAAAAATTCTATGCATCTCGATCAAGTTAATCATGACGAGACAATAACGAGTCAAGACGAGACATTAATGCGTGACATTACCCTTTCGCGCACGTAATTGAGTCACAACGTGTGCGTACAGTATGAATGAATGAATGAATGCATGAACGAATGAATGAATGATTGAATGAATGAATGAATGAATTAATGAATGAATTAATGAATAAATGAACTTTATTTAAAGTCTGGCAGTTTTACTGGGACAGGTGGGGGAAGAGAAGAAAAACCCCTGTCCCTTCCCTTTCTCGGTCGATTATTGAGCTGGTGGTGACTATAAAATTTGTTTTTGCCGTCGGGCTGCCGCACACTACGCCCTCCACTCCGAAGTAGCAGCTCGTTGTTGTGTTGCCGTTTCGCCGCTGCTTCCCGAGCTCTCGCTTTCGGTGTTGCCTTCCTTCTGCGTAGATGGTGAACCGCCGCAGCCCTTACGCTCCCCTCCAGAGTAGCAGCTTGTTGTCAGCGTTGCCGCTTCGCTTTTCGTGGGTGAAAGCAATTTCACGATCGTTTTTTTTTCTATATGGCAGAAAGAGAACGTGTGGTCTGGAACGCGCTTGCCCATCGTCGCTATCAGCATCACTGTCATCTCCATGGTGTATTGTGGGTACACTGAGGGCTGTACTGTGGTGGCCGAAAATCACGGCTTATCCGCGAAGTCAATGATAACAAGTGGGTGAAGCAAGGGGATCGTTCGGTGTTGCTGAAAGTCACCCGTGATGTTGACTGCTCAATCACGTATAGTAGGGACGAAGCGGTGCGCATTTATATACACTCTTTAGCGATCACAAATGGTATGTTGTGTTTAGTTGTGAATCTCGGCTTGCCTTCATTATTACTGCATCATGGTGTTGGATATAAAGCCTGAAGTTGACAAAGACGAGGTCTGCGCACGTTTCCCCGAAGAGTTTCGGTTGTTTAAAGTCGTACGAAATGTATCGTAGAGCACGTAGAGAGGTCGTGTACTGTCCGAGCCAGGCGTCCATGATTATCCACGTCATCATCTTCATCGTGATCGTCATAGCGTACAGTGGGTATATTGCATGTACCGTGCCATGATGGCAGAAAAAGAATGTGTGGTCTGGAACGTACACGCTTGTTCTTCATCGCCATCAGCGTGATCGTCATGGCGTGTCACGACGGTTAGTGGGCCTTGCTTGACCTTAAGGACCTCCGCACAATAAAGTGGGCTGCCCAAGGATAACGTTCTGCAGTAGGCTTAATCGCAGTCCTACGAAATACACTGAAAATGTTATTTTTTATTTGTAAGCATTTTTGCGTTAGCGTAAAACCAGGCTACTGCATCCGTAAGCATTACATGCTCGTTGGGTGGGCAACCTGTCTGGCCGAGATGAATCAGTCAAGTACAAATTTGTCATTGTGGAAAGTTCGAAAATTCTGCACCTTTGCTCGCAAATATTCCTTGCAGCGTCGTAATTTTGAATCAGTTGCCGTTTCAAAATTTTTCCTTCAGAAACATTATGCAAAAAAAGAACATATTGATAACCGTGGTGCCACGAAGCGTCACACAATGTCAATAGCTTCATCCGGCAGCACAGTATTCTTTAATGTCATTAGCTTATACAGAAATATTGTACATGCTAAAAAAGCTATAACACACCACGAAAGAAGCAGACTTCAAGCGAAGCGTGCACAGCCAATATTGAGCGAAAGACCCAAAACCAGCTTTAAAAGCTGAGAGAGCTAAAGAGCGCACAGACATATTAGAATGGGAATGTCTTTTCCTACGTCGAAGATTAATCTCGTTTTCCGAAAACCTATTGCCGTAATGCATTCCTTTAGCTGCTTACGCGGATAATCGAACGTCTCAGAATTCTTCTACCAGAAATTGAAGTAAGTATACAATGAAAAGCGTATACAACCCGCACAGCGTCATCAAGTGTGTGGGAAAAGACCTTAAATTGTCTGCAACAGACTCACCCACTCCGAGACCGTGTTTCAGAGCTGCCCTGATGTTTTCTTCCGCAGTACACACAAAAAAGAAACATTAATCGTTGATTAGCGCACAAACTGAAAACACACAAAAAGTTTTCCATTTCCTCTACCCAACGATGAATAAGTTCCAACTCGGCCACCTTAAAGTTCTCCTTTAAGAAAAACTGAATGAGAGATAGGAAAATGACGTATTCGTACAAACGCACACAGTGATATATCTATATCAAAAAAAAAACAGACGTCAGAAAATGCACTGCGCAGCTTCTGCCTTATTCTTGTGACGCAATTTTTTTCTTTTCTTTGCACGAGGATAAGTAGCTTTATTCACAATAACCCAAATGGGTGGATCAGCAGAAGGTAAGGGTAATATCATTGCAACCACATTTAAGATGACCCTTGCTGCTTTGGTGTACTATCCTGGTCTTTAACGTGTTCTTTGGGAAGTTTTGTTAGCCAACTTATGGTTTTTAATTTTTTTTTGAACATTAAAATTTATAGAGTCTAGGCCTTTCATGTGTCTTCAAGCTGTTATGCATAAAAAGATTGAAAGAATACAAAACGGGCCATAAATCATAATATTCATGCCAGCTCAATTTAAAAAAAGTATATATATATATACAGCGTTTTCTTACAATCAAAGGTATATTTGCATTATTGGCTTCTGTGCGCGGGTATACAATGAACAATTTTGAAAGCTTTTTGGCTAGAAATCTCTTGCCTGTTAACTTGTACAATAATATCAATTACTTCTTGAAGGTCAGACGAGCGAGAAAATGGGATAAAGATAAACAGAGAACACAAGGTCTTGTTTACCCAAACAAAATTCAAAAATTGAGCGCCTATATTTTTGCAAGGCAACCAAATTATCCGGCGTACATGCACCTTCTTCCCCGTGTTCATCTCTTCCGCTTTCTTCAAAGGTTAAGCTGCATAAGCCGAGAAGGATTTCTTTTCTGCGCTGCTTTGCGCCGCCAGTAAAAGCCCATTTCTATGTTAGTTGGATTTTTAGCTTAGATGGTTTCTACAAGTACTTTATAGAACATTGCGCTGTCAGTCTTTTAAAAAGGTGTTGCACGCAGTTCAGGGTGCTTGCCTTTAGATGACCACCGACAGAACACGCCTCTTCCCCGGTGGTATTCGTGAACCAGGAAATTTCCAGGAACCGCTCAGCATCTCAGTTCAGCGAGTTCAAGTGGCAGAGTATTTTTTACAGATTTCTCAAGAACAAGGTGCCGTCGGTTTAATTGAAAGGCGTTGAGAAGATTGGCAGTCAGTGCCCTAGTCTGTCGTGTTTCTGCTCTCGTATACCCGCGCTCTTTTTTTATTGTTTTTTAACAGTGAAAATGCGGAAAAACCGCGATCATGTAATTCACAATAATGACTATCTTAGAGTACAGTACTAATGCGTAACACAGGCCGGAATTCCAAAATAAAGGTGCGGTGAAATTGTGCAAAAAACAACAATGTGGCAAACAAGTGATATCTTTATTACCTCAAGGGGACTTTCGTGTGCCTGTGAAATACGGGAGCGTGGAGCAGGAATTCTCGACGCGGGAGTTTCTTTGATATGAACAGCAGTCCCGTATATGAAAAGGTGCGCTCAATGACGAACTGCTTATGAGGTCAAGCCAAGGAGGTTTGAAGAAATTGCTGGAGTGGAAGCTCCCGCAGTGCTTTACCAGCAGCAGTCTAGCCAGCTTTTGCCCTCCAAAGATCTAAAAAACATGCTTTTTTAAGATGCGGAAGCGTCTTATACTCGCGCCTTGTAGTGCGCCGTCCGCGCCGTCCGCACCGCTTCTCGAACATTCGACAGCTGACGCGCGCGCATGCGCCGTCGCACCGTCGCCCACTCTTCCACCATCTGTGCATCCCTTCCTCCTCTACACACCGCGCGTGCTTCACTCCTCCACCATCTGTGCACCCTTCCTCCTCTACACACCGCGTTCGACATCTACAATTCTCCTGATTCTCCAGTGGACGCGCATGTGGCGTCGCGCTTCGAGAACATTCAACAGCTGACAGTGCATGCGCCGTCGAGCTGTATATATACTCAAGGTCGGCGCTCGCTCGCTCAGTTGCCGCTCGTCGGTTGGTTTGTACGGCGCGTCGACGTCCAAGGTCGCGGTGAAATGAATTCCAACGAATCCACAAACACAATGATCGACGTCCCTTCGACCAGCGCCGCCCTTTCGCATGCGTGTGTACGTGTTCACTCATTTAACACCCCCTCCTACAACCACCTTAACCAATTTAGCCATCGACCCAAGTAAGTCGCAATTTAACACCCCATTTCACAACCACGTTAACCAATTTAGCCATCGACCCAAGTAAGTCGCACTTTAACACCCCGTTAACCAATTATATGCTCCGCATCCTCCTCAGTGTTCCCCCGAGGGAAGCTGCGGGCAATTTTTTTTTCTGGTGGGGCCCACTTAGAGATCAAGTGGCTTTGATTTGTTGTTCTAAAGGCTACGGTAATTTTAAATTAAAAGACAATTGTTTCCGAAGAAATATTCTGCAGAGGCTAGTAGCGGTGACATAATCTCCAATGAAATTTGCCTTGAATTCGAGGCTTACCAAAGAAAACTAGCAACGCAAGGACGCACTTCGAACACTATGTGGCCCTAAAAGGTTGCCACGTTACACTCGGTAGACGTGCGAGGAAAACGCTCCTTCTAATTCGCCTACTGTCAACAGCTCATCATGCCCCTAGTAAGATGGCAGCTGCAGCCGCCATCTTATGGTTGGCACGGCTTCACTTGTGGGCAAGAATTTCCACTCCAGCAACTTTTCATAACCTTCTTATTCATTCCTAGGTTAGACTCGTCAATCTTACAGAATCCCACCGCGGAGCTTCAAATATATATGGGATAATAAATACCAATACGTGTTCACCACGTGCCATATTAGGAATCAAGTAGTAGTAAGACGCAGATCATAAAACGCTTTAACAACAGTGAAACTGAGTTTGAACACTGTAATAATTTGTCCAGATGTTTTGGAAATCCGGATATATGACTATCGCATTCGTGAAGATTATAGGTGGTGTCATTTGGAAGACTTTCAGTGTTGTTGTATTTGAACAAGCGATCAAGCACTGCTGTTACACCAACGTGTGACCTCAACATTTCTCGACGGCGGCCTCATGAAATGTGAGCACCACGGAACGGTTTCTTGCTCTCCCATAGTTGAGTACCAAGTACTCTATATCGTTAGCAACTTTTTCCAAACACTGTAGTGCTCGCTTGTGACCACCAGCCCGGGCCTGGCCCAAGCGTCATTTTAGGCCTAAAAGGACGCCAGGGCCAGGCCTGGGCTGGTGGTCACAAGCGAGCACTACAGTGTTTGGAAAAAGTTGCTAACGATATAGAGTACTCTGTACTCAACTATGGGATGAAGCTCCTTCTAGTCTAACCTTGTCCTGCGTCAGGGGTAAAGTGCAGTATCATACACAGTGACGGGCAGATAGACATACAGAGAGACGGACAGATGGATGAACTACTAGTCTCTGCGCTCTATTTCTTCGAAACAACTATCTTTTAATTTGCAATGGACGTAGCCTTTAGACTAACAAATCAAAGCCACCTGGTGTCTTAGTGGATACCACCAGAAAATAGCATGTTTCTGAAATTTGTGGAAGACAAAAGCTGGCTTCACTACGGCTGGCAAGGCATTGCGGAAGCTTCCACTCCAGCAATTGTATTCAAACCTCCTCGGGTCAATCTCACTCGCTTGACGTTTGAAGGAAATCAGGGAGCAAGGCCTGCTCGAAAAATTTTGTAATTTACTTTTGAGTCTACTTTAACCTATTAGCGCCCTACTCTGAGCTTATTGGTAGAAATTCGGGGTAAATGTAGTTGTGCTCCCCTTAAGAACAGGATAAAAACGTGTCCTACCCGTTCTCAGATTTTTAGAAAGAGCGTGAATAACCATACGACAAAACCAGTTCTTTTATCATTACCCAAGCTTCAAATTTTTGCATACTATTTTTATCATTATTTGAACTTCAGTTTTTTGCATACAGGTAAATATTGTTAAGAATCACAACGGTACATTTAATTTTTTCTGAAGCATAAACAAAAGGGGACTTTATAAAGAGGAGCTGAACTAATACAGAAACGAAAATTCTTTCAATCCGACACCCTGGAACGTGTTAGTGACACTTTCCTACGTAATTTACCAAAACAATTTCGGGATGAATACGTCGTTACTGGTGTCCAAGTGGACTACCACATAAAATACCAATTGTTGAAATAAGGAAACACATATTGCTGATTTCCCTACCACAGACCTTTTTTGAGCATGGTTTGATTAATGTTTCTTGTGGATTTGAAACCAGGGCAAGTTCATAGTCTTTGAAATTAGAGTGAGTTCTCGATAGCAAGGAAGGAGGCTGTTCAAATAATGTCTGTGACTCGGAGGCACTCTTTGTCTTTACGGTGTACTGCGATAGTGTATTGCTCTCCCATACTGAAGCACATCGTACTCTAACCCCGGTATTCAGAAACGTTGCTTTACTTGACTTGTCACCGACTTCAATGCAGCACAAATGTGTTTCGAACGCGCTGTCTTTAGGCGGTGCGAAGACAGCACAAACGCACAGACGCGTTCCAAACGCGCTGCATTGAAGGTGGTTTCAAGTGAAGTTCAAGTCAAATTAAGGAGAGTTCCTGAATACAGAGGTAAATAAATCATCGAACATTTCCTCCAAACACAGCTTAACCTTGTGTATCGTTCGCAGACATGAAAGTCGTTAATGCCCGCTTATCATGGTATGGCTGTTCTATGGTAGAGTGCATGTAGTGCCCTAAAGCGCTCACTAGTTATTCTGAACACATCAACACACCAAGAATGGCAAGAAGTCAAGGACATGAAAGGCAAATATTTGTAGTACGTGGAAATGCCGAAATGTCTTGCAAACAGCTGCCAGGAAAGGTTGCTTAAGCTGGTTGCCGGGTGAATAAGAAGCGACCTCGGAACCCTTTCTGCAATAAATTCGAAGGAATGTGGTAACCATCTATCACGCAGTGTCGTAGTCCGCATCCTTTTACGGAAGGTGCGCGCCACTTTATCCTCAGAGGCCACTCCTTTTAGCCCCGAGGCGCCTTAGCGTTTCGGCTTGTCGGCGTGTGTTGCCGTCGTCGCGATCGAACATAAATAGGTGTAGACCAGAAAATGCTTGTAAGTGCCGTGATGCGCCACTGGTCCCCACGATGCATATTATGACCTAAAGATTCGTCTTCACAGCATAAAACATTATTTTGGCTTGGCAGTGCTGTCCAAATCCCCGACAAAATTTGCCGAGGCACTAAAGTATTTGGTCTAAAACCGGAGATAGAACCGGGGCTGTTTACTTTAAATTCTTGTATTTCAAGTGCCACAAAGAATTTCGAAATATGTTTTCAAACAATAACGCCTGCTTCGAAACAGCTTTCTCTACGGGCCCCGGTTTCAGGCTGGGCATCACGAGTGCCTCATTAAAGCAATATATCTCGAGGTAGTGAGCCGAGTCACCTCAGGCAGGCCTTCCTTCTTCCATTTTCGATGGAGGTGAATATGATGTAGGCCGGTGTGCTCAGATTTGGGGACACGTTAAAGAGTTCCGGCTGGTGAAAATTTCCGGAGGCATCCATTACGGCGTCTCCTATAATCAAATGGTGAGTTTGGGACGATAAACCACACATATCAATCAATCATTTGGTAATCGAAGGTGGCTTGAACAAAACAAAAAAATACAGACATATTAAACAAATAAGAAATTAATGAATCAGTGAAATGTTTAGTTCTTTCTATATTTTCCCACGAACAGCAATTTTGCCATCAAAAACACCGGTGAACAGCGCTGTTTCGCCTCTCGCAGATGTCACGTCAGTGTAGAGCTGAAACCCCTTTCCCTACTTGATTCCACTTTTCCCAGTTTGGTACGCACCTCCCTATGTGCACGCCGTTAGCCCTCCCCAGTGTTGAGCTCTGCAACTTCCCATCTAATCTCGCACTATTCAGAATCGTCAGGAACAATCAACTCTACGGGAACTTTTCTTTTGTCCACCACATCCTCGGTCTTCTTCCTTTACGTGTGTAAAGTAGGTTGAAAACACATACCTAGCGTTTATTGTTTCAATGCTTTGCACTTTTTACAGCAAAAGCTGTTGTTGTTGTTGGTCATCTATTGGTAGTGGCGCATACCCACTGTGGGGGATTGGCCAAGAATCGAGTGGTTTTAAAAATTACTGTTCAAATTTGGAATAATGGAGGTATAACAGAAAGATTATCGATAGCCTAGGAAAGTGTAGTGCTTAATGTAATGCATACAAATATTTACATAAACGAGTTTATTCTTAGAATAGAGCAATATTTTGATTTCATACGTATATAATTATGTGGAAGTGTTAGGATATTGAAACTGGGTAATTAGTTAACCTATTAGTTTCAGCAATATAGTCCCGGACGGCCGCGCATACTGTCGCATTAGAGAAACCAGAAATGGAAGCTCCAAAAGACAAAATGACAGGCACAGAGAAGTCTATACCAATACCACGTAAAGGTATTTGTAAAATGGTTTTTCGTTATGTGTTAAACTGCCTGCAGGTCAAAAAGAAATGATATATTGTTTCCAGTTCATCACAGAACGCGCACAGTGGCGAAGGTGCCTGAGCAGACCTGTGTTCATAGAAATTTAGATTCGGTACCCGGCAACGCAGCCTAGTGATAGCTACTTCTTGTTTACGAGTGCGGCAAAAGTCTCTTCGCCAGGGATATGATAAATGGTGATAGTCCGTAGAGTTTGTTAGTGCTGAACCTCTAAAGACTTCTATAAGCGTACGTCTGCGGAATCAAGCAGCAGTCACATAAGCGGATGATGGACAGTGCGGTAGAATCAGTTCGCTGATTGACGACTTACCCCCAAATGCAGAGATGTTACTTGACTCGTACTTGACTCGTTCATGACTCAAGACCGTCTTGCCGGTCGCCATAAATTGTTCTCGAACTTGCGGATGACTTGAAGGCGACTTGGCTCGGTCGAAGTCAGGACAAGTTTCAAGTCAGCTGCGGGGCTTGCTTGAAAGCGACTTGACGTGTTATTCCAACATGGCCACCTCTCGAATGAACGTCGCGTGAAAGGTGGCCGCTTTTGAGTTTGCTTGCCTCGCCATAAGCGTAGCATTTTTTGAGGCGCACTGCCTGCCAAAGATTCTTGGAACCGCTTTACGTGACCAAGGAAATCCGATGGAGTTGTACGACGAGCAACAATTCCACGCTAGGTACAGATTCATGAAGAACGCCGTGGGGCAGCTGCTCGTTATGTTGCCGCTCCGTGAAAGTGGGGACAACCGAAGACAGCCCGTGCATCCAGTGTTACAGCTACTGATGGCTCTAAGGTTTTACCGCGCTGGCACATTCCAGCCAGTCACCAGAAATTTTGTCCGCATTCCGTAGTCGACAGTGTGCCGTGCAGTCGGAAAGGTTACGCTACTCATCGCAAAGCACCTGTACGCGATGCTGGTGCGCTTTCCGCAGCCGGCGGACTGTTATGAAGTGGCTGAGTTCCCTTGCGTGACAGGTTGTGTCGACTACACACACGTGCGTATTAATAGCCCCGGTGTCGACAACGCCGAAGTGTTCCTAACCGCAAAGGCTATTTCTGTTTTTCTATAACACGACGACACTTTCCGTCTCTTTCGGTAAAAAAAAATTGACTCGGTGCTGTGTCCGTGTGCCTCGTCTATCCTTTCGTCCCGTCTAGGGCACTGTTTCTCGCTCAGAAAGGGATCGCTTGTAGCACAACGCTACGTAAAATTACACACACACAAAAAATAGGTACCCCTATCACGGGTTTTTTAATCCGCGTCACCATCATGCAGCGATACATTGGTGCACCCCGCGAGACAGAATTCTGCTGAGGGCAATGTCCTGACCCCCGCTTTTTCTCTTGTTTACCAAGCTCAACAAAAGGATACGAATCACATTTGTTTCCAGAACTAGTTTTTTTTTTCATAACTGCGACCTAGCCCATTACAGGCATGAACACGGGCGAACAGAGGCAAATACCGTGAAAATCGCGTCACATCGTGAGCCAGGTAAGCACAAATACATGCCATGGCGTTCGATTGAGAAATAAAAAACGACGAAAAAACCCAACGCGATGCTTGTTTCTCCTCCAAACAAGCAACCATGGAGAAACGCACCGCATTTTGGTGGCCACTAAAACCAGCGGGCAACGAACGCTTTACATAAGCAACACTGCGCATCGCTGCGGTGGCGCCGTGGCAGGCACCACGTACCGCTCGTTAGCCGTGAAATGGCAAGAATATGCTTGTGCCCCTTCGTTTTTATAGTTATTTTAAAACGTATGGTCTTTTTTTTTGGTGTAATGCGTGCCTTACGCGAACAACTTCATTATTACCCTCGTTAGCAGGCGAGCAGCGTGTTTCTGCTTTGAAGCTCGCTCTTGACTTGACCAAGCAAGACAGCCTGAGCATCTATGAAACGCGAAGGCTGACTTGGGCGTTTTGAAGTCCGCTGCTTGCTTCGCGCCGACTTGCTCAAGTTAAGTTGAAGTCGCGAGCCAAGTAACAGCTCTGCATTCGGGGGTTAGCTCAGGAATCGGATACTTCATTTATAAATAACCCTTTATGTCCAGGCACCCAAACTAATCGTACTTTTCTCAAAGCGCAGGTACCAGTGCATGGAACGCCTTTGTTACTTGATTATCAGCACCAACAAAAAGTGCCGCACAGAGAGATAGTGAATCTGCAAATATGACAGCTGTTGTAAGTGCTGTATTTAGCTTGCTTAAGGCAAGCACTACTGATAGAAATTCAGCCACAAAAACGGGTATAAAATCGGGTTGTCAAAAGGAATAAATCCAATTCAAAATCGGGCTGAAAATCACAACCCCTGACTTTTCGTCATATTGCTATGCGTCTGTAGCAATAATAACGTTCGTTGTAAAACTGCGCAGACATCTCGTAGTAAACCATCCAAAATATTATGAGGAAGTAATTTGGCATTATTAGGAAAAATGTCGTCAAATTGAGTTTACACCGGGGCTGAATTATCAGGACTCGGAATGATGTCGCATACACGTACGTTTAGAGCCTCCAGTAAATTTTGCACAAATATAATTTGTGGCGTGTGAAATCGCGGCCATTTAGCAGCAAAAAATGATTCCGGGGTGGAAATAATGGCTGTTTCTGAATGTCGTAATGATGATTCATAAATTCTTAAGAATGTCTGAACAGTCAGAAGGCGAATTCTACAAGAAAGCGGAGGGACCTTCAATTTGAGATACAACACATTGTTAGCAACTGTTTTAGGAAGGCCAAGGCATAAGCGCAAAGCTTCTCTTTCCAGAAGAATTAGAGGCCGCAACTTGTAAGCTGGAACTCCAGAGAAAAGTACGCAACGAAATTCCAGAATGGTACGAACGTACATGCGGTATATCATTACCAATGTGTCTCTTCTCATACCTATGTGGTAGTTGCTTAGTCTACGTAATATGCCGATGGCCCGCACACCTTTTCCGGCGATATATTCGATATGAGGTCGCCAGTTAAGTGATGTGTGATAAATTACTCTAAGGTATTTAACAGACTCCACCTGTGGTATATCCTCATGAAGGTAAGACAGAGAGATGTTCACAGGGTATTGCAGGGGGAAAACAAGGAGGGCACATTTACTCGGATTAAGTAGAAAGCAGTTGCCATCGAGCCAGCTCTCCAATATATTGAGGTATGCCTGCAGCTGTTCATATAAGGTCTGAACGTTATCTGCCATTGCACAAAATGTGATATCATCTGCATGAAAATAAGTTATGCCCTGTTTACGTCCAATGGGGCTCATTAGTAAATTAAATAGCACCGTAGAAAGCACAGAGCCTTGCGGTACTCCCCTCGTTTGGGTCTGAGTAGAAGATGAAAACCCATCTTTAAAACAATAAAATTTTCTGTCTGCAAGAACATTGTGAACCCATGCTAGTATGTATGATGGAAAATCAAGGTATTCTTATCGATCTATCACATTACAGTGCTCCACGGTGTCATATGCTTTAGCGATGTCTAAGGTAACTAAAGCTGCATATTTTTTTATGTAGCCGAGATAATTGAAGCCGACATTCTAAATCAACGTGGGCATCCCATATTGAACAACCAGCCCTAAACCCAACTTGACAGGCGCTTAGAATTGACCCCATGGTAATAAGTTCATTAATTCGTATATTGATGATTCTCTCAACCAATTTCACTAAGTTTGATGTCAGTGCAATCGGCCTTATGTTATCCAACATGTATGCTTCAATTTCATTTTTTAGCAACCATACAATTTCGGCAAGTTTACATTCTCGATGTGTCCATGCGTTCCCTAACGAATAATTCACTAGTTCTAGCAAAAGATTAGGCGATTCCTGGAGTAAACATTTTAACATGGAGTTCGTAATTCCATCTGGTCCGGGAGCTGTCTTCAGTAAGCATAATATTGTCTGAATCAATTCAGCTAAAGAAACTTGTGAAAATTCGTGGAAGTTTACCAGAATAGAACGAATAGGCGAAAGATTAGCAGTAAAGCGGCGTTCTAAACCTTGCGCTATGTCTTCTAGAGAGGTGTTCATTTCTTGCGGCGTCAAGACACATGACTGCCACGTTCAAGGTGCTGGTAGTTTTAAGCACGCTTATTTTTTTATTTAGAAAGATAATCAAAATGTCTACTGTCGTATTCGTCTTTCGCGCGGTTCACTGTACGCTTAAATATGCCAGCAAGGAATTGATAGTCCTTCCAGTTTGTTGGGCTCTGATTATGAAGAAGTTTTTTTCCAAGCGGCTTTTCGTCTTCTTTAATCATGCGTACACTCATCGTTCCACCAACAAGAGATGGATCGTTTATTCGATGGAATAGAAAATTCGGAATTTTTCGTAGATCCTTCCAGCATTGAACCAATCGTAGATGCAATCTCCTTAGTACTGGCATTTCCAACCTTGGAAATGGCAGAACAGAGGCAAGCTTGAAATTTGCTGTGGTTGATGTATGTGCGTTTCGGCTGATCTAAAGTTATTGCTGGACAAGTAATGTCAAAAACTACAGGAAGACGATCGCTGTTAGTTGCCGAATCTAGAACAGCCCATGAAAGAACTTTTATTGTATTGGAGCAAAACGTTAAATTCAATACTGAGCAAGTCTGACCGCGGAAAATGTTACATGACCTTTATTCAGACACGAGAGGTTGTGACGAATAGTCCTTTCGCACAGTCGCCTACCACAAGAATCTGTCCTTATACCCCAAGACAAATGATGTGAAATAAAGTCTCCTGTGAGTACTATTTCCTTTCTACATGCTACCAAAACACTGTCAAGGTAACGCGTATTTTGCACACCGAAGGGGAAGTAACAATTTATGATTGAAAAAGGGTGGTATCCAGGGAGACATAAGTCTAATGCTCATATTTAACTATCCGAGTTTAACGCTATGAAAGAAATTTTCGCCCTATGGCATAATTTAGTTGATAAAAGGATCATTTAACCACCACCGCGTGATGGGCGATCTAATCGAAAAGAACTAAAACCTGCAAGATGAAAATTTTACCTGGTGTGAGCCAAGTTTCTTGGAGAAATATAATACCAAACTTAAAACTATCGCAAAAGTAATGTTAGTCGATTCAGGCTGAGAGTATAGAACGGCAGTTACACTGTAGTACCCGCGACTGACCTATGGTGTTGGTCGCACCGCAGAGGCGCATGTCGCGCCCTTGTTAGCATCTTCACGCGAAATAGCTGATTCATTCCATTTAGATTTGGACTTGAGATCGGTAAAAAATAAAGGATCTGGTACGTTTATTACTTTGTATATCTAGTTCCATATTTGTAGCAGCACTTGTGCTCGGCTGAGGCGTATGTCGGTCCAAGTGTACCGGTGTTCCTGACTGCTTAGCCTTGCCTGCAGATGCAGAAAGTTCGTCCAACACTACATTGCGTAGCCGAGTGGCATCGCTGGTAATGTCCGATACTGCAGGTTCTGTACTAGTCTGTACTGTTTGCCCAATCTGACTGGAAAGAATTTGCACCAAACAGTCGGAAAGGTTAGATATGATCATAAAGGGTGCTTGCCAGCGCAAACGACAGGGCAGGAGGGGACAGGAGAAGAGACCAAACAGAGCGCTGAACTGCCAACAATTTATTTCTTGTGAAGGTATTCGCTTTTATACAGTTACCAGTCACACTATTCATGCGCGAAATACAATGACAATGCATAAGTACATCACATTGACAAGCAAAGGAACAACGTTTCCTCATCGGTGAGCGCTACAGAAGGAGTGCTAACACAAGCATCTTTCAATGAGCAAATCTTTTCTGCCTCTATGATCTCGCGTGTGGTACGATCCTTGCATCTAGCAACACTAGAACACTCTGAAAGTATTGGCCGGCAGCCACACGTGCTGCAGTGAACGGACAGCCATCCTTGTTTATAGTGATCCACATCGTACATATGTTCCCTCAGCCTCTAATTTATACAACGACCTGTTTGACCGATGTAATACCTTCTACACGATAACAGCAGCTGATACACCACAATACAGATGCAATCTCTGATTTTATTTGCATGTTTTGTAGTGCAACCGAGGGCGGGTCTGGACGTAGGAACGGACAGCTTGCACAGGTGACTCAATTTTTGAGGGGCCATAAAGACCACCTTCACATTAACTCGCCGTGCCACTTTCTTAAGATTGTGCGCTATCTTGTGTATATAGGGAACCACGGCGAAAGCCCGTCTAGCTGTGACTGGTGGGACTGCATAGTCTGTCCCTTTGGCCTTAAGTTCACGCAGCAGGCCTTCGGCAACGGAAACTTGCACGTGGTCGGAGTAACCAGCTTACGTCAGCCCTGAAGATTGCTCAACAAAGCTTTCTGTAATACCAACACGCCCAATCCCACTGTCTCTTGAGTTATATATGAGTTTGTGATGAGTGAAGAAAACGACAACGACGGAAGTGCGGGGCAAGGCGCGTGTAGTGTGCGCGTGAGTGTCAGCGAATCAGCTGATGACCTGTGGTGGCCCATAGAGGTGGCGTGCCACGATTGGGCCACGGGCGACCATCACGTGGCAGTGGGCTTTGTGGCTGGGGACAAGCCGAAGCAGTGGCAGACGGAAGACAGCGGGCCGAAGCGTCGGACACAGGCGATCCAGGTTCCGGCCAGGGAACGCGGCCGTCCACGCTGCTGCCGTCCAACCACCAGCTGGGGCGGCATCCGGCACGAGTACTGCATCTCGGGGCGCGGCCTGGCCTGCTGTTCTCTTCCTTGCCGAGGGCATCGCGGATCTCGGCGAGGCGTCTCCGCGGTCAGCCATTCAACACAGCGATGAACGTGGCCTGGCTAATGGTCACGGTTGCGTCGAGCATCGCGTCTCGGCGCACGCTCTTCGCTGGACGGGCTGGCCATGCCCCGCATGGAGCATCGTGTCTCCGATGCGGGTTGACTGCTCCGTGGCCGCACCCACGCCATCAAGCGCCGGTGTCACCAGAGCGTCACACTTCGGCAAGGGACGAGCGAGATGTTCTGCCGGGCGAGACGCGGGAGTGCGCACAGAGGAGCACGAAGCCGGGCGAGGATTCAGGGTGGCCGAGGATTCAGGGTGGCCGAGGATTCAGATGCCAGGGGAGTTGCTGGCTGAATCTAGGATCGCCGACCCGTGCCGAGCGACGAGCCAGACTCGGACGTGGGCCACGAGTTCATGAGCTGCAGGGTGCACCCGAGGGTACCTGGCGGTGCCCTGGCCAAGAAGAAGGAACGTGCGGAAAAGAGAGCTCGAGGGTTGAGGCTACGAAGGCAGACGAAGCAGTGCGCCGCTCGAGAGGACGAGTTCCTGGGAGCGTTCCTGAGCCGGACGTGGGACCCGCACGTGTCGGCCAGGTCGAGCTCCGGTGTGTCCGGTCGAGGTCGAGTCCGTCGGCCTGTACAAGGTCCAAGGACGGGGCCTGCTGAACGGCTCCTGCCTGGGTGCAGTTGCCGGGAGCAGGTTCGTGGGCGAGGCCTACCGGGCGTGGTCCTCGGGAGCCGTGGCCTGATCCTGGACCTCCGGAGTCGCGACCCTGACTGCTGGGTTGGCCGCGACGTCCGACTCAACAGCGCTGCACATGGTAGCGTATCTGTGCGTCGTCAGCCGTTCCACCCATGCCATGAGATAAAAAGTTCATGTTAATCCTTTCTCGTCCGCTATCAACAAACATAGTGACGAACGTCCCTTAACCCTCCCAGAGTTTATCCATCGCCTTACTGACTGCCTTTTCCACAGCAGTTTCAATAGCCTGTGATAGGTTTGAGTCAATACTGGAAGTGTAGCGCGCTGTAATGCCAGAGTATCCAAAAGCTTTGTTTCTAACTATGTCAATGACTTCCCTTCGAGAACAGCGGCGGCGGTCAATAACTTTCAGGATTTGAACCTCCTGGGAACGAGCGGGTCAGAGTTGTCGGCGCAGAGACAACACTTTTCCGCTGTTGCAGTATACTTGCTTGAAGGATGGCTCTCTCCACAAGTGCTACAATGAACGTTAGATTTACATCCTCCCACACTGTGACCGAATCTCCAGCAGTTTTTGCACTGAATCAGACGAGAAGCGAGGGGCTCTACTCGAAAGATCAATGGCCATAATTTTATTTCTGACGTGCATTTTGTGCCCACAATTTTCGCGATGACAGATTCGGTTGGTACCCTCCCTTTGTCAACGAGGCGATTACACCGGTAAATGGAAATTACGCCTGCTCCAGAGAGCCTGTCTAGGGTCTCAGCTGGACTCAGCTTGGAGTCGACTCCCCGTACAAGGCCTTTAGTACATGCAAAGTGAGGTGGAATGAAAGCACTCGCCAGGGTAGCAGCAAACGAGGCGCATTTGAGAAGATGCTGCAGCAGGTCTGATCCGGCGACATACACACGATACCTCCTCGCCGAAATGAGCGCACATCTGTGATGGTCTGAAAATAATTCGAAGTTGTTTTAAGTTCCTTTTGGACCGTCTGGGGGTTTGTAAGTCTGATGAAGTCTCCATTAGTGGGTACCAGTACAACGGGAATGCGGTCGATACCACTGCGGAAAAAGGAGTCTAGCGGCGATTCATTAAATGGCAGGGACGCTGACCAGGTGGATCGCGCCTAGCCAGGAGAAGTAGTCGACATGAGCTCTAGAGATATGGTTAGATTCAGAAACAGATGAACTATAGAATCGGTCTCTAACACAGAAAGTTAAAACCACTCAATTCTCAGCCAAGAACACCCCAGCAGGCTTGGCACGGGCAAGCTTGAAGGCGAGAGTATAGAACGGTCTTGTGAAGGATCTTGCCACGTAGGGTGATCCTCTTCTTGGCGCTTTCGTCTGTAATCGATTTGTTTAAGAACGCGTTCATGCAAAAGCTGTCAAGAGATCAAAACACGGGTCACGCGCGGTGCCGTAGTTATCCACCGCCGCTATCGCCAGTGTCTGTAACCAATATAGAACGAAAAAAAATTTGGTAAATGAAAAACACTAATGAGACAATGGTGTCTGCTGCGTGTCTGCTAAGTATTCTAACACTGAGCCACACCAGTTCTTGTAACTCGGTAAATAAAACCACCAATGACACAATGGGATTTAAACTCTGGTCTGTCGCATGTCAGTCCAGTATTCTACTACTGAGCTACGCCAGTGCTTGGAACTTGTTTCTAAACTGGCCTTAGGCAAGTTTGATGTGGGGAAAGGAATTGTGTTGATATGAATAATAAAGTGTTTTAGAACATCAAAGGAACAGCCAGGCGTCACACAATTTTAACTGCGTAATAGGTCATCCATTGCTCTAACCCATTAGAAAACGTGTTTTTTATGACCTATTCACTGTGGCGCATACCCACCCACGGCATGTTTCAACGTCGTCAGCCACTGCATAAAAAATTCAACAAAATTTCCAACAAGTGTGTAGCGAATGCCACTTTTTCATAGAATGACGAAAAATAACACAGAGAATAATGGTTCACCACACAAAATTCATTACTATTTATGGTGCAGAGGGTACCAGGCAATGCACTTGTCGCATTACATAGAGTGTTTAGAAAAGGCTCTAAAAAACCGCTCTTCTAGCTTTCGCTGTGACTGTTCTGCACGTCACGTGCAGGACTGGCGTTGTTTAGGGGCAAAGCTTCGTAAAGCGGAAGCCATTCGTCCATCGTAGTTATCCGTAACATTTCTTACGTTGTGAACTGCAATGTGGTGCTGGTGGGAGATTTCTCGTGGGCGTTGTTGAACATTGGAAAATTCGCAGCGTGCGCGTTAACTGAAAGCCAAATTCCCCTTTCTCTCATTCCCCATTAGGAGTCATTGGCATATAAATCAAGCACTATCTGAAAGTAAGGATCGCTTCGTTATACTTACTGGGCATAACCTCTTTTTTTAGCGAGCGTTGAGCGAGCGTTGGGCCGCTGTTCCATGAATACAGTGAACTGGTATAAACCATGAACTCGAGGTGGTTAAATTTGGGAAGTAGACACGAAGCGCAAGCCGTAAGAGAGTGTGCGTGTGCCACCTCTTGTTTATTCCTTGAAATGTCTGCTGGATTGCGGTGCTTCTATAAGCGGAATATTTGATGAAAAGATGCGAGATGGTGGTACTTGCAGTGTTGATTAGATGAACCAACGGACACATCGACATATGCATGGACGAACGCACGGATATCTGCACAGACCGATGGATGCATGGACGGACGCAGGGGTGGATGCATGGACGACACGGACGCACGAACAGACACACGCATGGACGGGCGGATGGACGCACGGACGGTGACACAGACGGACGCATATATGATGAAAAGATGCGAGATTATGGCACCTGAAGTGTTGACTAGATGGACGAATGGACACACAGACTGATGCATGGACGGACGCATGAATGGCTGAACAGACGGATGGACGCATGGATGGTTGCAGGGGTGGATGCATGGACGAACGCAGGGATGGACGCACGGATGGACGTGTGGACGCCCGAGCAGACGAACGCATTGACGGTCACACAGACGGACGCATGGATGGACGGAAGCAAGAACGAATGAACGGACGGATGCTTCGCCCCACTCTCAATCATTCACCCCGTGGATATGATGCCATTTTTTTGTTATAGAAAGTAACTAGAAAGCAACTGTGGCCCGATGGTTACTCGCTTGCTTTAATAAACACACGCACTCAGAATTTTCTTTGGGTAGTTTTTTTTTAATTTGTTCATACTGACGAATCGATGTACCCATGCAAATATTCACTGAACCTGTGATGATCCAGGTAAAGGCCGTGGCTATCAGAGCCTGCCGTACAATGTGATCAGTGCGCTCTTGTTATAAAAGTCTTACGGCTATTATTGCGTTCACCTAAGACGAGTCGAAGGCAAAGTGTTAGGAAAAAGTTGGAAAAATTCAAGAAACTATATGATTTTTGGCCACAATTACATACTGTGACTTTTTAGCGAACGCAACCATATTGCCTGTGCCAAAGATATATCCTCGAAACATTACAGCGATGGTGAAGCTTGCACTGAACTAAACTACTTCTCAACTAAACAGTCGCAATTTGCCTCACTCGTACCTTAATTCAGGTGGTGGGTTTTACGAGTTGCGCAGGCACCACAGCACAGTATAAGAAAACTGCAATTCCCTTCAGTCACGAATTAGGATGGGCTGTCAAAAACGCACGAAATTCGTGTCGCATAATTACAACGCTCTAAGCATAACATTCCAAGAAAGAAAATGAAGGATTGTATTGTTTTGAATGCGTTTCAATAATCAAAGTTATTAGTGTATTTATTCACTCAGTGAAGCCTGCAGGAATGTGCACACTGAGTTTCAGGCCGTTCGAAGAAATGCGCAGCATGTGACGCACTTTCGAATGTCGCGTACACAATTGTGTACGCCTTGACTAAAGCGGATAGCTATACATATCTAATCTCGTTTCCATGTAACAAGTTTGAGTTATAATAAAAGAGCAATTCGTTTACCAAGTGGTCCTTTAACGTAAAAGAGTAGTTTCTTTACAAAAATCCCAGAATATCTACGGAGTGAATGATGACAAGACGGAAGCTTCGGAGAGTTTTATCGCTAAACCGTGAATCGACCGTCCGCTGACCTGGTTCGTCTGTGTGTCCATTTGTCCATTTGTCTGTCTGTCTGTCTGTCTGTCTGTCTGTCTGCCTGTCTGTCTGTCTGTCTGTCTGTCTGTCTGTCTGTCTGTCTGTCTGTCTGTCTGTCTGTCTGTCTCTCTGTCTGTCTGTCTATTCGTTCATCCATCTGCCCGTCTCTCTGTATGTCCATACGTACGTCTGTCTGATACTGCACGTTACGCCTGATGCAGGACAAGGTTAGACTAATAGGAACGTTGCCTCTAAAATGACGCTTGGGACAGACCCGGGCTGGTGGTCACAAGCAGGCACTACAGTGTTTAGAAAAAGTTGCTAACAATATAGAGTACTTGGTGTTTAGAAAAAGTGGCTAACGATTTTGAGTACTTGTTACTCTTCAATGGGAGAGCATAATGCCGTCCCGTGGCGAACGAACAATTCAAGTGAAGGAACCTGTGTTTAGAAAAAGTGGGTAATGATTTAGAGTACTAACTACTCTACTGTGGGAGAGCGAAGAGCCGTCCCGTGGGCTGTGTCGACATCACTTGTGCATGAACACCAGTGCTTGATCGCTTGGTCAAATACAGCATAAAGTTTTCCAATGACACCACCTACATTCTTCACAATTGTGACAGTCAGATATCTGGAATTCCCAAACATCTTGCCTTTAAAATTTTGCCATTATAATGTTCAAATTGATTTTCACTGTAGTTAGAGTGTTTTATGATCTGCATGTTACTAATTTTTGGTTCCTCATATTGCTCGTGGCGAAAGCATAATAGTATTTTAGTCAACCATATATTTTTGAAGCTCCGCGGTGGGCTTCCATAAGATCAACGAGTGTGACCTTGGAATGATCTACTAATGCGTTTTCTCGGGCTCTTTGGCATTGACTGAATGCGAAGCATTTCCTGCAAAATTTGGCGGCTTTGAGCACATCTATCTATCTATCTATCTATCTATCTATCTATCTATCTATCTATCTATCTATCTATCTATCTATCTATCTATCTATCTATCTATCTATCTATCTATCTATCCACGACTTTAAGCTCTCCTGGCCGTTCCTATAAAGGTATCGACACCAAAACTGGTGTGGGATAACATGACTGAATGAAAAACATTTTTGACTAGTCAAAACATGAAAATCATGACATGCCAGTCATGAATGTCATGATTTACATTTAAAAGTCCTGCAGCTCTTGGGGTGGTTTCAGTCATATGGCATGTTTCAAACTGGTATGGTATGGCATGATTGCATGGCGAACACAAGCGACAGATCCTAACATGAAAATGAGGACATGCGCGTAATGTAACAACATGACTATATGCCATGCTCATGATGCGCTCGTGGCCGTTTCATTAGCGTCTCATATACTAAATTAGGTATTACAGAACGTAAATGGAAGACAAAGGTATGTGACTGGTGCAAACATGACAATCATGAGACGCGCGTCATGTAACAACATGACTGCATGCTACGCTCATGATGCGCTGGTGGCCGTTTCGTTAGCTTCACTTTTACTAAGTTTGTTATTACGGGACGTGAATGGATGACGAAGGTATGATACTGGTGCAAAGATGACAGATATGAGATGCGTGTCATGTAACAACATGACTACACGCTACGCTCATGATGCGCTCGCGGTCACTTCGCTAGCTTCTGATGTACCAGTTTTGGTAATAAGCGACGTGAATGGAGGACATAGGTAAATGACACATCCAAACATAATAATAACGACATGCGTGTCATGTAATAAATTGACTTCTTGCCACATTGATGATGCATTCGCGGCCGTTTCCCAAGCTTCACACAAGACAAATTTGGTATTACGTGAAGCCAATAGATGACGAAGGTATGTGACTGGTGCAAACATGATAATCATGAGTTGTGTGTCATGTGAAAACATGACTACATGCCACAGTTCAGGCGCCAATACAATTTTACCTGACGCGGTGCACTTGCTCACCGGCGTTCATTTAGTCGCGTCACGCTGGCGTTGCCACGCCAGACGCCGGTCCTCTCATATATTTGCAGGCGCGCGCCGCGCTGCGTTGCCTTGACGCATGCGCGTTTCAGCTCCTCCGGCGTCCCTCCGTTAGGAAAACAGGCAGACGCAGCGTTGGCTGGGTAACTCATCGGAGCGAAATGCAGCATGTCGCATTTTGCGCTGGTTGCCGTCGGGCCGCGCCGACGGACGCCGGTCGCGCCTGGCGTCAGACTATAAGGTGCGTGCGTTTTGCTCACGTAGCGTCGCTGTGCCAAGCGTGTGCGCGTCAACCCTACATTGGAGTATATTGGGCCCTTTATGAGCGTTCGCGGCCGTTTCGCTAGCTCCAAATATACCAAACTTGGTGTTACGTCACGTCAATGAATGACGAACTATATAATTGGTGCAAACGTGATGATTCTGACCCGCGTGTCATGTAAGAACATGACAACATACCACAATAGCGTGCTCGCGGCCGTTTCGCTAGCTTCACATATACTAAATTTGGTATCACGTGACGTCAATAGATGTCAAAGGTAAACGACACATCGAAACATGATAGTCGTGACATGGAAGTCATGTACGGCATCATTTAACTCCACTGTGTAACAATGTGCTGATTTTAAAGTGACGTATCAACGTTTCTCATTCGTGCTTCGCATATCATCGATTCGTACTATACGCGGGATAAGCCATTTTTTATCTGGTTGATTGCATGAGCTATCAGAATAATTTTATGGTTTTCTCCGACTATCAATTTTGTTTAGTTTTTTTTTCGTCGCACTGCAAAGGTATATATGCATGGTTTCAAGAAGGAAGTTTTTATGGTAAGTCAGCGCTCTGTATGTGTACTTTTTTATCTGCTATCTCGTTTTTCGCGCGGTTTCTTATTTTATATTGTCATGCCAAGACGCCCAAGAAACCGCTTTAGCTTCCATAATGTTATATCATGGCCACTGCAGAATAAAAACAATCACAGCATATCCACGAAGTGAATGATGATGAGTGAGGCGAAGTGTCGGATGGTTTTATTGTCAAATCGTGATTTGTCAATCCGTCCGACCGTCGACCTGTGTCTGTCTGTCTGCCTGTCTGTCTGTCTGTCTGTCTGTCTGTCTGTCTGTCTGTCTCTCTGTCTGTCTGTCCGTCTGTCCGTCCATTCGTCCGTCCGTCGGTCCGTTCTTTCTCCCTCTTTGAAACAGACGCTTCACCGCTGTCATCATTGACTCCATGGATTTGCAGTGAAAACCACTAACGCTATCTGCGTATATCATTCCTAAGGACATATACACACAACGCCATCTATAGAGCAAGTCATAAAGTAGGGTTGGCTACATAGTACTACTGCTACTTGAGGGGGGGTGACGACTCACGGCGTATTGAGCTTTTTTATTAATTTATTTTTTTATTTAGAAATACTGTCAACCCTCCATTGAGGGTCATTACAGGAAAATTACAGGTCATTACACCCCTAAAACTTCTTTGTTGTCCAGCTATCCAGCGGCCGTAACTATACTCGCGGACAACATTTATATGCAATGAAGGGGAAGCTTCGAAGGCGGAGCTTCTGTACAAGTAACACTACGAGGATAGTCCGGTATGCCATGTCTCCCGTACCGCTGTGTAAAGTAGGGGCTTTGCGCGATCTCTTTCATATCAATGCAGACACTGCTTCGCATTCGAGGTAAACGTAAAAGGCACGGCTTTCTGGGGCATTGAAAGAGGCGAAGTGACAACAAATAAATTAATGCAAATAAGAACATCTTGCTGGTATAAGCTGCGTTCTATGTCGAGGGTGAAATGCAAAATAAAAAAGTCACAATGATATGATGGCTTCGCTAGAAAAAGATTGATAGCGTATTCTGAAGTGGATGATGATGAGTTGGCGAAACGTTCGTCTGTCTGTCATACTGTCCTTCAACTATATGAAATAGTCAACCACGAAAACCACTAACGCCATCTAGTGATATTTTTTGAAGGAAGGAAAGCTGGATGGATGTATCTGGCTGTGCCCTTTAGATCGGGTGGTGGCTCACGCCACCTAGCCATACAGTTAACCACTATCACTATCTGATTAAGAATTTGATTTCACTCGCACCTTGATCGTAGCCACCAATTAGTTAGCCTCCGTCTGGTTATTTCTACCCGTTCAAAGTCTATTTTGCCTTCATTCTCCCTAAACACCAATGCTTTGAAGAATTCCGCGCCTTTATCATGGACTATTAAGTGGCGCCCTTTACAGAACATTATCAAATGTTCAGCCGTACACAGACATATGCAGACAATGCCATCTATTGAGTGATTCCTGAGCTAGAGGTGGCTACGTACTACTACTACTTCTACTACTACTACAGAGAATGCCCTCACCTAAGAAGCCTCTCCCTTAAAAATACTAGAAAGCGCTTCTCTTGATGTTATATGAATCATATTATGACCAATTAGGAAGGTTTAAAAAATTGTTTAAACTTTCTTGATTACGGCTCTTAATAGGACAACATTAGGTCGCTCTAGGATTAGCAAGAAACGGAAACACTGTTGTTCTTCGTTGTAAAAGCGCTAACTTCTTTTTTTGTTACGGCTTTTGTCAGGTACTGCGGATATTGTAAGGAAACAAAGAGGATGACCTTATTGTTCATGTTGAATGACCGTCTGCAGACGTTTGTTTTGATAAACTTCAACCTTTCCACGTTGACCGCCGGAGCTAATGGAACAGCGGGATTCGCTTAGGCGGGAAGCTTATGGCTGTGACCAGGTATCGATCTACCAATTCTGCCGTAAGTAGGCCTCACCATCAGGAAAAGTTTGGTTCATTCAAGATGGTTTGATGTCCCGATAAAGTTTCTTTCTTGCGGTTAAATTTTTAATGCGTTGCATCTTCTTAAGTTTCCACTCATTTCCTGCTGTGCCGCTGCCTGTATTATTGTTAACGTCTTAAGTACAGATGGTCGGACGCACACGTTTTTTTAATTGAAGAAACCGTCCACGATGAAGCTAACGTATCTCTATTTGCACTGTTTTGCGTAGAGGATTTTCAATAAAAAAATCGCTGCATATTCAAGTGAGGTTCTTGACTTGAAAGAAATGCAGTATGTCGTACAGTCGGTTAAATCTTTACCTGTCGTGAATGAGTGACAGTTCTTCGTGTGTATCTTATCCACAGGACTGAATTAGGCTTCATGAAAGATGAGGACAACTGTACGCCCACAAAGCATAGGTCCACAAAACATTTATTTGTATAATCGTTTCATAACAAGGCGCTCAGAGACAAAGAAGTTGTCGCTGCGCACATTAAATTTTTGACCGACTGTACGCACGTGAGTACATAGAAGTTCAGTTCAATAGGAAAAAACTGATAAATGTTCAACCTTCCGCTTTCGGGCACCTAATAGATATTTAGACAATGCCAGACAACAGTATAACGTGCTGTCAAGTAATATCGCGAGTTCTTATTAACCAATATTTACGTACGTGTTTCAGCAGTCATTAAAAAAACACAATGTAAAAGAACCGAGAATGCACGATACCATAAAAAAGATTAAAAAATAAATATACTGTTTTTTTTTCGTAGACAGAAGTTACTCGTATTGTATACATGACCGAATGCACCAAATATTTTCTAACATATTTTTTTCAGATGATGCCTTCCGTTGAAGAGTTTGTGTGTGCACTGGTTGAACTTGTTCGTTTTACTTTCTTTTTATTATAGCAGTTCGAAAAATTCACCGAAACATTGTATTTCTCAAGTTAACCACTCGTCAATTTCCTAAGTCATTTTGCTCTCTTCCCCGCCGCGGTGGTCTAGTGGCTAAAGTGCTCGGCTGCTGACCCGCAGGTCACGGGATATAATCCCGGCTGCGGCGGCTGCATTTTCGATGGAGGTGAAAATGCTGTTGGCCCGTGTGCTCAAATTTGGGTTCACGTTAAAGAACCCCAGCTGGGCCAAAACTTCTAGAGCCCTGCACTACGGCGTCTTTCATAAACTTATGGTGGTTTGGGGGCGTTAAACCCCACATATCAATCGATCTTTTTTTTTCTCTCTCTTTTTCCAGCAAACCTCCTCAAGATGACATTACACAAATTATTTTTCAGTGTCTCTTGCCAATCCACTGCGTGAGAGATTTTCTTGGCACTGTTTTGTTAAACTTCAATTGTGCTGTAATAAAATGTCTCGAAATCTGAATTTCGCTCTTGCCATTGGGGATTAACTCACTAAAAAGCAGCTGAAATTGAGCAATGCTAGCTAGAAAATTCTCATCGCATTTGCAATCTGTTCTTGTTCGACAGCCTGTCCCTAGGGTAAACAGCGAAAGAGGGGAAGTTATTTCGTGCTCTGGCTGATGAGGAACTCCCCATGTTTCTATTTCCCTTGTTTTGGCGCAAGACAGGCTTCAGAGAAGAGAAACCCTTGATTGCGTTTGTCACGGAAATGAGATGGCACAGAAAATGAGATGGCACAGATACACCATTCCATTAACTACGCCAAAAACTTCAATTTCGTCACGTTATTCGGTAAAACGAAGAAAAAATGAAATAGCTCTAGCCTGTTTTCAGAGCTCCAGTTTCAATTTGAAGCTAATTAAGCATTGCGTGACAAAAATACAACCCTCTCTTGTAAAAAAGCACGCACTTTCTGAAAGCTAGGCGCACAAATTTGTAGTAAAACATCAGTCCGTAAGGTATTCAATGCTTGGATATGTGCGAATTACGACACTGAAGGCCCGCGTGCTCAGATTTGGTGCACGTTAAAAAATACCAGGTGGTCAGAATTTACTGAGCCCTTCACTACGGCATCTCTCATAATCATGTGCTGGTTTCAGGATGTCGAACCCCACATACGAAAAAAAAATCCATGCTAAATTACCTCGCTAATCTATAGCAGAGAGAGAGAAAACATTCATTGAAAGAAGCTTGTGAGGGAAGGTGGGAGGGTCTCTTATTCCAGGAACCCTCTGGCTTGGACAGCCCGTCGAGCTCGAGCGACGAGTTGACGCTGCTCGACCAGGTCCGGCTGGGAGATCACAGCCTTCCACGCTTCACTAAGGAGGTCTTGGTCCGCATCTGGTGCTGCTGCTCGTAGTCTTGTGACGCTTACTTTGCACTGCAGTAGGAGGTGCGCCAGAGTGTCTGCCACATTGCAGTGAGGGCAGATGTAACTGTGCAACGTTGGCCTCATATGGTGAAATAGTACGCCGTGGGTGAACGTGTTGCTTTGAAGACGCCTGTAGTCAGTCCCTTCATCTCTTGTGAGTTTTCGATGTGGCGGAGGGTATAACCTGCGTTCAAGTCGACAATGTTGCAGTAATGCATGGTACGTTAGTGGTATGGCTTCTCTTGTCTCTGATTCTGTTGTTGAGTGGGGGGTGCCTCGGAGCTCGTATGGGAATGCCCGTTTGACGCATTCGCGGGCTCCGGTGTGTGCCGCTTCATTTCCCTCGAGACCTTCATGACCCAGAATCCACACAATGCATGTGTAAGGAGGAGGATTGTCCATGCGCTTTAGTAGCCTAATCGCCACCGTGGAGACCCTTCCTTTCAGGTAGTTCCGTGCCGCTGTTTGTGAGTCGGTAAAGACCACAATGGGACCCTCACTCTTCTGGGTGGCGAGTGCTATAGCAGCCTTTTCAGCTGTTTCCGCACGTTTGACGAGGATAGTTGCCGATTCCAGTACCGCGCCTTTGTAATCTGCGACGGTAATCGTAAAGGCATTACGTCCCGGATATTTGGCTGCGTCCACGTATCGCGCCTGCGGGTCATTGCCTTGCTTTTTCCGGATAATGTTAACCCTGGCGAACAGCCTTTCTCGGGAATGTTGAGGATGCATGTTTCGAGAGATCTGCTGAATTTCAAGGCTTTCCCGCAGCTGTGATGGTATTCTGCCTTTGCGTTCCTCGTTGGGTTCTAGGTTGGTCTGGTAACCTGTGCGTCGAAGGACGGCTTGCCATTTGAGTGACAGCTTGAGTCTCTCGACCTGGTTGATGAGGTGTGCTTCGGTGAGTTCTTCCTACGTGTTATGAACGGCCATGCGAAGCAGTCGGTCAGTAGAGGCGGCTGGTGGCAGTCCTAGGGCAAGCATTGTAGCCTTTTGCATCAGCAGATTAAGTTTTTGTTTCTCCGCTGACTTCAGGTTGAGGTAGAGAGTTCCGTACGTTATGCGGCTGTAAAGGAGAGCTTGTACCATTTTTAGGGTGTCGTGCTCTTTGAAGCCACTGCAGCGGTTAGCCACCCTTCGTATAAGGTGGGTGAGCTGTATCACAGTGTTCTGCAGCCGGGGTAGGGCAGCGGAGCCAGACCCATCTTTATGTTTCTGTAGTCCAAGGACTCGAAGGGTGTCAACTTGTGGTATTTGGACTCCCTGTAGAAAGACTTCCGGGTCAGGAGTGTCGTAGCTTGGTGGTCTACACCCCGGGTGCGTGCCGCAAGTACTAACAGTTCTGACTTTTCTGGAGCACATTGGAGGCCGCAGGTCTTGAGATACACTTCAGTGATGTTAACTGCCTCTTGAAGTCGGTCCTCCTGTTCACCCGTGCTTGAACCTCTTGTCCACATAGAGATATCATCGGCGTAGAACGCCTGATGTGTCCCGGTGACAGCGTCCAAAAGACGTGGGAGCTTAAGGAGGGCCAAGTTGAAAAGCACTGGTGATATCACTGAGCCCTGCGGCGTGCGTTTGTTAGAAAGTTGAAAAGGCTCGCTCCTGATATTGGCGATCCCTACAGTGGTAGTGCGGTTGGTGAGCGAAGCCAGCATAGAGGCGTATGTCTTGGCACCACAGCCTACATCTTCCAGGCTACGCAGAATGGCTTCATGGCTCACATTGTCAAATGCGCCCTTTACGTCCAAAGCTAGAACAGATGACTTACTGTGCTTGCTCAAGCGGAGAAGAATATCTTCCTTTATCTGCAAGAGGACGTCTTGGTTGCTGAGCATTTGGCGGAAGTCAAACGTGGTGTTCGAGTAGTGACTATTGTCTTCGAGATGTGTGGTGAGCCGCTCGTTTACCATGTGCTCAAAGAGTTTCCCAGCGCAAGATGTTAGGGGAATGGGACGAAGATTCGCAATCGAGATTGGCTTGTTTGGCTTGGGTACCATGGTCACCTCTGAGTGCTTCCAGGCTTGCGGTAGCTCGTCCTTCCTCCTGCACTCGTTATAGTGCCGAAAGAGCGCCGTCAGTGCCCGGGGCGGTAGCTGTAGTAGTTGTTTATTGGTTACTCTGTCTTTTCCTGTGCTCATGTTGCGCGTAAGCTTAGCGAGGGACGCGTGTTGCTCTGCCAGCGTGAAAGTCTGGTCTAGTGCTTCGTTTGGTGCTCCTCGGTACTCCCTGGGTGTCGAATAGTTGATGGAGGTAGCTTGCTGGTTCACCGAGCCACGCAGTTTTGCTTGAAGTTCTTGAAGTAACTGGGGCTCTGTGCCCTCATAGTTGTGCATGAGCCGCTGAATTGTATTTGATTAGTTTTCGTGTGGGTGTCGTCAATCAGGGCTCGAAGAATGCGCCAAGTCTTCTTTGTGCTCAATGTCTTTTGAAGTTTGCCGCAGAAGGACCGCCATTTCTGGCTCGCAAGGTTTTCGGCGTACTCCTGTGCCTGTCTAGTGAGTACGGCGATGCGGCGCTTCAGCTTGCGGTTGAGCTTTTGCCCTTGCCATCGTTTAATAAGCGATCTTCGAGCTTCCCATAGGTGAAGGAGATGATTATCCACTGCCGGATTGTCCTAGTTTAAGTGTATCGTTTTGGTATGTCCGTAAGCAACACTTACAATACTGTTTAACCAGGCTTAGATGTTTTCGATAGTCGAGTCATCATTAAGGTCATTCCTGTAGGCGGTCCAGTCTGTGAGCTGAGCTTTTCCTGTCTTCAGTGAGTGGTGAGCCTGTTCGACCTCTATTTGAATTATGTGATGGTCACTCCCTAGAGTGTCTAGTACCCTTGTCCACGTTGCGTTGTGCACGTCTCTAGTGAACGTGAGATCAGTATTAATATCCCTCGACACGCTGTTGCACACTCGGGTTGGATGGAGCAAGCCATTCCACAGCGTCAGACCGTGTTGCTGTGCAGCGTCGTGAACACGCATCCCCTTCTTGGTGGTGCTATGATAGCCCCAGGCCGCGTGTGGAGCATTGAAGTCCCCAACTATGACGAGTCGGTTGCCGTTAACGATTTGACGGAGCTCGTGGACGAAGTGGTCGTATTGGTGTAACTGCGCCCGCGGAGGGCTGTAAAGGTTGGCCAGGTATGGTGTAAAGGTCGGCCAGGTATGGTGAACACACCATCTCCACGATGGTGTGTTCGATGTCAATGTCTTCAATTTCATGAGACTGTGCAGTTAGAGTCTTCTTGACTTTTATTGCGGTGCGGGGTGAGCATGTGAGAGTGCTGTAGCCAGGGAGCTTGATTTTTTCTGTGTGGGTTTCCGGGAACGCAGTCACATCTGAATTATTTGTTTTAACATATTCTTGCAAGTTTGCAGAACCAGGTCTGTAGGATCTGCAATTCCAGTGCCGAATTCAAAGAGTGGGGAGTGGCTCAGACTGTCTATGTGTGGGAGCTGCCATTTTGGCAGTTGATTCCCGCCGATTGCCGGTCGTTTGGTGCTGTCGATCGAATTTCAGCTCCAGTTTCATCCCCTAAAGTCTTTCGCTCTTTCCGCTTGGTCCCTGATTGCTCCACCAGCTGCTCAAGGATGACGAAATTTTTGTATGCATATGATATGAAGTTATGATGTTGTGCCATGAAGCCATCAAGCTTGCCGTCGAGCGTGCTTACAACACGAGCCCAGGAAAAGTCAGAGTGACCAATAAGCACCTACGACAGCTACCGCCCCGGGCGCTGACGGCGCTCCTTCAGCACTATAACGACTGCTGGAGAAAGGAGAGCTACCACAAGCCTGGAAGCACTCAGAGGTGACCATGGTACCCAAGCTAAACAAGCCAATCTCGATTGCGAATCTTCTATCTTTTCCGTGATTTCAGTAACTACTTTCTGTATGGTTATGTCTATGGATGCGAGGAATTTCGCAGGGAGGGCTTCTAGAAAGCTTCAAGGCCTCATTCGATGAGGTCAAGCATCATCTTCGCTTTATGTGCTTGCAGCCTTTCTTCTACCCTCTTCATTATTCTGGCTTCCGTCTGTTTTAGCATGCTGTCGTCAAGTTCTAGTGTGCTAGACTCGGCTGCTTGGCGTTGTTGTACCCTCTGTTGTAGATCTTAGATTTTATTTTCTAGAGCCCGGATAGTCGCTGTCTGAGCAGGCGAGATGGTCGAGGCACTTGTAGTATTTAGAAAACTGGGCCCGTCACTACCGGTCACCGTGGCGGTGTAACTGATTCTCCTAACGGAGCGAGACCGTGATGGCGTGCGGGATCCAGAGCGACCTTTTTTCTTAGAGCGAGAACGACTTCGGTCAAATTTTTGGGGAAAAGAGGGGGCCCGTGAAATTTCTGGTGTGATAACTGATCCGGGTAAATCATTGGTGCAAGCACTCCAGCGATTCTCACGGGCGTGGGCGTTATCGAGCTGCTGGTGTCTTACTTGATAAGGAGGGGGGTTGCTGCGGAGTTTCTTCTTGCATTCCTTTCCAGCAGTCTCATGGTCTTCTCCGCAGATCTGCAACATCGGTTGGCAGTCATGTGGTTCTGTGTCCTTGTCGTGGCCGCATTTGTAGCAGAAGTTCGCTTTCAGCTGAGGGCAGATGTCTTGTCGGTGACCTATGGCGCCACAGGTTAGGCAATATTGGATCGACTTCTGGTATGGCTTGCATCGGCAGTCTGCACTGAGGTACATTCCAAAAAAAAGGAACGTGCTGCCCGTCGAAAGTGATAACTGCAGCTGTCAGCTGTGCAGCTGATAATCCCAGCATTCGCGCGCCAAGGACGTGGTATCTTGGGTCTACGCGAAGTCCTGCAACAATATCTGTGGGGCTTGTTCCTAGTTCGAGGCCGTAGATCACTCCACGGCACACATCATTGGGGTGTCGAATTTCGAATTTGCGGATTTACTTGATATTGTCACCAATCTTGTCTCACTCAAGGAAACCTTCCGCAGAACTGCTCGTCAAGCTAGGACAAAAAGAAAAACTGCTCAATCCCAACCTCTTCGTCCTCTTCCACACGAAAACCACGCGAATTCATGCGGCATTAAAAAGCGGCTCAATCCCAACCTCTTCGTCCTCTTCCACACGAAAACCACGCGAATTCATGCGGCATTAGTCCCCCCTTTTAAAAAGCATCGACTCGATGCTTCTAAATAAAAAGAAGAAGAAAAAAAACCCATAATTAGAACACGCGTTGACGCAGAGAATGACAAGGTGAGTGCCAGGGAAAACAAAGAGGGCGCACAAGCACTTGGACCATGCGCGAACACAACAGCACCAGTGGAAGAGTCAAGAAAAAAAAAAACACCACATGAGATCACTGTCACGTTTGCGAAGTAACTCGCAAGCACAGAGACTATTGTGTGTAGTACGGCTTGAGTCGTACGACATGCACAGTTTCGGGCCGATGTTGTCGACGTGACGACACTGTGCCGTCCGGAAGTACTTCGTATGTAAGGTCACTCACACGTCGGATAACCTTGTATGGTCCGAAATAACGGCTCAGAAGCTTTTCAGACAAGCCTGGTCGTCGGACAGGAGTCCACACCCACACTCGTTCACCCGGGTGGTATGCGACGTTTCGACGGCGAAGGTTGTAACGTCGTGCATCTGCGTCTTGTTGGTGACCGATGTTCACGCGAGCCAGTTGACGAGCCTCTTCGGCGTACTGCGTGTATTGCTCGGCTTCTGGAGAAAGAGCATCGCTATTATCGTACGGCAGCATAGCGTCAAGCATCGTTTGTACGTTGCGTCCATAAACAAGGTGGAAAGGTGAAAATCGGGTTGTTTCCTGCATTGCCGTATTGTATGCGAACGTGACGTATGGGAGGATATCGTCCCAGGTTTTGTGCTGCACGTCCACGTACATTGACAGCATGTCCGCTATGGTCTTGTTGAGCCTTTCCGTCAGTCCATTACTTTGTGGGTGGTAAGCCGTTGTTTTTCGGTGACTCGTGCAGCTCAGTCTGAAAATGTCCTCTAGCATTTGTGCCGTAAATGATGTTCCTCTATCCGTAATCACACATGACGGCGCGCCGTGCCGGAGGACGATGTGCTGCACGAAGAACTTCGCCACTTCAGACGCCGTGCCGCGGGGTAATGCCTTTGTCTCAGCATACCGGGTCAAGTAATCGGTTGCCACTATAATCCATTTGTTACCAGTGGCCGACAAAGGGAAGGGTCCTAGAAGGTCCATTCCCACGAGGTCGAAAGGTGTCCGTGGTGGTGTAATAGGGTGGAGAAGGCCCGCAGGTTTCACGGGTGGCGTCTTGCGACGCTGGCACTCGCGGCAGCCTTGGACGTAGCGGTGTACACTGGTCGAAAGTCGTGGCCAATAGTACTGCTGGCGCACTCTGGCGAGAGTCCGCGAGTAGCCCAAGTGTCCCGACGTGGGCTCGTCATGGCACGCGAGGAGGATGTCATCCCGCATGTCGGCTGGTACAACGAGGAGGAAGGCTTTGTTGCTACCTCGAGCATTTTTCTTGTAAAGAATGCCCCTCCTTAGACAAAAGGATGACAATTCGCGAGCGATGCGCCGAGGAGTGTGAGAATTTCGGCCTTCTAAGGAATCAATAATAGGGCGCAATTCCTGATCGGCTCTCTGTCTAGACATAAAGTCAGAATCACTGAGGGCTCCGAGAAAACCATCAGCATATTCCGAGTCCATATCAGGATGTCCCACGGGTGCTCGAGAAAGTGCGTCGGCATCTTCGTGCTTGCGCCCAGACCTATACACAATCATGATGTCAAACTCTTGCAAGCGCAAACTCCACCGAGCGAGACGACCAGACGGGTCACGGAGATTGGCCAGCCAACACAGCGAATGGTGATCGGTCACCACCTTGAAGGGACGGCCGTAGAGGTAAGGTCGAAACTTTGCCGTTGCCCACACGACTGCGAGGCATTCCTTCTCTGAAGTGGAGTAGTTGGCCTCGGCTCGAGAGAGAGTACGACTGGCGTAAGCTATGACATGTTCTACGCCGTTGTGCCGTTGTACAAGGACAGCGCCAAGTCCGACGTTGCTTGCATCCGTGTGAACTTCGGTATCAGCGTCCTCATCAAAATGCGCAAGAACAGGTGCCTCTTGCATTCGCTGCCGTAACTCTGTGAAAGCTGCTTCTTGCTCTGTAGTCCAGGCAAACGGTACATCATCTCGGGTGAGTCGCGTGAGCGGTTCGGCTATCGTCGAGAAGTTGGTAATGAATCGGCGATAATAAGCACACAAGCCGAGAAAACGCCGTACCGCTTTTTTGTCTGACGGCACAGGAAAGGTGGCGACTGCTGCAGTTTTTTCTGGGTCAGGCCGCACTCCATCCGCACTCACAACATGTCCCAGAAATTTCAGCTCATCGTAGCCGAAATGGCACTTCTGGGGTTTTAGCGTGAGTTCGGCCGAACGAATAGCTTCCAGAACCATTCTTAGACGCTTCAGATGTTCTTCGAAACTCTCGGCAAAGATGACCACATCATCAAGGTATACAAGGCAGCTTTGCCACTTCAAGCCAGCGAGGACGGTATCCATCATTCGCTGGAATGTTGCGGGAGCCGAACAGAGGCCGAAAGGAAGAACTCTGAATTCAGATTGGGCACGGTGGCACTCACGGAATGCGGTCAGCTAACAATCCGCTTGTCTTCATCCTACAGCTCATCCTCGGACTGCTGCTTCATGCCGGTCCGGGTTCCGAGCCACCAGGACTACCCAGAACAACACGTGGCGTCAACGTCACTATCAACACTCGAGATTCCTTACTGATTCAGTCATGGGATCCCGTGCTGCAACGTTCATCGTCTACCTGCGCGGACACTGTGCGCATTTGCTGTGCGCATAGACCAAGCTCAGCGCCACCACTAGACCCAGCTATAAAGGACCACCTCAAGCACGGCCGGGCCATTGGGCACGGTGGCACTCACGGAATGCGGTCAGCTAACAATCCGCTTGTCTTCATCCTACAGCTCATCCTCGGACTGCTGCTTCATGCCGGTCCGGGTTCCGAGCCACCAGGACTACCCAGAACAACACGTGGCGTCAACGTCACTATCAACACTCGAGATTCCTTACTGATTCAGTCATGGGATCCCGTGCTGCAACGTTCATCGTCTACCTGCGCGGACACTGTGCGCATTTGCTGTGCGCATAGACCAAGCTCAGCGCCACCACTAGACCCAGCTATAAAGGACCACCTCAAGCACGGCCGGGCCATTGGGCACGGTGGCACTCACGGAATGCGGTCAGCTAACAATCCGCTTGTCTTCATCCTACAGGTGAGGAAGCGTTATGGAAAATGCATTAGCTCAAACAACCCTTTCTTGCTTGTGCTGCCGTGCCCACGGCTATATGCTGTTGCAATTGAGCATGCGGTGTCTATACTTAAACTCTTATTGCTTGGCGGCGACATCGAGACGAACCCTGGTCCTGATATCAGCCAACAATTAAAAGAAATAGCTGCGGATATAAAAGAGATTAAGGAAAGTCGTCTGGCTAAAATTGACAAGAAATTAGACTTACTGACAAGCCTAGAAGAAAGAGTCAACTGTTGTCAAGAACAAATCGCGAATCTGAATGTTCTCATAAAATCCATGAAAGAAAAAATTGACGATCTCGAGAATCGTAGCAGGCGAAATAACCTGATAATTTACGGCTTACCAGAGGCAGAAGGCGAGACGCCCCCGATACTTGAAGGTACAGTAAACAAAAACATAATTGAAGGCACTCTTGAACTAAAACCAATAGCAATCGAGCGCATACACCGGATAGGTAGAGCAGCGCCAAACAAGGTTAGACCTGTAATTATTAAACTACTAGATTCTAGAGACAAACCTTCAATACTAAAGAGGGGATATAAACTTAAAGATACCGGCCTATCGATTGCTGAAGACTTTTCTAAACATGTACGCGATATCCGAAGGAAACTATGGAACAGTGCGAAAGCTAACCGACAAAATAATGAGAAAGTTTCTCTTGTTTTTGATAAGTTATATATAAATAATCGCGCATATGTTTGGAACAATGAGAAGGATGACAAGGTACCGCTTAATAAAAAAACCGTAGGAGAAGCCTCGGCTACTACAAGTTCAGCAACGGCGGTGAACGTACCTAGTCATCAAACAAAAAAGGGAGCTGTTACTCGTCGTGCTGCAAAATCGGTGAACTAGCACTCCTCACGGTGAATGCACGAAGCGTCATCAATAAGCCTGAATTGCTTGAAAATCTGATCATTGATCATGAGCCCCACTTGGCAGCAATTACAGAAACCTGGCTGACGCCTGACGTCTTTGATCACGAGTTTGCACCACCTAACTATTCTGTGATCCGAAAAGACCGCCCCACACGTGGTGGTGGAGTGGCGTTATTAATAAAAAAGGGACTTTCATTTGTTGCTCTTCCGGATGTACAAAGCGCAGAAGCCATTTTTTGCAAACTGCTCTGTGACGGCGCGAGTATATTCATAGGTTGTGTTTATCGGAGCCCAAATTCTGGTGATGCTTCTATCAGTGCCATTCACGATTACATGCAACGTCACACCTTTGGTTCGCGCGTTGTTCTCATGGGTGATTTTAATCTGCCAGATATTAACTGGAATAGTATGTGCTACTCATCATCGGCTTCGGATACATTGTTTGACCTTATGCTTACCTTTAATCTCCATCAGGTCGTTTCACGTCCAACCCGCTCACAGGGAATTTCACAGAACATACTTGATCTAATATTTTTCAGTAATCATTTCGACATAAACCGCATTAAAACTGACGTAGTCCATGGTATATCTGACCACGACGTACCAGTGTGCTTCGTACCCCTCGACGGCACCATAACCACTCATTCTTCTGTATCTGTAGTAACAGACTTCGAAAACGCCGATGATGATAGCGTGCTGACGCATCTCGCTCATGAATTCCAGCATTTTTCAGAAACCGGTTCCCATGCTTCAATAGATGTAGATTCTCTTTGGCTCCACTTCAAATCAGTTGTACTTTACTGTATCGCGCACTACATACCCACAAAAACAAAGCGTCCTCCAAAAAATAATCCATGGATCACGCGGGAGGTAATTCAAGCAAAGCGACGCTTGAAAAGGTTACGCAGGGCAATAAAAACGAAAGGAGGGGGAGAATCCGAAATTCAGAAACTATCGGAAGCTATCGCGGAATTCAAACTTAAAGCTAAACGTGCTAAGCAGCACTATTTTGACGTAGTATTGCCTAACTTCCTTGTTGATAATCCCCAAAGGTTCTGGAATCACTTTCGTACCAATAAAACCGTTACACCACATCTTCTTCCCGAAGAAAAAAAAACTAAGGCCAACGCATATAATAATTTTTTTCAGTCAGTGTTCACCGTGGATGATAATATCATTCCCGCGATTAAAACAAAACAATACACGGAAATCGATAAACTAGACATTACGGACGCAGGGATTTTCAACCTTTTGCTTAAACTTGACCCCAAGAAAGGTAGCGGTCCCGACGATATACCAAATACATTCCTCAAAAGATATGCAGAGTGGTGCAGTAGATACCTAGGCCTAATTTTCCGGAAATCACTCAGTACTTCACAGCTACCTCAAGAATGGAAAATAGCCAAGATAAAACCAATCCACAAAGGAGGAGACGCAGATTCACCTTCAAATTTCAGGCCCATTTCTCTAACTAGTACATCATGTAAACTTCTCGAACACATAATCTTAAAGCACATGACAGTATTCCTAGAGCGCATTAATTTTTTTTCCCCCAACCAACATGGTTTTCGCAGTGGCTTATCCACAGTTACTCAGCTCACAGAACTAGTACACAACCTCGCTGCTACAATTAATAACCGTGGTCAAACTGACATGATTTTACTTGACTTATCTAAGGCTTTCGACTGTGTGTGTCATAGCAAATTAATCGCCAAAGTTGAAGATGTTTTTGGTATAGGAGAACTTTCTGGCTGGGTAAAATGCTTCTTAAATAACCGCTCGCAATTTGTAATTTACGAACATACGTTATCTAACACAGTCGCAGTTACATCCGGAGTCCCACAAGGGTCTGTCCTCGGACCGTTGCTCTTCTTGCTCTATATTAACGATATCGCAGCTAACATCAAATGCAATATAAAGCTATTCGCAGATGACTGTGTCATTTACAAAGAAATTAGTCATTACAGTGATCATAATGAGCTGAATGATTCTCTAGCTGATATAGCTAATTGGTGCTCTAGTTGGCAGATGACACTCAACGTACAAAAGTCTGCGATCATGACTGTGACCAGGAAAGCACTACCATCCACCTTCACATACGTAATTAATAGCACCCCCCTTAATAGGGTTGATGAACATAAATATCTAGGCGTCACAATAACATCGGATCTCAAGTGGGACAAGCATATAAGTAAAATAATCTCAAAGGCGCTACGGAAGCTATTTTTCTTAAAAAGAAGCCTAGCACACGCAACAACGGCAACGAAGCTGCTAGCCTACACATCATTTGTAAGGCCTGTTCTAGAATACGCTAACACAGTCTGGTTTCCGCATACAGTGACTAACGTAAAAAAACTTGAATCAATACAAAGAAAAGCGGTGAGGTTCATTCATAATAAATATAAACGCACAGACTCGCCCACGCATCTTTTAATGAAATCCGGTTTGCAAAAGCTATCCACAAGAGCGAAACACGCTCGCCTAAAATTCTTATTTCAGTTACTGAAAAATAACTATCGAATAGATATTTCTAAGTATATTTCGTTTTCCCAGGCTCGACCTACACGTAATAAGCATGCGCACACATTGACAGAATATGCATGTAAAAATGACACGTTTAAGTATTCTTTTTTTCCGCTCGCAATATCAGAATGGAATCAACTTGACGCTACTATCACCAACATCGAATCACTATCGGAATTTATGGCACAAATAGAAAAAAATGTGTTTGCGTAAGAGGACCTATGTATGCAAAGTCACCAACATAGATTTCTTCATTTCATCTTCTAGAAACTTTCCCATTTACGTCAACTTATTGCTCAATGCCAGAAATGTAATCTTATTTACCCTAGTCTTATTCCAGCCCCCACCGACACCTGTACTATTATTATTTTCTTTGGTCACTTTTTGCGAAGCCTCATGTTCCTTCTTTTTGCTTTTTTGTCATTTCCCTTGAACCTAGCATGTGTTAGGCGTTTTTGTGTAAATTCCACTGAGTATGCTGTTCCTTAACCAGCATTTTGTTTGCCTTACTGTATGCTGTATATATCGTGCTTCTTGTTTTTTTTTTTTTTTTTTTTTTTTTTTGTAACCCACATATGCTGTAATTACGCTACAAATGTTAGTGTATGTTTTAACTCACTTGTTTTGCTTTGATTTTTTTTTCCCTCTATTTTTATTGCCTGTACTGAAAATCATTGTACTGCCCAACTGCCACGCTCTCGAATGAGAGTAGCAGTATTGAAAATAAATAAATAAATAAAATAAATAAATAAAGCCCATCGGGAGTTACAAACGCTGTCTTCTCTCTGTCTCGCTCATCGACCTCTATCTGCCAATAGCCGCTCTTCAAATCTATCGATGAAAAATACTTCGCGTGTCGTAGCCTGTCGAGAGAATCATCAACCCGTGGAAGCGGGTAGACGTCTTTTTTGGTGACGCTATTGAGTTTCCTGTAGTCAACACAGAATCGCAGCGTTCCGTCTTTCTTCTTTACTAGAACGACTGGCGAGGACCACGGGCTGCTCGACGGTTGTATCACCCCGTCGTCAAGCATCTCCTTTACCTGCGTCTGTATAGTCTCGCGTTCTTTAGCCGAAACACGGTAAGGTTGCTGGCGGATTGGGCGAACATCATCGTCGGTAATAATTCGGTGCTTTATGAGGGGTGTTTGACCGACTCTAGATGAAGAGGCGAAGCAAGATTTAAATTCCTTCAGCAGGGTATGCAGTGCGGCCTTCTTCTCGTCCGAAAGCTTCGAACTGACGTCGATGTGGTCCAGAAACTTATCTCCATCAACCATTTCCTCGGATGCGAAGCACTCGGTGACATCCGCTACACGGTCTCCGAAGGCCACGGTGGTGCCGCGGAAAAGATGTCGGTGCTCGAAGTTAAAATTTGTGACGAGTATCCGCGACCGTCCGTCACGCACACGCAGAATGCTTCGCACTGCACACACACCTTGAAGCAGTAAAAGGGATACGTTGCTCTCGGCGACCACGTCACCGTCTTGGAGGTCTTCACAGGTGACTTCTACGAAAGCAGTCGCTCGGGGAGGCAACGTCACGCTTTCGTCGGCAACACGCAGCGCAGGTCTACGACAGCTATCAGCGCCTCGATCGGTTGCAAGTTGCGTCGAGAAAGTCACCATTCGCTCGCGGAGATTTATGATCGCGCCATTCTCTCGAAGGAAGTCCATTCCAAGGATGAGCTGACGAGAACAGTCGCGTAGTACGAGGCAGGTTACCACAAACGTTGACTCGCGTATTTCCACTCTTGCGGTACAGCGACCCAATGGAGTAATAACGTGGCCTCCAGCAGTGCGAATACGCGTCCCATTCCAAGGTGTCATCACTTTCTTAAGACTGGTTGCCAATTTTCCGCTCATAATAGAATAATCTGCACCTGTGTCCACCAATGCGCTGACCTGAAGACCGTCTATCAGCACGGGAATGTCGAGTGAGACTCGGCCACTGGGTTCAGACGCACAATCCGGCATTTCTCTCGCACTGCACTCAGACGTCAATTCAATGTCTGCAGCGTTTTGTGGAAGCGTCGATAGGAGGTCTTCCGCACTTTTAGTCCCAGCGACCTCGCCCCCGAAGGTCGCTGCCTTCAGTTTTCCCGACGAGGGCTTGGGGAACGTCCCCGTGCCATCGTACTGAGACGTGGTCCAATAGCTGCGGGTCGTCGTGGAGATGGAGACCGCGATTGACGCCGTGGGAAAGGCAGACGTTGCTGCGCGAGGTAGTCCTCAATTTCTCTTGGCCTCTGACCAACTAGGGGACGAGGCGAATGAATAGAGAAACCGCGCAGTCCAAGTTGTCGGTATGGACATTCCCGGTAGATGTGACCGGCTTCACCGCAATGGAAGCAGAGGGGTCTTCTATCCGACGTACGCCAAATATCGGACTTCCGCGGAGGGGCACGGCGACCGTCGATGTCCAAACCAGCATGCGCAGATTGAATTGAAACTGGCGGCATCGTCTGGATTGGGACTGCAGGGCTTGAGACCGGCATGGAAGTGCGCAGAGCTTCGGCATATGTGCGGTTCCCAACATCAGTGGACGCAGGAGGTGGTTCTAGATTTGTAACCGTTGGTTGAGGGCGACGGCTGTGAAGCACCTGCTGGACCTCGTCCCGAATAATATTGGTGATGCTGCTTACCTCCGGCTGTCTCGCCCCGTGTAGTTTCGCGATTTCCTCGCGGACGACGGAGCGGACGATTTCGCGAATCCACTCAATGCTGTTGCTCCCGAAGCTGGCGGAAAATTCAGTAGGTGATGCAGAATTCACTTGCCGGTTGAGTAGGGCTGACCGCTGATGAAGTACCCTCTCCATCGTAGTGGCTTCGGTCAGGAATTCTGCTACACTCTTCGGAGGACTCCGCACTAGACCAGCAAAAAGCTGCTCCTTCACGCCTCGCATCAGATAGCGTAGCTTTTTTTCTTCTGGCATTGCCGGATCCGCTCGCCTGAAAAGCTGCGTCATGTCCTCCACGTACATGGTGACGGTCTCATTAGGCATCTGGATGCGTGAATGCAATGCACGTTCAGCACGATCGCGGCGGTCGGGGCTCCGGTAGGTCTCCAAGAGGCGATGCTGGAACTCGCGCCAGGATGTCAAGACATCACTTCTGTTCATGAACCACGTTCGGGCGCCGTCTTTCAAACACGCGTAGACGTTGCGGAGTTTGGCGGCTTCGTCCCAGTAGTTGATCGCTGCGACGTGTTCGAACTCGCTCAGCCAGTCGTCCACATCCTCAAACAGCTCTCCGTGAAAGGGACTAGGCATCAGCGGGTTCTGGACAGTGCAATAAATTGGTGCCGACGACGTAGGAGTTTCCATGACGCCTTGAGGCGAAGTCATAGTCGCTCTATGGATAAGCTGTGCCGGTGTCTCTGGTGGTAGGCCTCGTTGGCGGCGGCTTGTTCTGTGAACTGGCGTGTCCACGGGCACAGGGCTTGTGTTCCGGCTCCTGGATGGGCTCTTGTGCATGGGGTGCGTCGTCAGTTGTCAATGCCGCATGAATTCGCGTGGTTTTCGTGTGGAAGAGGACGAAGAGGTTGGGTTGGAGCAGTTTTTCTTTTTGTCCTAGCTTGACGAGCAGTTCTGCGGAAGGTTTCCTTGAGTGAGACAAGATTGGTGACAAGATTGGTGGAGGTGCTGGGTACGACAACTGACGACGCACCCCATGCACAAGAGCCCATCCAGGAGCCGGAACACAAGCCCTGTGCCCGTGGACACGCCAGTTCACAGAACAAGCCGCCGCCAACGAGGCCTACCACCAGAGACACCGGCACAGCTTATCCATAGAGCGACTATGACTTCGCCTCAAGGCGTCATGGAAACTCCTACGTCGTCGGCACCAATTTATTGCACTGTCCAGAACCCGCTGATGCCTAGTCCCTTTCACGGAGAGCTGTTTGAGGATGTGGACGACTGGCTGAGCGAGTTCGAACACGTCGCAGCGATCAACTACTGGGACGAAGCCGCCAAACTCCGCAACGTCTACGCGTGTTTGAAAGACGGCGCCCGAACGTGGTTCATGAACAGAAGTGATGTCTTGACATCCTGGCGCGAGTTCCAGCATCGCCTCTTGGAGACCTACCGGAGCCCCGACCGCCGCGATCGTGCTGAACGTGCATTGCATTCACGCATCCAGATGCCTAATGAGACCGTCACCATGTACGTGGAGGACATGACGCAGCTTTTCAGGCGAGCGGATCCGGCAATGCCAGAAGAAAAAAAGCTACGCTATCTGATGCGAGGCGTGAAGGAGCAGCTTTTTGCTGGTCTAGTGCGGAGTCCTCCGAAGAGTGTAGCAGAATTCCTGACCGAAGCCACTACGATGGAGAGGGTACTTCATTAGCGGTCAGCCCTACTCAACCGGCAAGTGAATTCTGCATCACCTACTGAATTTTCCGCCAGCTTCGGGAGCAACAGCATTGAGTGGATTCGCGAAATCGTCCGCTCCGTCGTCCGCGAGGAAATCGCGAAACTACACGGGGCGAGACAGCCGGAGGTAAGCAGCATCACCAATATTATTCGGGACGAGGTCCAGCAGGTGCTTCACAGCCGTCGCCCTCAACCAACGGTTACAAATCTAGAACCACCTCCTGCGTCCACTGATGTTGGGAACCGCACATATGCCGAAGCTCTGCGCACTTCCATGCCGGTCTCAAGCCCTGCAGTCCCAATCCAGACGATGCCGCCAGTTTCAATTCAATCTGCGCATGCTGGTTTGGACATCGACGGTCGCCGTGCCCCTCCGCGGAAGTCCGATATTTGGCGTACGTCGGATAGAAGACCCCTCTGCTTCCATTGCGGTGAAGCCGGTCACATCTACCGGGAATGTCCATACCGACAACTTGGACTGCGCGGTTTCTCTATTCATTCGCCTCGTCCCCCAGTTGGTCAGAGGCCAAGAGAAATTGAGGACTACCTCGCGCAGCAACGTCTGCCTTTCCCACGGCGTCAATCGCGGTCTCCATCTCCACGACGACCCGCAGCTATTGGACCACGTCTCAGTACGATGGCACGGGGACGTTCCCCAAGCCCTCGTCGGGAAAACTGAAGGCAGCGACCTTCGGGGGCGAGGTCGCTGGGACTAAAAGTGCGGAAGACCTCCTATCGACGCTTCCACAAAACGCTGCAGACATTGAATTGACGTCTGAGTGCAGTGCGAGAGAAATGCCGGATTGTGAGTCTGAACCCAGTGGCCGAGTCTCACTCGACATTCCCGTGCTGATAGACGGTCTTCAGGTCAGCGCATTGGTGGACACAGGTGCAGATTATTCTATTATGAGCGGAAAATTGGCAACCAGTCTTAAGAAAGTGATGACACCTTGGAATGGGACGCGTATTCGCACTGCTGGAGGCCACGTTATTACTCCATTGGGTCGCTATACCGCAAGAGTGGAAATACGCGAGTCAACGTTTGTGGTAACCTGCCTCGTACTACGCGACTGTTCTCGTCAGCTCATCCTTGGAATGGACTTCCTTCGAGAGAATGGCGCGATCATAAATCTCCGCGAGCGAATGGTGACTTTCTCGACGCAACTTGCAACCGATCGAGGCGCTGATAGCTGTCGTAGACCTGCGCTGCGTGTTGCCGACGAAAGCGTGACGTTGCCTCCCCGAGCGACTGCTTTCGTAGAAGTCACCTGTGAAGACCTCCAAGACGGTGACGTGGTCGCCGAGAGCAACGTATCCCTTTTACTGGTTCAAGGTGTGTGTGCAGTGCGAAGCATTCTGCGTGTGCGTGACGGACGGTCGCAGATACTCGTCACAAATTTTAACTTCGAGCACCGACATCTTTTCCGCGGCACCACCGTGGCCTTCGGAGACCGTGTAGCGGATGTCACCGAGTGCTTCGCATCCGAGGAAATGGTTGATGGAGATAAGTTTCTGGACCACATCGACGTCAGTTCGAAGCTTTCGGACGAGAAGAAGGCCGCACTGCATACCCTGCTGAAGGAATTTAAATCTTGCTTCGCCTCTTCATCTAGAGTCGGTCAAACACCCCTCATAAAGCACCGAATTATTACCGACGATGATGTTCGCCCAATCCGCCAGCAACCTTACCGTGTTTCGGCTAAAGAACGCGAGACTATACAGACGCAGGTAAAGGAGATGCTTGACGACGGGGTGATACAACCGTCGAGCAGCCCGTGGTCCTCGCCAGTCGTTCTAGTAAAGAAGAAAGACGGAACGCTGCGATTCTGTGTTGACTACAGGAAACTCAATAGCGTCACCAAAAAAGACGTCTACCTGCTTCCACGGGTTGATGATTCTCTCGACAGGCTACGACACGCGAAGTATTTTTCATCGATAGATTTGAAGAGCGGCTATTGGCAGATAGAGGTCGATGAGCGAGACAGAGAGAAGACAGCGTTTGTAACTCCCGATGGGCTTTATGAATTCAGAGTTCTTCCTTTCGGCCTCTGTTCGGCTCCCGCAACATTCCAGCGAATGATGGATACCGTCCTCGCTGGCTTGAAGTGGCAAAGCTGCCTTGTATACCTTGATGATGTGGTCATCTTTGCCGAGAGTTTCGAAGAACATCTGAAGCGTCTAAGAATGGTTCTGGAAGCTATTCGTTCGGCCGAACTCACGCTAAAACCCCAGAAGTGCCATTTCGGCTACGATGAGCTGAAATTTCTGGGACATGTTGTGAGTGCGGATGGAGTGCGGCCTGACCCAGAAAAAACTGCAGCAGTCGCCACCTTTCCTGTGCCGTCAGACAAAAAAGCGGTACGGCGTTTTCTCGGCTTGTGTGCTTATTATCGCCGATTCATTACCAACTTCTCGACGATAGCCGAACCGCTCACGCGACTCACCCGAGATGATGTACCGTTTGCCTGGACTACAGAGCAAGAAGCAGCTTTCACAGAGTTACGGCAGCGAATGCAAGAGGCACCTGTTCTTGCGCATTTTGATGAGGACGCTGATACCGAAGTTCACACGGATGCAAGCAACGTCGGACTTGGCGCTGTCCTTGTACAACGGCACAACGGCGTAGAACATGTCATAGCTTACGCCAGTCGTACTCTCTCTCGAGCCGAGGCCAACTACTCCACTTCAGAGAAGGAATGCCTCGCAGTCGTGTGGGCAACGGCAAAGTTTCGACCTTACCTCTACGGCCGTCCCTTCAAGGTGGTGACCGATCACCATTCGCTGTGTTGGCTGGCCAATCTCCGTGACCCGTCTGGTCGTCTCGCTCGGTGGAGTTTGCGCTTGCAAGAGTTTGACATCATGATTGTGTATAGGTCTGGGCGCAAGCACGAAGATGCCGACGCACTTTCTCGAGCACCCGTGGGACATCCTGATATGGACTCGGAATATGCTGATGGTTTTCTCGGAGCCCTCAGTGATTCTGACTTTATGTCTAGACAGAGAGCCGATCAGGAATTGCGCCCTATTATTGATTCCTTAGAAGGCCGAAATTCTCACACTCCTCGGCGCATCGCTCGCGAATTGTCATCCTTTTGTCTAAGGAGGGGCATTCTTTACAAGAAAAATGCTCGAGGTAGCAACAAAGCCTTCCTCCTCGTTGTACCAGCCGACATGCGGGATGACATCCTCCTCGCGTGCCATGACGAGCCCACGTCGGGACACTTGGGCTACTCGCGGACTCTCGCCAGAGTGCGCCAGCAGTACTATTGGCCACGACTTTCGACCAGTGTACACCGCTACGTGCAAGGCTGCCGCGAGTGCCAGCGTCGCAAGACGCCACCCGTGAAACCTGCGGGCCTTCTCCACCCTATTACACCACCACGGACACCTTTCGACCTCGTGGGAATGGACCTTCTAGGACCCTTCCCTTTGTCGGCCACTGGTAACAAATGGATTATAGTGGCAACCGATTACTTGACCCGGTATGCTGAGACAAAGGCATTACCCCGCGGCACGGCGTCTGAAGTGGCGAAGTTCTTCGTGCAGCACATCGTCCTCCGGCACGGCGCGCCGTCATGTGTGATTACGGATAGAGGAACATCATTTACGGCACAAATGCTAGAGGACATTTTCAGACTGAGCTGCACGAGTCACCGAAAAACAACGGCTTACCACCCACAAAGTAATGGACTGACGGAAAGGCTCAACAAGACCATAGCGGACATGCTGTCAATGTACGTGGACGTGCAGCACAAAACCTGGGACGATATCCTCCCATACGTCACGTTCGCATACAATACGGCAATGCAGGAAACAACCCGATTTTCACCTTTCCACCTTGTTTATGGACGCAACGTACAAACGATGCTTGACGCTATGCTGCCGTACGATAATAGCGATGCTCTTTCTCCAGAAGCCGAGCAATACACGCAGTACGCCGAAGAGGCTCGTACTTTCTGTATGGTTATGTCTATGGATGCGAGGAATTTCGCAGGGAGGGCTTCTAGAAAGCTTCAAGGCCTCATTCGATGAGGTCAAGCATCATCTTCGCTTTATGTGCTTGCAGCCTTTCTTCTACCCTCTTCATTATTCTGGCTTCCGTCTGTTTTAGCATGCTGTCGTCAAGTTCTAGTGTGCTAGACTCGGCTGCTTGGCGTTGTTGTACCCTCTGTTGTAGATCTTAGATTTTATTTTCTAGAGCCCGGATAGTCGCTGTCTGAGCAGGCGAGATGGTCGAGGCACTTGTAGTATTTAGAAAACTGGGCCCGTCACTACCGGTCACCGTGGCGGTGTAACTGATTCTCCTAACGGAGCGAGACCGTGATGGCGTGCGGGATCCAGAGCGACCTTTTTTCTTAGAGCGAGAACGACTTCGGTCAAATTTTTGGGGAAAAGAGGGGGCCCGTGAAATTTCTGGTGTGATAACTGATCCGGGTAAATCATTGGTGCAAGCACTCCAGCGATTCTCACGGGCGTGGGCGTTATCGAGCTGCTGGTGTCTTACTTGATAAGGAGGGGGGTTGCTGCGGAGTTTCTTCTTGCATTCCTTTCCAGCAGTCTCATGGTCTTCTCCGCAGATCTGCAACATCGGTTGGCAGTCATGTGGTTCTGTGTCCTTGTCGTGGCCGCATTTGTAGCAGAAGTTCGCTTTCAGCTGAGGGCAGATGTCTTGTCGGTGACCTATGGCGCCACAGGTTAGGCAATATTGGATCGACTTCTGGTATGGCTTGCATCGGCAGTCTGCACTGAGGTACATTCCAAAAAAAAGGAACGTGCTGCCCGTCGAAAGTGATAACTGCAGCTGTCAGCTGTGCAGCTGATAATCCCAGCATTCGCGCGCCAAGGACGTGGTATCTTGGGTCTACGCGAAGTCCTGCAACAATATCTGTGGGGCTTGTTCCTAGTTCGAGGCCGTAGATCACTCCACGGCACACATCATTGGGGTGTCGAATTTCGAATTTGCGGATTTACTTGATATATTACCCCACCGAGCTGTATAGCATTTATACTTTGCAGTTTGGAAGCTCGTTCAGTACTTGCTGTGCTTGTGATGATCACACTCTCTACTTTCTGCACCTGCACTCGCACATGGTCATAGAAGTCCTGATGGGCCAAGCCGCTGGATCTTCCGATGGCATGTGTAACCTCGAGGAGTGTTCGTTTTAAAAGATCTAGTCCTGGTTGCGGGCGGAATACAATTTTGAAGTCATCAGTAGGGAATGGCCGCATCCTAGTGCTGCGTTGACGTTGCGGTTGAGATTCGGCGTCTGGCTTCACAGGTTGCGTAGCTAGTTCTTCGGCTGACTTTTCTTTGGCTGACCTGCCTTTACGGCCAGCTTGAAGCCACTTAATGTGTGTTTTTCCTGTCGTTTTGCCACTATTTTCATCAAATGTTTATTGTGATGCCGTTCTTGAGTTACCCTCCGTGTTGTCCACTTGCATCGTACTCGGGCTTTCTTGACGTGGGTTAGACGTCTGCGTGTCCATGAGAGCGTTAGCTCTTTACCTCTGACGCTGCGTCTCTGTGTTGCGCGAGCAGCGTGCTTGTGCACCTGCGAGCCCCTGGCGTCCAGCTCGTTTCGCAGGCCCGTCCTCGTAACACAGCGGCGTTCGCATGCAACGCAGCCTCTGAATTCCTTGGCGTTGTAGCGTCCCAGCGAACAGGCACAATATGTTTAGAGTTCAATATCTAGTAAAAAAGTACACTCACTGCAATGAGTCTGGTGTAAAATGACGCCCTGCAACGTGAGGAATCCCAGGTTACCAAATGCGAGCAGTGTCCAGGGAAGGTTGCACAGAAAATAGCAATAAGAGCAGGAGCCCATGTGAGGTGCGACTACACACCTGAGCCTCCTGGCGGCTTTTTTTTCTATAGCAGAGAGGATGAAAAAAAAGACCAAAAACTGCATGTGCGTGTATTCAGACATGCATGCCGTTCATTATGTCAATATAAACACTAGTTTACGTCGTCTTCAGTATTTCTTCACTAATAATAATGACAACAATTTTTGGCACACGAGTTTGCGCTGCCCTAGTTGTTCTCTTTCTCGCGAGGGGGCTGTGCATGTCGGAGCATAGTATGGAGCCTTCATGTGCCCGCGTCTCCGTGTTTTAGGGTGGTGACAACTTCGATCATGGTTGCTTACAACTGGCTAAAACGGCCCCCATACTTGACGGGCCGCCATGTTGGTTCTTAGTGGTCGCTTATTTACATTGACGGCAGCGTGGGTTTCAACGAGAAGAGGGTTTTTTTGTATAGCAAGTGCTGAAGGCTGAAGGGTTGTTTTCTGAAGTTAGCCGTGGTTTGGTAGAACAGGAAAGACATGTTGGTGACTCGAGTTTGTATAAAATACTGTTTCTCCCACTTGGTAGACCCACCGCATTGGCGGAGTGAGATTATTTAGGGAGCCTATATTTGCGAGGGCGAGAACCTCGATGTCACTATCAATGGACTTCAATGTCTGCGCGCCTTTTATGAAGCATATTCACCTTAGCACTGCAAATACCTCAAAGGCCTCTTAGTGCAAGGCTTGAAACCGTGCTGTTTATATTGTGGGACTCGTAACGACAGGGGAGGCACAACAAACAACCGGGTAGCTCGCGATGTTCTCTGTAAACCGAATGGCTCAACTAGCCTGTTTCTCATACCCTAAACATTGCGTTTTTCCCTAATATAGTTTTCTACAGCAAGTTTAGGTCCTGCAAACGAATCTGTACAATGACTGCTTAAAAACCTCACAAGCTGCCAGAATTGCCCGAAAAAGTAGGGCATTCAATCACATTACACCACCCTCCCCGTATGCCCACAACTTGTATGTATATTAGGCAAGAAGAAAAGCAAAGGGGAGCAACGAGAGACAAATCAAGTTTTTCCAGGTCATATTTTATCGCAAACAGCATCCAAACGGCATCTGGCCTTGTGTCTTCAAACCATCCTGCCTCCTTTGCTGGAAGCTTGTGTCCTTGCAGTGGGCCTAGTGTAAAGCAATAAGACAAAAAATCATGCACGGCTCCGACCACATATACGGAGTCCATACACATTTTCTCTACAAGCACTCAATAAAAGCGGAGTTTAGGATATCAAATCATATGTGTGTCTGGTTATGAAACAAAAGGACGACACAAATAACGATGCATAACATAGGGCATATTTGAGTTACGGGCTGACAACCGACTTCCTTAGTGCACATATAATGCTCCGTTCAGGACCGACAGATAGACAGAAGGATGGACGGACGCGAACAGTGAATCTGTCGCATTCTATGTTATTGAAGATAAGTCCTGTTTGCAATTATTGAGCGAGTTTCGGTGTGGTTGCGCATGTCATTGAAGCGAAGAACAAATACTCCATGGCAAGCCACACAAAAAGTTAGTTGCGTTGAAACTGTGCAAGACAAGCGCCTACGGGAAACGCGTTCATCGGCTCATCTGTCTACCTCTCCAAATTCCCTTCCTCAGCAACCGAGGTAAAATTGCAGGAATGTGAACATCTATCTGCGAGAAAAGGCAGAAGCGAACGGGGGCGTCTGTAGGTGGTTTACGGGCCTGGCGTTTTCCGCGACGAATGCAGTGACGGCTTCGGAAACCGACAAAGTGCAGATAATGAATGTATGCAGGACCACACATTCGACTAGTCATATCATCCGATTGAGGAACTGAGCTTCGACTACAAGGATAAACAAGCGTACTTGACCATCTTCCGCTTGCACAGCGTAGCCGAACAAAGCCTAATTCATTATTATACTGTACACATTGTTGTGCTTACTTTGCTCAAACTGCTTTTCGTTGCATGGCTAAGTCAGCCATTTCACGAAAAGTGCGTTGATATACTCAACCCACTCGCAATACAACGGGTACTCACCTCACAAACACGGCGAGAAGTAGTCTCCTTCAAGCAGTCCCACTTTACTTGTGTAGCCCAGCGTTTCCAATGGCTAGAGCAAGTCGGGAAGCGGGAAGGTCTCTAGATCGTTTTGCATTGTGGCACGAAGCACCCTGGCATATAGACTTCAAAGTTCTTTTTTGTGTGGTTAGTACGAGGATGATGTCGTAGCGGAAGCTACGTCTACGGGGTAATCAAACGCAGCTTATACTGCAGCTTGCACACCCGCGACAACATGCAGCTGGTGCAGTGCGACGGAGCAGGAACGCCTGGCCGCTAGAACTGTGGCTGTTGCCACGGAAACCGGGACTGGCAACATTGTGTTTTAGCGGGGGGCGGCAAGTGGTGGGTCAAAGGCTGACACCACCCTAAAACATGGAGACGCGTGCACATAAAGGCTCCCTAGAGCATAGACGTAAGGTGAAAAAAATTTAGCAGATCCCACGTACAGCTGAAATCGATGATATGCGTAGCATGAATAAGAAACGTTCATGTGTCACTTTAAAATCAGCACAACGTTACGAGGTGGAGGTAAATAATGCCATACATGACTTCCCTGTCCTGATTATCATGATTGCATGTGCCGTTTATCTTCCTCATCTATTCACGTCACGTGATGCCAAGTTTAGTATATGTGGAGCTAGCGAAACGGCCGCGAGCACGCTATGAGCGTGGTATGTTGTCATGTTCTTACATGACACGCTTGTCAGGATTATCATGTTTGCACCAGTCATATATGTCGTCATCCATTAACGTCACGTAAAACCAAATTTGTTATATGTGGAGATGCAAAACGACTATGCACTCATCATGAAGGGCCCAATATACTCCACTGTAGCATTGACGCGCGCGCACGCTGGGCACACCCGCTCGACAATATCGCTTCATCGTGTGCGGTAAGCTTCTTGCAATTGTATTTGAATTAGCTAATACATAATGGCCTTTTTCCTTCGTGCTGCTCTTTGTTTTCTGCGGCAGCTTTGAAATGAATAATCATGACGGTGCTTTTCCAAAGACTGGTAATTATGCCTTGTATGTATATTTCTCTTTTGTTAAGACCAACCTCCTTCATCCTGCTTTTTTTGATTAAAAAAAGTGATTACATGAGAACACTCCCCCTTTTTAATTATACATTTATCTCTCAGTAATTGACGCTCTTTGCTAAGAGCAGCAGACCGTCCCTTGGAGACATTTATGCCAGTACATTGGTTTTGCACGGTTGCTTTTCACTCCTTATGAAGGTTTTGTTTGCAACGTGCTTATGTGACCGAGGCAACGCTCTCACGTGAACAGTGCGCAAATGTCACCAATGACATCACTGGTAGAGCAGATCTGTTTCTGGTGGTTCTGATGCTGCCAAAAATAGAGATCTATTATGAGCGGGAAGTGGCTCAGCCTAGGTTACTGCTCCCCATTCGGAAGGGAGCAACCAGTATATTGGTGCACAGCGATGCTCATTCTATGCCAGACAGAACTTTTCTTCCTCGATCACCTTTCGGTGGGCGTATGACGTCATGTGTGACTCTCTCTCTCTCTCAGACAACGTGACTATACACATGGTGGTGTCAGGAAATTTTGTAATGACGCTTTTTAAATTGTGTAAATACGCTTCAGCCCGAACGTCTCTTCAAATACTTCAAAAATTTTCGTCTCGTTTCATTCTCGTGCAGCACCACAAGGGCACGTCGCCTACTTTTTTTAACAAGGATCCTATTACCAAGATACCGACACTACGCACGCCATCAAAGCCACGTGATATGGTCCTTGCCACGCGGTTGCTCGATGCTTACGTCTTCTTGAGGTGAAACTATGTTATCCACCTGTTACGCTGTTCCAGTATAGGCAACTGGTATCATTACGAGCTGTATCCGTGATCCTTCGCGCCAACAAGACGCTCGTGTTCTCAATTTCTCGGCGTTCTTTTCTGATGTATGCATCGTCAGAATTTATCACAAAATTTGGCAGCTAACAGGGATCGTTGTTGCGAGGAGCGCTACCTAACAAGCCACACTCCCTAGACAGGATGTACCGCCGTTGGCATTTGCCAGTTGGAAAAAGCCTCATCAGCGTCTCACAGCTACCAGCATGTCGTTACGTTGATAGATGAGCACGCCACAGCTACTGCCGATATTCTTTTCACTTCCGTCTATATATAGTCTGTGCTGCCTGCCCGGGCCTCGGTGCAGTTGTGTCTTTTATGGGCGGATCATCGCTACTTGAAATCTCATGAGAGCTTTCATGCGAGGTTCTTGCTACTGGTTCATTGGCCGATCTGTCTTTCCTGTCGTGACGTATCCCTCTAAGTTACACCGTGGTGGAGCAGTGGTTATGGTGATCGGCTACTGATCTTAAGGTCGCGGGTTTCATTCCGGTCGCGGCCGTCATATTTTGATGGAGGTGAAAGGGTCGGTGTCCATGTACTCTGAAATGTCACACACGTTGCGGAACGCCAGATTGTTAACATTTTCTGTGCCCTCCACCACGACATTTCTCGTAATCATACCGTGGTGTTGTATTGTACACATCAGATATATTCATTTTTATGAGACCTTAGTTTTTCAAAAAACCTGGCGAGGGAATGTGTCAACAACATATTTAATTCAAGCAGGACGCCATTTGAACTCTAACTGCACTGCATTAAGTCAGATATAACTATGACGTAAAGTTGACAAAAAGGCACTTTGTCAACGGTGGGTACCAAACCTGGCCGCTTTGCCTGTCAGGAGTTCACCTGTCTGCTGAATACAGTTGGGCAGTTTGCAGCTTTAGGTATTTGTAGTTGCTATACAGTACGGTCGCAGGAAAACCGTTTCGCCATAGTCCCTGCTATAGATGTTGCCCAATAAGCGCTTCTGCAGCACTCGCGTTGAGGCAAGGCGGTACGCACTTAAGCGTCCAATGCTACAGCAGGAGTAGCATGAAATATATAGTTTTGGTAAAAGCAGCAAAAGTAGCCAGATCGAAAGTGTTTCACTACACTAAGTGGTGTGCTACAAGAAGCATGTGCGCGTCGTTGTGCGCCGTGAAGCAAGAAAATGCGTCATATATTTATCGCCACAGCTATTTCGACTGCTTTGTTGCTGAAGTATATTGAAAGATGAACTACTTGGTATGAGTACCTCTAACTTTTTTTTCAGCGCACACTAACACACGGACAAAGAAAAGAGAGGCACAACACTTTGTTGCATCTAGTTTATGCTAGGTTCTGTGTGTCTTGGTATTCCCACAAAGCAGTGTGTCAAGAACACTAGATGTAGACGAGCTATCAGTGCTCTAAAGATGCATTCGATCAATGCAGCAGGACAAGTTTTCGAGGAACAGCTGCCTATCTGGAGGCGAATTATGCGAATGTGGTTAAGAGTACGTGGTCACGCCTGGTCGAAGTAACAATTTAGCCTTTGCACACTGCATGCAATCCTGACGTAATTAGAGCGCAGGTGCGTCCTTGGGAAAGCACGCGTGGTAGGCTATCGGAATCTATGCATCTCGTAACGGTGCTTTGATGCAATGCAGTGCGGTCTTGTTGTTTCTGGTGTTTATTGGTCAATAAGACCTCTCTGCTTTAAGTAGCAGCAGCTCATTGTTAGTTTCCTATATTTAATAACTATTTATTAAAGTATCACGTGATATCGAAGTTGAACTTGGTAAAGCTATGCAAAAGATGGTACCCACTGAAACAATGCCATGTTATGACACCATAGAAAGCTATTTAAGCTAATAGGCGAATTTTTCAGACTTCAAATAGGAAAATATTTACCTGACTGTTGTATTATACAGTGTATGTATCGTGCGCAGTGAAAATAATGTTAGGGATTGACGACCGCATAACAAACCACCCACCGTTTTTTTCTTAGATCAAGGCATGGAGAGTCTTAGCATTTGGTTTTTGGGTGAAACAGTATTACCATTACATTAAGATGTCAATTACCAAACACTCACCGTTGTGGTCGGTGTGATTGTATGGTACTGGCACCGACGTGTATGAAAACTTTGGCTGATTTATTCGAGTGTGCGGTTAGGTTTCACTCTTTCAGTCATCGAGAACACGCCACCAAGTTCCTAAAAATTTGGAATGCGATGTTCCATATTTCGATACTCAATCTCAGATAATAAAATTTGTTACTGTTAGGACTTTTACCTAGAAACATGACATGAAATGGGCAGTTGTCTCCAGAATTTACCTCGTCAGGAACATTGCAACAAGTTCGAAGGTGACGAAGCTATTTATACCGAACGTTATATAGACAGGTTTCGTCACAATGTGGTGCAAACGAAATTAAGTGTTTTACAAATGTAGTTTAAATGCGCATATGAAAGTGGGTTCGTCAATTGAACAATCTTACCACTTCATAAAAAAGTACACAAGTATGGACCACAGGCAAATGTCGCTCATTGTTACAATGCTGTAACGGTGCGTAGAGTGCATTTTTGGACGAGGTTTGTGTTAAATAACTATTATGACTTTTGATGTGGAGCCACTTGTTTGACGTATTATCGAACGCAATAAATGACGACTCAAGATAAGCGGTATTTTGAAAACTCCCAGCGTGCAAAAACTTCCACAAGTAACCTATTGGACAGATGGACCAGATTGCTTCAGGTTCGGTCTCTGTAGACCAGTGTGCAACATTGACAACATTAGATAGTGCTTACCTAATGGATACGTGGAGGTACCTCCACGCATCGTTTAGCCGTGTACTTTCTACAACCGAAACCATAAGCATCCACAATAGCCGTAAAAAAGAAAACCAAATGGCCTGACATCTTCATATTACTTTCCGAATATCTATATACAAGGACATCATCGCACCGTTAGCTTTAAGGCTCCCAACTTTTTTACCCGATGAACACTCATTAGTTAGCTCTGGTAATAATACTCATTCTTCATATGCACATGCTTCAATATTCGTCAAACTAAGCATGTTCTGCTACTCTATGTGCTTTACACTGTAAACGTTTATTCGCTTGTGTCTTGTTATAGCACGAAGTTTCAGTCTGCGCAGTCGCAGAAAATAATAATAAGTGTAGCTTAGATGAAAGCTTGTTTACACATCATATTTATATTGAACCAAAAATGACCGACAGAGCTGCGACTTGGTTCTTATTTTGGGGAAAAATGGCTTCTTATTCAAAAAAATTTATTATTGCTCGTTTACGTTGTTTCCTATAGTAGATACAGCTTTTTCTTAAAACAAAACAACCATCAGCGAGTTCTTTTTTGTGAAATTAAGTTACCTAAAACATGAATATTGTCTTCGCAGAACTTGCGGAAGACGGCAAAACCACTTCAGGAACAGTCTGTTTTTTACAAACCCGGCTAGGCAAAAACGAAATGTTACTTAACTGTGTATTTACCAATTGTGCATTCAGCTTCTCTTGTGCTTAACTTTTTCTTTTAGGCGGTGGTCAGAAAAAAAAATTGCCCACACTTTTACTTCAAGCCCCACTTTTCCGGTCCACAAGAGCTGTGCGAGGAAGTGTCGATTGAACGACCTTGTCCAGGGCGAGCTCTGAGTGAGCTTGTCCAGATTAATTGCTTACTGGAAAACAGGATTCGAGAACGCCACGCACCTGCGGAAAGGCCCAGTCCATTTTGTTGAGTGCCTCCGTTCTTGTTTACCGGTTACTACTGCACTTTCTTCAATTCCTCATTCACTCTGTGGTGCTGGCGTATACTTAGGATAATTCGAAAAAAGGAACGGTGGCTCCTATGCCCTTGCAATTTAAGAAGTCCAGAGATTGCAATATCTCAAGCTTGATAACGGGCCACTTGTCTGCTATTGCCAAGAAAACTTCAAGGTTGCAGATTTCCAGGAACGTGGTGGTGGGACAGAACCGGCAGGATATTTTTCACTTTCCTTCTAGTGTTCAACAGTCTCTTCAACGGCCCTGCTGAATGCACATTAAAACCTCACTCAGCCACGTGTTCGCTATCACATTGCCAGATACTTGAAGCTTTTATGATGCGTAGAATCTTCAATGTCTGTCGGAAGGAGATATATGAGGGTGAAGAGGAGGGAAAGATGAGCGAATGAATGAATTGTAAGTTTCTATAGCCAAAGGTTAGAGTCGGCCCGATTCAAAAATTTACACAACAGAAACTGCAGTAATTACCGGAAGTAAACAAGTAAAAAAACGAACTATATTACCATGCAAGAAATAGCGTTCGGCGACTAGCAAGGCAGTGAGGGGAAAAAGCATGAAAGAGAAAGTGATAAAAAAGGCTTAGGAAGAAAAAAATTAGGAAGAGCGACAGAGACAAAGACATAAATGCGTAGTGAGATTAGAGAAGTAAATAGAAATATTTTATTACATACAATCATAACGAATATAGAAAAATCAGAATGAGAATAAAAAAACCGTGAAGGAAAAACGAAAGAGGAAACCAAAGAGACCAAGTAATGCCTCCCAATTCCTCACTTTATGCAGGCTTATTACTACAAGTGCATAGGTGGCCTTATTTTTGCATGTCAGTTTTTAGCCGTGAAGGAAAAAAAGAGAGGCTGCCCAGCGGGCGCCCGCTCTTCCAATAAGTAAGTTGCCTGACTACGTGCTTTTCAAAGCCTATCAAGTGGCCGCCTCCTTATTTCGCTCAGGACAGATCTTATATGGTCGCCATGTTTTCTTTTTTGCTTCAATAGTTCGATACTCTGGTGGGGCGTACTCACCCTCAGGACAGGAACAGTGTTTGTGTAGTTGTTGAGAGCTATGAGTTTATTTTTTCTGCTAAGGCAGTGAGTGACGTGTTCAATGTTCAAAATTCTATGCAGTACTGTTGTATAGACTTATTCACTGTTTACAAACACATGCCCGTGATGACTTCCGGTTTTGTTCACCGATGTGCCCGAATAGCATAGTTGCGCAAGAAGAGCGTTAGAAGAGCGTTGGTTCAAAAACACACGACGCCGAGAAGCAACCTTGAAATCGTTGAATGATAAACACTCCGGTGCAAATCCTCGTCTAGAGTGAAATCGGGAACGCGGCTTGGACGTTTTGAAGCTTTATGAACGAGTTCCCCGCCAGAACCGGAAATAAGTTGAACTGCTATATAGCCATACATTCCGAAACCTGCCCGCCTACGGATTTCACGGCTTTGAGGTTGGCAAAATGAAAATTTAGTGTGAAGACGAAGACTAGTGGAAGGAAAGTTGTTGGAACTCAAAAAAATAAATAATTTCACAGTAAGAAGATAGGTCGTAATGCTGGCGTGTTTTTATTCATGGGCGTACAGGTATTTACTAGAGTTACGTTGTTGGTATCGACACAAATAGCAGCAATTTCGCTGTATAGTTCTTCTTTCATTTAAAAAAAATGCAGTGCCTGTCGATTTTATAAAACAGTTGAAAAGACTGAAAGTTGCCCTAGCTGGTATTGACCTTATTAGGATAACATTACTAGTGTGATTGGGAGACAGACATCCCGACCTTTCGTCCAGGTCCCCTTAACGCTAATAATGTTTTTGTATTGTTTATATATGTTTTTTATTAAAATCCGCAGTATTCTAATAAATATAAAATGTCACGCGTGGACAGTACTAAAATAAATTTTTCTGTCGCCCGATTCTGTTCATTCGTTGGCGGTGCCTTTGAGTTATTCTAATTAAGTGGTGGTGGTCATTTGCCTAGCAGTTTTAGCTACTGTGGTGATAGAATGGTTATGATTTCGGCACCTCACTTGAAATACACACGTTCTCATCCTGTCGTTGTGAGTGCAATTCAATGAAGGCAAATTACTAGATGCCCCTGCATTTTAGGTTTAGGTACACGTTGAATAGCCTTAGTTTATCTAAATTCCGTAGCCCATGACTACGTTATAACTACAAATTATATGGTGATTCAATGTGCAAAATCCCAAGAATTGTCTGTTTAGCGAAGATAGTTTGCAAGATCGTTCTGCGACAACTGATCCTTGTATTGGGCAGCATTAAAGAAGCATACATGTAACTACTTTTGCTTGCAAAGTCATCTACAGCAAATGTGCAACGAAAGAGTCCTGAAAAACATTCGCATTGTTTGTCTACGTAAAGCAATAGTCTAGTGCCTCTGCAAAGCTAATCAACCGACATTACTAATACCCATGTGAAGGTGGAAAGTTGTTTTCAGGAATATATGAGGCGGCGTCCGTTTTGTTTTAACATATACCTATGATAGAAGAACATTGATTTCTACAAATTGAATTTAGGCCATGGTATAGGTGGCTGTTTGTGTAAGACGAATCGCAATATGTTCATTGCCTCTGTCAGGGCAAGCCCCGCCGCGGTGGTCTAGTGGCCAAAGTACTCAGCTGCTGACCCGCAGGTCGCGGATTCATATCCCGGCTGCGGCGGCTGCATTTCCGATGGAGGTGGAAATGTTGTAGGCCCGTGTGCTCAGATTTGGGTGCACGTTAAAGAACCCCAGGGGGTCGAAATCTCCGGAGCCCTCCACTACGGCGTCTCTCATAATCATATGGTGGTTTTGGGACGTTAAACCCCACATATCAATCTATCAATCTGTCAGGGCAAGCGCACTTGCTGATGACGATTGACGTCCAACTGTTCAAGCCTCCAACGCCCTTCAATGGAGTTGCCATAGAGAAAGAGGGTGACACAAAATATTTACTGATGACAGCCAGTTTCCATGGAGCTTCACTTGTCAACCTCTGAACCTGAGTGGGATGGTATGCGCATCCTCTGATCAAGCCTCTGCATATTGACGTGCTGCCTGTTTGAAACACATTTTGCCTTAAGGGGAACGTTAGTTTCATACCATATTTTTGCGCCAGCTGCATTATATATGGAGCCGAAATTTGTCGAGGTCCATGTATTTAGATTTAGGTGCATGATCAAGAACCCCAGGTGTTCGAAATTTTCGGTTCCCTCCAATAGGACGTCTCTCATAATCGTCTTGTGGTTTTGGGACAACAAATCTTAAATATTATTATTATCGTGTCTCAATTTTATGCAGCAGCACATCCAGAAACAGTTTTTACATACGAGCTGTATACAGCGTTAACCTAAATTTTGTTTTATTATACGTTTAGTTACTTTATCCTGTTATGGCGAGTGCACTTTAAAAAAACGTGGCTTCCTATATTGGAATAGGTACAGCACGAAAGTGAGACGTGTTCTTAGAGAGGTAGTTGACCGTTTATTAAGCATTGTTTCAGCAACAGCGACATAATGTATAGTCACGTTAGGAACGGCAAGCAGCTTGAATCTTAGAGCGCTCACCTCAAACAGAAAGGACGCCCTAAATTAGCATACATAGGACGAGCGCAGAACAACAACTGTCGGCGCTCGACGCTTAAAGCGAGGTGTTCAAACAGAAAAAAAGACTCACGAAACGAGCCTGCAAGTACACACAGGACAGCGCGAACAACTGTCACAATTCTTGCGTAATGTGTTAGCAGCGCCCTAGTTTCGTAAACGCGGCAGTGGTGCTTGCAAAGTGGCCTTCGTCCTTTCCCGAATAGCGAGCTTCATAAGCGTGCGCGCAGGAGAAACCAAGCTCTCTGAAGGCGGCGCTTAGCTGAGGCAACATCCGTCAGAGCGGGCCCAAAGCTTTACCCAACGCAAGCCTGCCGCGCCATCTCGCCCCTGATAGCAAAAAACGTGCGAAAGTTTCAAAGCTCAGAGTACCGCCAAACGGTGAATGGTGTATATAAATGACTTGCCGTTAGCGCTCCAGACAACGTACGCGCTGTGACGTAGTGGTTAGCGCCACGCGCTGAGAATTGAGAGCTTGCTGGCTCGATTCTATGTGACGGATTCTTGCCTTCTGGATGTATTCTTCACGATTTCCTAGTAAATACTTTTTAACGTCACTTCCGTGATGGAAGTGCGTCAGCGGAGTCGTGGTGAACCCCGTCATAAAGCACTTTTCTATTTAAAAAGGGGTTATCTCGCAGACAGCGTTGAAACAGGAATGATCACGGAGAAATTCTTTGGCTGCTATTGCGCCTATGTTAAATGAATTGAATCGTTGAACCCGTCTGGAGCTTCCTCATTGAGCTCTCGTAAAAATGTCTGAATTCTGAAGGAAATAAATGCGTGTGATAGCGGTCTCTTTATCGACCACGTTACCGTGGCACTTGATAAAGATTCACATTAACAATATATATTAGGAAAGGCTTTACACGTACTCAAGTAAGCCACTTTCTTATTCGTCTCGAAAAGTACCATGAAAGTGGAAAGACATCGATGAGCATATTGCGGACCCACGAGCAAAATCGCTTGATTTTCAGTACGATGGCCGATCATCATCTGGAGCTCTCCCGCTTTATTAATATATCGATAGCCTTGTATCACGCACTATCACTTAAGACAAGGTTTGCCCCGCCCCAGTGGTCTAGTTGATAAGGTACTCGGCTGCTGACCCACAGGTCGCGGGATCAAATCCCAGCTGCGGCGGCTGCATTTTAGATGAAGGCGGAAATACTGTAGGACCGTGTGCTCAGATTTCGGCGCACATTAGTGAACCCCAGGTGTTCAAAACTTCCGGAGCAGTCCACTACAGTGTCTCTCATAATCATATGATGGTTTTGGGACTTTAAACCCCACATATCAACCAATTAAGACAAGCTTAATTATAACACGTAGGAGTAGACGTAGTTCGTTTACCTAAATATAGAGAAGCCATCGTGCACGACGAGTATGAATGACACTTCAGAAATTTTTAAAGAACGTGTTATACGCTGTTTTGTTCCAGCCGCTGTCATGTGGTCGGTAAGTAAAAGTCAATCGTAATTGCAAGAAGAATGGGGGTGCGAAGGATTCTGCATTGCAGGGCAGGCAGGACGCAAGGAAGCTTTTAACGCAGTGTTCTTCTTCTCTGCCATTGGTTGAGCCCGTAAAAAAACAAGTTTCCGATGAAGAATACAGTGAAAGTGAAGCGATCGAAGACGTGCTAATCGCACCTGCTTGGTTTAAAGCACGATAGTAAACAGTCCTGCATTCGAAGGGGCTCTTCGCGGCCTTTACCTTGGACTCTTAGGCATTCAAATCTACATTATCGTAAAGTGCTTGATTGAATTGTGGGGTCTAACGCCCCAAAACCACTATATGATTATGAAAGATACCGTAGTGGGGGGCTCCGGAAATTTCGACAACCCAGGTTTCTTTAACGTGCACCGAAATCATCTGAGCCTACAGGAGTTTCGCCTGCATCGAAAATTCAGCTGCCATAGTCGGGATTCAATCGCGCGACCTGCGGGTCAGCAGCCGAGTACCATAGCGACTAGACCACCACGGCGAGGCATCGTGAAATGCTTAAGGCTCGCGATGTCGATATTCGTGTGCAGTCACGAGTACCCACTTGAAACGTGGACGACCGGTTTCAAAGGTTCTCTATTCTCTTCGCGCTGTGTTATTTCAATTTCAGATCGATTCTGAAACATTTTAAAAGAGCATATGACAAATCGGGCGATGTACCGTCACATTTTATTACTTTATCCGAATGCAGTCTGTAATCTGCAGTACCAAGTCATCACGGATTCACTCCATCCGAATAATTATAGTGGTAAAGGTACATCTTGCGCTGAAATTTTATGGTATACGTAATAGCTTGATTAAACCTAACATGCGAAGTATTTTGGGTCAGTTCTTTGTTTCAGATATCACTGCAGAGTATAACTTGTGCCTGTTTTTATTTAACTGGTACATACCGTTCAATAACTTATATATTGTTAAAATTATTTTGATACGCGTCTGCCAACGCAAGGTGGCTCTGAATTCAGTTGAAGTCCGTCCATGCGTCCGTCCGTCCGTGCCTTTGTATGTCTGTCCGTTCGTCCGTGTGCCCATCTGTCCGCTCGTCTTGGTGTTTGTCTGTCTATCCATCCATCCGGCTGTCCGTTCATCCGTACATTTAGTGAACGCTCCAAGTACCACCATCTCGCATTTTTTTCATCACATATTCATCATATAGAAGTACTGCCATTCAGCGGGCATTCCAAGTACTAAACGAGAGGTCGCTACCTGCTATTACTACTATTAAGACTACTACTACTATTACTACATACATCAGGGATGCCTGACTCACGGCACAAGGACCTTCACCCTTAAAACGTATACTGATTTAGAGTACTTGGTACGTCTACTACTGTATGGCAGAAAGCCGCCCCACTGATGTGATCTAGACGCCGGAAAAAATTGGCGCTTATGGAAAAAGTGTGTTTAAAAAAAGGGGGCGACGAGTGAGAGCACCAGGCACTCTACTATAGGAGAGCATAGAGGCATCCCGTAGGTCGCACACTTGGTGAGGCCCTGTTGACAAAAATTTGCCGTGAAGGACTTCACGATGAAATTGCGAGTTTCACGGATCATTCAGAGAGGGCTGTGTTTAGAAAGAGTGTTAAACGATTCAAAGTACAAGATACTCTACTATGGGAGAGCAACATGCTGTCCCATTTTCCAGATTCACGTGAAAACTATTAACGTTGGGCATAGAAAAAAAATGTTTATAGATTTGAAGTACCGCATAGTCTACTAAGGAACAGCAGTGAGCCGTCCCTGAAGAATGCTGGGACATATGGCCTGGACGGCGCACATTAAACGAGAGTTCACATTTAACGGCAGTGCTTTTGCTATAGTTGCAACGGAAGTGCCCATTTGTGCGCAGACATTTTGTCTTTTGAGCATGAAATTTTTCTCGCAGTGTTTTTTCTTTCGTCTTTTGGAATGCGCGTGAATTGGTATTTTGCTAACAGCATCTCCTTTTCTTTTCTACATATTTGTTCGCTCGACCTAAAAGAGATCTGTGGGCTCGTTGGAATACGTTGGTAACTAAAGACTGGTCTGCTATGCAGAAGGTTCAATTCATGCTGTATATGGGAAAGCATCTTATTATTCCAATTTAACTGGCCAAATAACCGGCCCCCCCAAAAAATGGTTGCAACCACATATCATGGCATTACACTTCTAGATTATTTAACTCTCCAATTTGTAACGCCCATGTTCATTCTCTCTTTACTTTGACCCACCTGTGCCGGACCCATTTGTGAGGTTTCTTACTTAACGATAAACCTATCAGACAGAGATTAATACTCTGCTCCTTTGGTTAATCCGAGAACGGGTACCAGAAAGCGGCGGGCGCACCACACCCACTGTCGTAGCCCCCGACATACTGACCTTGGCCTAAACTATCAATGTACCAAGCTTGTTCCATTCAAAACTTCCATTTTTGGCCGCGTTTGGACTGGACGGCGTCGACTTCTGGTGCCCATTAACACCAGGCGTTGTAGCCCATTATGGTTCAGAGTGTGCGTTCATCGTGCAGACTTCAGCGGCAGCGAAGTGCGCTAGAAGTTAACATGCTACAAAGTGTCCTTGGGGAAAACACTATACCTCAACAAAGCAAATGTTTCTTTCATCTTAAATGCTCACTCCCGTGCCCTTCTAAATGAAACGTCTAGTGAAATCTTGGAAACTTGTTGGGGTTGGTTGTGACGCATACATATTTCCTTCAGAGTGGTGAGTGAGAATACTGATCCTTTATGTAGGTTTTTTTTTTTTTTGGGGGGGGGGAGGGGGTGGGGTACGTAATTCTCAGTACTCTGGTACCGTGAAATATCATTGTGTGTGTTAAGAGACAAAGTAGGCAATAATGTGGAGAAAACTGTTTTTTTTTCTTGCGCATTATGAAATTTATTGCTTCATCTTGACCAATATTAATGATTTATTTGTTTCAAGGTGACCTTTTTGTCTAAAGATGACATCTTTCCAATTCTGTGTGGCGGTCTGCGACGCCCTAATTAGTTACGTAGAAAAGAATTTTTCAAAGTGTAAGCATCAAGTCAGTACGGAAAGGTTGCAGTTTGCAAGCTGGTGCACAGTGGACGCATTCGAAAGAGAATGTGCCTCGTTGCTCACTCTGAATGTGCCCACTGGGAAAGCACAGGCATCAAGCTTGCGGACGGGAAATCCATGTCTGGCTCGGGACATCTTAGTGGTTTTGTCAATGGCAAGCTCTAAATGTATTAAGGTTTGCTCATTAGAAGAAATGTAAGCATCTTGGAGGACAAAAGAATAGCTACCTGGGCCACATATTTTCGCATGCCATCATTGGATACCAATTGATCCCTCGGCATGCAGCCCGAAAATTTGTTTGCCGCACAGCTGGCATAACTGACCACTCAGATTCTGACAAGCCAGCCTGACTGGTAAGAAGGCTTGAACACATTGCTATATTCATGTTGCGAATGCCTGGGACCAAGCAGCTGTGTACCTACAATGAGGAGAAGGAGCTGTGAGCGCTAGAACTCTGAAGTCAACGTGTCCACGCTCGAACTTACGCTTTAATTATATATGTTTTGTTTACAGTCTTGTTGAAAAGGCGCCTCATTGTTCAGGTAACCATAAAATACACTCATGCAGTTACAAAACCAAAAGTCTAATTGGAGGGGCCGCAACCAGTGAACTGTGTGCAAGATCTAACACTCCGACGCTTTTAGTTCACTGCACGTATGGTACCAAAGGGATCAAGACTATGGACTCAAGTATGACTGAGTTTTCGCAGACACCATAACCGAACATTATTTGTGAGCCACGGTAGTTTGTAGTAGGAAGCACCTACATTCGGAGACACTACGTCTGGAAAACGCAAAATAAAAAAACTGAGCAATTATTACAGCCTCACCATAAATTCTATAATCGCGCGATGCCTAGAAAGAAGTGGTAAATACTATATAAGGGAAAATTTTACGAATAAACGTCACTCACAAAAGAAAACCTTGAAATACCCGTGTGCATAACAAAGGAAAGGGGTGAGGGTAATGACATAAGGGAAGTGGTGGAGATGCTGAAAGGAAGGCACGGGAAGCCGAAGGGTGGTGAAACATTTTCCCAGAAATTTAGGGACACAGCAGGCCGCGCTGTCACCGTCCGAAATGAGCCTATTAACCCTTTAACTGGCGGTTGTTTCTAACCGGGACGCACCCCCAGTGCTGGCCTGGTAGCGGCAATGTGAAGAACGCTGGAGACGTAGAATAATGGCGCGTTGTGGAGTCAAGATGACAGATCGGGATAGAAAGGTAATAGAATGCACTCTTTTGCGAGTGATAGCTGCTAGTGATGATGCAGCGAGTGAGCGGAATTAGTGATAGGGTCAACTTTCACTCTATTCGAGAGGCAATGGCGAGCGCTCCTTAATTTCGCAAGGTTCAGCAGAAGCGTTAAAAAGGAGAAAAAGAAAAAAGAAACGAGGAGTGGACGTCATCACTCTGTAATCATGGTGAATTTATATCAGTCGCAAAACATAGAACGAGAAGGATAAAAAAATTATTACCACAGGCATCAACGCCTGCCGTCTACAGTGAAGCGCTACTAGGTGAAGAGGGGACAAACAGACAAAATAAAAAATTCGATATAATTTTTTCACAAATAGTCCTAATGTTATATATGCATAAGTGAAGTATAAATTTATGTTGTGGTTTACCTTACATTTTGTTAAATGGTTGATTGCAGATGTTTTTCGTTGACTTCCGTAAATGGGGGCGTATCCATTCAGTTCGCTATCAGGGCTTCTGCATGGTCAGATGATATGCGTCACGAAACTTGGAACGAAAGGTATTAAAAACGTGTTGCTACAGGCACTAACGCCTGCCGACGACTGAGTTGCCGCATGTTGAGGAGGGGAATAAAAACAAAACTAAAAATCAACAAAAATTTTTGGCAGTAGTCGTATGTTATAAATCCAAATGATAGCTATAAATTTATTTTGCAGTTTATTTGGCACCTCACTAAATGGTTCACGCCTCAAATTTTGGTCAAGTGCCGTAAATGTTCGGGAGGGGGGGAGGGGCGTCTACGAGCAATCTGCTATCGGAGCCTGTGTTCCGTTCGGCGCATTCCTGGGTCAACGAGACATCACTCAATTTTCAATGATGGTATCGGGCGATGCTTTCCCAGTCTATTTATTTGCATATGTGAACTGAGGTGACTTGTGAGAGCTTGACCAGGCCCTGACATCTCGGCGCTCGTTTTGGTTTCAGGAAACATGCACCCTCACAGCGGTTGCCGGGCAACCTAAGATATGGTTGAATGGAGTGCCGTTGATGTGAATGTTCGAATTTGTTGGCTTTCACAGGTTTTTGCATTTAAAAAAATTTGATGCAACTACAAATACCGCAGGGCGCGGGTTCGAATCCCGGCTGCGGCGGCTGCATTTCCGATGGAGGCGGAAATGTTGTAGGCCCGTGTGCTCAGATTTGGGTGCACGTTAAAGAACCCCAGGTGGTCTAAATTTCCGGAGCCCTCCACTACGGCGTCTCTCATATTCATATAGTGGTTTTGGGACGTTAAACCCCACATATCAATCAATCAATCAATGCAACTACAAATAGCTTCTTTGTTTATATGTCTTTTCAATCTGATTTTTTCTAAAATATAAATGAAGCGAAGCACAAGAGTGGTCTTGAGTTCGTTGCGCTTGCCTCCACTCCTTCTTAACACTCGCTTAGCGATACTACAAGTAGGATCGCACTCAGTCATCTCACACAATTGGCGTGTCAACTACGGGAAAGATAAAGACAGCAAGTTATAACTGAAGCCGCGCTGAGTTATATTGAGTAAGTCAAGCACGCGTTCGACGAAGATGGCTGAATTGGCCAACAGATGTTTTTCGCGGCTGTGCAGAGTGTTAACCCGGCAAATCCCAGCTCCGCGACGTTTTTTTTTTATGGAAGTGGCAAAGGGAGCGCACGCGTATTTGTACCCATTATTCGAGCAGGTATTGATTTTGGGCGAGTACATAAGCCAACCCAGTTATCAGCAAGCCTGACTGGACACAATAAAGTGCAGCGTCGTTCGACTAATTGGTCAAGACGGCAGTCAAGCTGCTGTCGGCAAAATGCGTTTAATCAAAGGCTTGAACTCGTGTTTGCTCGGCTACATAGTTCTTGCTTCTTCTTCATTTCGAATGTAGTTCAAATATTATGTAAATATAGGCTCCTTCGTTGTCATAAAATTCATGTAGTAGCGGTTTCAAACTCTTGAGTCTTTACTTGTTTATCATTGAAACACATACAATGAACTGAATGCTTCTCACAATTAATACAGGAAATGTCGCTGGTGCCACCATTTTGTCGAATTAACGTTTGTTCGTAAAAGCAACGCTGTTGCCCTGACGATCGAGCAGTCAACTTGCCGAGACGCTCTTTCCAGTGACGTTCTATTTAAGTATTTTCTGATCGCTTCAACCATATCCGTGGATCTGAACTTCAATCTCATTTAGTATTGAAGTTCTGTTACAATACTAGGTACGTCATTCTAACAAACATGATCGAGCCAAATACGACGTGTCCCACTCGTGATTATTGATAACTTTTTCATTAATCTGATATTCCGGGTTCAGTGTTTACTCTTATGTTCATAAGTCAGTTGTAAATTGAAGCTGCTTTTAGAGATTGTTACTTTCACACGACGTGGTATGTCTCCGTTGTCTAATCTAATTTTATTTCTGTCGGTCTAATTTGGTCTTACTGAAAAATCAGTTGGGTTAACGTTTGCCACTTCAGCAAAAAATGGTCGAAATAAAAAAATAAAAGAAAATGTTTAACGAACGGCCACGTCACCCAACTGGTCCGCGGACCTTAAAGAAGGCCCGAACACATTCCGCTTGGATGTGAAGTGATGATGATGATCAAAACTTTATTACTCCCAAAAGAGGGGACCGCCCGAGAGGTCAGTTACGCTGCTTCGAGGAGGTCGAAGTGAGAGAGAATAGCTTCCACGCCACTCTCTTCCTCTCGGTGTTTCGTCCTTTCGTTCTATTTGATGACCTCACCAGTTACGTCATCATAGAAATGTTCTGTTTGTGATATATTTGTTTAGTTAGATGCCCGGCAGCCGCCAAGGGTAAAAGAGGTGCTGCCACTGCGCATAACCATGGGAGAGCACGTACGTGGGAGGTAAGAGGAGTTTCCGTCTCCTGGCTAAACTAGTGCACGTATTGTGTAAGTAGCCGCTTTAGTTGACGCCTACTGCACTCGCTGGTGCACAGCTGGCATCCCCTAACATTTGATGACGGTGAATGCAACCCGCTAAGCAACGAGACACTGCACTCTACGGTTGTCAAATTGATATTCTCAAGGCTGTTGTCTCGGTGTAGTGGTTTTCCACGATTGGGCAACTTGAGTTTTCGAACTATTACAATATTATACTCGCGAACAGTTGCGTCACAATTTCATATGCAAATCTTTTATTTCGCTAATAAAACAACCGTGCTTTCTTAATCTTTATATTTGATCTTCCTCTTCGCTCGCGAAGAAAATCAGCAAGCCATAAAGCGGAATAAAATCGCGCATTTGTAACGCACGATAAAGTTCGGCAACTAAAAAAAATTGATTTCGCTCCATGTAGGGCAAATGCATAAAGTTGCTGTCGCTTTCGGTATTGACGTCATATTTTTTTTATTTTATCTGTTTGTTGATAGTTGTCCCCTCTATACACAGATGGGGAAGGTGACAACGAGCCGCCAAGTACTGAATACATAGCCATCTATGGAAGTTACGCTACCAGTTCACATATACCTTGCAGTAGTCACAAGTACACGTGTCAAAAGCGAGCGATGAAAATATGTGCTCCATGGTAGATTTAAGAGATGATACAACTAACATAATCATGCGAATTTTTCTTCTGTTTTCATTTTCTCATACTTTCTTTTCAGAGCTTCGCCACAAGTTTTTCAAGTTATAAGAAGAACGTGGCGACATTTTAGTGACAGTGAAAGGGTTGACAACTCGTATATGCTCCAGCGTGGGGTGCGCGACGGCTACACACTCAAATCAGTGTGATTCTTTTGGTTCCTCGAACGAACCATGGAGTGTGCAGAAGAGGTGCGATGTTTCCCTGAAGAACGAGCAAGTGCTTTAGATAAGTCGTTGCACATCGGTGTTAGCGAGTGGATGACAGCGCAGTGATGGCAATAGGTCAGAACGCTTGCTTTCCTGGGATGCGTGCCACGTTCGAGCACGTCGGCAACAGAGGTACCTGTTATGCCAAATTCTATGAGGTTACCTTCAAAAGCCACGCACAATGAACTGGGCATCGGCAATGCGTGGCTTGTGGTAATTTTAATTCTTTTATGGTGCATTGTGGAATTCTCCAAACTTCACGATAATATCAATACATATATATATATATATATATATATCTATATATATATATATATATATATATATATATATATATATATATATATATATATATATATATATATATGTATAAACATATATATATATATATATATATATATATTGCAAAGGGGTTTATTGGCGTGTGTTGCGACGGTGGCCCTACGATGAAAACATGATCGGGACAGAGCAACGGTCAAGCAGATGCCGGCGACAATCAGCACGAGGGGAGCGAGAGAAGCCCAGGACCCAGTACCCAAGCGGTGGCGATGTTGCTTGCCAACGATGCATTTTCTTCTTCACTATATATATATATATATATATATATATATATATATATATATATATATATATATATATATATATATATATATATATATATATATATATATATATATGGGAAAGAAGTGTATACCTAAGGGCTCGTTTTTCCGTGTTTTTAACACAATAATAATGAGATATAACAGACAGTAATGCCAAGGAATGTACAGGGGAAGTTATTAACATTAATGGAATGTAAATAAGAAGAAAGAAAAGTGGATGAAAAAATTACCAACTGTAATATATATATATATATATAATATATATATATATATATAATTATATATATATATATATATATATATATATTTAAATATATATATATGTATATATATATATTTATATATATATATATATATATATATATATATATATATATATTTATATATATATTGTCGAGAGAACCTTGCCCACGTTGTAGAAGGACTCCCAATAATTTAGCTGGAAGTACCTGCCACTTTTTTTAGTTTTGAGACTGGGTGAAGAGCTTGCTGGTTGAGCGAAAGTATATCGCTAATAAAAACTGCAACCAAGATAATAACTTCTGAAGGTTAGTCCATGGTAAGCAGCTGTTGTCAGCCCCCAAGTGTGGTCACTAGAATTTACTTACTAATACATGCATGCTTTAATCATTTAATAAAAAAACTTTCATTGTAAATGACGTACCCTGTTACTACTTTCTAAGGGTATTTGGGCGAGAAGCCTAAATGATTTGTGGCGTATTTTTGTGAGCATATTGCACTGATCTTGGTGCAGCCTTTAGAAAATGGCAGGATTTACGCATTAGATTTCGTAAGCGTCCTTTTGGAGAAGGTAGCTTTCACACAGAAACAAATTCAATTGGTCGGCAGAAGCGTCACCTAAAGCGAAATCAATCTTTTATACTTTAGTAAAATTACGATGGTGCATGGCGATTGCTGTTCAGCAGCACAGTAGTTCAGAGTGGAGTTTCGTAATCAAGCATAACGAAAGTGCACGAAAATTGTGGCTATATAATAGTAGTTCAACGACAATATTAAAAAAAACTTCAAATGTGGTACAATGGCCATGGCTATCAATGGCCATTGCCATGAATATCAACGGCCAAGCAATGGCCATGGGCTATCCCATTGCTGAAGCAGATTGCACAGCTAATCTAGAAAGACGCCCGTGGTGTGGATCTCAGCGAGATTCCGCATTGGCGCCTCCTACACAAATCCCCACACACTCACACACACATCCCCCCTACCCAAACACGTTTTCTCCTCTCACCTATCAAGCTCAGCTAGATTCCTTTATTATTATAAAGGCTTATTGGCTCTTATCATATCTAATGTTGGGCTGATAATGTTTTCTTTATATGAATTTTTTTTCCATTGGAGTTTAACAACATGTCATTGCTTGACATGCTGTTGGCGGCAGACGGATGTTGCGGTGCTCTTTCAAATATACAATGTGATGAAGGGCTAGCACTGTAATAAACGTTTAATAATCAATGGATCACGGGCTTGCGTGAAACAGTGTCGACATTCAGATTTGATATCCCAATTTCTCTAAGCAGGGCACAACTGGATGCCTCATTATTTGCCTTGCATCTTTTCTACGCAGGTGAATATCTCAGAGGAAGACTCACATGATCCAACTGTCTCTCACGCTCTGGAAAACTCATTGAGGGATATCTATTCTATCGTACGAAGCCGCCTAGAGACTATTGACAGGCTACACAGAGACCCGCTGAAGCCATCATCGCTTCGGGGTAAGTAGACGCCAGCCTGTTCTTCCCTCCCATTTTCTCAGGTGCACATTGACGGTGTGCGAAGAAGAGCTGAGACTTTGACGACGGCATTGGCCGAAGAGAGCGCCACCTAATGAACCGCACCCCCCCAGGGTGAACACTGATTGGTTGTACCATGGAAGACAACGAGTACTCTCCTGAACGTGGCTACCAGAGCGTTTATATGTTTAGAGCCCGATGCCACTGCTGACGTTTTTTTTTCGTTTAGTATGGTCCACATAGTCGTTACCGCCTTCTCTTTCCTCGGGGCACTTTTTTCATTCCTATATACCTGGAATGTTACTATGTTCTGTAGCGGGAATGACTAAGGCCTACTGTAACGTGAACAGTTTTCCTGCTATGTCGCAGCGACCTTCTTGCACTCTGGACCCATGATGAAATGAGCGTAACGTGCGTACATATTAATAATTTCGCTGAGCATTCTGTGTAAATCTCGCTGCTTTTACTCGCGACACTTGCGGCCTCATTTTGGTGGAGGGAATCGGAAGAAGGTCGGTGCACATATTTCACGATAGATGTTTATCAGTGTACGCTGAAGTTTATGACCCCAATGAGTCGGTTACACCGCACATATCAAAGCCGCTACTTTACTGCGGGACGTCTAACACTATCGTTCTACCAACACCTGTAGTCAACGCACACCTCCAAACTTTAAGAGGCCATGGAAGAAACACTGGTTGACGCAGGTTGCTAAACGAGGTTTCCAAAAACCTTGTAGAAATCGTTTATGACCAAGAAATACTTAGTTTTAAATAAAATCATCTTTTAACGGTCAACATATTTTTAGCACAATTGAAACGACCCATCTTCGTTAACGGCGTCCTGATGTAACGTTTTTTATACCCGCGCATTTTTATAGCTGCCTCTGCCACGCATTGTAGCAGATGTGCTTTAGGGGATCATAGGCTGGTGGAAACAAAATTTGTGCGCAGTTCTCAATAAAGATAGAATTAAATTCTCTCATGAACGCATCAGACCTAATTAAGCCTTCTTTTAGGCGAATTTCTTCTTGTACAGCAAGGAAGCAGCAGCACGAGTACACGCCCACAAGAGAGGGGGCGCAAACAGACGAGTACCGACAACTGTATTTCTTATTGGAATGACGCACCTTATATATTCCAGAATGAAGCATAAAAAAAGAGAAGGGATGGGTAACAAGGTCTTTGAATGCACAACTGCAACACCGCAATACAGCCAAACCAAGAATAAAGCGAACCGAAGCGATCATAATTTTTTCTTCGACATCAAAGACCTGACACCCACATCCAGAGTATGAAAGTAAACTTCAAAGAGGGCAACAAACAAGACGCTGATGTGCTTCTTAACGAAACTTCTTAATTTGATAGGATGTCCGTCGCATTCAAACCGGGCCACACATCCTGTGGACTTGCTAATATATGCGCAACTAAGTGTGCGTATACGTGTCACCTAATTTTTTCCAGCAAAAGCTGCTATGCATCTACAACACGGCTCACGCGCAGCGCCGTAGTTGTCCGCTGCTGCCGCCGGTGTCCGTAACCAATATCACACGAAATATGAAAAACTCAAATAAAAAACACCAGATACATCTGCTGGCATATAGTCAGATTCGAACCGTGTACCAGCCGAACATTCAACTGTGGAGCCACACTGGTGCTTGAGACTCGTTCGCAAACTTGCCCTAAGCAGGTTTGATGTCAGGAAAGAAATGGCGTTAGTATGAGTAATAAAGCATTTTAAAACAGCGAATGAATACCCAGGCATCAGACAATGTGAATCGCGTAAAGAGTGGGTTGTCAAATGCTCCAACACATTACAAAACACACTTAAAGTGTAATTCTTCATCCGCTGAACGCAAGGAAAAATGTGTTACTTGAGCTTAGCGGATACCATGCTTCTCCAAAAAATGACGAAAGACAGGATTGTGAATGCCGACCTACTATACAAAAATCGTGAATATTTATGGCGTAGTGGGTATACCCAGCATGTCTGCTTCTAACATTTACCCGAATAGTGTTTAGAAAAAGCTCTGAAAGGCCACTCTATGCATTCGCCGTTACTGTGCTGTGCCTTGCGCGCAGGCCGGGCGTTGTGTTAGTTTATTTGTTTCCCCGAACGCTCATTGACACAGAGGCCAGCATTGACAACGTGAAACGTCACACATGACATGGTAAAGCAACACACCGCTTCCGTGCAACACTGAATGGTCAACGTGTTGTGGTTCTTCTGGCATCCACGTTCCCTGGTGTTGCGAATATGTTAGCACAGCTTTCCCAGCATAATCTGCCCACGTATTGGCCACATCATTTAACCAATAGTAATATTCCAACCGAACCTTTCTGGCGACTGTAATATTTCACGTCCTCAAGCTATTTTTTACATCAATACAGCTTTTTTTCAGCAATTGTGCAGGAAAACAGGCCCGCAATTCTCACGTTCCCCATAAACTGCGTGGTCCACATCAGAGGAGGTCGATATAGAGGCGTGGTCTGTGGGGCTCCCGTGGGACCCCAGTGAGCGCGTCCAGATGAATTGCTCACCGGAAAATTGGATCCAAGAACGTGACAGGGCCACAGGTATAGCTTAGATGTATTGGTTCTCGAACTACCTAATTTCGCTGATTGCACTTTCTTCAAATAATCTCTCCAAACCTACTTGCACACTGAACACCTAAGGTAACTTTCAAAAATGCAACGATGAGACCTTTGCTGTGTTGATTTTAAAAAAGACAATAAAAGTCGCGAATTGATGTACACTCGGCACACATGGCATCTGCTATCGCCCTCTAATACACTCTCTTGTGTCGAGGAAGACGATTGCGTCTGACGCGCATAACTTAAATGGGTAGAAATTAACGAATCAAGTAATGGCATTACGTTGGCGTGAATATAGCAGCAGCGTGGTCTATTATAGTCACAACTATGCGTAAATAGCAAATATGCGTAATATTTGCCTTTGGATCGATGTTGTTCACAAGTATAAACGCCACCCCAGTTCAAAATGGCTGGACGTTCAACATGTGCCTAAACTCTGGCTAGGTTACTGAATTGGTTTACAGGCAGACAGACAAACAGACAGACAGACAGACAGACAGACAGACAGACAGACACGCACACGCACACGCACACACACATACACATGCACGCACGCACACACGCACACACGCATACACGCATAGAGAGAGAGAGCAGCTACGCAGCTAGCTGGTCTGGACACTGGCTAACCTTCCTGTCCTTCCTTCACCTTCGTTCTCCGCTCCTTACATTTCTGCCTAGAATAACTATTATGAATAATAGTAACTGAGAGGGTTAACATATAAGAGCCACCTCAGTGTATAGGTTCTTTTAATGAGAAGACCAAGGATTTTTCTCAACAAGACATTTTCACGTGTACGTATGGGTATCTTCGTTCCTATAGATTAGCGCTAAAAGATTTCACATTTAGTACATGTTTAGCCACTCTACTAAGCATATTGACGTGGACACTTTGGGGAGTTCAAAGGCTGATATGCCTCTCGGAATCCGCGTTGTTAGAATGAAACGTGGAAAGTTAAGCGAGCAGTCACGTAAAAAACAAAGCGAGCTAGGACTTCATTTTTATCTCAATTTTAAACATGTTCTTTAGTTGTTATTTACGACTTGATGTACGGAATCATAAGGCATCATCATGACTAAAGACGTGTGCCGGCAATCTTTGCTGATGTCACGAACCCTTTGCCATGTTGATAAATCAGGAATCCACTGGTTTATTTCTCAAACGCGTACACTGAAGGAAATATAGGGAACGTAAAAGGCGAAATCAGTGTAGATCTATCCGTCTGATCAACGTATTCCCAAACTGTCATTGATCCGGGGTGGTTCGTTATAAAAAAAATTGTGGGCAAAAAGGGATTTAAATAGAAAAACAAGAAGAAGCTCGCACGAAAAGAACACATGTGCATCGATCAAGTACCAGTGTGCCGTACTAGGTTCTCTTTTTTCTTAACCGTTTCTTGTCTCAAAAACCTTGCGAACACGTTCACTTCATCAGCCAACTGAAAGTCGTCTGATGCGCTGCTTGATACGGCGGGAGGAGAGAAAAAGCACTGGGTACCGCATCGCTTTGGTTGGTATGGAGAGCACTCACAAAAGGGATTTTCGCACTGGAAGATTCCCGATAAGCAGGATGTGCCGTATCAAGCAGTGTAACATCAAATACACGAGCAAATGTTCATATTGCCACGGGGCGCCACCAATGAACATTGTAGAAAAGAGGACGATGTTTAGGGCGAGCTCGTGCAGACCGGGCTCCATATTGTATGCCTGCCTGTTTACCGAAAGTAAAGGCATTTTTTCAGACGCCTTCTCCCCGTAACATTTTGGTGGAGAGTGCGGGTCTTTCCACAGTCAACACCACGATGATTCTACGCAGCGGACGTTCCTTGGCTGCCTGTGCGATGCCTGATCAAGACGAACACGAGGATTCTTCGGAGACTACCCCAACCGTGCTTCGTCCAACTACGCAGCAACCAACAGCACCGCATCCAGCTGCAACTAACCGCACCGTCGTCCTGACTCAACCGCGTCACCCAGGCACATTTTCGGGCAGTGACAGTACCGACGTGGAGGAATGGCTTCAGCTGTACGAAAGGGTGAGCGCTCTTTACAACTGGGATCCGACGCTTATGTTGGCCAATATTATTTTCTACCTTGACGGTACAGTTAAAGTTTGGTTTTCCAACCACGAGGAAGATATCACGAGTTGGGACATCTGTAAGCAGAAACTCATTGATCTCTTCGGCAAGCCCATCGGGCGTCGTCGTGCTGCGCAAAAAGAACTAGCGTTCCGACTCCAGTTCGGCACCGAGTCATACGTCACATACATACAGCATGTGCTCGCCCTCTGCCGGAAGGTTGATGACAAGATGCCGGAATCTGAAAAGGTCGCGCACATCCTCAAAGGAATCGCCGATGACGCCTTTAATCTCCTCGTATTTCGCAACTCATCGACCGTAGACGACGTTATTAATGAATGCCGACGCTTCGAAGACGCGAAAAGTCGCCGTATCACTCCACACTTTTCACGTCTTCCCAACACGGCTGCAACATCAACCTGCGAGGACGCCCGTTTGGCACCAGCCCCTGCTGCTTCCGACAATATCGTGCGCATTGTGTGCCACGAAATCGAGGCAGCATCTCCCCTGTCTGACCAAGTCGAGGCCCCTGACGATTCTCGCGCCACGATTTCTTTATTCAAGGGTGTCGTACGCCAGGAACTGGCCAACGCCGGACTTCAGACGCTATGCCCCGTTAACCGACCTGACTACCGATTGCCCAGTACACCTAATATGTCCCGCGGACTGAACAACCACCCACGTTACCGGAACCCGGCAGAATGGCGAACTTCCGATGACAGGCCGATCTGCTTCAACTGTGGACGAGTGGGCCATATTTCACGTCATTGCCGCACTTCCTGGGGTTGGCAGCCATGGTCGCATTATGCCAACACCCGACGCCCCCCTTCTGGCTCTCGGATGCCGATATACACGGCACAAGATGATGCTTCGCCATCCAGGCCCGCCCGACCAAGCCGCTCCCCGTCGCCCTCTGGACGCATGTCCCGCTCAACTAACCGACGTCGCTCCCCCTCACCCTCCTACCACCAGTCCTCGGAAAACTGACGGGCGCAGCTCCTAGAGGTGAGCCTGCTTCGACGACCCGACCCAAAATTCCTCTACAAACGATACCCGGACACAACAACTTGATTAAAGTAAATGTTGACGGTACTTCTGTGGCAGCACTCATTGACACCGGCGCTCACATATCAGTCATGAACTCCAACCTTTGTGCTCGACTCAAGAAAGTGCTCACTCCTGCTCCGATCACTCTTGTCCGAGTAGCTGATGGTGCAACACCAGCGGTCACCGGGATGTGTGCCGCCCGTGTCACTGTTGCTGGACGTCACACCACTGTTCTGTTTTACGTACTGGACCACTGCCCACATGACATCATACTGGGACTCGATTTTCTGTCGGAGCATTCCGCCCTAATTGACTGTTCTGCTGGTGTTGTTCAGCTTGTCCTACCACACGCCGTTGACCCTCCTGATCCTGCGCTGCCAAAGCTATGCTCCGCCGACTTTGTTCGCCAATCTTGTCGAGCTGTGACGTATATCGACGTCTCTTCTGATCCACCTGTGGCTGACGGCGATTATGTCATTTCGCCTAATCCTACAGTACTCTGTTCACTCAATGTTACGTTCCCCCACACCATCATCACAATGAAGAACAATGTGGCATGTCTCCCTATTGTAAACTTTGGACTTTGCCCTGAAGTGCTGCCACGAGGAATATCCCTTGCAACCCTTGCCCCGGCCGGCGACTACCACATATCAGCCCTAACAGAGGATACACTGTCATCTGCAAGTATTCAGTCGCGTAGTACACTAGACTGCATAACTGGAATGATTGCCTCTGATCTCCCGGCAGAGCATGTGTCTGCGCTTCGTGGACTTCTTGCGTCGTATCAAGACGTCTTTGATTTCTGCGACCGACCCCTAGGTCAAACGACCGTCGTAAAGCATCGGATCAACACCGGTGACGCAAATCCAGTACACCGGCAACCCTATCGAGTTTCCTCACCGAGCGCCACGTGATCCAGCAAGAAGTCGACAAGATGCTTGCCCGAGACATCATTGAACCTTCTTCAAGTCCTTGGGCTTCGCCCGTTGTGCTTGTGAGAAAGAAGGATAACAGCTGGCGCTTCTGTGTCGACTACAGAAATCTTAACAAGGTTACAAAAAAAGACGTGTATTCTCTGCCGCGGATAGACGACGCTCTTGACTGCCTTAGTGGAGCAAATTATTTCTCTTCCATCGACCTCCGTTCCGGGTACTGGCAGATATCATTCGATGATCTGGACCGTGAAAAGACGGCATTTATAACTCCCGACGGGCTCTATCAGTTCAAAGTAATGCCGTTCGGGTTATGCAATGCCCCAGCTACATTCGAACGAATGATGGACGCTCTTCTTCACGGTTTCAAGTGGTCAATCTGCTTATGTTACCTTGATGATGTCATTGTTTTTTCGCCAACTTTCGAAACTCACCTCGAGCGTCTCTCAACAATTCTTTCGGTTTTCCGCAAAGCAGGGCTCCAACTAAACTCGTCCAAATGTCACTTCGGCCGCCGGCAGCTCACTGTCCTTGGACACCGTGTCGATTCTTCTGGTGTTCGCCCCGATCCTGAGAAAATCCGTGCCGTCAAAGATTTCCCTGTGCCGACCTCTGCGAACGATGTTCGAAGCTTTGTGGGCCTTTGTTCTTACTTTCGTAGATTTGTGCGGAATTTTGCTGACGTCGCACGACCACTCACGGAACTACTAAAAAAATGTGACTTTTGTGTGGGGACCTGAACAAACCAGAGCATTCGTTGAACTGACGAGTAGACTTACGACGCCACCGATTCTCGGCCACTTTGATATATGCGCTCCAACGGAAGTGCGTACCGACGCCAGCGGCCACGGAATCGAAGCCGTTTTGGCACAACGACAGCATGGCTGCGAGCGCGTTATTGCATACGCTAGCCGTCTTTTATCGCCAGCAGAGCGAAATTACTCCATCACAGAACGCGAATGCCTCGCACTTGTCTGGGCAGTGGCTAAATTTCGGCCGTATTTGTATGGACGCCCGTTCACGGTTGTCACTGATCACCACGCCTTATGCTGGTTGTCGTCCTTAAAAGATCCTTGTGGACGTCTCGGCCGGTGGGCTCTACGGCTACAGGAATATTCCTACACGGTTGTCTACAAATCAGGTCGCCTCCATGAGGATGCTGCTTGCTTGTCGCGTCATCCAGTAGACCCAGCAGACCTTTCTGAGAGCGATGACGCTACTTGCGTTTTGGCACTTTCCGCGTTTAGCAACATCGGAGATCAGCAACGCCGTGATCCTCACCTCAGAGATATAATCCTTCGGCTTAGTGGTCCCACAACTCCTCCGTCTCTCCGTATGTTCCTGCTCCAAGATGGCGTCTTATATCGCTACAGCATGCATCCTGACGGACCTGAGCTGCTCTTGGTCATACCACAACATATGCGTCAGACTGTCCTTGCACAGCTGCATGATATTCCGACAGCTGGTCACCTGGGAGTTTCAAGAACTTATGACCGCGTTCGACGTCGCTTCTTTTGGCCCGGTATTTACCGATCCGTCTGCCGTTACGTCGCCTCATGCAAATCCTGTCAACACCGCAGAAAACCAGCAACACTTAAAGCGGGACACCTTCAACCCATTCAGATCCCATCCGAACCATTTTATAGGATAGGTGTTGACTTACTAGGACCTTTTCCTTTATCGGCCAGCGGAAACAAGTGGATAGCAGTCGCCACGGATTACACCACTCGGTATGCCATCACACGGGCCCTTCCTACCAGTTGTGCGACCGACGTCGCTGACTTTCTTCTAGAAGACGTCATATTACACCACGGCGCTCCTCGGCAACTGCTTACCGATCGGGGTCGCTACTTTTTATCACAAGTTATCCAAGACATATTGCACTCTTGCGCTACCAAGCACAAGTTCACAACGGCGTATCATCCTCAAACCAACGGGCTCACGGAGCGGCTGAATAGAACCATCACGGACATGCTCGCCATGTATGTTTCTTCCGACCATCATGACTGGGACACCGCCCTTCCATTTGTAAAATTTGCCTATAATACGTCTCGGCATGACACTGCAGGTTTCTCGCCATTTTTCCTCCTGTACGGACGAGAACCTACGTTGCCTTTCGACACGCTCCTTCCTGCCGTTGGCCACACGTCAGAATATGCCCGTGATGTGATTTCTAGAGCTCTAGAGGCACGTGAGATTGCTCGCCAGCGTCTGAGCGATTCCCAGGAACGACAGCGACAGGTCTACAACGCGTGCCATCGTGATGTCCACTTCAGTCAAGGTGACACAGTCATTCTGTGGACGCCGTCGCGGCGAGTTGGCCTGTGCGAAAAACTGACTTCACCGTACTCGGGTCCGTACCGTGTGGTGCGCCAAGTCACCGACGTGACATATGAAATTGAACCTCTTAACGCCACCAGCGCGCGATCGTGTTCTGACGCTGTTCACGTCACTCGCCTGAAACGATATTACTCAGACCAACCAGGCACCGAGACGGTGCCTTCGCCGCCGGGGGTGATGCTACGGGGCGCCACAAATGAACATTGTAGAAAAGAGGACGATGTTTAGGGCGAGCTCGTGCAGACCGGGCTCCATATTGTATGCCTGCCTGTTTACCGAAAGTAAAGGCATTTTTCAGACGCCTTCTCCCCGTAACATTATTGCTGTAGTGGAAATGACAGCGTAGTTATAGCGCTAAAAAAGCATGAAAAGAAGACTTGGCCTATTTGTGACGCAGTTGGAAAATTCAAACTCCAGCACTGGTCCAGGGAATTCTTTATCCCGAGTCAGATACACCGTCAAGGCACTGAGAAGCTTGACTCACCTCACTATTGAGACATTTTATATTATAGCTTGCACTTCACCTGTAGCTTCCCGTTTGAACGCGGGAGTACGGGAAATGTCATCAACAGCTTTGCTATAAAGGCCAGGTTGTTTTGTCAGGCCGTGAAACCCATGATGCGCCTGCACCCCACCGCCATAAAAATAACAAGGCTTTCGCTAAGACTGTGGATTTGTAATAGCTTTAACACGCGCCAGTAAAATATGCACAGGGGATCCTTCCTGAAGATCGCGCTTGTTTGCAGAGTTGGAGACAAAAAAAAACGAGCTTTCGCGTAGAGTTGACAGACTTGTCAAAAGCGACTACTCGTGGCGCAAGACCCACGTCAACGCCACTTGACACCCGAGGCTTATAGTGTGCAGTCGCCTCACTGAAAAGCTCAGATGAATGGCGAAAAGGGTGTTGAAGCAGCCACATCATGCTTTTCGTCGCTGTGACACAACCCAGCGATCCTCTGGCTTTATTGGGATGCTTCTGAATGTGGTTGTTCGAGGCCCTTGTTATTTTTCACTATACCAAGGGCCTCAAGAGAGAAACAACTTTATTGATGGCATAGCAAGGTCGGTAAACTTGATTTGTTGGTATTTCGAAGGGTGGTGGCGAAAGCCTGCCTCAACCGTTTTGGCCCAGCTAACCAATTCTGCCTAGAGACGGTAGTCAGCAACGGCAGGAGCGACTCCCACGCCTCGAGGGAGGAAGCTGGCAGTTAGTTCTTGCTGGGGGGCCTCAAACCATTCTTTGCTAGCGGGTCGCTGCAGCGAAATTGATTCTGCCGCAACGGCCAAGAGAGTGAAGAAGACAAAAGTGGGAGAGTGGTTCTACAAACTGTCAGCTACTCTTATAATCTCAAATTGAACATTGTTGTGTAGTCCTTCTCTGGAAACGTGTCAGGTACAATATACAAAAAGCCTAACAGACGCCTATATACGCAGGCTTCATCCACTTGCCCTATCATCTTATGCAAGCATTTTCTTTGTGTGAAAATAGCTTTTGTGGCCAATGCACATCGCGCCTCCTAATGACAGCTCACGTCATTAAGCTATTATGTTGCAAGTGGATGAGGCGGGAGGAGGCGGGCACACCTGCTTGACACTCTTCTCTGAAGTGTGTCAAACAGGTGTGCAGGGCAGCGACTCTCGAGGACGTTGTCGTTGTGTATTGATGACAGTAGCAGTGTCTGACGCAATTAAAATCCGGAAGAGGCTTACGTAGGTAGGTGTGTGGTCGTACGTGGCTTTATTTTTATTCACGCATTAACGGATACTGAAAAAAATGGCAGCATATCAACGTAGAGAATGATGGAGAGTGGGGTGAAGTATCCGTCCGTCCATTCTTTCTTGCTTCCGTCCGTCTGTGTGACCGTTCATGCGTCCATCCGCCCGTCCATGCGTGCGTCTGTTTGTGCATCCGCACGTCCATGTGCGCGTCCGTCCCTGCGTTCGTCCATGCACCCACCCCTGCGTCCGTTCATGAGTCCATCCGTCTGTGCAGCCATCCGTGCATACGTCTGTGCATCTGTCTGTGTGTCCGTTCGTCCATCTATTCAACATTCCAAGTACCATCATGTCGCTCCTTTCATCACATATTCCCCATATAGAAGCACCGACATCTGGTGCACATTCCAAGGACAAAAGAAGAGGTGTCACACACACACTTTCTTACGGCTTGCGCTTCGTGTCTACTTCCCACCTTTAACCACCACGAGTTCTTGGTATGTACTAGTTCACTGTATTCATGGCACTGCGGCTCAACGCTCGCTAAGCTTTTCTAAAACCAAAGAGGTTACGCCCAGTGAGTATAACGTCGCAACCCTTTCTTGTCAGATAGCGCTCATTGTACATGCCAATGGCTGCACATGGGGAATGAGAGACAGGCGCATTCGGCTTTCAGTTAACGCGCACACTGAGAATTTTTATTGTTGAACAGCGCACAGGAGAAATCTCCCACCGGCGCCACCTTGCAGGTCCTAACGTAAGACTAGTTACACACTACTACGACTACGACAACTACGAGGGACGAACGGGTGCCGCTTTAAGTAGCTTCGTCCCTAAAACTGTGTTTTTTAAAGGGATGACGGAGAGCAGTCAACGTGATGTAGCTGGTTTTCAGTTGGTTTCGCATAGATGGGGTTAAAAGCGCTCGAAGTTCTTCACAGAATTGACGTCATGAAACATATATTTCAAAAGAAATGATGATAGTTGGGGATAACATAGAAATGAACGTATCAGGTGCAAGCCATCTCAGGCCAGCACACTTCTGGTCGCACCATCTATGGGCCTCTGATTTTGGAGTTGTGTCTTTTCGAGATAGCAAGAACGCTCGGGGGTATAGCACTAATGCTTTATTACACACAAAAAAAAATTACAGAAAAACTTATAGCGATAATTAAAGTCCAAGAAACAGTATAACCCTCCGAAACACACTGAACCTATCTCCAAAACTCAGCTAACAATAATATTTTCAGTCCTCACTGCATTTAACTACATTACCTAAACAGAAGCGGCCACCTGATATGCACTGCTTATAAATGTCCTTTATGACGGAGAATCCGCGCACGTTTCACGAACACGTGTGAGCATGGGTACAAGTACTTCTTGACATTTCTTTAACTCTTGAGCAAGGTCCTCACCACAGTAATTAGTGAGCACCACCAAGTGACGAGGGCTTGTTAAGGAACCGTTTGTGCTCGCGGTGATTGAAGTCTGTGTTGTGAAGTAGTAGTACAGCTGATCAGTAATGCCTGATCAATGATCAACGATTTCTCCTGTCATGCACGTGGAAACGAGGGCTTGTGGCGAATCGTTTACATAGATAGATAGATAGATAGATAGATAGATAGATAGATAGATAGATAGATAGATAGATAGACAACTTTATTCGGGTCCGGAAGAATCTTCACCCCGTTTTTATAGAGGCAAGACTGTGGGCCGCTCCCACGTTGGGACAGGGAGGCCAAGCCTCACCGCCGCATCGTGGGCCTTCTGGACAGCCCGGACCGGTTTTCGCAACTCATAAAAAACATTCTCTTGTTTACATAGAAAGTGTTCTTATAAGGTGCAAAAACCGGTGTTTTTTTTTCTTTTACCAAATCAATGTATGATTCGCCGGCATTAGTGATGAATTAATCCTCACCTGTAGGCAGTTATTTGAGAAACTGTGGGCCCATTTTTGCCCAACAGTTCATTTCTGTCGATAAAAACCACTGTACGGAATCTTTTAGCGCTCTAGGGCTGATGTAGATGACATAAAAAGCAGTCTTTCTAATCGTGACTGATGTGCGAAACGCAGACGTCCCTGAATTGGCTGCTCGTCTGTGTGTTATCATTGGCTGGTAAGAGAATAAATGGGGCGTATACGTCGAAGTTGCACAACAACATGCACTTATGTATAACCCCACTACCGCACCTGCTGTTGCCGCAATAAAGAAGCTCGCTGGGGACGACGCGTTGGAATCCCGTGATTGTCCTTCACTCAGCGCTTCAGGTTTCAGTAAATGCTGACACATAAGTCTCTGTCAGCACAGTGCCTTGTCCGAGGTGGTGCGCAAGCGAGTGTTCAGGTGAGAGTGGTGGTTCAGGTGAGAGCGGTGGAAGTCAGTTGAGTTTTGTAGTTGTGGCACGTCATGAATGTGGTAGCCCTATCCAAGGTAGTGTCTATAGAGGACTGTTTGTTAGTCGGGTCATTAGGCGACAAACTCTCTGTAGACAAAGCTGCTAGTATGTCGGAACCTGAAAGTATTTAGTTAGTGATGTATAGGCCACCGAAGGTGGTAGACCTGGATAGTGCTACGTAGACAAATGACACTTTTCGTCTTCGTAGACTGCCCGCGCATATGTGACCCGAGTAATCTATATATACAAAATGGCTCTCAATAATGGTGACGTCATTCTCGGTCAGCACGAGCTTCTCAACCAGGCTCGTAAAAAATGTACGGAACAGTGTGAAGATTTGGCGTAGCGTGTGCACTACACCGACAAAATGGAATATTGGAGGACCATGCGCCAGCTGTTTCTATAAACAGGATCCCACTGATGGCTCACTGCACGTCATGAACATTATTTACGTATCCATAAATATTAATTATTCAATATATTCTGACTTTGCTGCATTATCATAGTAAATATGAATTGTAAGAGTGGATAGTCTATGCTACAATGACCACTGATGTTACGCTAAAGCTGTAATAATTACTGAAAGATCGTAGTATCCGAGTGTCATAAACATTCAGCCATCTCGCCGCCGATTAATTGCCACAACGTCTAGGATCCGTCCAAATTTGCAATCTAGATCATTATCCTTCATCTGCAATTTTTATGCCTTAAAGAACATTTTCACAACATTACATAAGGGGTATAGTATAGCATAAGAGGTTTTAAGTAAAATGCGCATGTTCGCTGTTACAGCGTTAACTGAGACTGTGAATCTCCTGTGGTGAACACCTTCAAATAATGAACTACAATTGTATGCGATGTGTGCGAAGCATGACCAAGTGAAAGAGATTCGCCACGTGCGAAACAGGCATCTTGCGTTACACTGATCAGCGGCTTAAGCGATTTAGGTACATACAAATTGGGGAGACGATCAGCAGAGCACGCAGACGTAAGCGACTGACCAGCCAGCCAGACAGATAGCCAGCCAGCCAGCCGGCCGGACGGACAGACAGACAGACAGACAGACAGACAGACAGACAGACAGATAGACAGTAGACAGATAGATAGATAGAGAGATAGATAGATAGATAGATGGATAGATGGATAGATAGATGGATAGATAGATGGATAGATAGATGGATAGATAGATGGATAGAAACAGTTCAAATGCCCTAGGTTTGCTAAAAAAAGTTATAAGGACACTTTGAACGCATAGGCGAAAGACATGGATGTGGGGAAAAATGCTTGAAGGCACGACCGAATGTATCTTAGGTAATCGCACATTGAATAAAATAGATACAGAGAACTGCATTACGTCGGCAAATACTTCACATGGATAAGTTAACTACAACATGCTTTTTTTTTCTTCTTAGTGTCGTAAGGTTACTTCTAACTGCTAGTGGTACCACTTCGCATTTTCGTGCAGTCACTGGGACACCTTTTGTCGTGTCGTTGAAACGATGGCCTCAGTCGGCGGAGTGTAGGTGAAAGAAGCCGTCTGCGTTTGAGCTCCTTGCTTTTCATAGGCCGATTTCCGCCGCCTCGTGCGACATACAAGACATGTGCGAGGCGACGTTGACCGTTCTTGCGCGAGCAATTTTCTCGCTTTTTCGAAGCGTGGATGAGTGGCGTCGTTTTATGTCTTCTTTTTAACCATTGCGAAAAGGAGGGACCGGAACCACCACCTTAAAGCCCACTCCGGCAATTTTTCGAGGCCAATGAATATAAATGAAATTCACTGGGTATGTTCCCTTGCACATTTTTGCTTTTTATGCCAAATCACAGGTTTGAGGTACGCACTGATCGTTTGCAAATGAATTTTAAAGATTGCCTCGAAAAGCTCCCCTCCCTTGCTAGATTTATTGGCAACACTGTCTGTGTTACGTCATGTTTGGCATGTTAACAGAAGTGACGCAGCCGATGGGATCGCTACTTTGGTCGCTACACCGTTTATTGTGCTTTCCACAAGGTGACGGTGGCAGTGTTTGGCACGGGTATAGCACGGGAATGGTGTCTTGCTTCCTCTGAAGTGTTTTGCCGGTGCGTCGCTGGAATGGCTTTCACAGTTTTCATACTCCGAGCCAGCGGAACCAGTATGTGGCCTCCGTCTACCAAATATCACGTCACACGCAGACAGTGTGCTCGGTTTGGCTTCCATTTCGGTATTGCACATTTTTGCTTAGTTAAAGTGATTTTTCAAATTTCCTGAGAATTTCAGCTACAGGACTCGTGACAAGAGTGTCTCAGAAACACAAAACACCATAACCTTGACGTGGTAAAAAAATCGCCGGAGTTGGCCTTTAAATTGATTTGATTGATATGTAGGGTTTAATGTCCCAAAAACACCATATGATTATGAGAAACGCCGTAGTGGAGGGCTCCGGAAATTTCGACCACCTGGGGTTCTTTAACGTGCACCCAAATCTGAGCACACGGGCCTACAACATGTCCACCTCCATCAGAAATGCAGCCGCCGCAGCCGGGAGTTGAACCCGCGACCTGCGGGTCAGCAGCCGAGTACCGTAGCCACTAGACCAACGCGGCGGGGCGGAGTTGGCCTTTAAAGGCTATCGCCTTATTAAGTAGAAGTGCAGTAACATGTTTTTCTTGTTTCTTGTTTTTCTTTTTGTTTGTTTTCACTTTGGAAAAACTGCTTACTTGTGGGAATGAAGGCGGGATGACTGTCGCTGAAGCTCAGTTGACAGAGCATCGAAGGTGTTATTTCAAGGTCGCAGGTTCGGGCCCTGTCGAGAGCGAGTTCTTTCTTCATCCACTTTTCATTCTTCACATTTAGATAACGCTTATTTCAGATAAAATTGCATTCGCTTTCTTTGGCGTCGTTGTCAGTTAGTTCTCTTAGATATTCCGTTAAAGAAGAAAACGAACCCTCACATTTCCACTTTTTTTTCTTATTGTAGCTTGGTTTTTCTGTTTAAAGTAAATACTGGGAGGCTTGATTTAAAAGTCGATCGTAATTAACAAATTTTCATAGTAGTGGCTCATTTGCAAGCCAATACGTGACAAATGACACCATATATTGAGGATTGATTTGCAAAAGTCTTCAGCGCTGTGAAGACGGTTATTTTCGATGGCATTTGTGAATGAACAGTGCACTCAATGTTGTATCTATAAAGTAGGTCTTCTCTGAGCTCGCTCCCTGTCTGTACACCACCTCCTTGGGGTAAATCTGCAAAGTGCGATCTCTATGTTTCAAGGACAGCTCACTGTTACCCTATAGTTGAGTGCAAAGTACTCAAGAACATTATGCACTTTTTCTAAACACAGACTGCCTCCTGCTCTGAATCTTCAGCATCTGTTTTAAACACGGCTTCACGACATGGGTTGTTCATCAAGTTTGACACCCCCAGGATTGTTTTATGCTCTTCCATAGTAGAGTACCTAGTACTCTAAAGCGTTATATACTTCTATTTGCGAAGCAGTTTTTAGCTAACTACGGCGACTTTGAGCATATCTATCTATCTAGCCGCCTATGACTTTCAGCTCTCCTGGCCGTTTCAATAAAGACATCGACACGAAACTTTGTATGGCATGCCATGACTGTATGAAGAACATGTTTGACAAGTCATAACATGAAAATTACGACATGTACGTCATGAATGTCATAACTTACATTATCCCAACACCTATCCCGGGTGGTCGCTCAAGCATTTGAGCTAACAAGGATGCTAGCATTTTACTGTGCCAGCGTGAATTCATTGACAACATGAAGCACATGGACGAGAGCATTCCAAACTATTGCAATACCGTGAAGTTAGCATCAGTACTACTTCGCATAACACTGTGTCACAGCTGGCAGTAGAATCAAACCAAGTTGCAACATCACGGAACAAGCTAAACGCAGAGGATAATAGGAACGTGTAGGCTGAATTGTCAGACGCTACACGCACGCTGGTGTTAAAACCATTGCGGTATAGAAAGGGAGAAAAAAAATTGGCAGATCCCACGTACTATGGGAATCCATGATATGCGAAGCACGAATGAGAAATGTTGATATGTCACTTTAAAATCAGCACAACGCTACGAGGTGAAGGTAATTGATGCTGTACATGTCTTCCGTGTCATGATTAACATGTTTGGATTTGTCGTTTACCTTCGTCCTCTATTCACGTCACGTGATACAAAATTTAGTATATGTTGAGCAAGCGAAACGGCCACGAGCATGCTATGAGCGTGGTATGTTGTCATGTTTTTACATTACGCGCGTGTCAGGCATATCATGTTTGCACCAGTCATATATTTCGTCATTCAATGACGCCACGTAACGCCAAAATTGGTACATGTGGAGCTAGCAAAACGGTCGTGAGCGCATTATGAAGGGCCCAATATACTCCAATCTAGCGCTGACGCGCGCGCACGCTGGGAACAGTGACGCTACGTTAGCAAAACGCGAGCACTCTATGGCCTGACGCCAGGCGCGACCAGGGTCCGTCGGGGCGGCCCAACGGCAACTTGCGCGAAATGTGACATGCTGCATTTCGCATCGATGCGCTGCTCAGACAACACTGCACCTCCCTCTTTTCGTGACGGAGGAACGCCGGACGCGCTGAAACGCGCACGCGTCAATTCAACGCATCAAGGCGCGCACCTGCGAGTATAAGGTCGGACCAGCGCTTATTGTGGCAACGGCAGCTTGAAGTGACGCAATGACCGCCGGTGAGGACGCGCACCGCATCAAGTCGAATTATATTGGCGCCTTGACTGTGGCATGTAATCGTCTTCTCACACTAGACGCATCTCACGATTAGCACGTTTGCACCTTTCACATACCTTCGTCATTCATTGGCGTCACGTAATTCCAAATTCGGCATATCTGAAGCTAGCGAAACGGCCGCGAGCGCATCAAGAGCGTAGCATCTAGTCATTTTGTCATAAGACACACTTCTGATGTTTATCATGTTTGCACTAGTATCATACCTTCATCATCCATTCACGTCCCGTAATACCAAATTTGGTATAAGTGAAGCTGGCGAAACGGCCGTCAGTGCATCATAAGCGGGGCATGTATTCGTGTTGTTAACTGACACACATCTCATGATTATCATGTGTGCACCAGTCACATACCTTCGTCATCCATTCGCGTACTCTCATACCAAATTTGGTATACGTCACGTTAGTAAAACGGCTGCGACCGCATCATCAGCTTGCCATGTAGTCACGTTGTTAGATGACAAGAATATCATTATTTCATGTAAGGGTCTGTCACTTGTGTTCGCCCTGCAATCATGTCCTATCATACCAGTTTTGCAACATGCCATGCAAACGAAATCACCGCAAGACCTGAAGGACCTTTAAATCTAAATTATGATGTTCATGACATTCATGTCATGATTTTCATGCTACAACAAGTCAAATATGATCCTAACACAGTCATCTTATGCCATACCAAGTTTGCTATCAATACCATTATCGAAAAGGCCAGGAGAGCTAAAAGACTTAGGCGGCTAGATAGATAGATAGATAGATAGATAGATAGATAGATAGATAGATAGATAGATAGATAGACAGACAGACAGATAGATAGATAGATAGATAGATGGATAGATAGATAGATAGATAGATAGATAGATAGATAGATAGATAGATAGATAGATAGATAGATAGATAGATAGATAGATAGATAGATAGATAGATAGATAGATAGATAGATAGATAGATAGATAGATAGATAGATAGATAGATAGATAGATAGATAGATACGCTCAAAGTTGCTGAAGTTCGCCAAGAAATGCTTCTCATTTAAAACGCAATACCAAGGGAAGTGTGTCACCAAACGAACTTTTATTTTCTTCTGCTAAGCCCGACTAAACAAGACCTTACAATCTGCACCAAGCGTACACATCACTGTTCACAAGGGCAATTGTTAAAAGGAAAGCAAGATTCACATGGTCTTTGTCATTCCAAAACCATAGGGTATAGTTCCCGTCAATTATTTTAAAAATCTCTTGCCTGGCACCATGCCATCTATGCTTAAACGCCGGCTGACATAACGGCTTAGATAATTCTTTATGTACAGTACGTCACTTTGTTTTCTCACTTGTGTGTCGCAGAAAAGTATGTATCAAAAACAGGAATTTCGAATAGGGACGCGAATCTCGTAATTCTTGGAATAAGACAGAAACACACTGTATCACCTTTTTTTGAGTTTTTTTTTTCAAATCGAATAACCAAAAAGTAATAAAGGAAACGTGAAGTCAGCATCAAATGTTTATCGACAACACAACCTAAGGAAAAGCTAAACATTATCGCTGCTTCAGCTGGCAGCCTTCGGTTTGCATTTCACCTGTTTGAAAACGCGTTACAATGTAATAGGAAGCCAAAACGACGAATGGTGGCACTGCGAATCTGGAAAGGCAGCGCCATCTTTGGTAAAAAAGTAGAAATCGCTGATGTAGATGACGCGTGTTCCCTTTGCTCCAAGTGGCAGTTAGGACTGGCACGGTGGATGGACGTGTTTTTTAGCGCTCCCAATCGACTGCGAAGATAAGTTGTTTTGCATGTTTCGAGCTTGCTTTTGTAATTGATAAGGCAGCAGTTAAAACCTTTGTGGCACTTATTACATTGTACGACTTTTGGGACGTCAGTCACCAGGTATTTACTACTTTGTGTTTGTGTGTGTGTGTGTTTTTGTCTAGCCATCCTGTGGGGGAGGTGCACGTACGCCTAACACGCAAATTTGTGTAGTAGAGCCGAGACTTTCTTATTTTCGTAGGGCAGGGTTCGTCGCATGCCTTGTTTTGTAGTTATCGATTGGGACAAATCATAAGGACAATTGGTGTCAAAAAGACATAATTACAAAAACAGTAAAATGTTCAAGATGCGGGGTGGGTTCAAATATGGACCCAATGCAGACGCGAATGGAAAGATGCTGACCCCGATTGTAGACAATGTTCGGTCGAGAAAAAATGGAGAAATTAACAGTTGCCGAGAGTGAACAGCTGATGAGAATAACCGAGCTGGAGATGCGTTGGTGACAAAGCAAGAAAAAACAAGGGCTATGGGAAAAAGGCTCATGTCCGCCGAGGAAGCACCAGCCAAGGTGAACAGAGGAGTGGCCTACGAAGAGCACAGTAGGGAACCGGCAACCAGAACGGCGGAGAAGAAAGAGCAAGCAAGTTTAGAAAAAAACAAGTTCAGCCGTTTCAATTGTCGCAAGGTCCAGCTTCAGCGAAGTAGTGGTGGGGCTTTAGGGGACAAAGCAGCTGGCGTCACAGGTGCAAGTAACCCCTACGTGGAGGACGCTCCAGCTGAAAAGTCACAGCATGTGATAATCGCCGGGGACTCGAATTTAATTTGATGCACAGAATTCATCAAAGAGAGGGTAAGAGGTGACAAGAGGGTTGCAGTAGGGGCGTTCTCAGGACGCAAGCTGGAAACAGTCATGAGGCGAGCGAGCGCAAAACTCAAAACTACAGCTGATAGACGAAACTTCGTGATAATTTCAGGTGGTATAAATGATGTCTTAAATGAAGATACAGCAGGACTAGCAACCACTTTGGCGAAAGGGGTTGATAACATGCGCGCCATTTCTCCTCAGATACAGGTAGTTATATGCACGATACCGTAGGTACCGGTGCGTGACAGCCACCTGCAAAGAGCGGTTGTCAACGCAAATCAAGAGATATGACGGATGAGTCGAGAGAAAGGCTTTGAGCTGGTGGATATAAATCGAGACGTGCATGGGTGGGTTGGTTTTCAACGAAACAGAATTCACTTCGGTGGAAGGCTAGGTCATGAAGTTGGTTGGCGACTTGCAGGAGGAGCAGTAGCTTTTTTGGGGGGGGGGCACGCGGGCCCTTCGGGATGCAGGATAGCTAGTAACGAGGAAAACAACCAGGGAGACTATTTGACTGGTGGTATAGAGAGATACGATTCCAAAGTGGCACCAATATCTAAGACACATAAAGTCCGAGGCAGAATCGACGTAGCCACGAGGGCCGAGCCAATTTAGACGTATATTTACATGCAGGGTGGCAGAAATAGGCTGAAGAGAGAAGAGATAGAAGAACAGCTAAGAGAGGAGAGACCGATTATATGGTTTTGTAGAAACACATCTTAAGGACACGAAAGAACCTCCTAATTCTCCGGACTACGCGTGGGAATATTGTAATAGAACAGAAGGCAGCAGAAAGGTGGGTGGTATTGGGGCATTCATTCATAAAAGTAGACTGGCAAAGGGTCAAGCAGGAGTGCAAGGAACATTTATGACTTAAAGGGAAAGTGGCAGGGCAAATGACGCTCCAGGGTTTTGTGTACTTGTGAACAGGGGCAAAAGCCAGAGAGGAAAATAAACAAATGATGCAGTGTATGGGAAATGACATTGACGAACTAGGAGAAGAGTGCAAAGTAACTATATTAGGAGATATGAATGCGCACATAGAAGATATGGATGAATATACTCACCTAACAGGCAGAATGCTAATGAATATGTGTGAAAGACATGATTTAATCATTTGTAACGGCCCCGAGAAATGCGAAGGGCAGATAACATGTGAGACGCACGTGATAAACACTACACCACGGAAACAAGCACAAGAGCAGATAACATAGGAGGTGGGAAAACTGCAGTTGACGATAGATTACGCAATAATGTCACAGATGTATGATCGGCTAAGGGTGAAGAACGTAGATGAATGTAGTGATCACAAACGTGTCAACCTTAGTTTTGGAAGAGAAATGAAATTGGAAAGGCAGCATCACGAGCAACCACACCGTAATATTTATTCAGAAAGGCAAATAGCAATAGCAATTAAAATGATTGAATAAATAATCACCGAGGATACTAAATTATAGTGGGCCCACACAGATCTATCTCGATTGTTTGAGTTAGAGCTTGCTAAGGTACGAGTGAAATCAACCTGGAAAAGCAGACACAAACCTTAGAGCTGCTGGGATGAGGAAATTAAGGGAGCCATAGTAAGACGTCAGGAAGCCTCCAGGGAAAACAGGTGCGCTGAACAGAGGGGTGAACCGGAAGATGATGTAAAAAAAAGGAGATAACTTTTTGAGCTGCAGAAAGGAAGTGTCCGATTTTATCAGTGAAAATATTAGAAGAAAGGGGGCTCAATGAATAGCGGAAGTAAACACAAAGTATAGAAAGGAAGTTGCAAAGCTTTAGAACCATCTCGATTCTCCGAGTAATAAGACAAGCTTGAAACATAGCTTTCTAACTACAGTTCAAAGAATTAGACTAAACGGGGATGAGGCAATAAAATATATAAAAACAGTGATGACAGAAAAGTTTAAACACCGAGAAAGCGCTGTATGCACCGTACCAGATGATGATGAACTGATTTGATCAGTGGCTCCACTGGGACAACGAGAGTGGGAAAGGGCAGAGAAAATAGTTCCTAATAGCTCATCAACAGGCCCTGACAGCATCCCAATCATGCTAATAAATAAATTGGGACCAAACTATTTGCAAACATTAGGAGAGGCAACGAGCAAAGCAATATTGAATGGTGAAGCTCCCCATTGGTGAAAACTAAGCAGAATAAGCATGATCTATTATGGAAAGGAGGACAAAGTTGATATAAACAACTACCGTTTTACAGGTGGTTTCGGTGTTTGTAAACAAACCGGCTCGCGCCGAACGGCCTACCCCGCTAGACTTCCGGTTCGGCACTTCCGGCAATGTTTTTTCAATGGTTCCGGTGGTGTATTCGTGGTGTGTTTGAATTTTCTGCTCTATTATTTCTAGTGCATTACTTAGGATGTGTTTAGAGCAATGTCTAGCGGCTACGTGAAGGGGCTAGACGTAGCACACGGCAGGCACAGGCGCGGCCACTGCTGCAGGTAACGCTGCTTGCGTGGCCGACGGGCGCTGCGCATTGTGGCCTTCCGATTAGCGCGGCCCCCTGCTCCAATTTACCTGTGATAATGGTCGCGCCTATACATAGAGAAAATGCATAAATATCAGGAGAAGCTTAACAGTGAACTTAATTGGGCCAGTTGGTTCTGCATGTCGACGATGTAGATGCGCTTTGAAGACGCGGACCGGGAATGGACAGCGCACACCTGTCTTTTTCCGGTCCACGTCTTCAAAGCGCACCTACATCGTCCTTTGTGCAGAAGAAAACTGAATTTGTTCAATTCAGCTTTTCGACTACAACTGAAAACCTTCCTCCTGTTGAAACACGAATATATTTGTATTTTCGTCTAAGCACACAACCTCAGGATAAAACGCCTATTTCTGCACCTGTGTCACGCCGGGCACAAAATCAGCGGCGGCTATCGGAATCGCTCGCAGTCCGAAGTGTTCATGTGACTGACAAATAATAAAATTTACTGATGTGATGACGTAAACTTCGGCTGCACAGTCAGGCGAACTATTAGGTTTTACTCGCGAGTAAGCTATTCATGAACCAAATTTTCAAGTTGAACCTACCTAAGCCGGCAGCTCATCTTCACACCCAAAAGATTATTGAGCTTGAATGCGGCATGTTTATTAGCGGGAGAAAGACAGGCAATGAGTCATTTGCTCGCACAGATGAGAGCCGACTCGCCGACGTCACTTTCTAAAAAATCAAACGCAACGACAACAAAACATGGACACTGTGGTGCAACCTAGGCGGTGAGTAATGTTAAGCACGGATACATTGCGTGCCGTTTGTTTTGAGCAGAACGCATCAGGTATATCGCTCAAACTATGAAATAAACACCTTTGCGAGGAGGGATTTTCAGTGTTAGCTTCCACGTTTGAAGGGTTCCGCTTGAAGCGTTGTGGATCTAAAATTTTCTGGCAGTTATAATTTTTTTTTCATTTTTTTGTCAAAGCAATGTATGCCGCTCCCACCGCGTATTACGTGTATGAGCAGTAAGTGCATACGTAAATGGCTTTTGTTTTTTAAGTAACCGTTTCTTATGACCACGAGAATTTAGTGAAACATAAATTTATAATTTTTACTCGGGTGATGAGCCCACAGACTGCATGGATATAGTATGTCAGCCGGTTTGAATCTTTTTACACCATAGTAAGTTGCGTTCCGGAGTATGAATAAGGAAAATTCTGCAGATAGTCTGTCCAACTCTAATGTTAACGGACGCGCGTTAGTAAGAATCTGTGGGAATGATGTACGTGTGGTGTAAAATGCACCTGTTAAAAAAATTAGGACGGTTCGCTGAACTGATAAAACTCGTGCCCTAATGAATTTCAATGGCAACATAGGCCACCATACTGGAGATGCGTATGTAAGAGAGGGCAGTATCACTTGACGGTAGATTCGTCTAATGAGTATACTATTTAGTGAGCGGTGCGATTTACTAAACGCGAGAAAGCGGAACGTGGACACTTCAGCTTTTCCTTTAATGTAATCAATGTGGACATGAAAATTTAAAGAGGGGTCAAATAATACACCTTGAATCCTAATTTCTTTGTTGTGTTTGAGAAAAACCTCATTGATGCGGATAGAAAGGCTGCGTTTTGATGTACCCATGTTTCCGTTGTTGAAGAATACGAAGAAGAACTTCTCGGTGCTTACCGTAACTTTTTGTTCTCGTGCCCACCCGGATACTAAAGCCAGGACATGCTCAGCTTTTGCTTGTAACCGGAGTCTTGACGTATTTCTGATTGCAATGATAGTATCGTCCGCGTACGCCTGTATGTGTACGCCGGGTGGCGTGGGAAGATTGAGTAAGCTGTGTATTACTATGTTCCACAGTAGCGGACTGATAGGGGATCCCGACGAGTTGCCAATGGTTGTATCAACTGTTTCTTGTGTGACGTTGGTTGAAAAACTTGCAGTTTGGTTCGACAAAAAGGATTTGAGTAGGCAGAACAAATTTTGTGGACACCTGTGCTTGCGTAAACAGTTTAAGACTGCGGAATGCCAAACGCTATCGATAGCTCCTACAAAATCAAGGAATATGAGTATGGTAGGAAGTTTGGATTCCTTGCACGCAGCTAATTTGCTTCGGAGTATGTACAGTGCTAAAGTAGCACTTTTATTATGCGTAAAACCGTATTGATTATTTTGTAGATGTTTATTAGGCCGGAAAAAATACAGACGAGCATTTAGGAGTCTTTCTAATACTCTACTGAAAACAGAGTTCATTACTATTGGTCTATATGCCTTAGGTAAATGGAGCGGACGACCTCACTTCGGTATGAATATTACTTTTCCCCTTCTACAAGCCTGCGGGAAGTGTCCGATTCTCAAGGTGGTATAGAATATAAAATAGAAAAATTGGGGATAATATCCACATAATCATTTAAAGAACGGGTAGGTTAATCCGTCACGTCAAGGAGCAGAGTGTGAATTGCCCTGTTTCATCGCACAATTTATCTCAGATATTGTAAAAGGAAGGTCAGAAATGTGCCACGGGTAAGGACTAGCCACAATGTCAGGCATGATAGTGTGGTGCATGTTGTCTTCAGAACACCTGCCCACTGCTACCAATGTATCGAGTAGGAGCCGAGCGGACTCCATTACCGAATTGTGCGAGTGCTGTTAGGTAAATCAAGAAGAGGAAGAAAAGTTACTTAGTGGTGTTTTCGAAATGCTGTTTTGAAAACATCACCTTAGTAAGAAAGTCACAAATGTCTTTATCAAACGATGACTTTGATTTCCTGATTTCATCCTTGTAGGTGAAGAATTCATCAAAGTACGATTTGCGATACATGTCTAGAAGAAGGGGGTAAGTGTACTGATGCTTTAAACGTGCATTTCAAAAATCCCCAAATTATTAAAGTTATTCAGTTTTCCCAAAAAAGTTATTACCTAAAAAACATATCATGGTTTAAATCATCAGCTGACGCTATAAATATATTTGACTATTTTTTCTCGTCATTCCCTGAAGACATTGGGTTTGAATAATAATAATAATAATAATAATAATAATAACCTGGAGGACCACTGAACTTAGCCCGCAAGGGTAGAACGCGACAGTGTATTCGGATTTCTCAATTGCTATAGCCCCTCTTCAGCTGCCGGTACATGCCGGCAGAAAACAAACGTCTGTGCGCTTAACTTTGGTCGTTTCAAACTATCCTAGAATGTCTACTACAATCACAGTAGCACAGTACCACTATGTCGTAACGCCTCTTTTTGCCAATTATAGCGGAAGGTCCACCACGTTACTGTACGGCAACGCGTGAACATACGCTGCTGCTTTTGTTGTCGATGCTTTTGATGTAAAATACATATGTGTGAGCGCTTAGTAATGGGTGGGACTTTTCAACGCCTACTCGTTACGCCCCTCACGCGTTTCGACACCTGTCGCGATCGTATGCTTCTCCAAGCAAAGCGCGCGCTAAGCTTAAGAAACTAATTCATATACAAAATGTTCATATACTGTGTGGGCGCGTGTGAGCGTGCGTGCGTGCGTGCGTGTGTGTGCGGGGGGGGGGTGAGAGATACATGAGACACAGAGAGAGAGAAAAGTTGTTTGAGGCAATGGCACGACTCTGTGGTTATGTGGTTAGAGTAGTTGCTTGCCTCGCAAAAGGCGTCAGTTCATTTAACCCTTAAACCAAGTGTATTTATTATGCATTTTATTCGAATCTCTCTAAACTTCATGGTCACGGAGAACACTGATTTCCTTCTCTCACAAGCAATGACAGTGACGTGAACGCCGATACTAATAGTTCTGTGAAGACGAACCCTTTAGCACTATACTGTTAACATCTGGTGTTCGGTTATTCCAAACTGCAAAACCGCGATATGATTGAGTTATGCCTTCGAGACGAGTTCTCCAAGTTTCGATCATATGTTAATTTTCAACCTTCTGCTCAGAGCTGAACGCCCAGCTCTGGGCTGTCAGGCAGGACGAGGATGCCGCCGCAGTCCAGGGAGTTGGTGCCGTCACTTGAAGCAACGAAGCCCAAACTGCCGGCCAACTGAGTGTAACAAAGTATTTTTTCTCTCTTTGCACTGGCATCTAAGAGTGACTGAGCCTATATTATTTCATCTCCATGAAAATGCAAGACTTCTCAAATGCATCTCCATCAAATCGTAACAAAATGGAAGATCAGCATCTGATCAGTGCAACATTTTTACCCACGAAGCAAATGTTACTTATGAAATATGACATTTCTAATCATTTACGCAATGCATCGGGATACGTGAAAAGGCTTCAATCGTTCGCGGTGTCCCCGCCGTGGTGGTCTAGTGGCTAAGGTACACAGCTGCTGACCCGCAGGTCGCGGGATCAAATCCCGGCGGCGGCGGCTGCATTTCCAATGAAGGCGGAAATGTTGTAGGCCCGTGTGCTCAGATTTGGGTGCACGTTAAAGAACCTCAGGTGGTCAAAATTTCCGGAACCCTCCACTACGGCTTCTCATAATCGTATGGTGGTTGTGGGACGTTAAGCTCCACACATCAATCAATGTTTCGCGGTTGAAAAGAGAACGGTTTGGGATCCAATCTACGTGTGTTCAATAACTAAACACATAGGCCGTAAAGGGGAGTCATCCGGGTGCGTGCTTTTGTAATGTCAGCCATACAATTCATCTTCGGAAGGAAGAAGAGAGGACGATGTGGTCTCGTTTTGCCAATTTTCTCCCGGCCCACGTTTTAGGGCAACAAAAAAAAAACACCAAAGTGGTGCCACCATTCCAAGAGCTTTATGGCTCCGTGGCCGAGCTCGATGGCGGCGTTTATTGTCGAAAGACACTGATAAATCGGTCGGGGTGTACGTTCCTCTAAGCTCGAAATAACATCGGTAGTAATTGCTCACCCACTCGGAAAGCATGAAGGGCACGCACGTACCAGAAGGTGACTGAGTGGGTACATTGCCCGCCGTTCCTGTCAAGAAATACTGTCCCACGTGTCTTTCTGTACATAAAATGATGGAGCCACCGAAAAGAGTGCCTCTAATCGACTGCTTGCACTGAAAGTATCTTTGGGTGTTTTATTTGTGTTTGGCACCTTTTTTATTTACGCAAAAGTTGAACGTCAGTGTACGAATATGCAGCAGGACGGACTAGAAGTCAATGGCACTGCCAGAGCGGCATAGCGAGGTGACCTGAAACGCTGTTTCCAGGAGGCCAATTTCTGAGGTTCGCATGATACGTGGCTATAATATATACGGGTATACACAACACGCTCTCCAGAAACGACTCTCGACGTGACACTGAGTGACGACTATATCTGAACACTCGCAAAGGACATTGCGTTTTAGATGGAAGGTCCTCAGTTCTTTAGTACTGCAGCCTCGCTTTTCGCTCATCATCTGATAATCTGCTGCCAGGTATTGACTAAAACCGCAGGACCTAAAAACACAGGTAGGGGGATGTGCGACCTAGCAATTGGTTCTACTTCTGAGCCTCGACAAACTTATTCACACTCACTAAAAGAATGAAAAAGAAACAAACAAAAAAACCCAAAAGATCAAAATTTGAAACGGTCGCTGAATTCACTGGGGCTACCGCAGCTCTCAAGTCGAAAACTGCTTTCAAACTTCATCGAGTACGTATCGCGCAAGTAATAACAAGGTTATGTTTAAACGCTAAATGTTTTAAAGTTAGGTTGACGTTTTGAAAAGCGCACAAAAAAGGCTTTTGTGGGGAGTTAGACGTTTTCAAGCTCCCTGTCTTCACAAAAATATTTTTAGAATGAGGTAAGTTTATTTACAGAAAGGCAGAGAGGTCGGCCTGAGCGGTAGCTTGCTCTAGCCTGCTACTCTACACGGGGGGAAGGGAAAGGAGAAAAGAAAGATTAATGAATGACGATGGTGAGATAGAGAGGTGAGTATGTAGTGTTCTTTCTAGCTGAGACACATTTCATAGCCGCGCACATAATCCAGTTGTTTCCAAAAAGGTTATAACTGTTCTTGTGACCGCAGTTGCACTGTTGGTGTCTGGCCAAGGGCCCAACATGGTCTCATCAGTTAATGACCCATTGCTATATAGTTCTGTAGAAGAAATCACTGTTTGTCGTTCACGTGAGTATGCTGGGCAGACACAAAATATGTGCTCAAGTGTTTCTGGCACATCACAGTGTTCACAATTAGGACCGGTGTCACTGCGACCGATGATATGTGCGTATCGTCTGGTGTACGCTACACCAAGACGAATGCGGTGGATCATACTTGTGAGTTGCCGTTTCAATTTAGGGGGCATGCGAAACCTCATCTCCGGGTCCCATTTCTGAAGTCGCTGGTGTCGCCATTCCGGTTTGGTCCAGTGCTGAAGTGTGTAGCTGCGCATCACGCAGCGAAGCAGGGCGTTCGTGTCAGCTCGTAAAAACGCAATGCGTACTTCAGGGGCACTGCTTAAGGCATTTTTAGCTTCAGCGTCTGCCTCTTCGTTTCCCATCACGCCGCAATGAGCGGAAATCCACTGGAAAGTTACAAGATGACCATTTGTTGAAGCAACCTGAATAAGTTCTGTGATTTCTATTGCTAAGCTGTAATACGGACCTTGCTTCATGATGCAATTAATGGTTTGCAGAGCGGGTTTGGCATCACAGAAAATCGTCCAGGCTCGAGGTTGCTCTCCGGAAATAAATCTTATTGCCTCCCGGATAGCGACAAGCTCTGCGGCAGTTGATGCGGTTTTATGGTACACTTTGAATCGTCGAGCGATATACATGTCTGAGATGACAAAGGCTGCGGCGGAGGTGTTTAGCGTGGTGGAGCCTTCGGTGTACACGTTCAGAGAATCACTGTACGTTGTGTAAATGTGATATAGGGTCAGCTGTCTGAGGCCAACAGAAGAAATGAGCGACTTCTTCGTGATTCCAGGTATCGTAAATGAAACAGATGGTTTAGGCAGGACCCATGGAGGCACTGCAGGGGCAGTTGGCGGAGAAAATCTTGATGGTATAATGTTTTCATGCCGGGATATTACACTTGAGAAACTGCAATCTGGGTGAGTCGTGGGTAGTACTGACAGTGGGTGCTGTCTGTGTCTGCACAGCAATTGGAGGTGAACTCTAAGTGGCTCGCAGAGCATGTATACATTTATGGGAAAAGCCCAAGCCTCTGCGATTGTCCCATTTGTTGAAGTACAGCACGGTAAACCCAAGCATCTTCGTAAGCATTGAGCTTGAACACTCCCTAACGTCTTCACACAACTAGGTCTCATATCGGAGAGCACCGGCATGCTGTATCAAATGTATCCCACAAATAGAGCATTGTACAATCGAAGTAGCGATGATTCTGACGGGCCCCATCTTGCTCCTGCTAGGTGGTGAAGAACGAGAGCAAAGCCCTTCAATTTAGATTTAAGTACTGCGACATGCCTCGTCCACGATAGATCTCTGTGTACGACAACCCCAAGGAACTTGTGGTGCGTTACAGCAGGTATTGCTGTCCCATTAATGAATATCGGGTATTTTGACATATGCTTGCGCGTGAACGCAAGCACTACGCATTTGTCGGTTGAAAGAGTGAGCCCCTGACGTCGTAGATATTTGTATGTGATCGTCACTGCACGCTGTAGTCGAGCTCTTAATTGCGGACGAGTAGTTCCGGATGCCCATATGCATATGTCATCAGCGTATGCACTGATCTTCACCGTGCTGGGAAGTTCTGCTGCTAGGTCGATCATTGTGACATTGAATAGGATCGGGCTGAGAACTCCTCCTTGGGGAACACCACGATGAACCTTATATCGATCGGTGTCTCCGTTATTTGTTGTCATGTAAATGGTGCGGTCCCTAAGGTAGCTAAAGATCCAAGCGTACAGTCGTCCACCGATGTCGAAATCTTCCAGTGCGTCAAGGATCGCGTAATGCAGCACATTATCGTAGGCACCCTTATTGTCTAAGAAGACCGCCGCCACTAGTCTGCGTCGGCTTTTTTTCTCTTCAACGCTGGTGATCAAGTTGACCACACCATCAATGGCAGATCGGCCTCTTCTGAAGCCGTTCATAAATTCAGGAAAGAAGTTGTTCCTCTCTAGAAGCCACTCTAATCTTGACAGTACCAATCTTTTCATCACTTTTCCGACGAAGCTGGCTAAGGCGATTGGTCTGTAGGGGGAAAGTGCATAAGGACACTTCCCTGGCTTAAGCAATGCAATAATGCGACTGCATTTCCAATGAGTTAGGACTTCTCCTGACTCCCATGATGTGTTATATTGAGATAACAGAATACGTCGTGCTTCTGTATCAAGATGGTTGAGTGCAGCATACGTGATTCCGTCAGGTTTTGGTGCCGATGATCGGCGAGAGGCAGAAATCGCAGCGTCAAGCTCATGCATTGCAAAACGTACATCAAGGCGCTCGTCAGACGATGGAGGTGCAACGGTAGTAAGAGGCTCATTAGTGGCAAGACCATCAGTGGTGTCCACGGTGAGGCTACAGTATTCACTGGCTATCTCAACTTCTGTCCGTCCCTGATGTAGAGCAACAGCTTGAAATGGTTCACGTTGTTGGGGAGTTGCCTGCAAACTTCGTACCACCCGCCAGATCTTAGATAGAGGTTGCCTGGGGTTCAGAGATCCACAGAACTTTCTTCAACGTTGCCTGTCAATCTTGTCAAGATGCCGAAGAACATGTCGTTGAGCTCGACGACAGGCGAAAAGGTCTGAAGGTGACTTCGTTCGTCTGTATCAGCGTTCGGCACGGCGACGGGTTGCACGAAGGGCCTCGTATTGGGAGTCAACTGCTGATCTCTGCATCGGTAGGTTAACCTGTTTGGTTGTGTCACGCAGTGAAGAAGCAATGATGTTTTCTACCTCGGATGGATCAGTCGTGTGCTCACAGCCAGACTTGACAGATGCCTTGAACAGTGTCCAGTCGGTTTGACGGATGTAGCGTGTGTGCGTGCGGCGAAACCACCTGAACTGAACATACGTTGGAGGGTGGTCACTGCCGCGAGTGTCCAAATCTGTGCACCAACATGTGGATGACAGGAGGCTTCTGGAAACGAAACAGAGGTCGACGCAGCTGCTGTAGGACGTGCCACGAACAAATGTAGGTGATCCGTCGTTCAGTACGCGCTTAGTTCATAGTTGCATATAAAATTCGCCAAGTCCCTTCCGCGATAATTCGTTGTAGTGCTACCCCAGAGAGGATGATGTGCATTAAAATCGCCGATCACAATGTGTGGTCTTTGTGCTGCTTGGAGAATGGTCCCCAGGTGGAAGCAGTCCATCTGTGCGCTTGGGTGTATGTATCCTCCTATTAGTGAGAATGTCCGCTTTTCATGTGTTATAGTCAGGCTCACGTAATCGTTGCTGGTATGCGACGCGACTTCATGTCTCAAGAACGTCAAATCACGGCGTATACAAACGAGAACTTTGCTCGTACGCTGATCACTGCGGGACCAAATCTGAATATATCCAGATATACGAAAAGATGAAACCATACTCGGTTCACATATAACGATAACAGGAAATTGATATTTAAAAACCCATTGCTTGAAGCCTGACAGACGGCCGCGTAGGCCACGAGCATTCCATTGCATAACAAGCGACTGGCACATGCGTTCTTCGAATATCAATGCCATGTTCACTTACTAAAGAACCAGTAGAAGAGGCTCCGAAACCTCAAGTAGCTGCACAGCCGCCTTAGCAGCGGGAGTGTTTAGGCTGCTGAGAATCTTACGCATCAAACCCATCAAACTTTTAAGCATAGCCTTGACATCTGCGTTGTCCATCTTCTTGTTTTCTTCATTGGGGGTAGGGGCACTATGTGATGATGGCGCTATCGTAGCTCTTGACGGTAGTGAAGGCCACTGGGTCTCCGGGGGGGAGAGCCAATGACTGCTTACATTGTACTTGCGTGGACTGTATTGGCATTTGAGCATCCGTATCCTCCTTTCTGGCCGACAAAAGTAGGCTAGTAGGTGGTGAGGGCATGGTTTCGTGTGTCGAATTCAATAAGCTATGAGCACTGCTGCTTCGTTTGCGTCGGTGTCGTGAACGATGTTTACGGCGCAGTACAGCCCTTGCAGCTTCTCTGTGTGTGGAGTGGTCTCGAACCATCTTCTTCAGTATACTAATTTCATTCCTAATTTTGGGACATTCCTTTGATGTTGCGTCATGGGCGCCTGAGCAGTTTGGGCATTTGGCCACAGCATTGCAGTTATCACCATCATGAAGGCCGCCGCAATGCTTGCAGGTTACTGCACCCTTGCAAACTGCACTAACGTGCCCATATTTCATGCATCAATGACATTGCAGAAGTTTTGGTACGTAAGGACATACCGAGTGCCTCACGTACCCAACTTTAACATGTGTGGGTAACGTCTTCGACTGAAACACTACTTTAACACATCGCGAGAGTCCAAAGCGGTGGAAACCAAGCACGAGAGCCGACGATGACAGCAGTTTCTCAAGACTCGAGTCTGTTATCTCTTCATCCACATCGTATATAACTCCTGTTGTCGTTTCTTCGTCGTATGCGGAGAATGCGCGCACCGGAATGTTTCCTAATCGAACAATCGCTTTCAGCGTGTCCAATAAAGCCTTCGTAGTGACCTCTACGGACAGTATGTTCTTTCGAGTATTAATGCGTATCTCTACGACTTTCCCTGGAGCGACGAGTTCAAAGTACTCTGACAGGCTCTGCCTATTTAGAGAGTTCAAGTTGTCTGTCTTCGATGTCGGCACATACGAAATGGTGTACGACCACATGCTACTCGCCTTTGTCTGTGCTTGCCGGCCAGTCGGCGATGTCCGGCTGATTTTCCTTTTCAGGCGTCGGCTTGGTACGACCACGTAGTCGCTGTCCGAAGCCATATCTTCAACGGAGGAGTCATCAGAATTCTCAACGCGGACCACGCTTGGGCCGGGGGGAGAACTTGTCTCAAACGCACTATAATGTGGTCGGCCCGGTCCCGGTCGCTGGAGGGGGTTTTGATCCCCCATTCCAAGGGGGATTCTAAGGGGGATATTTTTAGAAATTTGTAGTTATATTTAGTTGTTCAAAAGATATCAACCTTTCTACAAACCCTCCCAGACGTACTTGAAATTGAAAATAGAGGATTATGATTCCCCAGCATCTATCATGTTGTCGTAAATGTTTTTTTCTTTTAAATACGTTCTTTCTTAGCCTAAGGACAATGTAATGCTTGTAGCCTATAGTTTGGGGGTAGGATGTGCCGAAAGCAGCTTTCTTCATTAGCCAACCAAAAAAATCACGTCAAACAATTAGTGGACGCCATTTATAGAAGGTGTAAAAAATAAATGTAAGAGAAACTCAAGAAAGATTATGCTACGAAGTCAGCTATCAGTAATTTGATGAACACAGCAGCTAACTCCGCAGCCCCTGTCCAACACCAAGAACACAGTAGCGAATCAGTGTATATATATCATAAAGCTTAAGTCCGGTCGATGTAGATTGCTCAAGAAGCATGGAAACGTTTTATTTTGCCCACAAACATTTCAGTGAAAAAATACGACCTCCACAAAACTTTTCATAGCGTTTTCGCGTGACGGAGTTCTTTTACTATAGGACGCATACTAAAGATGTTAGCATTTACTATTTGCAGCTGCCGAACACTAGACTCCAGGTACAACACACTGTGATATTTTCAAGGAAAGTTCACGGTGCAAATAAATAAATTCAATATCCAAACTTGGATTATGCAAAATACGATGTCTTGAAGGAACTTTCAAACAGAAAAGTCAGTGTTGTAAAACCTTCGCACAAAGATAGTAGTAATCTGACCATCACAAAACATTAAAACCAAGCTATCGCAAGGCTCAGCAGCAACACCCACTATCTAAATTTATGTCTCCGACCTGATTCAAAAATATAGTGAACGCTTACGATACATAATAACGGTGTTTCTAGCAAGAGAAATGGTCACACCCATGAGCACTGGTTCTTTATGGCCAAAAACAAATAAGCAGGCTCTTCCTACTTTCTGAAAATTCACAAAGTTGCTATAGATCAATTAGTTATCTCGCAAGTCTCAAGCAAGCTTATAATATGTAACAACAATACACTTACTAAATTGTTACCAAAATGTCTAAATAGTCATTTCCTCGATATACTATCTACCCTGCTGCCTTTCGTTTAGGATACACCTCACTATCTCAGAAGGATAGCTTCACTTAGAAAAACACAAAATGTATCGCATCAGGCCTTTCTGGCCACGTTAAATGTCTGCTATTTGTGTACTGATATACTTCTCACTGAGATCTCAAAGGGGTTTAAAGTCACTCGTAGAAAGCAAGCAGACACGTAATGATGAAGCTTACCTCTCGCTATAGAAATTTGATTCAATATCGGGAGGTAATCTGCCCGATGTAGGGGCACCAGATGCTTGATGTTTTCCTTTGCGCTCGAGATCGCCGATGGCGGAGAGCGCCTAACGAACCTCTCCTCGTCCCTACATAAGCTTCATTGACAGCCATCGTTAGGTGATGAAAGAGAAAGGAACAAAAGTACGTCTCCGTGAGGTTTGTCAGGGAAAGTTCTGGGTCGGACGTCCTCCCCTTAAAGGCTTTTTCTCCTCATACATCTTTCCATCGATCACATCGCCCCGATGCGAACGGGTCCTTCGCACCTGGATCTCATCGCCAGGCAAGAAAAATTCGGCAGTCTCAAGAGGTGAAAGCCCTCTGATGATGCGTCCCGCTGTGTGGCCTTCATCACATGGAAACCTTCTTCCCCTTGATTCTACCTCAATCCATTTTTTGCTCTTACGCACCTACTTTGCCACTCCATACTTTTTTATGCCAATAACTCGCTCTCGTCAGTGATGACTCGTTTCCAGCAAGGTAAGAAATTGTTGTGGACGTTATTGCGCTACTTCGCTTGTCCACAAGACTGTCTAAATGGCTAGCAATGACGGTAAAGTTTGAGTTAGGGAAATTTAACAAAGATGTTGTGTGTCGCACGTGGAGTGGCAGATAAGCGTCTATATAATGCTGGGCTATTTCGAATACGCGCATTGTACGCCTCATGAGCCATTTTATGGTTTTGCCTTGATAATTTCGAACGCTTCAGATATACGCACCGCGCCAATCGATAATTGTATACTTAGGCCAAACATCATTAGCAGTCTATGAGACGGCTCATAAATTTTGCCTAAATTTGTCGGCTCAGATCCTGTTGCTTCCATGGCGTTTATTTGAGTCAAACAAAGCGTCAAGGCAAGCGGAAGCTAAGAAGCCTTTGACTGAATTTGAATGCGAACTCCGCCGCTTATATACACACTACCAGTGTTACAGGGAGAGATGAATGGGAAAGAGGTCCACACCCCCCCTGCGCATGCTCGGCTTGATGAACGGCTGATGGTGCCTTATCCTTTAGTGGCTCCTGGAATGAAAATTTTCCGGTTGTCTTCCTGGGCCGGCAGAAGAGGAAAGCATGCGCAGTAGGGTGTCGACGCTGAAGCACAACATCGCACGACTAAGAAATTCGCCGCATTTAAAAAATCGTAAAGCCTACGAAGAGAGTGTGTTGCACAGTATCAACCAAACCTGGGAGAACGGCCTTTTATAGCCTTTTCAACAACATTATTCTTTCCTGTGTTACCTCAACGCGGAAATTTTGATCTGTCTGTCTGTCGGTCTGTCTGTCGCCTGTCTCTCTATTTGTCAGCATGTCTGTGTATTTGTCCTTCTGTTTTTGTCTGTCACTCAATTCAGCCACCAGAGCGAAAGTTTAACCCCTTGCTGAGCGACCACACATCTTGATCTCCTGGTTGCGTTCAGATCGACTAGTTAACATTGCATATAAAACCCCAAATATTACGCATATTTGGTGTGATATCAACAAGTGAGTAATATGTACCATGTTAGTTTATTTTTAAAATGCAGATACCTGATTCTACAGGCCGCAGTACTTTGTACGCTACCCTCACAATCCGACGTTGTGAACGAGAGAGTGGGCGTTTCCTACACTTCCCAAAAACTACACGGTGCTGCCACCTACCATTGCCTTTGCATTCTAGAAAAACTCGGTTGCCTCAAATGACTCCAAGATAGCGTCCGGTTTCTTCACATTACTCCTAGATAGCGTTAATACGTGCGTGAACTATAAGCACTATGTAGCAGCTGCAACCATGCTACCAGGAGAACTGCTCACAGCACTTACGCTCCTAAACTCGGATCCTGACCGCGCAGAACAGGTATCAATCGCTTTAGCAATGGCGAACACAACCCGCACTGATTTACACTGATTCCCGAGCCGCGGCTCAGGCCTCCCATGTGGACTTGGTCTGTAAAGAAGCAGCCCGCGTTTTCTTGTGTTCCACGTGGACGGACACCAAGCATTTAATTTGGTTCCCGGGACATATGGGCTCCGAGGCCCACCCTCTCGTCCCAGACGGCAACGAACTTGACCAGTCCCAGGTGTGAGACCTTACTAGGTGCTTCAGGAGAAAGAGTGGCCCACAGCCTAAGGGCGAAGAATCGCTCTGAAGCCAACTGCAGACCTACAACAAAATCTGTCAGCACTATCGTCTTGAACAGCGAACGTTTCCATTACCGCACCCTCAACTCAAACGACCGCAAGCACTAATCTTCCGTCTCGTAAAAACAGAAGCATATCCCTCACCGGCAGTTTATGCGAGATTCGTGAGCCAACTAAGGCCGGGGTGCCCCCGATGCGGCATCTCTCGATGCAGCTTACAACATATGCTTTGGTAATGCTCCGAGTGGCGCGTGGACGACGGATCTCCCATCACTGTAGATGACTGGGATTCTCCCCTCACAAGTCTCCACGAAGACGACCACCTTCGGGCCGTCAAGAGGGCTCATGACATGGCCATCAGTTTTAACCCCCTGGTCCCGTCGTGGGTATGGCCCACAGACGGGGTGCCTTAAGAGGTCATCGTCTCCTGAAGACCAAATAAAGTCAGTCAGTCAGTCAGTCAGTTGATCGGTCGGTCGGTCGGTCGGTTGGTCGGTCGGTCGGTCGGTCGGTCGGTCGGTCGGTCGGTCGGTCGGTCGGTCGGTCGGTCGGTCGGTCGGTCGGTCGGTCGGTCGATCGATCGGTCGGTCAGTAAGCGTCCATATGTCAGGCAGCGCCTACTCACTGATCTTCTCGAGTAGAACATCAAATGAACGTTCTATTCTCCCACTCCAGACAGAAGACTATCGTTGTTCGACAATCATTGCCATTGAAGCATGCAGATGCGCCACCGAGTTTTTATTATCATATTGTAACCGGCTCCAGGTAAGAGAGACCGATTTTTTAGGGTCAACTTACCTTAAGGCGTAGGCTTGTCTGCTGTAGTTGTATTTTGTAGCCAGCCTAAGTATGCGAATCATTCACTAGAAAGCGCTCGCATCGTTCGAAATGTTTCGATAGACAGACAGACAGACAGACAGACAGACAGAAAGACAGACAGACAGACAGACAGACGGAAAGATGGACAAACAAACAAATTCACTGTTTACCGACGAAATCCTGTGAAGCTTCTCCCCCCTCATCATAAATGCCCTGAATTCTTTTTTTAAATGCAAAGCATTTCTCAGCGAACTTCGGCGACATTGAGCGTATCTATCTATCTATCTATCTATCTATCTATCTATCTATCTATCTATCTATCTATCTATCTATCTATTTATCCATCTATCCATCTATCTATCTATCTATCTATCTATCTATCTATCTATCTATCTATCTATCTATCTATCTATCTATCTATCTATCTATCTATCTATAGGAGCTAAGGAGATTGTGATATCGTCCGCATATAGTGCGTGTTGTATTCCCTCAACCTCGCTTAGAAGAGAGGGGAGGTTCATCATCGCCAGGTTAAAAAGCAGAGGAGACCCTTGAGGTGTACCCCGCGTGCCTAATAAGTACGGGCCATGTTCGGTAGAATTAAGGCGAATGAAGGCGGTGCGATGTGATAGAAAGGCGCGAATGTAGTTGAAAGTCTTCTGCCCGCAGTTTGTGGTAAACAGTTTAGTGAGTATAGTGCTGTGTTTGACGTTGTCGAACGCCCCGCGGAGATCGAGAGCGAGCACGGCTTTATTGTTATGGCGCATAGTAGTCGGCTCTATGATATTGTGTTGAAGCTGGAGCAGGACGTCCTGCGCCGACAGATGCGGGCGAAAGACAAACATCGTGTCGGCAAAGGTCCTCCTGGCCTTCAAGTAGGCGGAAAGGCGTTCGCGAACCGTGGTTTCCATGAGTTTTCCTGCGCAAGACGTAAGTGAGAAGGGTCTCAGTGCCTCAATACTAACGGACTTTGCCGATTTGGGAATGAATGTCACGACCGATGTGGTTCATTCCGTTGGAAGCGGAGAACCGTCCCATATCGAATTTATAAGCTGGAGTAGCGAGAGGTGTGCTTGGTCGGGAAGATTTTCCAGGAGCGATACTGTGATGCCGTCGCGTCCAGGGGCCGTACCCCGTCGCATTTTCGTGAGTGCAAATCGTAAATGAGAAAGCGTGTATGGGGCGTCGAGGTCAGTGTTAGGGGCGCCGGAATACGTATATGCTGGTCCTGCGGGATCAATTGTGCGGCAGATGTAGAGGTCACAAAGTTCTCGCGCGAGTTCATCCGTAGTGCTCTGAAAGGCATGCAGAAGACGGTGGAGCTGGCGTTGCGTTTCTCCCCTGGTGGTGGAGGGATCGAGAAGGCTTCTAAAGAGTCGCCACGCACTCTTAGAGCTCATCTGGTTTGCAGCCTTCGAACAGGTGTCTGCCCAGTTAGCATCGGAAAGTTGTGCGGAGTATGTGGCTGCCTCTGCAGTGAGCGCCTCAATGCGAGCGCGAAGTTTCCGATTAAGTTTGTTGCGTTTCCAGCGCCTTATGAGCCCGCGGCGAGCGTGCCAAAGATGTAGGAGGTGTGGATCGATTGCAGGAGTCAAATTAGAGGTTGCAAGGGTGCGAGTGTTCGCTTGTTTCATATGAAGAGCGTGTGATGCCCACGCTGCATATTCGGTCGAGGAGAGGCCGGCGGGGAATGGTTGCATTCTGAACTGAGTCCAATCGGTGAGACGGGCTTGGCCCCAGTGTTGGCGCATTTTCTGCCGCGGTGTGAACGAAATCCGGAGTAAAAAGTGATCGCTGCCTAGGGTTTCGCCTAAATTTTCCCATGTAGCATCGCGCAGTGGTGGAGAGTCCACGCCTAACCGCACAAAACGTCGGGGTCGCCATAGCCTAGGCCGACACCCTGCAGGGTCTCTTTTTTTTTTCAACAAAGTTTTTTGCCCTCCGGGATCCGTCCGTCGGCGCGGAATGCAGCATGTCGCATTTCACGCCGGTTGCCGTTGGGCCGCGCCGACGGACGCTGTTCGCGCCTCGCGTCAGACTATAAAATGCTCGCGTTTGCTAACGTAGCGTCGCTGTGCTCAGCAAGCGCGCACGTCAACGCTACATTGGAGTATATTGGGTTCTTCATGATGCGCTCGCGGCCGTTTAGCTAGCTCCACATATACCAAATTTGGTGTTACGTGACGTCAATGGAGGCCGAAATATATGACTGGTGCAAACATGATAATCCTGACACGCTGTCATGTCAGAACATTACTACATACCACGCTCATAGCATGCTCACGTTCTCTTCGCTAGCTCCACATATACTAAATTTAGTATCACGTGACGTGAATGAATGACAAAGATAAGCGACACATCTAAACATGATAATCATGACACGGAAGTCATGTACAGCATCATTTAACTCCACCTCATAACGTTGCGCTGATTTTAAGTGACATATCAACACTTCTTATTCGTGCTTCGCATATCATCGATTGGCACTGTGCGTGGAATCTGCCAACTTTTTATTCATTTGAGTCATCAAGCTTGCCAGCTGGTGTTTAGAAATCACTAGCACACGTTCTAACATGACTCATAATACCTAATGTCGCGGGTATATCTGCTGCGATGAAATATGGTACCATAAAAGTCATAAAGCAGCTGCAAACTTCTGTGCGCAGTGCCTCTGGAGTGAAGTTTATTTGGGAGCTTAAAAAAACATGACGACATAACCAGTGTTATTGCCTGTGCAGCAACAGTGGCTTTAGAGGATCAGATTGCTTAACCGCATCATCATTACACCGGTTGGGTTGTTAGCATTGTGTCTTTACAATACGTTTTAGCCACGGGACAGCTTCAAGCTCTCCCATAGTAGAGTACAGAGTACTCTAAATCATTAACCACTTTTTCTAAACACACACTTTTTCTAACACAGTAACGTAATATCAGCTCTGGTGCTAAGGCCCACGGGACGGCTTAAAGCTCTCCCATAGAAAAGTACGAAGTGCTCTAAATTGTTAACCAATTTTCTAAACACAGTATCGTTAAACTGTTCATTGTATCATGATATGGTATGATAGATAGATTTGTGGGGGTTAACGTCCCAAAACCACCATATGATTATGAGAGATGCGTAGTGGAGGGCTCCGGAAATTTCGACCACCTGGGATTCCTTAACGTGCACCCAAATCTGAGTACACGGGCCTACAACATTTCCGCCTCCAGCGGAAATGCAGCCGCCGCAGCCGGGATTTGAACCCACGACTTGCGGGTCAGCAGCCGAGTACCTTAGCCACTAGACCACCGCGGCGGGGCATGATATCGTATGAGTTCTTGTGTACAGGTATGCGAACATTGCCATGGATATTAGAGCAACGATGTCTTTCTTTGAACGTAGTGACGTTGGTCATGCTACATAGATCTGTCGAGGTATATGTGCCCATTACTGAAATGTTATGAAACTTTTTTTTTACATGGTGCAAATAAACTTTTAAATACGAAGAATTTCTTAGCGAACTTCGCCGACTTTGAGCGTATCTATCTATCTATCTATCTATCTATCTATCTATCTATCTATCTATCTATCTATCTATCTATCTATCTATCTATCTATCTATCTATCTATACGCCTAAGACTTTTAGCTCTCCTGGCCTTCTCAATAATGGTATCGATACCAAACTTGGTATGACATATAATGACTGTATGAAGAACACATTTAACTAGTCGTAACATGAAAATCATGATTTTGTGTCATGAGTGTCATGATTTACATATGATAGTCCTCCCGCTTTTGTGGTGACTTCGTTCACATGACTAATTGCAAAAATGGTATTGTATGACATGATTGCATGGCGAACACAAGTGACATGCCCTAACATGAAAATCATGACATGCGTGTCATGTAACAACATGACTACATGCCACGCCCATGATGCGCTGGCGGCCGTTTCGCTAGCTTCACATATACCGAATTTGGTATTACGGTACCTGAATGGATGACGAAGGTATGTGACTGGTACAAACATGATAATCATGATATGCATGTCATGTAACAACATGACTACATGCCACGCCCACGATGCGCTGGCGGCCGTTTCGCGAGCTTCAACTACACCAAGTTTGCTATTACGGGACTTGAATGGATGATGAAGGTATGAAAGTGGTGCAAACATGATAATCATGAGATGAGTGTCATGTAAAAGCATGACTATACGCTACGCTTATGATGCGCTTGCGACCGTTTCGCTAGCTTCACGTATGCCAAATTTTGTATTACGTGACGTCAACGAATGAAGAAGGTATGTCACTAGCGCAAATATGGTAATCATTAGATGCATGTCTTGTAAGAACATGACTACATGGCACAGTCCAGGCACGAATACTTTTCTGCGTGACGCGGTGTCCATGCTCACCGGTGTACCTTTCGTAGCGTCACGCCTGCGTAGCCACGCCCGACTACGGTCCTGCCATATACTAGCATGTGCGTGCCGTGCTTCGTTGCTTTGACGCATGCGCGTTTCAGCGCGTCCGGCGTCCCTCCGCCATGAAAAGAGGTAGACGTAGTGTAGTTTGGGTAGCGCTTCGGCGCGAAGTGCAGCATGTCGCATTTCCCGCCGGTTGCGGCCGGGCTGCGCCGACGAACGCAGGTCCCGCCCGGCGTCCGACTATAGTGTGCTCGCGTTTTATTACCGTATACCGTCGCTGTGCCCAGCCTGCGCGTGCGTCAACGCTACGTGGGAATTCTCCCATTGAGCCTTTCATGAATCGGTCGCGGTCTTTTTGCTAGCTCCATATATCCGAAATTTTGTGTTATTGACGTCAATGAATGGCGAAAATAAATGGCTTGTGCAAACATGATAATCCTGACAAGCGTTCATGTAAGACATGACAACATACCACGCTCATAGCGTGCTCGCGGCCGTTTAGCTAGCTTCAGATACACTAAATTTGGTATCACGTGACACGAATAGATGACGCTTCCAAACGACACATCACAACATGCATGATAAACGTGATATGCAAGTCCTGTACAGCGTCTTTTACCTCAGCATCATAACATTGTGCTGATTTTAAAGTGACATATCGACTTTTATCATTCGTGATTCGCGTATCATCGATTTCCACTGTACGTGGGATCTTTAATTTTTTTTCTAAACAGTAACTACAGTGCGTATTTTCCTTTTCTTCATTAGAAATATATATGTTGTGCAATATTGTTCTGGAGCACGAGAGCAAACTGTCCTTAGAGGTGAATGCAAAAACATCAACTTACGCTGTGAATGATCTCCTTATTTCTTCATATAACCTTTCTGTTTATATAGGCTTAATCATCTCGATGTTCATGAATGTCTTGTCTTTGTACAATTTTTTGCATTTTACATCACTGCTAACGCAAATAAGTTATTTTCACTGTATATAACAGCTTGCACTGTACATGAGCATGTTCATCATTATCCATCTTTCTGTGTGCACATAAGCTATGTAAGATATATATGGAAATAAAATTCTCTTGATTTAATGCATGAAGAATCGGCTGCTTTTCGTGGGACGGCTTCATGCTCTCCCATAGTAGTGTACCTACTACTCTGAATCGTTAACCACTTTTTGCACCCCCCCCCTTCACCCGCAAGTGCCTCATTTGAGGCCCACGGGACGGCTTTATGCGCTTTCATAATAGAGTACCAAGTACTCTGAATTGTTATTTAAAAAAATTATTTACAGCATGTACAGAACACAAAGGCTTCAGACCATTCCAGTAACAGGACATATACACTTCCGCACACCTATATTTCACGACTAACATCATTACGTTGCAGTGAAGACATTTGCTCGAATATACATGACAATGTTGGCATATATAAACACAAGAACTGAATGCGATATCATGATACAATGGTATAACGATACAATAGATGCAATGAAACACGATATGTAACAAATGAAATCATATAAAACAACTCAACGGGCGCTGCTTAGCACCAAGTCGGTGGAAAAATGAGTTGTATTCTTTCTTGTTCCACCTTGACGAAAGGGAATAGCTATACACTTTTTAGAGGCGAAGCTCCTTAAAGTGGCACCCGTTCGTCCCTCGTAGTAGTGCGTAACATGTCTTACGCTTTGACCTTCAAGGTGGCGACGGTGGGAGATTTCTCCTGTGCGTTGTTGAACAATGAAAAATTCGTAGCGTGCACGTTAACTAAAATCCGAATTTTGCTGTCTCTCATTCCCCATTAGCAGCCATTGGTGTGTACATTGAGCACTATCTGACAAGAAAGGGTTGCTACGTTATACTCGCTGGGCGTAACCTCCTTGGTTTTATAAATGCTTAGCGAGCGTTAGGCCGCTGTGCCATGAATGCAGTGAACTAGGACATACTGTCAACTCGAGGTGGTTAAAGGTAGGAACTAGACACGAAGCGCAAGCCGTAAGAAATTGTACTTGTGCCACCTCTCGTTTAGTCCTTGAAATGTCCGCTCGATGGCGGTGCTTCGATATGAGTTATATACGATGAAAAGATGCGAGATGGTGGTACTTGGAGTGTAGACTACATGGACGAATGGACACACAGACACATGCATGGACGGATGCACGGATGTCTCCACGGAAGGATGGACGCATGAACGGACGCAGGGGCGGATGCTTGGACGAACGCAGGGAAGGACGCACGGACGGGCAGAAGGACGTATAGATGGTCACACAGAGGGACGCATGGACGGACGGAAGCAAGAACGAAAGGATGGACGGATGCTTCACCACCCTCTCCATCATTACACCCGTGGATATGCTACCATTTTTTTCTAAACAAACAGTAGTGTGCTAAAGCATTTAACACTTGTTCTAAAGACAGACTATTTCGTACTACCACTATGGCATTTGCAAGTCCGCTTGGTTAAACGCTCTCGAAGAAGTAAGACTAAAAATTCAGGATGCATGGGATTTTAAATTCACGCTTCTTGAGCGGAGGTACCCCTCGGAAACTGTATTTTGACGCCGCATTTGATGCCTTTTTCACGTCGTGCAACCGTTTTTACGTATTGTGCGATCACTACAGTCTGCTTCGTGTTCCTTTTTCTGGTCAGGCGGCACTGAGATGGTCTCACGTGCGGCACTGGGACAATAGAGTTCTCTGGGAGGTTTCGCTTTTCCTTCAGTGTCCATACGATCTCGGCTGCTGGCACTGCGCTTCCTTTTGCGCCTAGTGCAAGGGGGGAGGGGGGGAATCTCCCGCACAAACGCTTGCCTATTACTTTCTGGGTACTTACCGTCGGCATTTGATGCCTGATGTGCACCTTAACAGGGGGCCACAGTCAATAACACTTCCTTCGTTTTATGCAACATCTGTTGCCTAGGCTTTTATCCATGTTCAGTCACCTGTGCTGGCATAGATGTGTTGACTCAACCACATAGTTGAGACAGCTGCTTTGTTTCTTCCGTTGGTTTCCCCAGCCCGCCGTGCTCGCTCTAGTCAGGTGTCTTGGAGCACGTTAACGGCTTCTAATCTGCTTGGACACCTACGGGACTTCATGTGGTGCCTGGGATGGGATGTGCTTCCCACTATCGGCCACCTCAAAAGGTGGAGAGTGGTTCAGTCAGCAACATGCCCGAACTGCTCCCTTCGGGAAACAAAGCATTTTCTGAGGCATTGTGCCAATGCTCGTGTTTTTTTTTTTTGAGAGCCGTACATGCTGGATTTCGCTGCCTCAGAGTAAATCGCTTTGTTTCTTCAGGGCGTTGTTCGCGAGGCCGCTTCGCCTGTCGTCGCATTGTGGCCGGCTGTTTCTACCTCTGGCGCATTCGCTGCGAGGCGTTGGCAGCGTGCCGCCACCGCTGCGCACTCTTCCCCATCCTAGAGTGATTGTACTCGGAGCTGCATTCTGTTTTGTTGGAGGAGCTCTTCTTCCTCGGTGAAGAGGAATTTATTCGGAACTGGTCTTGCCCTTTTGTGTTGGTCTGGGACGGACGAGGGAAACTTATCTTTCGGGCGGCCTGGTATTGGTAGGCTGATGTGTCGATGCGCGAGCAAAAATGGCATGCCAAAATGTAAATATGCAAAATGTACATACTCATGTTTCGTTTGTCTCTTGTTTACATTGAAATGTTTTTGTGGCTGTGTTTCTGTGAACCATCAAAGGTACATGTTCTTTCAATGTCATCTCATATGCATGTTCATGTAAATGACGTCTGTTTCATCATCATCGTTATCGTATGTCTAGTAGAAAATGTTCTGTTGACTGGTATTGACGTTTGCGACAATAATTTTTTAAACAGACTCATTGAGGACCACAAACCACTCTAAGCTCTCCCATAGTAGAGTACCACGTACTGCAAATTGTTAACCACTTTATTTAAACACACTTAAATTTGCCTGAGATGGCTTTCTGCTCTCCCCTAGCAGAGAATGAAGTGCCATAAATCGCTAAACACATTTTTAAACACACGTTCTTGTTCAAACCTTGTTGTATTTAGCGTAAATGTTAGGGGGCCCATGAGTCTGTTAGTGACACTAACATTTTTTACGACCAATGAGCAAACCAACTTCGGTTTTCCTTTTCCGTTCTCGGGGCTTCTGGGCTCCCTATAGATTCCGCATCTCTGTGAGCGTCCTGAAAGCCATACAGTAGCGTTTCTGTTAATTTGGTTTGCAGGACTATAGGGCAGACATGACGGCCGTTAGTGATAGCACACATCACGTCTCCCCTTTAGCCAAATCAGCCAAACCACGGCCAAACACGCGAACTTTGCTAGATAGCAACAGTTGTAGTGAGGATGCAACGCTCATTCAGAGTGGTGACCTTCGTTTCGTAAAAATTCACAACATATCCGCGCAGTGCATCATTATGAGCGGGGTGAAGCATCCTTCACCCTGTCCACGCTTCCATCCGTCCGTCTGTCTTTGTCCGTACATCCGTTCATTCGTTCGTCCGTGCCTCCTTGCATGCGTCCGCCCAAATGCACGTCCGTCCATACGGCTGTGCGTCCATCCATCCCTCCGTGCGTTTGTTCCTTCGTTCGTTCATGTGTCCGTACATTCATGCGCCCGTCTGTGCATTCATCTCTGCGTCTGCCCGTCCGTCCGTCCGTGCATCGGTCTGTCCGTCCATTTAGGCATCCGTGCGTCTGTCTATTCATCTAGGAAGCACTCTAAGTACCACCATGTCGCATCTTTACGTCATATATTCATCATATAGAAGTACCACCTTCCATCGGGCATTCCAAGTATTAAACGAGAGGTGGCACGGCAGGACTAGAGAAGCGGCACGCGCGCACTCTCCTATGGCCTGCGCTTCATGTCTAGTGCGCCCCTATCACAGTGACTGGTTCATGGCACTGCGGCCCAACCCTCTGTAGAGAGAGAGAGAGAGAGATAAAGATGCAAGGAAAGGCAAGGAGGTTAACCAGACGCACATCCGGTTTGCTACCCTGCACTGGGGAAGAGATAAAGGGAAGAAAAGAGGTTGCAGAAAGATGAGAAGGTACACCCAATCACGAGCACACTCGGGGAGCACACACAGTCTACAGGCGGTCGCTCAGGTTTGTTGACCTAAGGTAGAGTAGCAGTGCTTTAGTTCCTTTCTGCGCAACTGAGGCGGATGCCCAAGGTCCTAGTATCTTCTGCACACAAAATGGTCCGTTGTCAAGTCGATTCAAAACCATCCGGAGCTGGCATCGCTGTGTGTCGTAGCAAGCGCAGCTGCACAGGGCGTGTTCGATGGTCTCTTCAGCTCCGCAGTAGCCGCATGTAGGAGTGTCTGCCATACCCATGCGAAAGGAGTACACCTTTGTAAATGCAACACCCAACCAAAGACGGCATAACAGTGTCGCATCGGAGCGGGAAAGTTGTGATGGTAGCTTTAGCTTGAGCGAAGGATCCAGTTCATAAAATTGACACCTTTGGAAGCTGGTAGACGACCAGAACGTGCGTGTGAGACCTCGAGCCAGCAGGTAAAGTTGTCTTGCTGCATCATTTCTTGATAGAGGAATCGGGACTACACGGGATTCTTCATGGGCTGAGCGGGCTGCATCATCGGCTAATTGATTTCCGGTAATACCAATATGTCCGTGCAGCTATTGATATATAATATCATGCCCTCGTGCTAGAGCTTCATGATGGCAATGTCTTATTTCTTGTACCAGTTGGTCATGACTCCTCCTACGCATGGCAGACTGCAAACTCTGAAGCGCTGCCTTCGAATCACAGAATATGACCCAATTTCCTAGACGTTCTAAACGAAATATTGTAAAGCAGCCCTTATAGCAGCAAGCTCTGATGCCGTAGATGTATTCATATGCGACAACTTAAACTTGATTGTCATTTCTGCAGCCGGAATTACAGCGGCACCTGACGAGCTGCTGGACGAGACGGACCCATCAGTGTATAACTGCGTTCGGTCTAAGTACAACTCATGTAATAATAGCAGTGTTGCTTGATTCAATGCTACTCTGGAGTGACTGTTTTTCTTTTTGATTCCCTGAATTTCTAGACGTACTTGCGGCTGGTCGAGGCACCACAAAGGACATGCCGTTCTCGCAGCTGGCGTATATCCTGATGGAATGCTGTTTAGGTGCTTGGCTATGACGTCTGAAACGTAGCACGTGGTCTTCCGGAAGGTAGAAGGGCCAAGTGGTGGTCGAGGACACGGCTAGCATGTCGAAGTTGCGCTCTGAGGCAATCCACAACTATATATGTCCTGACCGGATGGTCTTTGGCAAGCATGATTGTGGCATAAGTAGAAGCGCATCGGGGCAGTCCTAGGCAGACACGCAGTGCCTGACCCTGCAAACTTTCCAATGAATGAGTATTCGATTTGCAAGTGTTAGTCAGTACCGGCAAGCTGTAGCGCAATAGACCCAGAAATAGGGCCCTGTACATCTGTAGCATGGAGGCCACAGAAGTTCCCCATGCTTTACCGCACGAGAATTTCATGATATGCACAATAGATAGCAGTCTCTTCCTCAAGTACGCACAATGTGGGCTCCACAAAAGACTTCTGTCGATTATTATGCCCAGGAAACAATGCGTCCGTGCATATTTGACCCTCTGCCCATTGATGTAAACAGGGTATGGCCTCGTTGGTTTGCGTGTAAACGCCATCAACGCGCACTTCACAGTTGATATATTTAAGCCTTGTTTCTGAAGGTAGGCTGTTGTGAGGGTTGCTGCCCGCTGTATTCGTGCACGCACCTGAGGGCGAGTAACTGCAGCACTCCAGGGGCAAATATCATCGGCGTATATAGATAGGCACACCGACTTTGGCAGAACCTTCACCAGACCAATGAGGGCTACATTGAACAATGTGGGGGGCTTAAAACACCTCCCTTAGGTACTCCGCAGTAGGTGTAATGTTGTGCAGTTGTACCCTCATATGTTTGTACAAAGAAACCCCTGCCAGTTGCATAATCTTTTATCCATTGAAATATTCGTCCACCAATGCCCATTGCTGCGAGAGAAGTGAGGATAGCATCGTGAGCTACATTATCATATGCACCCTTCACGTCAAGAAAGAGTGCCACTGATATGCGCTTGCGACTTTTTTCTTGTTGAACAAATGTCGATAAGTCAAGGACACAGTCAATGGAGGAGCAGCCCCGACGAAAGCCTGCCATGCAAGAAGGGTATTTGGTGTATCGTTCCAAGTACCACTCGAGACGAAATAGAACCATTCTTTCCATCACTTTTCCGAGGCAGCTTGCGAGGGCAATAGGGCGGTACGCTGTCAAGTCTAAAGGTGATTTTCCCGATTTCAAAAGTGGTATTAATCGACTTATTTTCCATTTTCGGGGAACACTGCCGCTGAGCCAGGAGTTGTTGAAGCATGTTAAAAGTTCTTTTCTGGCTTTTTGTCCAAGGTGTCCCAACGCACTATAAGTAATACCATCAGGACCTGGCGATGACATGCGCTTAGAAGCGACTAACGCACATTCCAGTTCTTCCATTGTGAACGGAATGTCCATTTCTGGTAATCGCGTCTCAGGAACGATCACGGCGTCGATGCTCTCGTTCATAAGGTTCCCGGCAATTCTCGTGCAAAATTCTTCAGCCACATCGAGTTCTGTTTTTCCATGATGGAGTGCCAAAGCTTTAAAAGGGTGCCGTTGTTGCGGACAGGAGCGAAGACCACGAACTGTTCTACAGATATATGACAGCGGTTTATGAGGGTCTAGCGATTCGCAGAATGCTTTCCAGCGTTCGCTCTCCAGTTTGTAAATGCGTCGTTGAATCTTTTTCTGGAGCTGCCTTGCTTCCCTCAGATCGTAAATTGAACTTGTGCGTCTGTATCGTCGTTCAGCACGCCTTCGTATAGCTCGTAATTTTTCCAGTTCGATGTCAAACTGTGTTATTTTAGACGAAAATAGTAATTTACATTTGGACGCTTGCATAGCTTCCGCTATGGTATTTTTCAGGCTACAGGGGAGGCCTTCTTGCCAAGCGTTCTCAACACTTGATGCAAACATCGACCAGTCAGTACCAATTGCAACACCGGAAGAGAAATTTTTTTATGATACCATCGATCGTCACGTAGGTGGGCATGTGATCACTCCCATGAGTCTCAATATCGCAAAACCACTTAACTTTGTGAGAGAAGCACCATGACACCAATGTCAGGTCAAGGCAACTGCCATACGTGAGACCCCGCAGATATGTGGGGGTACCATCATTCATGATGGAAAGGTCGTAATCGGAAGCGAATGTAACATTGTTCCGGCCCCTTGCATTCATCCTAGTGCTCCCCCAAAGCATGTGATGGGCGTTGAAGTCGCCGGTGATGATCCAAGGCCCATCGGTTCTCATTAGGATGTCTTTTAATCTGTCGCAGTCATATCGCGATGACGGAGATATATATCCACCAATAAGCGTGAACGAAACTGCATTCTTCTTTACAGGAAGACACACGTACTGATTGTCGTCATTTGAACCTATTAGGTGCGAAAGATAAGTCAAGTCTGTGCGAATGTAAACAATTACTTTGCTTCGTTCTTCGCAAGCGGCTGAACAAAAAGCTTCATAACCGGACAATCTATAAGGCGTTCATACGTTTGGTTCACATATGACAAGTATAGAGAATTGATTGGCCCGAACAAATTGGCGAAAGTCCGAGATACGGGACATCATGCCTCTGGCATTCCACTGAAAAATCGACGCACTTTTAACTTCAGTGCGGAAGATGAGATTTTGTTGAGCCATTGTGCTTATACGAAGTTAGCTAAAACTGGATTCAGTGCATCCAGTATTTGCAGTGCACTCTTAGCAGACAGAGATTGTATGCTGCTCAGTAGCGTGCGAATCGTGGCAATTAATGATTGCACGATTGCAGTCACTTGCCTGTCTTGGTTAGAAAGATCTCGAACCGGGACGATTGCAGTCACTTGCCTGTCTTGGTTGGAAAGATCTCGAACCGGGAGCGCGGACTAGCCGTCATGAAACTCCTTCGGTTCGCTTGATGCTTTTTCCCTTTGAAGTGCAGGCCACTCTGTCGCAGTTAGGGTATGCTCACTGGCTTTGTCCTTTACAGCCTTTCCCACGGCATGTGGTCTGGGAGGCAAAGGAGGTGGTACTGATGAGGGATCACGGAAACGTGTCGAGGAGGTAGCGGGCGTCCTCGAAAACCGACGTCGACGTGAACGACGCCTTCTGACTTTAGCTGCGGCTTCTCGATGAGATGAGTGATCGCGCACCATCTCCTTCAAGATGGCAATTTCCTTCTGAATCCGCGGGCAGTCCGTCGATGTGGCTTCATTGGATCCATTGCAATTAGAGCATTTCTTGACAGTTGCGACGCACTTATCCGCTTCATGGTGCTCGGCGCAGCGGTGGCATACCACCGAATTCTCGCAGACACTGCTCACATGTCCAAGCTTCATGCATTTACGGCACTGGAGAGGCTTTGGAATGAAAGGCCGCACAGCATGTCTAAAGTACCCCACCTTCACATGAGAGGGGAGTGATGTGCTCTTAAACGCAATCTTCACACAGCGAGACTTGCCTAGCCGGGTGACATCAACAATTGGAGTATCAGTTGTTGACTTGACAAGAAGTTGTAAGTCATTATTGGAAATAGCGACATCAATGTCGTAGATCACGCCGGTTACTACATCGCATCCCAAGAGAACATGAGAGCGCACCTGGTTGCCGTCCATGTGAGTTACACTGCGCAGAACGCCCAACGCACTTGCGTGCAAAACGTACACAGCTAGTATATTCTTTCCGGCGTTCACTCTTATGTCCGTGATCTAATTTGGCACGAGCGTTTCCAGAGACCTCGACACAGACTGTCTGTTAAGGCGTTTCATGCTGACGGTAGGAAGTGCAGACAGAAACAGGATGGTATAAGTGTTCGATTTCGGCGCTTCACTTACAGTTTGAATAGTTGAGGATGAGGATGTCCTCATGTTTCTTCTCTTCGCCTTGCGGCTCAGCACAGGTTGGAAACCGTCATCTGAGAAGTCCTCACTGCTGAGATAGTAAGCATGAGTATCTTCACTGTCGCTGTCACTCGCTTGTCCCATCCGCTTCCTGGAGGCGGCCGTCGCTGACGCCACTGGTGCCGGCAGGCTCCCGGGGTTGTCTACATCCATCCCCTCCAAGGGAGCAACGAAAACTGATCAACAGACTTAAATTACAACTGAAATATGCCGGAGTTAGCAGAAGTCGCTCCTATTCAAAACACACTTCTTCGTCACTTCTTTTCCAACCCTCTGTAAACCTTGCTAAAACCAAGGAGGTTACGAGCAGTGAGTTTAACATGGCAACCTTTTCTTGTGAGATATGAGGGTCCTTTCTTTACTAGTTCTTTCAGTAAGCCTCAAATTCAAGGTGAATTTTAATGCAGATTAAGTCACCGATAGTCGTCTCTGTAAGCTATTTCATCAGAAACAACAATCTTTTTTATTTATGTTGAATATGAGCGGGTTTCCCCTTCAATTCAAAAGAATGCGCGTGTGCCGCTCCTCTAGTCGGGCCGTGGAGATGGCTATACCTACTACTATGATGACGATGACTACAACTACTACTACATACATCGCCAACGCACGACTCGCGCGCGGCTTATAAGAAGCTTGGACCCTAATACGTATCACACTTAAAAATTCAATGTGAACAAACGTGGTCGCTAGCTACGCAAACGTACGATAGAGCTAATGCGCGATACGGCACTCATGACAGATGCAATTGAAGACTGAACGCGCTTTTACGGGGCTTATAGAGGACCAACTCGTAGCCCACGTGTGAACATAGCAGTAGATTTAAAAGGCGCGTTTCTAACGCCTTGAAAGTATGTGGCTGTGGAACGGCGGGCAGCACGCCCGGCCACATCTCTTCTCGCACCAACTGATCGTGGGTTCGATTCCCATTTGTTGAACATTTGAATTTGAAGCAGCTTTCGCTAGGGGCTGTTTCCGCCCTTTCGCCACGCGTCTGCTCTCTCGCTACGCATGTGCGTACCCCCCTCTCTCTCAGTTCTCCTATGCTACTCCTTCTCTCAATGCAACAAGATGCTTGCTCAGCACACGGGATTACTTTGTAGCCGCTGATCGCCGGTTCTGCATGAGCGTTCCACGTTTCCTTTAGACATAGCACGCCTGCTTTGGTTAGCATGCAATCACGTTTATGTCTCTGGCACGTTCTTTAAGAGACCGGCTGTCTACCTGTGCTTTAGTCAGAATGTCGGGCAGCATTCACAGCAGTGGTCGCCGGAATCAAGTGATGATCACCCACTAGACCACCGCGGCGGGGTAAAGAGGGGAATGTTGCCGATGCCTTAGAGGAGTTTCAAATATAATTAAATCGTCGACCCAATTCATACTCTTATTTTCTAAATTGCTGCATTTATTATTGTTATTTATTTATAGTTGGAATATTTTCCCTCAGACTGTCCGCCTCTGCGTTGCTATTTATCCCTTGTTGCTCACCTATAGGGCGTTATAGCTTGACGTTTTTACGACCTGCTCCACTCCTGATTTACCTGCTAACTACCGTGGAGCAGCGGATTATTTTCTCATTCTAGTTATGCGCATTCTGTCCGGTAGCAAAACTCGCAGAGTTGCAGCGCCCGGCTGGCCAAGTTCAAGCTCGTTAAATAAAATAACACATTATATCGTCCCTTTTATGAAGTAAAACACCCCCGTATTCTAGAACGTCCCTTCACTCAACGCTTCACCTTCATTTGAGAAAGCCGATGGGAGCGTCGTCTCTAGGAACGGCAAGTCACTGCATATCAACGATAATCTGTTGCGATTCTTGAGTTGCGCAGTGTCATTTTCAGCCGAGCGGTGGCGCAGTGCTCAACTCTGTCAAGTGAAGGGTGGAAGTCAAGTCGAGGAGCGTTTGTGAATACGGGGGCAAGCCCGCATAGTTCACTTGTTGACGAAGTATGCGACTTTCTCTTACGATGCGGTACTAGACCATTTCATAAAAAATAATAAAGCATCGGCTAGAAGATATCCCCTGATAGTTGCGAATCCAACATTGCAAATCCAGTTCAATCAACATTGACGCCAAAGCGCTTTCACGGCTCGCGCTGCACAGACGAACGTGAAGACACTGTGCACGTGGGAAATGTTGAACAGTGGAGACAGCGATCTCGTAATATGCGGGCAGTCGACGCACGCCTGAGGGAGGTCCCGCGTATGGACACCCTTCACTAGCGGTAACGCAGCCACGCTACACGCCCAGCTTAAGCCTGTAAGCGTAGCGTGGGCCTCACTCCACTAGCACACTTAAGTGAAGACCGCATGCGCACTCGCGCCATCACACCGCTCAGCTGTTGAGTAGGGCGGGAAAACTTCAAACTGAGACACTCGTACTTCTAATGTTTGCGATTTACTTACCTCAATATTTCTTTAACTTGTAAATATGATACACCTAATCTAAAGTTTAATAGTTTCTTTTGAAAACTACTAGGGTTTTGGCCAATACCCACCAGCGTGGGTGTGTGGCACAGTTCAAGGTGCCACTCTGCTCTGCTCAGCAACTGGAATGCTCGGAGACCACGTAAAGACAATGTCATGGAGTGGACAGTCTGGGTCCTGCCCCAATACTGCAAGCCCGAGTTGCCGCCTCAGCGAGCTATCGGCTATTCCCCAGCCGTCCAGATGGCCGGCTATGGGTGTGCTGTACGGCATTCCTCTATTCCGTGGAAAGCGATATGTTGAATAATAATAATAATAATAATAATAATAATAATAATAATAATAATAATAATAATAATAATAATAATAATAATAATAATAAGTGTTTTTGTTTTGTGTAAAACCACGATATGATTCTGAGAAACGCGGAAGTAGAAGGTTTCGGAAATTTCAGACATCTGGTGTTTTTTAATGCGTCCTGACATCGCACAGTACATGGTCCTCCACCAAAATGCAACCTCCGAGGTCGGGATCGAAACCACGACCTTCGGATCAATAGCCGAGCACCTCAGTCACTGATCTACCATGGCACACTCGTTCGACACACCAAGCGTTGGGCACATAACTGGCTAATGGATCGCAAAGCTTCGCTAAAGCAACAACCGCGTTATAACCTTTAATTACATTGCGGTGATTGCAGTCACGCACTCTTGTTTGCTGATACGACAGTGAGTAAGGCGCGATTCGAGTGGTCACAAGCGCAGGCGATTGAAGTTGCAGAGCCTACTACTGAATAGTAACCCACCGCGGTGGTCTAGTGGTTAAGATACTCGGCTGCTGACCCGCAGGTCGCGGGATCGAATCCCGGCGGCGTCGGCGGCATTTACAATAGAGGCGGAAAGGCGGTAGGCCCGTCTGCTCATATTTGGGTACACGTTCCAGTTGGTAGAAATTTCCGGAGCCCTTCACTACGACGTCTCTCCTAATCATAGGGTGGTTTTCGGACATTTAACCCCACAAATCACTTATTCAACTGAGTAGCAAGTAGTAACAGTAATACATTGGTTCATATGTTGGGTATCACTTCCCGAAACCACCATATCATTAACAGTATTACATTGCCGCACAGACATTGGTCAACCATGGCAGCGATACTATGGTGGGTATGCTGCGAAACGTTACTGATGTTCAATTACAAGGTGGTGAAATATGTCAAATACATTCAGAGATCATGGCTTCTCCGAAATTGGTTGGTTAGTAGCCCCTTTATTCAATACAAAGCACGCTTGATTGTTCTTGCCTTATAATCTTGAAGGTGAACATCTTAGAAACTGCCCTCATTGTTCAAATTTTAGTCTTTCCTTTAAATACATATAGGTCAATACAACATCTTAACGTCGGAATTTTCAATAAAATTTCTATTCTACAACTGCTTATCCACATTAAAAGCAATGCCTAAAAACGATGCGCCAATGGCACTGTGTTTTCTGACGACGCAACTTGCGTATCACAGTCATATGGTGCAGGCTTCATGAGAAGATATCATTACCACGTAGATACGAACATTCCATAATGAAAATGTATCCGACCAGAGCTACGAATGTTTGTAACAAAAACCCAACGCCCACGCTGTAATTGCCTGCTTACCGCAGCAAGCTAAAAATAGTATATGGTTCTTAAGTTAGAACAGTTTCATGTTTCCACTAGCATTCCTACCACCCGGATAAAAAGAATGATCCGAATAAAAAACTTCCATTTACCAAGACTCCTTTGATGTTTCTCCTTAGGATGCCTAGTATGGCCATCCCACTCGCCTAAGCTCCCGGCCTACAAGCATCTTTCGTTGAGTAAAGTTCGTGCCGAAATTCTCAAAGCTCAGACAGGCGCCGTTATTAAAAGCGCAACAGCTGGAGCTTCAATTTCAGCTCCTTTGTTGTAAAAGCGTGTTTCGTCGCGAGCAGCTAGCTGGTGGTTGGGCAAGCAGCAACTGAAGCAGAAGCAGCAGTTCTGTTGAACTCTTTTTCCATCATGGAGCTCCTGGAGGTCAAGACCATTTTTCGTAGTTTTATGATTGCACAAACACTGAGGGATTCGTTGAACCTGCTGTATAGTAAACATCAAAGAATCCAAAGATTTATACGATTTGCAAAAAAATCATACTTTTCCTTTAGTGATATCATAGCTTTTCTTATTTACGCATATAAAATAAGTTCTGTGACAATGCTGATGCTGCTAGTTTTTCACTTCCTCACTAAAGATTTGGACATTGCGCAACTTTTTCAGAATGATAGCGATGGCATATTTCAAACATTCATCTGAATCTACGATTAAGAGAACGCTTAACTGCACTGGCGCGGGCATAGTTCTGCAACATGCACAGACTCGTGAAATTCCCGATTCAATTATAGTCCTTGCTTGAGGCTTACAAAGGTTCCTCATGTAGTGTTTGCCTGCCAGTGTACACACACTGATAAAAATGGCTTCGGTGGTTACGTATACAGTTCGTTCATTGAGTCAGCAATATACAACTCAAACGCAAACTTTTCAGTGGTTACATTTGATACCTGCATTCGAAAAAGACAATTTTAAACCGTGAATACGCGGTTCTACCATTGGGTATGGGGAGCGAAATTGAATGCGACAGCGGGGAAGAGCTCGCTTTGAAAAAACTGTAGTGTAGGCATTGGCGTCACTGGTTGAGAGCGAAATATTGGCTTGTCAGTTAGAGAAACTCACCAATAATCCAAAAATAAAACTCTTCTGAGTTATAAACTATAAACGAGTCTTCTGAGATACCCTTAGCGCAAAGCAGACCTTGTGCCTGGCAAGCAAGTGTTCACCGAAAGTCATTTCAGGGCATGAAACTATCTCGAGAAAAAGCCGCATATATGTGTTAGACAGTGGTGGGAGCTTCGTTAGTATACAGGTGTTGAGCGGCAGAAACAGAATCGTGCGACGTGTTCGCGCCCTACGAACTGCACAACGAGTGGTTTGTGTAGAGACCCCATGCGTTAAACTGCAATCAGGCATCATTGATAGTTATCTTAAAACAAGAAAACCATGAAAAATTCGGAAGATGAGCGGGGGGCAGTTGCTGACGTTACTTTACCCAGAGAACCAGTTCCAGCTGGTTGAAAGGACTCGTGCGCCGGCCACAGGCTGCGATCGCTAAGAATGTGGAAGTCACCCACTCTTGGCTGGACAGGGTGCGCATGTCATCATAACATAAAGCTAAATGTTCTATCTTTTTCTGCTACGGCATCAACAATGTGCTTCATTGCGTAGGTGCGTGAACTGTCTTGCGCACGCATAAAGGATACATTGTAATTATCACAGCCACGAATCATGGCGCAGTCGGCAATTTTTAACTCTACATGCAGTATAGCCATTCTAGCATATTTAGGTTAAAATTGTTAGTTTTACACGTACATATGTTTCTTTCCTCGCTGTATACGGTGGAAGTGCCTATCGAGAAACGGAGCCTTGCTAGGGAAAAACAGCATGGTGCGTAATTGGACCGATTATGTTTTTGCGTTCTTCTAATCAAATTGAAGATCAAGCGTCCTTGAAGTTTTTCTCACAACAGCGCAGCCACTTGTGAGTGAAACGATCTTGACGCTGTCAAGGATGAGCTCGTTCGAAAACATAGCCCTTTATTGGTTCAAGACAGCCTCTTGCTAAAAAAATCCCTAGCGGCCCTAAAGACATCCCTAGCGGCCCACGCATGTGTTGCCGTCGGAGAGTGTGCTTTTCTCCGTTGTAGCTTCGTGAATGTGGCTGTTTAATTTACTGCCCCTTCCCATTGCTTCTGTAGCTAGTATGTCATCGTAACACCATAAATATCTTGATTCTGCAGAATTGAACCTTCACTTTCATTCACCCTTAAAACATCACTCATGGCTCTCGAGCGCACTGCTGAAAAACATTTCTCTGTAGTTAAGCATTCAAAAAGAAAACTTTATTTTTATAGCCCCTTCTTAACTATATTCCATTTTGTATGATCATACTGTTAGAATTTTTCAATAGGTGTTGGCACTAAATCAAGTATGCACAGGCATCATGTCCAATGCAGCTAGCAATCACTCACTTGTTAGTGCATAGACTCTGTTGGCTGGCAGAGCATGAACTTTGGTTTATGAGTACACATTGGTCTCTGTTAAAAAAGAAGAATGCATTGCTTACCGAATTTGGGCTTCAGTACTTACGATGCTCGAATACTAACATGAAAGCCGGAATTTTAATTGTAGCCACAGCTGTTGCCTTTTGACGGCTGCGAGTGGCAAAATGTCAATGTATGTGTGCACTTAATTAGGTGCACATTAAAGAATACCACGTGACTTAACTTTCTGACCTTTCCACTACTTTGTGCCTCATAATGATATCAAGGTTTGGACGCGCATCACAAAAAAAGCTTTATTATAACTTGTATAGCGACGAGGTGTGGATGCAAATTTTGTCACGGGAGCACTGTGTCGCTGCAAACTTTAACCCTATTTGCAATATTTGATTGCGAACAATTTAATTTCTTTTTGTCTTAAGATATTCGTCTATTATTCACAAGAAGACGAGCACTTGAAAGTGGTGCTATGGCACAATGAGGCCCACTGACGTTAAGAAATGTTTTAATAAAACGATAGGCAATATTGTAGAATTGTTCCTTAAGAACAGGATGAATCGTATTAGTACTACGTCTCACTATACAAGTACCGGGGCTGGAAGACAACTTCTTACAAAACTATGTCTTGGAGCTAGTGAGGAATACTAGTTCGAATGAAATAACTTTTTATGCTTATAACAAGCGTGCAAACATTTTTATCAATCCTATGCTAGTCTATATGTGCTTCAGTAAGTTCGACTGCAGTGCGTAAGAATGTTGTAATTCATTTATCAAGACCATTATATAGAGAGGCTGCTTGTGCGTCTTGAAGCATACAACTGTTTCAAAGGCTCAGTACTTTGAGGCATGGCGTCTGCAACGGCAAAGTACAGTGGTTGTACTCAGCGACTGCAATTTCCCTAAGCGTTAGTGGCAGGTCGTTTAATCAAAGGCGTCTCGGCGCTCTTTCCAGGTGGCGCCAAAGAGAAGGAAGTTGGCACTAATGGAATAAGCCCGCCTTCATCCAGGAAGGCAAAAACATTTTTCTTGCCGGACCTGTCGGGCGTTGATGAAAAAACTTTCTACGAGCGTGAACATTACTTTCGTTCTCTAGAGAAGCATTGCTCGCCAAAGTTGCGCATATAGAAGCAGCGTGTTGTGGCGATTGCTTACGCTCACATACTGATAAGTGATATCTTCATAATGCATGCACGCCTGCGTGCAGAATCTGCGCCACGCTTGCTTCAAGGGCCGAATGAGGCGGTGGAGCTGAAAGTAAACTTTTTCGCGGGCTACACTGCATGTGAAAGCGTGAAACAAATAGCAGACTAAGAATACGTGACATTAAAGCTGACTTCTGCACGGTTTAAGCGAGTACTTTTTTTCGAAGATAGAGCAACAATCTTGGTGATGTTTGACGCGTGGTAAGAAGTCTGTCCAAACAAAAAAATCGGCAGATCCCACGTGCCCTCGAATCCACGTTATGCGAAGCATGCGTAGGTAAGGTGACCATGTTGTAATTTTTTATTTGACACGTCATGAAATGACGCTAATTATATGTACAAATGTTGCACGCCCAGACATATTTTAAAGAGTTGCAGATGTTATTATAACCAGTTGTTTGATTGATGTGTGGGGTTCAACGTCCCGAAACGACCATATGATTATGAGAACCGCCGTAGTGCAGGGCTTCGGAAATTTCGACCGCCTGAAGTTCTTTAACGTGCACCCAAATCTGAGCATACGGGCCTACATATAACCAGTCGTTTCCGCTTGCACAACTACGTCAACTGGAACATGCGCATTAGCAACACCAGAGGCTGAAATGAAGTGGTGATGCTCGCGAACATGCTGGCCCTGCACACAGCTTCATAAATCAATTTCAGCGCATGGTACCTAACCACAATTGTCGTTAACCCGGTGTGACGGTTGTATCAAAATAGTACATACGTAATGTTTATAAAAGTGGGTAGGTGGCACTACAACCACTATTAACGTTTCACGAAGATTACCGTGTATTTGAAAAGTAGTTCCGAGACCTGGCGTAGCTCTGTGGTAAAATGTTTCATTGGCACCCAGAATGCTCGGGTTCGATTCCAACTGGGACTCGTCGAGTCGACGCTACCAACGTCGGGTATTTCGTAACACTCGCGCTTTTAAATTGCCTATGTGTGTTCTCCTTGTTCCAGGGTAGATACTAAGCGTTTATAAGCTGTGGCACATACCCGCATACCAGCGGCACGTATCCGCCCGTGGGTATGTGCCACTGTATAGCGGGAAGTGTTTGACGACGTACGCGACGGGATTGTGACATTATTTATATCTTTACAAGCGCGTCGTATTCGTCAAACCATCTTACCCTCTCATGCTAGTTTTGGTTCACGCCAAGTAAATGGGGTGACCACGAGAGCACCTAAAGTAAGCGGCCAGATATATAGATAAATATATAGATGCGCTCAAAGTCGCCGAAGTTCGCTAAGAAATTCTTCGCATTTACACGTGCAAGCACAGATAAATTCCCACAGGGCAAACAAACGGCGTTTTTGTATACCATATTTTACAGTGAAAGCACTTCAGAAATCACCACAGCATCTAACTTCGGCACTGCCGTTGCGACTGCGGTCCGTAACCAATAACGGTGCAGTAATAAAACAATTAAATGATAAAAATATTTCTTGGATTAGATGCGATTTCAATCCACACCCTCTGCGTAACAGTCCAATATTCTGCCACGGAGCGAAGCTTGGGCTTGAAACTCTCGCAAAATAGCCATATAAAGGTGTCATTCTGGACAAGAAATTGTGTTAACGTATGTCGTATAGCATAATACACGTGTCAAATAACAACCAGGTGTCCCAGAATAGTAATCACCCAACGTGTGGGCAGTCTGATGCTCCCAACCCATTATCAAGTTCTCAGCTGAAATTTTTCTTCATCAGATGCAGGAAAAGGTGTGCGTATGCCTTGTCATGTAAGGCGGGTTAATATATGATGTGCAGCGGGGTGTTACAGAATAATTTTTACTCCGGCATTAGGATTAGCCTCACTATTTTAAAGCAGAGAGTACCCAGAAGCCAAATTCTCACAATATTTCTTTACTAAGGACCTACTGCCGTGGTTGAAGGTCTAAACTGTTGAAAAAAAAAAATAGGCGGAAATGTTGCAAACCCGTGTGCTCAGATTTGAGTGCACGTTAAAGAACCCCAGGTGGTCTAAATTTCCGGAGCCCTCCACTACGGCATCTCTCATAAATATATGGTGGTTTTGGGACGTTAAACACCACATATCAATCAATCAATTAGCTGTTAAAATTCTCTCCTACCCCTCCCCCCCATATCTTGTACGGCTGAAAAATCTTCTTACGAAAAGTTTTAGACTATGACATTTTCTTGAATACGGACATTGATTGTTCTTTTTGATTTGGTAGTGTTGTCCCCCATCAGTATTGTATGGCTAGTGTCGAAACAACGACGCTCGCAGCGTCGCGGTCAGTGCAAAAGTAACGACGATATTTATTGATATTACAGCTTATAAATGCACGAGCAAGTGGACGGCGCGAAAATAATGCTCGTGCGCGCGGATTATATCAGTACACCTGTCCGACATACATAAATTACTAACAATTTTTGGCTTACTCTTGCAGAGAATTTTCTTTCCAAATGATTATACAAAAAAACTGCACGTGAGCTAATTTTTTTGTTTGTAACATTGATTGATCGATTGATTTGTGGGGTTTAACGTCCCAAAACCACTGTATGATTATGAGAGACACCACAGTGGAGGACTCCGGAAATTGTTTGTAACGTTGCAATAACTTCGCTCCGGTGACTAAAGGTGGGTACTACACGCCTAGATGCATGTATTTCAAATCAACTTCAGAGTTGGTCATGATGTGCCTTGCCAAAATACACAACAGGAATGCACTTCCTGTTGACATGACAGTCTGCGACGAAAAAGTTCTAGAAGCGGCTTTGTTTACTTTTTTTTTCGAAGTCGCGCAGCCTTTCATCTTTTAGAGACAACAGAAGAAACTGGCGGTGCTTGGAAAGTACGCCTTTCCGAGTGAAGTGGAAGCAATGTTTTCAAAGTGACGAAGTGACGAAAGAAATGTTTTCAATGTGACGTAGCACAGATGCGGGACAGGCTGTTTGGCGAATAATCCAGCCGGCTTGCGTAAAGCTCGAAGCATAGGCCATCATCATCGATGTTTGTTAACATTACTTTTTGCCATTATGCGTACTTATAGTTGAGTTAACGATGACGTTTGTGTCTGACTTGTTGAACAACATTTGGTATTCCCGCAAGCAATATACGTACGGTCGCTCAACCGCACATGTTGCATTTAATAATCCATGACATTTCCGGAAAATTTTCTGTGCAGTAGTTCCACTCCGTTGCCAGTCATTGCTCGGATTGCATGTTGCTCGAAAAAAAATCACAGCGTGGCAGCTTGCCACGTTGTTACGAAGCGCATTACAACCGCTTGGCGCGGCTTCGCTTGCACGCAAAGTGCTACTAGGGAGCTTTATAACGTTTGCAGGCGCTTCGGGCGTTGCAGACGTAGTGGGCACCGTATGAGTTTTAGAATAATGTTTGCCCCCTCCTAGAGAAAAATCAAGGAACTTTAGCTGCCCCGCAAACTCAAGTGCACGGAAACTACACACAGCCTCGACACCAGCGTTTGCGGGCGTATGCGGGCCGCACACGCTGCTTGTTATTTCAGATTTCTGGCGGGCGGGCCGCGAACGCGAACGGCAGCTCGCATTACAACCCATGCGCAGTGGCGACGACCACACCACAAGGGCTCGCGGTGCGCTATTCTAAAACACCTTAATAAGAGCTAAAGTGAGCTAAGGCTATGGGGAACAAATTTCAAACTTCCTTTACTCTGCGACGCATTTTGCCTAGCATGCGGAACTTCTTCCTTCACGTTACCGTTTACGAAGGGCCAGCAATACGGTGGAAAACAGCAGCGGCGTACGAAAGCGAGAATGGCTGCCTCTGTTGATTGCCTTCGGTCAAACCATAATAAATTTTGTAGTGCAGACTCGGATATCACTTTTCCAAATGCCCCTTGGTTCTTTCAGGCGGGTATAATGTCTGTTCACAAGGGTGAAGAGTAAACAAGCTACAGCTTGTACTTCACAAATGCTCTCGCGGCCTCAGCTGCTTAACCTGTTGTACCATATTCCGGTGTTCTCGTCGGTTTCTAAAGCACACTCACTTCCGAAAAAAAAAATGCTAGGCCAGCGCGCAAGGCGCGGCACAGTCACAGCGGAAGCTAGAAGAACGGCCTTTCAGAGCATTTTCTAAACACTCCTTGTGTAACTACTGCAAGCACACTTGCTTGGTGCCCACTGCGACATTAATAATAAAAATAATAGGATAGTAGGCTGGCATTAACAATGCTATTTTTCGTCATTCTTCTGAGAAGCGTGGTATCCGCTAAACTATTGCGAGAAATTTTGTGCCAATTGTTCACGCAGTGGCTGATGACAAAGAGGAATTGTGTCTGAAGCGAATATGCGCCGCTGTTATTAGCTGAACAAAAACAATTTTTCGTAATAGGTTGGAGCACTGAACGACCCATTCGTTACGCTTTTCGCATTGTGCGATGACAGGTTATTCTCTCGCTGTTTAAAAACGCTTTATAAGTCATATTAGGCGATTGCTTTCCTGACATCAAGCATGCCTAAGGAAAGTTTGCCAACAGGCCCCAAGTACCGGCGTGGCTCAGTGGTAGAATACTTTTCTGGTTCCCACTGGACCCTGGTTTTAGCCCCACTGTGTCATTGGTATTAGGTTTTTTTGCTAATTTCACGCAATGAGATTACAAACACTGGTGGCGCCGGTGCTACGGCGCTGCGTGCAACAGGAGTTGTGATCTCATAACAGCTTTCGCTGTAGAACTTTATTTGCGTGTGTAGTTTTCACAATTATCCGCACATTTTACGACACATTGGCTCATACTCGACATCGCAAATCACCGCGAACAGCCTTAATCTGCTCCACTTGTGGGTCAGCGGCTGCACGCAGCCCGCCAATTCGTTTCAATCACTCCCGCACCGCAGCGCCACCGCCTAAGTGCCCGTTTCCTACTTTGCTCATGAAGCAGCGCACAAAACACAAAATCACGCACGCATAATGTGGACACACACACCAGCGCTTGTGTTTGCGTCTTCATGCGAGTGAGTGGCTGTCTTTGCAAGCACAAAAAATTATTAACTCTGTAATGTCAATACTGTTGTGGCAATAGAATGCCTATTTCATTGGTGATGTATTTTATTTTCCGACGAATATCTCTCTCTAGAAATGAAAAAAAGTGTGGTTCAACAATAAATAAATAAATAAATATATATATATATATATATATATATATATATATATAGTATGAAGAAAGGCAGGGTGAAATCGCCAGTGACATGGTTCGAGATGGCACTTCTTGATCGGACTGTGCCATTATCATCTGCAGCGTATCACTTAGGCAATACCTTTTGGGGTCTTGATGTACTATTTCATTCGAGAAGCCTCAAAGAGCTTCATAGACGGATAGATTTCTCTAAACATGCCTATCTTTTTTTAGATCCCTGACTAGGGAACTCGTGCGTTCTTAATTTTGTTTTCCTTCATGGAATATATATTGTTGTCCATTATGACGACGTTATGAAAAGACCCTTCCTTTCGATTCGTCATGACAATAGTGACTGAGCACAATGGTTGCTCTCCGCGCAAAATGACCCTACATATTTGTCTTAAGCCATTAATAATATACTGGCGCAAGCTGTAAGTGAATAATAAAGGGGGAGACGAAGAACTGTTCGCGGCAACTTACATAATAAATATGGGGTGTCATCGATCCTAAAAGCTCAATACGTGTCCATTCGACCTCCTAATAGCGTTAGGCGCAATTGTGTTCGCTGGAGCACTTCGGCAGCTTTGCACCAAATATTGATTCATAATGAATAATCGCTGTTACGGTATCACTGTTAGAGTAGATTGAGCCATGTTTGGAGAAAAATAACTTGCCAATTCAAGTAGCTATGAATCGGAACCTCCAACGAAGGCCGTCACCCCCATGACACTTCATTACATGGTCTACCTTAAAGCTAAAGTCGGTATGTTTAAATTAGTAACGTATGAAAAGCGCACAAATGAATTGTCAATAGTCTAGGAACACGTAAACATGGGTCATCGCCGTATATAAATGCCGCTTGATTGTTACAACAGCTCCGCAAAAATATTAGGAGCAAATAAACCTCAAGCCGATTCTAAATACACATGTGCGTTCTCAGTTGGAGCCTAATGAAAGCGTAGTAAGGCGTGTAATCAGTGGTTGCTCGGTTTTCTGTTTGCTGCCTCTTGTGGCGTAAGACCTGAATAACGGGTGTTGAAGACGCTTGTGCCCAAAAGAAATTGGATGGCTGAGAAAAGACATCAAAATTCTATTCAGTAAGCCTGCATTGCTCCACTTCTAAGCTTGAAGCATACATGCTGGCTACACCAACGAAGCCTTGCCGCTGGTGGTTCCGATTCATTAGGAAGCATTCATCGTGTCTGTGTCTGCTATATACAGAAAAAAAAATCAAGCTTTCATATATCACTCTCTTAAAATCCTCTGTAGGTACGCGGAGAAGTAGGAGCCAATTAGTGTGGTGCAGTGCAAATTTCTGCCACAGTCTGTGAGCCTATTCCTGCATATGCTTCTTGCTGGAATTCTCTCCTATTCTTTTCAAATGCTAAGAATGCCAAGCTCGAATGCCCACACAACAATGCTCACTTCTCTGGAGTTCAGTAGCGTTGGTATGTGAACTCGTGTCCACGTAACTCGTGACGCTTTGTGTCAACGTAGAAGCCACAGTCGCTCACTTTGTAAGCTTCAAGAAAGAATGACTGCGAGAGGCTGAACAAGTAAGGTATGTCTCATTTCAGTTGGTTGCTTTATGGTCATTGTAAGCAGAAGTTCTGAGATTAGGATTCGTCCCGCGGTTCTCTTATTTGACGTCACTACAGACAAAGACGCGCCACTCGTACTAGCGTGTCTCAGTGACTTCACGAGTCGACACCGGAGTACCATCCAAGCTAACATTCAACTTCCGAATTCCACCCTTCCGACGACGTTCTAAATAGAAGAACACGCCTCATACTCTTCCCTAAACTAGTCTCTGCGCAAACTAACTTTGTGAACCAAAGTTAGTACGATAAGGTAAGGTGGTTAAAGGAATAAGACCCGCTAGTCATGACGTGGCTAATGTCACAATCCCGTCGCGTACGCCATCAAACATTTCCCGCCCGACAGCAGCTCGAACCCGCGGGTGGGTATGTGCCCCTGGTTCGCGGGTATGCGCCATAAGTGATTGACAGTTTATATGTGGCCAAGAACGGCAACAAAAGGCATTGGTAATTTATATTCGAGAGCCTAAAGAAAAACTGAAATCGACAGCGTTGACTCAACGAACATAACGGTTCCAGCAGGAATTGAACCCAGCCATTCCGCGTGGCGATGAAATAATCTACCACAAAGCCACGCTCCCGTCTTGGTACTGCTTTAGTAGAATAAACTATTAAGGTGCAATGTTGGTGAAACGTCATTTGTGGTTGCAATGTTCGCTATCGTATTTTATAAACATTACATACGTATTCCTATGATACAGCCGTCTCGTCGCGTTAACGTCAGTAGTAGTTAAATGCCATACACTGGAGTTACTATTGTAGCAGTGTCCACAGCTACCATCATCAAGAACAGAAGTGTTAATTACATGTCAGCTTGCCGCTTCTTAGTAATACTTATGTTAATGTTGCGCAGGTGCTAACAACTACTTATATAAAACATGTGCGACTGTACAACATATGTTTGTGCGTAGAACGTTTTTACGAATATTTATTGTTATTTTGTAACTTGTCTCCCGCCAACGAAAGTAACAACACATTTACCTTCCATCCGCTTGCTTCGTATAACCTCGATTCCCAAGGTACATGTGTGATCTGCGAAATTTTTCATCTGACCTTTCATTTAGACCGTCTTAAGCGCTGTTTCAAGCTTTTCAATCTTAGCGTCACTAGAAATTCTGGCCAGGAAGAGTTTTTAGAATATCCTGTGTATGTGAAGCCTAAGGTTAATTATAAGCTTTGTAGTTTTAATTGCCTTAAAAACATTTTAGTGATCAAGTTAGGCCTGTCTTTTTATGCACAGTGAAGTGGGACGTGAAGGCAACAATATCCTACCACGCTTACATTGGGCAAGTAGCGGCAGAGAGCGAAGTCCTGAAGAGCCCTCAAGAAAAGTGAGGTAGACTATCAAAAGAAAGCAAAATGGGACGTGCAAATGCCTTTTCCTTTGTTGGGAACCAACATATTCAGAACTTAGCTGTTCTAAACTTGCCGACTGCAAAGCAGTCGTCTGTGACGTTAAGATGACATACATGGTGACAGCATTTTTAAGAGAGGGGTCGTTTGATGGCGAAAAGCCATTTTTATGAGCTTGCCCCTTCGGCCCGCTGCTTGACCCATGTCGGTGGCGTGTACACTTCTGCTGCCTGTACACTTCTGCAATCGCGCTCAAGGTCACCTCTCCGGTAATTCTAATAATGCTGACTAGATGGCGTGCCAGCCCCCCATGAGTTAAAATCCCCAAGGCGTCAGTTTTAGATAGCCCTCGTGGTAGCCTCCTCCAAGTGGATTTGAAAGTAAGAGAAGTGAAGAGAAAGGTGTGTCATGGTAACTCTTGAGGTCACCTCAACAACGCCACGAGGGAGATGTGCAGTGGGACAGAGAAAATAATTGCTCCGTATCTTCATGTTAATCTGCAAATGTCGTCGAAAGAAGATAGTCTTGCATGTGGAGAGAGTGAACAATTTATTTATTGTTCTGCGAAAGAAAATCGGTGAATGATATTCTGGAGGCGCTGCGTTAGAGTGCCTCGAGTGTGCAGTGGAGGCGAACTAGCGCATAAAGTCACGTTACACTTGAGACATGAGCGCCATCTTGCAGTTTTCTTGGAAAACGAAGCTCGTGGCTCCGAGACGTGTGTGCGCGCTCGTCTCAGAGGTGATGAGGTGTAGAACGCAAGGCGACGGGTAGATACCACCCTTGTCCCGTCTTAGCATAGCGTTGAAAACACTCGCGTTTTCGTGCAAGCGTTGCGTGGTCAGCGCAGTGTGATAAGCGCTACGATCCTTAAAATTACTTATGTATGCCTTTTCTAGTAAAATATGCACATGCAGATTACATACGTGTTTTTATGGTGCCCCAGACATGCGCAATAATTGCTTATTACTTAATAATTGCACAAGTATGGACGCTAAATCTTGAGCAACAATGGTGGGCGCAGCGGATGGGGTCAGCCGTTTCAAAAACCAGTGCCGTTAAAAGTATACAAACAGACAAATGCACAGACAGACAGACAGACAAACAGACAGACAGACAGACAGACAGACAGACAGACAGACAGACAGACAGACAGACAGACAGACTAAAACTTTTGCGTCGAAGGTTTCCAAGAAAGACTAGCGTCTTTAAAAATTGTGAAAGAGAGAGCAAAAGAAGAAAGAAGAAAGTGTCAGTAGTGGCTTGTGTGGCCGTGCACGAACGCGCGATACTTGCCAAGGCGTCGGTTTTCCGGTAATTATAAACACGCTCACTAGATGGCGCGCCATCGTTCACGGGGGTGCACACCACTCTCGGCACGTCCGCTTCCTTTCTCTTCGCCGGTAGCTCACGCTATGAGTACACTTCGTCACCGCTTGGCCGCATGTACAGCCCAAAAACCAAGGCATCAGCCCGGCGGGCTCGCAACGCAGCTGCGGCTTGGGCTCGCCGCTAAAACCCTTCGTTGAGAGCTCGGGAGACCGAAGCTAAGAGGGCTCGCTGGCGAGCAAGCCTGGAGCTGCGGGCCAGCGAGCCAGCAGCGGTGAGAGCTCTCCATCAAGTGAACCCGGAGCTGCGGGTCAGCGAAGCAAAAGCAATACGGAAGCGGTGGCAAGATAACCCCGAAGTGTGGGCGCGGAATGCCGCGTCCAAGCGCAAAAAGTGGCCGCTACCGGTCGTAGGCGCAACCAACGCGCGCTTCAAAATCGACTTCCTCGACCACACATTCGGCCACAGCTGCAAGATATGCGACCACTTGTGGTTCTACAACAACATGACCACAATCGCTAGCATTCGCCTCGAGAAATAACGCACCAAAGCCGTCGCAGTCCTTCAACCGGAGTTCCTGGTCGATGTTGATAACAGATGTCTACGGAGGATTCGCGGGTTACCCGATCATCCCCGAGCAAGCTCCTTCAACATCATTTACTTTAGGAATATGGCAGAGAAAACTTCCTTGACTTGTACCCGAGTTCAGGAAAATTTTTGTGTAAAGCTAAGTACTTGGACAAGTATTCGTTAAGAACATCAAAGTTCTTTGCCCCCAGAAGTACGTAATGGCACCGATGTTCAAATTATAAAATCCAAACTCACTACATTAAAAGAAAAGAATTCGCCTGTAAGTTGCTTCCTGGTCAATATATGTGAAGGAAGTATTAAAAAAAAGCCTCCAAAAATTTTGGCGACGACTTAAGCTCCCATATCATCAACTGCTTTGCTGGGCGTTGTACATTTGATCTTCAACTGTCGAAAGTTTGAAAGAGGCATTTGTGCTTGAAGTGCGCTTACACTTTATTTCGACTACAGTGAAGTCACGCTGCTTTGGTTTTTTTATACCGTGAAACACTCTGAGCATCAAGAAAGCTTTCACTGATCAAAAAGCTTAATTTATTGCGCTGCACCGGCAGCTGCTGTTTCAATGCCCGCCGAGTCTGCTGTTTAAGTTAGATCACTTATTTCTTTTCACTTAGATAAGATAGCAATCAATCACTCTTTACGCTAAGTAAGCGTACGTACCGGTAATATATGTGCCCAGGAAACTCTAGCTTGTACAAAAACAATATATTGTGTAGAAGTTCTATTTTTCAAGACATATTGCCTGAGGATTCAAATATTTACTATAACTCAAAGCTTGAACTGAAGTGCGTGAAACAGAAACAAGAGCTACACAAGTTCACTGCCAATAAAAATGAACATAAAAAAAAGTATCCGAGTAGCAACGTTAAAAAACTTAAGCAAAACAGCCTTCTCACACGCTGCACCTTACATAGACTGGAAAAAGCAAATATGCAAAGAGAAATACGGAGACGGGGTATCTGATTGCACCAAAGAATTGAGAAAAGAACAACTTTCCGTATCTGTTATTTAAGTGGAACCACCGAAAAGGGCCCGTGATAAGCGGCCATTCACGCCCCCCAACCTTTCACATCGGCAGTGAGATGGAGGACCCGCGCGAACGAGTTGAAAAGACCAATGTGCAGTCACCAAACCACTCGCACAGTGAGTTTCTTCAGCGACGCTATGGAATCGAGCCGTGACTGACTGAGGGCTATTCACAAGGGATACCCCGTCGAGCTTCGGTGGTACTTTTCTTCTTTATATTACGATGGACGCGGCTGTTTGGATGGAAGCATTCGAACTTTTGTATTCACACTATTAAAATATCTTTCCCACCTTCGGGTTTTCGCCGACGTCACGCGGGTGTTTGTCCTCATTTTCGATTCTGACAAAAAATTGAGAGAATGATATCGTGGTGGGGGTGAAAATGGCGCTGTTTTTGAACAGGGTGGCTACTAGATTTATTACCTCTGGGTGTCTTTGTGACAGGCTGTCGCATTCGGTCGCTTGCATCGAATGCGTCGATCGAAAACATAACTTATACACAGAACGCTCTAAATTAACTGGGTAGAGGCGGGAGCCATATAATGTTTTTTGTTAAAAAAACCGCTATTTATTCCTGCAACATAGCGGGAGACTTCTATAATTTTCGTGCAAGTGCGAATAGTTGAACTGTTTTTTTTAGAATGACTGTATGGGATTCTCTTCTTTCTTGGGTGCAAAAGCCATACCATCAGGGAAATATTTTGATTCAGCTTCTGCTCTATTGGTCATTTGCATAGAGATATTCCAAATAAACCTTGTAAAAAAGAACGTGAAAACGACTGGGATGGGTGACTCAAGGCATGCAATATTTGCCTATTTCTATATTTCCACAGTTGCGGGAAAACGCCACTACTTTTTTACTTCTTTTTGAAAATTCAGTTTTCAAATAGACGTAGTTGCGGCTTTAGTGTTAACGTGCATTTACTCGTATGGTCTGCATAAGGCTAAATAAATGTTTGAAATGGGGTTGACTCATTTCAAGCAATGATACGCATTCAGTAAGGGTTCAGTATGATACGCATTCAGTACGGGTTCAGTACTCGTGCAGCAGTACCGCACACTCCCGCACACGTAACACGTAAGTGAGCATATGTGGTTAAGCAAACTGGCTATACACGGCAAATATAAGGGCGTTTGTGCAAAAGAGTTAGTATGCAAGGGAAAAGTCAAGGGGTGCACAAAAAACGCGCATGTCCTATGTGCCCCTCAACTGCAAGCTTAGCAACAATATCAGTTCTCATTCAGGGTAATGTTCGTTAGACTGTAGTCCTCCCACAGAACACTTGCCAGTGAGTAAAGCCTGCACATTTCTCCATCACTTAGCGTTCATGTTGCGGCTGCGTCACGTGTTCAAGCAAGGATTTCGGACTTTTAAAGTCGTGAAATGCGTGAAGTCAGAAAAGAAAGGGTAATAAACAAATTCGTTTTCTTGTTTGGGTGGATCTTTTGGTCGTTAGGTCAAGGTCCTTGCATTTTTTCAACCTTTTTCTAAGCGCAAGAACCATTGGCTCTCTGCATCTACTCTTATTTCACTAAAAAAACAAACGGCTGAACGATTTAGTTAGGCCCATAAATATGTATGGGTACGTTGATGCTAAAATGCGCTTTCTATAATATTTGCGGACTCCCAAAAAATTCTCAAAACCAAATATTTTTCTTCGTGGCTTTGGAAATCGCCGTGCGGTCAACATTCGACCTGACAAGATGTCATGCACTCGTCATCTACAATACCTGTTCATCCACTCCCAGGTATGCCGGCTACCTGCTCTTTTTTCTCGCATAGTGAGCAGAGTGCTCAGCCAGGAGGTACAAGCCTACAAGTGATGCATAGCTAAAGAAATACAAAATCAAACGAGGGTGCCTTTAGTATCATGAAAGCCATGTAACTGAACTCCATAGTTATTAAACCAGTTCCGAAAGTTTCGAAAGTTATGTAATCGTTGTGGACTATTGGTTAATTGTGACACCACAACTAAATCTTGACCTCGGGGTCCATTACGGGGCCGTTATACATGCTGACGATTGCTAGAAAGAAACCATAATATTAATGCTTTCCGAAAACAGTGATTTTGTTGGGGCCATAGTTTACTGCGAAGCCCTGCGCTAGTGCACTCTTTATGGTGCCACCCATTCGTATATTCGCATCATTTTTGGTAGCACCTTTTTTGCTCCATTCGGAGCACTCGCGCAATACATCAGAGTGGAATGCTTCAGTGCAGAGTTTTTCGGCCACTACAAATCCGCCAATTAAATTTACCATTAAACAACTTCCAAATCACGTTTCACTCCCACCACCTTTTACTGAAGCTGATTTTCACTGAGCGGTGTTCAGTACTTTTCTAAGGTAGACTAATTTTCATGACGACTTTATATGTGTTTATTGTTCTCAATGTGCTTGTCAGCATTACTGTAAATTAGCGATAGTTGTGGAATTTGATAAGGAAGTGTTTCTTGGCATATTAAGCAGAAGAGGTTGTAAGGAAAAACAGTGTTCTAGAACGGTATTTGGCCGTATACTAAAGACATGGACTCGCACTACACCTATTTGATGAGTGAAGAAAACGACAACGACGGAAGTGCGGGGCAAGGCGCGTCTAATGTGCGCGTAGGTGTCAGTGAATCAGCTGATGACCAGTGGTGGCCCATAGAGGTGGCGTGCCGCGATTGGGCCACGTGGAACCATTACGTGGCAGTAGGCTGTGTGGCTGGGACGAGCCGGAGCAGCGGCAGACGGGAGACAGCGGGCCGAAGCGTCGGACGCAGGCGATCCAGGTTCCGGCCAGGGAACGCGGCCGTCCACGCTGCTGCCGTCCAACCACCAGCTGGGGCGGCATTGCCGGCACGAGTACTGCATCTCGAGGCGCGGCCTGGCCTGCTGTTCTCTTCCTTGCCGAAGGCATCGCGGATCTCGGCGAGGCGTCTCCGCGGTCAGCCGTTTGACACAGCGATGAACGTGGCCTGGCTAAGGGTCACGGTTACGTCGAGCATCGCGTCTCGGCGCACGCTCTTCGCTGGACGGGCTGGCCATTGCCCGCATGGAGCATCGCATCTCCGATGCGGTTCGACTGCTCAGTAGTCGCACCCATGCCATCAAGCGCCGGTGTCACCAGAGTGTCGCACATCGGCAAGGGACGAGCATAGACGTTCTGCCGGGCGAGACGTGGGCGTGTGCACGGAGTACCACGGAGCCGGGAGAGGTCTAGGGTGGCAGAGGATCCAGGTGCCAGGAGAGTTGCTGGCTGAATCGAGGATCGCCAGCGGTGCCGAGCCGTACCGAGAAACGTACGAAAAAGAGCTCGAGGGTGGAGGCCACGAAGACAAAGGAAGCGGTGCACCGCTCGAGAGGACGAGTTCCTGGCAGCGTTCCTGAGCCGGACGTGGGACCCGTACGTGTCGGCCAGGTCGAGCTCCGGTGTGTCGGTTCGAGGTCGAGTCCGTCGGCCTGTACAAGGTCCAAGGACGGGGCCTGCTGAACGGCTCCTGCCTGGGTGCAGTGGCCGCGAGCAGGTTCGTGGGCGAGGCCTACCGGGTGTGGTCCTCGTGAGCCGTGGCCTGATCCTGGACCTTGGGAGTTGCAACCCAGGCTGCTGGGTTGGTCGCGACGTCCGATTCAATGGCGCTGCACACGGTAGCGCATCCGTGTGTGGTCAGCCGTTCCAGCCGTGCCACCTTTGCCCTCGCGCATGTCGACGACCGCATCTTGTCGGGACGACGGGGACCCAAACTGCGACGTTCCCATTTCTGGACCAGGAAGTGCACGAAACCGAGAAGAACAAGGTGTGCCTGTACAAGTATGCGTTTCCGCCGCACCTGCCGCACCCGACGCTGGCCTTCATCGGGCTGCTGCAGCTGCTTGGGGGCGTGTTCCCCGCGCAGGAGGCGCAGAGCCATTGGTTCGCGCAGCTCATCAACAAGAAAGTGTCACTTCCTTCTCTAGAGTGCAATATAAAGCTTCTTTTGTTCGCATCAATTGTTGATGTTAATCCTTTCTCGTCCGCTACAAGCATAGTGACGAACGTCCTTAACCATCATTACAACCTATAAACAAAAGCAGCATACTATAATTACGCGATTTATAACATGACAAGATTCTCTAAGGCTTCACTTTTAATTGGAAGGCTAGGTGGGACAACACGACAGCATGTCATCGTCTACAACTTGTGTAGGCACACATAACACTTATCCATACACATATAAAATGAAAACTCCAACAATGGCACTCTGGAACATGCAGTGTCAGACAAGCTTTCATAAGGGAAAAAGACACGACCCATTTCAGTTCAATGGACTATATTAAAAATAACTCTATTGAAAACGAAGATTGGGTAATTCGACGGTAACAAAATCTGCGACTTTTTCCGTAGAATCAAAGCTATACACAACTCGTACAGTTTGAGGACATCACTTCTCGGGTGCATCACGACGTCAACTGGCATGATTCTGCGTCAGCCAGCAATGTAGTACCAGAACACATACGTCTCACGATGATTGAAAAAAAATAATCCACAAGGAGAAGCGACCTGCTAGGAAATCTGCCACCGCTAGGCTCTGCTGAATTATACCGACGTAAATAACGACTTTTACAATATGTTCCGGCACTCCGGACGCTGTTACGCGGCTACAGTTGAAGGCAGGCATCATATTGAGCGTATGAAATATTTCGGGTAGAATAGCGCATAGCCGCATGTGCAGTTTCCTTAATAGCTTGCTGAAGTTTATTGGACAGGCCTTCTTCACAAGCATCCTCAAGTTGAGTTTTGAACACACTTCATCTATTCTTTGTGTTGTGGTAGAGGAGTACGTGTTCGAAATACCTTTAATCTTCAGGTGAGTGGGGATGTGGTCGCTTCCGTGTGTTTAAATGTCCAAAAACCACTTTACCCGTGTAGCAAATCGGCGTGAAACAAAGGACAAATCGAGGCAGCTGCTATATGTAGTGCCTCGTAAAAACGTAGGACTGGCGTCATTCAGAAAGACGAGACCATGGCTGGAAACCAATGATGCAAGACGTCGTCCCGTTGAATTAAGCCTTGAGCTTCCCTAAATGGGATGATGCGCATTGAAATCCCCGCTGATAACCCACGAACCCGGATGTGCCCTTAATATGCCGTCTAGTTTGTTGGCGTCGAAATGACTTGATGGGGATATATACATGCCTAGAATTTCGAATGTCACCTTTCCTTTTTTGACAGACAAGCACACATACTGATTGCCGTAGTGAGGTTCCACTGGCTGGACGACGTAAGTAAGCTCCCGGCGAATAAATACAACAACCTTGCTACTTTCTATGTCACTTGAAAAAAAAAATGACTCGTAGCCGGATAATCTGATTGGGTGCGATAATTTCTGTTCACATATAATCATGATAGGAAATCGGTACAGATGAACAAACTGGCGAAAATCAGATATGCGACATCTCAGACCTCTTGCGTTCCACTGAAGAATCGACGCTTCTCTGACCTCCTGACGGAACGACTTGTGATTGTCGGCCATGGCTTTACTGGAGGCTTGCAAGGACCGGACTCAACGCGTCCAGCACCTGTAGACCGCTCCTAGCAGTTGGCGTATCGATGCTTGTCAGAAGACTTCTGAAGACACTCACAATGGATCGCAGCATAGGAATAATTTGACGATCTGCTGTTGGAGCCTCGTCATCAGCAGCATTGGCTTTCACTGGGAGCAGAGAGCGGGAAGGCTGCTCGGAAGGCCGTGCGTTCGCAAGCACCAGCCAGTCTTCAGGGGATAGAGGCTTCGCCGGTGGAGGTATTCTTGTACTCTCTGGCTTTCTACTGGATGTTGATGGTGGTGTAGACCGAAGTGGTGCATGAATGTCACCATGACTGGAGCGCTTCCGTCGGTGGCGAGGTCGACGCCGGATTTTCTGTGAAGCTTCTCTATGGGTGGAGTTATCCCTGACCATTTATTTCAGGATACCCCCTTTCTTTCTTGAGTCTTGGGCATTCCTTAGACGTGGCTTCATGCGTACCTCGACAATTGCCGCACCTATAAGTTATTGCACAACAAGTGTCTACCGTGTGTGCCTCCGCGCACCGGGGGCATACGGTAGAGTTCGCACAGACGCCCTTGACATGGCCGATCTTGAAACACTTGTGGCACTGAAGCGGCTTTGGGACAAAATGCCGTACCACATGCCGGAAATGTCCCACCTTGACGTGCGTAGGGATTGAGTCGCCCTTAAAGACTCTGAATTCCTTAAAGACTCGAAGTACTCTGAATGTGACCTCGAGCTCGAGCGACTTCGTGCGATCCACCGTCGTGCCGAAAGACGATACCGACGCACCAATTCCACAGACGATCTACGGACAGCCCGGCGCATCCAAAAGAAGATACAACGGCGCCTTGACAAATTAGACACCCAACGATGGAGGAAATTTTGTGCGTCGCTAGATCCTCATAAACCACTGTCTCAGATAGGGATAATTGTGCGAGGCCTGCGTTCTGTTCCAGAGCAGCGTTTTCCCTTCAAAGCCCTTGCACTTTTTCATCGCCGGCATGACATTGAGGTAGCAGAAGATTTCTGCGCTATGACCGTGGGCCAGACAGCGTACACAAGCCTACATACAGTGAATCATATCCCTCACTCACGGGACCCACGCATGGATCTACCGTTTACATCACAGGAGCTCGATGCGGCGCTCGTCTTATGTAATAAGTCGTCGTCAACTGACCCGGATGACATCTCATACAGGATGCTGTGCAACCTTGGTAAACGGGCACGAGTAGCACTCCTTAACATCTTCAACGATTCCTGGCAAGCTGGCGTCGTTCCGCAAGATTGGAAGATTAGCCGCTTTGTACCGATTCTTAAGTCTGGCAAATCTCCCATGGACATTGCCTCTTACCGACCGATCGCACTCTCAAGTTGCGTAGGAAAGGTAATGAAGAGAATGATCTTGGTCAGGTTTGAATGGTACCTGGAATACTATGAGATATATCCGAACGCCATGGCTGGTTTTCGCCGTCACCGATGTTCGATCGACAATGTTATATGGATCTCGTCACATATGCCCAGCAACAAAAGGCAGGTAAACGACAATATGCAGCCATGTTCCTTGACGTAAAAAGAGCATATGACAACGTTCTACATGACGCCATCCTCGTAGCCGTGGAGTCAGTGGGCCTAGGCGGGCAACTGTATTGTTGGACACGCAGTTATTTAGAAGGGCGGACCTTATTTGTGAACACTGCAGATTGTCCAACCTCCCAACACCCAACGCATCATGGAGTCCCGCAAGGTGGCATCTTGAGTCCAACCTTCTTCAACCTCGTTCTCATTGGTCTTGTAGAACGACTACCAAGTGTGGTCAAGTTATCCATGTACGCTGACGACATCTGCATCTGGACATCTGGCGTGACAAGACCTCAGGTAACCGCAAGACTTCAAAAAGCTGTGACGTTGGTATCAGTGTACCTCAAGAACCAGGGTCTAAAAATCTCGCCAGCGAAAAGCGCATTGATTGCTTTTAGTTGAAAGCCAATGAGACTATACGCTATATCAATCGATGGCCAAGTCATACCATATGTCAGGACGCACAGATTTCTAGGCGTATTCATTGATAGAGACCTCTGCTGGGGCCCACATGTGGCGCACTTGAAGAAGAGGCTGACAGAAATTGCTAACTTATTGAAGTATCTCGGAGGAAAAACCTGGGGGACTTCAGTACATGCAATGATGCGATTGTACAAGACGCTTTTTCTTGGCTATTTGCGCTACAGTTTGCCTGTGTTGACCAACACCTGTAGAACAAACATTCGGACTCTCGAAAGCATCCAGGCTATGGCTCTGCGAGTTTGTCTGGGGCTACCGCGATGTTCATCAACAGCTGAGACAATCGAGATCGCTAATGACTACCCGCTAAAGAGGCATATCATAATGAAAGTGCTCAGAGCACACGTGAGGCATCTTACTCGTGCCTCTGCCCATCATCTAGCTTCATTGCCAGAAGCCCGACCTCGTGCCTCATTTTGCCAGACAGTCTTGTCATATCGCACACGCATTCCGACTGGATATACAACTCCAACGAGGATTTCAACTCCCCCATGGAGTATGACCTACGCACATGTTGAACTCACGGTTCCAGGCATAGGGTCAAAAGCCCGGCTCTCGTCTCCAGCGCTAAAGCAGCTTTCTCTTCTCTTGTTATATGAGAAATACAGTGAGCATACTCATCCATATACTGACGCTTCAACTTAAGTGGATAGGTCTGCAGGGTCGGTGATCTTTCCTGCAACAGCTACAACGGTGAAGTTTCGTTTATCCCACTAGACATCATTGACAGCTGCGGAAGTTGCTGCTCTACGTAGCGCAACTCAAGTCATTAAACACCAAGAAGCCAAGAAATGGAGCGTGTTCACGGACTCTAAGGCAGCACTACAGTGTTTGATATTCGCCTTACGCCGAGGACCTCATGAACAACTAGTGCTGGAAAATAAAGAGCTACTTCACCGCCTCTTCGACGAAGGACACAGAATCACGTTTCAGTGGCGTCCAAGTCACTGCGGCATATTGGCAACGAACATGCCGATGCAGCTGCCCGATCAGCACACGAAGATGGTGAAGAAAAATCTATACCATTTTCAAGGACTGAAGCTGCAATGACCATCCGAAAAATCGCTAATGCAGAATTAAAATCCCTGTAGAACACCGAGTGTTTACGGCACACACGACTGCGTAGACTGGACACGTCTCGTCGACTCCGGCCTCCGTCTGGACTCTCTCGACTCGAGACAACGGTGCTTTGCCGACTATGGCTTGGTGTCGCCTTCACCAAAGCTTTCGCCTTCCGAACCGGCATGGAAGACAGTGCTGCTTGCGGTCATTGCGGCAGCGATGAAACTATAGAGCACGTTCCGTGTCACTGCCCTCGTTACAGCGTGCAAAGACGGCAACTAGCTGCTGCGTTAGCTCGCCTTGACGACAGACCTTTGTCTGAACAATCAGTGCTGGAAAGACGACATGATTTGTGTGCTCACAGAAAATCAGTGAAGGCCTTACTGAACTTTTTGCGTGGCAGCGGCCTATTGTATAGACTGTAGCACCCCACCTCCCCCCCCCCCTTTTTTTTTTCGTGCGCGTCTATTTCCCTCTTCGCTTTCTTTCCAATCTTTCTTCCCCATTCCCCCTTCCCCTAGTGCAGGGTAGCAAACCGGATGCTCCATTTTCTGGTTAACCTCCCTGCCTTTCCCTCATTTTTTTCACTCTCGGGTAGAATAAAAACTTACGACACCCGCCATGGTTGTCTATAGGCTATGGGGTTCATTTTCTGACCCGCAAGTGGCGGGTTCTGACCTTGACCGCGTTGGAAGCATTTTTAATATAGGTGAACATTCTGGAGGCATATGAGCCTAGGTTTAAGTGCACACTGAGAACCCCATGGCACCGACGTTTCTGCCGCCACAGCTACAGCGTCATTCATATCATGGTTTTGCGACGTCAAAAAACAACAATCATTATTATATAAACACTTACGGTTCATGATAGCAATTAACGAGCTTTCGTTACTTCGAAGTTACTTGCGTGAGAGCTCCTGAAAGCTGAATTGTCATCAATAGCCGCCTATATATTTCGGCAAACAACACGTACGCACAATGTTCTGAATAAGAGTAGGTTACAGAGATTGCAAATTTCAAGCAATGGCATTGTATATCTGGTGGCATCGTCTCAACAGACCGGCCGGAAATTACTCAATAAACTGACCTCTTTGCTCCTTCGTGTCACAAGTATAAATTTGAGCAATGATTCGTTTCTACAACTGGTCATATTCTCCAATAGCTTCGTTTGACATACGCTGTATACTTGAAGCTGCGCCTGGTAATACGACTCCTGTCACACACTGTCGCACAACTACAGGCTGCTATTGAAACGCAAGTAGCGTCAACTTTCATGCGTGAGTATCACTGCTTGAGATGACCATGCGATCTCTTGAAGTGGTAGGAATGGTCTTCAGCATTTAGCGGGGTTTTGTGGTGCAAGGGCCATGAATGGCCAAAGAGCTATGGTCTTCAGCATATCTGGTGTCAGTGCCCGTGTCACAAAACCGAAGAAACTCGGATATCTCAGTTTGCAACTTTTTCATGCAGGCTTGCTTCTGTACCATCTACTTTCCCTGACCCAGAAACAGTGTATGTAGCCAAAAAATTATTCAATTGTTCATTTGTGAAAACAACAAGAAATCACAAGAAAATCTATAGTCAACACCTGAAAACCTTTCACGGGGCGATAACACTGTGGTAAAGAAAAAGTCTGAGTGAAGATACAGGCAAAGACAGTGGATGAAGATTACAAATACATGGCCTTTTTGTAGTGTTTTCGTTTCTTTTTTGTGTCCGTATCTGCATGCCTACTTTTATTTATCCTTAATCCAAACCAACTAGGCCAACTCCTTGTCTTTATAAGCACAATGATGCCGATTCCCTCTCCAATCTTTCTTTCAAAAGATTTACTTACAATTTTCGCCAGTAGACGTGTTAGTCAGCAGCTAAGAAGTTATTTTTGCATCGCACCCCGTAAAAAGGTAACATGAACTGACTTTGAAGACACATTGTAGGCTACACAACCACAGTTAACACTCATACGCGCAGAATCACGATTATTACATCAGACTTTTTGCTTCGCGATATTTTCATGTACCATTCTGTATTGACATGACGACTTCGCTTCAATCATAAGCTTCCGTAAGCCGACACACAACACGATCCACTCCCAGCTACCACTTTTTAGCAAAAATGTCCCACTTTGAAAGAGTTATGTTGCAATTGAAGTACTTGCTAAGTTCACTGAGAGTCATTAATCTGGGCACGTTGTTGCATAGTCTTATGCCGCAGCTCATAGTCGCGGTACTTTCCACCACAGCAAACCACAGAAATCATAGTAAGGAAGGGAAATATATATGGTTTAACACATATCGCACAATAAGTAACGAAGATTGTTATGATGTATTTCTCTTCTTTAAATGTTTCGATTACAGGCCTATTTGACAAGAACATCGTCGTCACAACTGACTTTTGTTCACAATGAATTTAAAAACAAATATTGTCTACCTAAAAGACTCTTTACAATAATGAATGGATGGGTGAAGCATTCGCGGAATAGTATTTTTCGTGCACGCTTGCAACAGCAAGGAACAATATGAGACAAAACCTTTATAGTCCTGTATAAAATCAATATAAAACATGCCAACGTTGCACAGGTACATGGTGTGACGCAATCAAGGCCTGGCACTATGATGATGTCATTGCGCAACATTGTGATATCACGAGCGCATTATAACACCACAAAAATACATGGGTGAGACTGGATTTTCTAAATTTAATGCAGCACGCGTGCTTTTAAAGAGATGTCAGCAAAGTTTCACGGTGCGTAAAAAATACGTTCTCACATTGAAAGGAACAATTCACAGTCTGTTTGTGGATGGCTTTACAAAAACTGTGGAATAGGAGGAGGTATTACAAAGCCCAATCGACGTTAAACATATATCTATAAGGTTTGACTTCATAATGACCAATTCTGATAACCTTGTTCTATACCTGAACATGTGCTGGCTTTCTCACACACTTTGCGGTGCGTAAAAATTGGTACACTGTGCATCCAACTAAAGAGGTGCCGTCAGGGCGTCAGTGCCAATTCAAAGGAAAACGGCGCAGTAACCGCATTCTGGCACGTTGTATCAGCCGTAATCACAGTCGTGGAACGAAGTGAGTGACCAGGTGATTCGTCGCCTCAACTTCCCCATGTTGACTATGATGAGCTGGTTCTTTGGGTCCAGCGACAGGGCCACTTGGTAGTGTCGAAAGGAACCTGGGTAGTCACTCTGGGAAAAAACCTGCAGCATAATATGTCGACATAAATGATTGTACACAAACATTCTTGCATAGAAAATGTTGTATTTTAAGGTTAGGTGCAGCCAAGAGAAGTGTTAAAAAAGAAATAAGCATAAACTACAGTGTGTTTTCAGAAGCCCTATATTTACTGGTGCATGATGAAATAGTTGGGTGGTTGGTTGGCCGTCAGACGCCTGGCGCAACCAGCACAGGGAATTGGGCTTGAAACAGACGGTACGTTATCTTAGAAATAAGGCTGTTTTGCCAGCCTATTAAGCTTAGATAAGGAAATTTTTTATACGAAAATATAGGTAAGACATGTAATAAATACAGAATAATAAAAGTGAATTTGTGCTTATTTTCTACACTCAATTTGTTTTGTTTTTCTTAGGAAATCGCATGTAGCTTCGCACACATTCTTGTGGCTGAAGCTTTTTCCAGTTGGTCCAAAGGAAAAGGCTGCTGGTAGGTATAATTTTACAGCCTACATATGAAGAGCTTCATCTAATAACAGTCTTTTATTTGCAAATACACTGCATGTTAAGAAAAAATGCAGAAATCTTATCTCGTTGCAGTGAGCGCAAAAGGGTGACTTTAGCAGACCAGACCTGTGTAGGTGAAAATTGAGTAGGTAGACTAAGCATCGTACTCTCGTAATTGATATTTCCGCCCTTCTAGAAGAACACCGTAGGTTTTTCGAAGTCTACCTAAAAAGAAAAAAGTCCGCTTATGCGAAGCAAGACATTTCAAACTTATCCGATGTGGCAAAATTTTCAAACCATGCCATGGCGTAAAATGCTATCGGCAGTAATATAGCAATTATGGGACCATTATATGAAGCCACTTTAAGTGCATCTCAATGTTCATGGAGGGTATTACCTTTATGACCTGGTACTCATACCAATCGAATGAGACGTTCATATCTTGGGGCAAGGGCATAAAACACTTCTACAGCATTCCCCATATTTGGTGCAGTTAATGAAGTGCAGACGGACAGGCAGTCTGTGGGAATGAGAGCATCTGTTATGAATAGAAGCCATTTCTATGATGCTAAGACAGTTGCAAGTTTTTTCGCTTTGTGAATAGGTGAAAAATTGGGTAAACAAAATTAAAAACGCCAATTAAACTATGAATATGCAATTGCGATTTCTGCCTTTTTTTACAAACTGAAGGATCAGTTGGTAATACACTCTTTAAAATTAATCTTGCGAGGTGGTCTTTCACAAGGCCATTGGAGTACCTGCTGGGAAAATTTCTGCAATACTTCCGAAATATATTCTCGAATTTTATTTTATTGTTTGAATAAGTCTCCTTAGCACCAGTACTTCATGAAGGTTCACTTGTAATGTTTCCAAGAGCTTCTGAATGACAATGGCTTGTCGGCAACTTAATCTAGACTATAGTTGGTTAAAAAAAGGCTGTCGACTCAATATTGAAAGCCTACTGTGACCTTCACTGTGGGGATTCATAAATAAAAAAAATACGCAATGTTAGTATTTGAAAATTTTTAGGAGTTGCAGGCAAGCGTGCTTCTTGATATAAAATATTGTTTGCGACAAACTTAGGGAGTCCACGACATAATCGTAATGCTTAGCGTTCCGTAAGTAACAGTGGTCGAAGTTTGTAGGTGGGTGCTCCAGAAAACAAGAAGGAGCAAAACTGCAATATCAGGTGAGTACCAAACAATATATCGTGACAAGCCCATGACGACGCAAACCGTACCTGTACTGCTACCTCTACGAAGCATACCTATTGCCCGTGCTCCTTTAGCTGACATATATTCTATATGCGGACTCCACTTTAGATTTACGATATAGGAGCATCTGTTCTACGCAAGGGAGTCAAAAAACATTACAAAGTTTAAGAAGAAAACAATGAATGTAATATTTCAAAGCCACTTATAGGGTGCGTGTGCTGAAAATTGATAATGTAAGAAATATATCTGTTGTAATCTTTGTTTTCATATTGTTTTCTATATACACAGAAATTGTATGTGTTTCAATATATGGTAATAGTGCTGATAACGTTTTTGTATTTATCGCTAAGCAACAGCTTTTTTTAAAATCTTTAACCGATATTTTCCGTGCTATTGTAATGATCATCGTTTTTTTTTCATAATTTGTTTGTATAATCTTGAATTTTCTATGTACTGTTTTTGTTTATTTTCCCGAGGTGCCTCACGACAAGTGAGCCTAATCAGGAGACGCTCTTTCGCTTTGCCCGCTTGCGTGGACATTTTTGTAAAAAATGCGCAAATAAAAAATAAAATTAAAAAAATAAAAATACATTAATTAAAAAAATAAAAGCCACCCTAAGTATTTAAACAATTCCACCTGCGGGATAACATCCTGTCTGTAATGTACCGAAACTCACATAAGAACACTTAGCTGGAAAACTATGATTTCACTTTTCCTTATGTTTATTGATAGATTAATGCTGTCCTAAAGTCCACGATGTCACAACTCACCTTCAAGTTCCGGATCACAGCAAGGTTCAGATGAGCACGAGCGAGATGAGGATCGAGCCGAATAGCTGCTTCGTAACTCTGACACACAAAAAAACACAAATGGCACCTTCAATAATTTTTTTTTTCTTTCTTATGCACCTCATTATAAAAAGATAGCACATACGTAGAGTTATTACTAGATGATTTGAAGCATGCTCTTCGGTACGAACATGGGGCGTACGGCCCAGGGAATGATTGGCGTTAATTGACTCATTTCCGCTTTTACTTGACACGTATAGGGAGAAAATGTTTCGGTAGTATTTATGGCTTTAACGACGCAACACATATAAACATAACAAACATAAAACCAAGCTAATTATACTGTCCATGAAACCATGTTTACAAGGTTTCTATTTTTGTCAAAATTACTTTAGGTATATACCAGTAAAAATTTGTGCCTACTTCTGTATTTATTGAGAACAATACGGCTTCCTTTTACATATTTTTGAATTTTTTAATCTTTTATCTTCACTTTGCCTGCCTTTCCCCCTTTAATTAAGTCAGTCTGAGTCCTTCAAAAACGCCGTATCGTTCAGTAAATTGGAATGATAGCCCGAATTTAATAACTCTCTTGCGGAAGGCTCTTACCTATATGACTTGGACGTCCTGATCTCAAATCACGACAAAAAAAAAACCACTATTTCGAGAAATTATACACAATCAATAATGCGACCTTGTAGAAATGGATGAGCTTTTATTTGATTTTCTAAACGTCAGAGATATGTGCTAAATACGTTCAAGCATGAAAACCTCCAATTGTTCCTTCATTAAAAACTACCACATTGAATGTACCTACCTGTGCCGATGAGGTTAGGTCACCAAGGTCCTTCAGTATGCCACCATGATCACTGTGTATTTTCGCTCAATGAAGGTCTTCAACATCACACTGCTTTAGAGGCTTCAATATGTCGTGCAATGCCTGAAACATTTTGAAACAAGAGAACGTGATAACTAATATATGTGCCATTCTAGTCAGCACGAGAACGCAAAGAGTTAATACATTCTTCATTTTCAATCAAGCCGACTTGAGAACTCCCTCGGGGTACGAAATATTGACCTATAATTTCCCGGATAAGCAATGTCACCATGCTGGCCACGATAGCACACCGTCATGTCACAATTTCGCCCCAAACGCGATGTGCTGATATTGATAGCAATCCGTGAAAATAATGAATCAATATGAGTGTCGTTCTTTTATCGGTTGCCTATATCGACCTTTTAGATCTTACCTTATCTTATGAGCCTCGCTTACCCCGTGTTACTTCTTTTTTTATGAATTAACGAACTATGCTGCCTTGCTAACTAGCTATCGCGTGGAGTGGGATATCACATCTCAGAGTTAACGCTTTTGTGCACACCACCTTTCTGGAAGATTGTAAACATGGCAGCGTTGCCTGTAAAGGGTGCTCTTCTCAGCAGTGACAATTATTGCGGCAAAGCCATCTACTTCACAATAAGGTATTTGAAAGACGATAGTCTTTCTTGGAAACCTTCGACGCAAAAATTTTGGTCTGTCTGTCTGTCTGTCTGTCTGTCTGTCTTGCAGTCTGTCTGTACATTTGTCTGTTTGTCTTCTCTTACCAGCATTGGGGGGGATTGATATGTGGGGTTTAACGTCCCAAAACCCCCATATGACTATGAGAGATGCCGTAGTGGAGGGCTCCACGAATTTCAACAACCTTGGGTTCTTTGACGTGCACCGAAATCTGAGCACACGGGACTCAGCATTTTCGCCTCCATCGAAAATGCGGCCGCCGCAGCCGGCATTCAATCCCGCGACCTGCGGGTCAGAAGCCGAGTACCTTAGCCACTAGACCACCACGGCTTTTTTTTTCTTTACTGCCTTCTTGACTGCAGGTCAAGCTAATCTGACAATCACTATCACACTTGTTTCATGCGTGATAACGCATCGAACAAAGATATTACATCTTCAACACAGTCGGTAGTCTTATACACATCTCGCACTTTTATAACAGCTTCCACGAAACACTCATTAACGGATAGAACTATCACATCACAGTGTTTGTACGATAGCATACTACGCCAAACCGAATGAACACCAAGTAAATATATAACATACAAATTTTGCACAGAACTATCAAAAGGCAAAAAACGAATTCCATATGGAGTAAAAGCTAAATCTTTTTTTAAAGTCCTCTGTAAAATGTCCCAAAAGAAAATAGCATTCTTACAATCAATAAACACATGTTCAATGGTCTGAGGTTCGTTACGCACGAGACAGCTGCTTCCCCATGGTACATACATCCCTCTCTCTTCAAGTCACGTTTTTACTAGCAAGCTTTCCATATGAAGTTTAAAAAAGAAGGTTATCACATTGGGTGGTATACACATATTTTTCACTCGCTTTAGTATGTCATGATCATATGATTTTTCATACTTTGAACGGTACAGGGGCACCGGAAAAACATTGTGTATTAAATCTTTCATAAGGCGCTTTCTTTTCACCTTAGTTAGGTAATCTATCGAAAACCTTGCCCTTAAGAAACGATATGAGAACACAACTTCGCGCAAGAACGGTGACAAGGTGTGTCGTTCTTGCCTGTCTGAAGATACAAAGAAGTCAGGCATGTGGTGGAACAGCGTTGTTTGAAATAAAGAACGTAAAAAAGAGTCTCTCTGGTTTCTAATGAGCAGGAAACGTGATATTACTTGGTTAAGAAACAGATGGCACAGAGACAGCTCTCCTTGCTTAACTCGCCGAAACAAGTTCGTTCTAGATGTTCTCTCCCACGTAGAGCTCCAGATGAACGTGGCGAATATCTTGTGGACTTTGTAAATGTTTTTACGCGTACAACTAAGTACTCACAAAAGGTACATAATTTTAGCAGCCAGAAACACGTTGCATACAGCTGACCGAGAGAAAATAATAAGTCACGACCGCCCCATCCTTCGGCGGTCCACCGCCGCGGGGCTTATCAAAGCTTTCACTCCAAAGTATTATTAACGCGATGCCGTGAAAGAGCTTGTTTTGCTTAAATTCCGGTGTCGGCTTGGCGTCGGTGTCGGCATTGGTGGTGTTGACGTCAGCGTAGGCGCAGGTGTCAATTCTTGTGAGCGAAAGGTCGAGAAAGTTGCAAATAGAATAAATAATAACTATTTCCGAGTGCAAGTAAGATCAAAATCAGGTCAATCGCGTGGCAATCAGGTGTTCTACCACGCTGCCACGCCTCTGCTTGGAAATGCAGTCAAAATATTTGACTCTGCCTGAAAAGGCTTAACATGCTTTACAAGCTTTCATGCTTTACCAACACATACGCCCGATATACAGGCTTCGCAATTCATCACGTATTATTGTAGTAATGTCGCGTGGTACGAGCATACATTGTCATCAAGCGTCAGAGCATGAGGTTGTCACAAAGACTTCATGGTTTAAAGCCAGCCACCGATTACGAAAAGCACACATGTTAGTGCAATATTCACTTAGGACTACGTAGTAGATACACAGGAAATTCTAAAACGTTTCAATCGCACAGTTTTTTTTTGTTCAAAAGCAGGCTACTTACTACACATAATGCAACCATATGTGACAGGTTGACTGACAGAAGCCACATTCAACTATATCTACTAGAAGGCAGAAGTGAAAATTTGAACTACTCGAGTAAGCTCGTACACTTAGAAAGTGTGCTCTAAGTGCTTGAAGAACTCACTAGAAACAAGATACCGCTATCTCGTTCAACTCTTAAAGGCGAAGCCTAAGTATCCCTCGGTTTCTACTGGCACAACCACGGAGTGACTCGATAAACAATTGTATCGGGCCAGTTGGTAAGGATCCATCTTGCTAGGAAGCGCAGCCACTATTACACAGAACTATTCTTTTTCTCTTTTCGGCCCCTTTGTAAACTCCGACGTTTGCAATAAACGTTTAGTTGATGTTAAGCGCTTGTGTTGTGTGTTATGTGTAATAGTGGCTGCACTTCCTAGCAAGATGAACACGGAGTGAAGCTTCCGTTTCTCTTCTGCGCACTTCCGGGCAAGAAGTTACTTCTGGTTGTCTTAATAGTCAGAAATAGTTTCTGGAATAAAATAGAGCGCTACGAAGTCCGTTCTTCTGTTTCAAGAGTTATTTATACCAGAGCACAACTTATTCTAAGATGGATTCTTATCTATCAGCATAATTAACGAAAAGTAATAAGAAGGCTTCATTGAAATAGCACACTGTTTTCTTGTGAACATTTTCAATTGCTGTGACACTTCGCGCAGCGAAACCCAACCACTTGCTTCTTTCTACGTGCCCCTTAGGATACGCTTCGGTAGCGTGACAAAATGCTGTGGATTTTCAATTATTGTGCAGCATTTTGGTTCGTTTGACTAACAAAGTTCTTTTCAGAAAGCTTTGAGGAATCAAATTGGGGCAGATTATTCACAGATGCGATATTTTTCTGCTCTCTCTAAATAGTGGCGGATCTTCTCGGAAAGACTCGCAATCCTTGTCCTCGCTCTACGGTGTTTTCATATACCTCAAAAGCACTGGCAGTCACGGAAAAACGAATCAATGCTTTGGTTATGCCGTCTGCAGACATCGTTGATGCTACCTCCGTACCGGAAGGCGCCTGCGGAGGCCAGTAGTGCTCAGAGGCTACTTTCAATAACATCTTGTTATGAAAACCATTGCACAGGGTGCTTTTTGCCGTTAGCGCTAATAATTGTACTGCTATCCATGCATGTGGCTATTTTTAACCAAGCAGCTGCGGTGATTAGCAGACGCCGTTAGATGCTACGCCATTCACGACGCTTTGCACGTAGGTGGAATGGCAGCCACGATGAAACTCACGCGCGCCGCATCATTTTCGAAATCGCCTATCTTATTTGCTTTCACCGTTCATTGAAGGAGCACTTTGTGGAGGAGCGTCACACGTCGGATTGGCGAACGTGGTGCCAGCACTCGTGGTGCGGTGTACTATAATGATCGACTCTCATTACTGTGTAGTTATTCTGATTATGTTATGCAACAATGTGTGCACCATTTAGCTCATCACGTTGAAAGCGATGTATAAAGATTTTATCTAAATCATTCGTGAAACAAACTGTAAGGATTTAATACTGATGTCCACCACTATGATACAACAATACATAATAAAAAGCCTCTGATGCAATCATTACCCTGTTCGGCTGCCGACAAGGAATTCGGGGGTGCAATGAGAACCGCGGCGGTCGCTCTTCGTTGGATGCGAAATGCTTGAGGCCCATGTACCTTGTGATCTTAATTCGCGTTAATGAATATAAGATGGCCCGGAGCCATCCTTAATGGTGTGTCTCATAAACACATCGAACACCAGATAATAATAATAGTATTATTATTATTATTATTATTATTATTATTATTATTATTATTATTATTATTATTATTATTATTATTATTATTATTATTATTATTATTATTATTATTATTATTATTATTATTATTATTATTAATATTATTATTATTATTATTATTATTATTATTATTATTATTATTATTATTATTATTATTATTATTATTATTATTATTATTATTATTATTATTATTATTATTAAGGCAATAACTATATAATTTGAGGCGCCTAATATGAAAACACACAATCATGATCTCCTGGGAGATAAAAACTCAAGGATATAGATGTCAATTCCTGTGCAGGCTACGCAGCGAAAAAAAAAAAACACCACCAACGCCCTCGTCTCAATCGTGATGTGAATTCGGTATTGCCAAGAGCCATCCGCAAGCCAATGTTCAGAGGACTCACCGCTACAGTATACACCCCACCATCTTTCTTCTTTTTCATTTGCATGGAGACATGGTTTCATGAAAAGCAACCTTCAAAGCTTCTTCCTTTATTTCACGCCTCACAAAAGTAGGAAACACATTAAAGCGAACTGCGGGTACAATGCACAAGAAGTTTCAGTTTAAGTGGATACGAGCATCGCACGACATTTAGATTACGGGAAGTCCTCGGACTTCCGTTCCCTCTCGCCGAAATGCATCAATATTGGTTGTCGTTATCATCGTCATCATCATCATCATCATCATCATCCCTCTGTCTACGTCCACTGCCGGGCAAAGAAAGACCTCTCCCATGTTCCGCCAGTCAACTCAGTGCTGTGTTTCCTGGTGCCACCTTGCTGCTGCCACTAGATATTAGGAAGGTTGCAGATGCCCGAAAAATTCCTAATCTCATCTGTCCACCTCAGTTTGTTTCTTCCTGTCATCCGCTTGCCTTCACTGGGAATCCAGACAGTTACCCTTAATGACTAACGGTTATCCTGTCTACGCGCTACATGCCCACTTGTATGACACAGTAAAAGCAATGAAGTACACACGTGACCAGTTTAGTTAGCTATGTACATTACAATGAATGCTGCAAAGCTTGCTTATTGAGGAACGAATTTACCTCGTTATTTCTGCCTTTTCAGTTGTATGCTTCTTTTGGCCTACCTGCTAAAGAACACAACCTCCACACCTATGCTCTAGAGCATTCTTTCACACTCTCTTTTTTAGGCAGTTACGTTTTTTTGGGGGGAGGGGGAGGATATTCTTCCTGTTCGTGTAACGCGAGTACTTGAAGAGACACCTAGTGAAAAGAAGCCACCTTTTTTTTCTCAGAATTACGAACCCCTGAAGCTGATGACTGCCGCATCTCAATGGCACCCTTCTTTCTTTGTGTATAGTAGAATTCACGACTTCTCATCCGAAGCCACACCCCGCAAGTACAACGGCTTCTGACTGTTCCTGTAGCCGAACGCTATGTCCTACTCTCAAGGGACATTTATAGCAGTAGTGACTCCAAATGCACCAAATCCTCACTCAAAAGAATGGGGCTCGCAAATGCAAGCGGTGACTCACCATGATCGTTACTAAACACACATACACACACACACACACACAAAAACAATCAGTCACTGTTAAATCAAGCCAGTTTTGGTGTTTATGTTGTTTTCGTTCTTCTTTTTCTGCGCGTCCGCTTCAACACTAATACCGTATATATTTCTGTGTCACAGCACGAATAATTACAGCGAACAATGTAAATGGGCATACAGGTACTCTAATGCTACGAGTGCTTCTGATGGGAGTCGAACGGAGTAAATTGTAGCCTTGTTTTTCTAGTGGGAGAGGTTCCAAGCACTTTCTTGCATGTTGAAAGTCTAGGCGCAGAGAATGCCATTGCAGCGCTGTGACATTGTGGCTGTCTCTTTTTTGAGAAGTATTGGTGACTGCCTGGAGCCGCACGTACAGATACCAAAGAATCGTTCCTAAGCACTGGCCTGCACGCCATATGTATCTAACTATCCTAAACAAACTCCAGAAATCCCGGCAAAACTGGCTGCAAATTTCAGGGTACTAGCATAACCGCAGTTCTGTCCCGTCGCTAACTTCTTTTTTTTTCATTTCCGCGCCCATTATCTGGAAGCCTAGACAAGCAGTGCTAAAAATGATCTGTCATGCGGAGCCAAAAAGATTTCCTTAACTAGCCCAAAAAGATAAAGATTAAGGAGAACTACTCAAGAAGAATTTACACAAGTTGATAAATGTTTATCTTCAAGCTTTTTTGTATAATAACTAATATCAAGCAATCTAATCAAACTTCTTAAAAACACTACGGCTATTTAGGACAGCTTTGATAAATAAATGTTAATGTAACCTTTCTTTTCCTGGTGCTGTTAAACATTTAGTGTCATTCCCTGCACATGGAGAGTTTGTTCTTTATATGGACGTTACGCGCAAAAGTTCAGAGAGTCGTATCTATCTTGTACACAAAAGACATGCTCAAACTACAATGGCAAGTCTACTACGCTTCACGATTCAATATTCAATTTTTGTTTTACTTTCGCATAGATCAATAATTTTCTTTACTTTTTCTGACATCGATCACACTCACGAACGTCAAAGCGAAAGCAGAATTGTTGTGTCGTGCTAGCATCCTTAACCTTTATTGCGAGTCCAGAGTCTCGACGCTGAAGAGCCTCCCGCTCCTTCGAGTGGCGGGTAAAGAGGCAAGGAAGAGGGGGAGGAGGCACCTGGGACGGTGTAGATGTGAGCAGCGGGGACATCGATTAATCCCCGGGAACTCGTTATAAACGACGACGTGGTTCATATCGAAGGCTTGACCTACAAGCACTTCCGAGTTCCGGCCTCCCTTCTTCCCCCTTAATCTGCGGGTCAAAATCAGTTTCCCCTCATCGATTCGGTCGTTCTCTTTTCTCTTTGTTTTTTTCGTCCTGGAACACTACCGACCTGTTCGTTAGCATTTTGTCATTTACGTCCGATATCTTGTAGAGAAACAATAAAATAAGAAAAGCTTTTGTAGAACCCGAACGCACCAATGTTTGCAGAGCAAGCTGTTAAACCGTTAAACGGTCGATATCGATTCGGTTTATGACTTTCCGCAGTCGTGTCGACACAGAGCGTGGCTTCCGTTGGGAAGCGAGTTCAAAGTCAGCTGCACTTCTTGTGTTCGATGGGCACCCCATTAAAATCTGTGCGCTGTGTTCCTTCAACTGCATGAAATGTTAGGCAAGAAGTAAAATGAAAGAGGTTGAAAATTGTTGAAGCCCTACAATAAAGAAAAAAAATAGCCTGACTGATAATACTCTATATGTCCTGTTTATGTTGTTGGGACTTTATTCACTATGGCAAAGTCGCATGATTGATAGACACGCCAAGCCACCACGGTCGACGAGATCTGTCTTTCGAGAAACAGCTGCTCAAGTGCGCAGTGTCATTGAGACTTTTGACCCCGTTCCGGAGGGCCTTCCCCTTCTGGACGCTTGTGTGTGTTTGCCTGACTTCCTGTGAAGTATGTTGTGCGTAGTTCACAATAACTGGTGATGCTTTCATGTCCTAAAGAAAAAAAACAGCGTGGCTCAGCGGTAGTATAACCGGCTGACACGGAGTGGACCCTGGTTTGAATCTCATCATGTCAACACATGTGTTTGTTGTTATTTAGCTAGGGTATTTTTTTTTCTTAGTTCATGCGATAGTGGCTACGGACACTGGCGGTGGCGGCAGTGGACAACTACGGCGTTGCGCGTGACCCATGTTGTGATCCTATATCAACTTTCATTGTAAAAATTACTTGCGACTAAATAGTACTTCGAGAGCCATTGTATGAGTAAGAAAAACTCAATAAACAAAACCAATATTAGGCCTTCTTTAACCGCATCGAAAAGTTTTTCATTTCGTTTCAGTACTTTCAACATCCTATACCACGGCCGCGGAATGAAAAAGCCTGCGTCCCCACGTAGCGGCGTTAGATGCACCTACTATCGACAGTACGCGTCTTGGGTTGATGCATGAACAATAAAGTTCGCGTTACTTGGATTCGCAATCTTGAAGGAAATGTTTTGCTGAGGTAAACCGTGATGCTGAACGAAAATACACGGAAACCGAAAGGGTGAGAGTGGGAAACATGACGGCAAAACCGGAGCTCATCAATCTAGACAAAACTGTCGAAGTCAGTGCCTTCATCCCTATAGGGACGCTGCAGCGTGTCCCACGCAGCACGTGGACACTCGCGCCCTCTTTTGTTGTTAAGGAACACGCCAGATGCTGCACATAAGCAGTTTATTTTATAATTTTCTTACGTTTCACTCCCAAACTGACTCGACACATCAATTCCCCTTGACGGTTTATACACTCCAAAATGTGTGCACTCGGAAGTGAAGGCGCATTTTCAGGCGATCTCTGTACACTGATAACTCAGCAGCTTGCAACTAATATTTACTGCACAGTACGTTAAAATGTCAAAGTGCGAATGAAAATAGCATTTGCAGACTCTTGCCATAAATCACTCTCGGTAAATATTTTCCCAGGCGATCGATATTGCTGTTTCTGCCTTTAGAAAAGGTGCAACCCGACTAACGACAGACTTTTGCTAGAAGGACAAAATCTCTCCCCCCCTCCCCAAACAAAAAAAAGTAACCCGAATTGTTGCTTTATTGCTTGTATGTGTGCGATAGGGCCCCAACTCCCATGAGCCAGGTGGCACAGATTTGTCGGTCATACGGTAATCCCGGTGCCCTTAACATCATGTCATTCTTCTAGGGATTTAGCACCGCAGACCGCAAGTTGGCCTGAACACAAAACAAGCATATACGCGTAAGATGTGCCGGTTACAAAAAGAAGCGCACGTCATACATTCAGTCATTTTCTGCTCGCATGTCCCAGCATCGTCATATGCATAACACTCGTTCATACAACTCTGGGACTAATATCTTGAAAAAATCATTTTTTCCTGGCAAAGTTCTCAGTCAAATGCTTTGGCATCTCATGTCACATCAGAAGACTTTTAAAGAGCGTTCCTCGAAGCATCTCCGCTGAGACTGCTAACAGCCACTATAAAGCTTTTTTTTTTTTGTATCTATGGAGTATGATTTGATCTAGCTACTACGGCTGCATATTTACGCATTACTTGACGCGCTTAGTATCTTGTCATTATTAAAGCCAGTTTCATCTTGAACGAAACACCTGAAATAATTCGCCGCACAAGCAAGTTGTGGGGAAAAGATAATTGGGCATTCATCAAAGAAAGGCGCTATTTCAGGCTTAAATCTACAATACTGAAATGGACAAGCAATAAATAACGCAATGTAATATGTAATCAATTATCATTACTTCCGTTCTGAGCGAAGGGACCTTTATAAGAGAAAATGTTTGCTTCATTTCTGTTTAAGGTGTGACAAATGGAGATAACTTCTAATTGTTTACATTCAAGAAACGTTGACACTGACAACTCACCCACCTGTCCCACACGTCACATTATTTTTATGCTATCCGTTCAGCGCCCTCCCCTTCTCATTCCTTTGGTTATTTGCAGAGCGCCCAACCAAGCACCATTAAGCAATATAACTGATGAAAGGTTGTCTGAGCTCGGCTGCTGACCCGAAGGTCATGGGTTCGATCCCTGCGGTCGCATTTCAATAGAAGGAGGTGAAATAGTACAGCACCGTGTACTGTGCGACGCCAGTGCGTGTTAAAGACCAGGTGGTGAAAATTACTGGACTTCTCATCGTGGACAATCCTCCTTGACCATATACGTACCATCTCAGTGCAGGCCCGTAAAGCTTCACCCTAGAGCTCAGACCAGGACTTGGATTTCAAAATAAAAGTTTTTTTGTCTCTCCACAGCTGCGTCTCTCATAATCATATGGTAATTTTTCGACGTGTAAACCTCAGATATAATTAGTAAGGGTTGTCAGTGCTGATGAAAAATAAATGTAGTAAACGCGCAGATATCGACCGTGAAACTGTCGCCCCGAAACATCAGGTGAGCTTCACACTGTACGCAACTGGAACGAAGTCGCACGAAGCACCGTATTCTACCGTTATGAAAGGGGCCCTTCACGGGCTGAGCGCTAACTGGCTCGTTCGTGCCAGCGTGTGCGTGTGTCCAGCGGTGAGTAGAACGTGACAAGCGAGGCAAGGGAAAACGGTCGACACTCGTCCGCGCCCTCTGGTGTGAGGACAGGGAAGGGCTGACACTCTATTGTTCGCTGCTCCCTGCTCAGAGCGAAGGCAGCAAGAGTCACGCCCCCGAAAAAGGCACGCACTGTTATTTTTTGTGTTTCTGTTTTATCATGTGTTACTTTTTGCATTGCTCTTGTAGTCGGGCGCAGACTACGTATGCGCGGTCATTTAATTTAGTCAGCATTGCCGTCTGAGGCGAGTGCAATATCAATCAAGAAAGTAGGTAGAAAGACAATAAAATTTGTTTTAAATTTAGGGGCGGGGTGAGGGTGATAATAATAAAACCTGTATGCGCCGGCATCCTGCCAGTGTTCTTGCGGCTACAGTTTACTTTTTTTTCAGCCCAGTTTATTATCTTCATAGCGTCTACCGTTCCCCACGAATTTGGTTTTGGGACGTTAAACCCCACAAATCAATCAATCCCCACGAATTTTACATAGCGAGAACGCAAGCAGAGTTCGGTCATCTGCAGAGGTGCAACACAGGATTAACACCAAGAATAAAATCTTCGTGTCATTCTTTTCTTCGACTGTTGTTAAAGAGTTTGAGCACATCAAAACACACTTTCGTTAGCGTTAGCATGCATCTCAGCGCTAACGCTCAAACGAAACACGTGGCAAGCCAACTGGCACGCTTTTAGTATTCAACGAAAGACGTTCGTGCTAACTCAAACGCAAGTACTTCAGGAGCCATCTAGTTATAAAAACAATATACGCGCTGTAGAAACATCAAATCCGCCACCAAATCGAGTTGACCACAAGTCTCCATTGCAGCGTCTCCGTGTCGAGTTTGGTTCAGTGTGGGTTTCATGGCCCAAAACTTATCGTTTTCAATCGACATGTGCCATGATCGAGTATTCCTCAAGATCTACCCTTATTACCTGGCTCAGCTTTAATTCTGGCCGAATTCGACTGATCTTAAAACAAGCGAATAATACGGCTCGCTATCCCATTACGGCTACCTAAAACATGAGCGAACATTGTAGAAAAGTTTTATGAAGCCTTCTGCAACCCAAATAGACTGTGAATTTCAAAAACGCAGCTATTTTATCGGCATTGTACCTCTGGCGAAGCCTCGTTACTATAATCTAAATCAAGTTCGACAAGTATTTACTTGGAACAGAAGGGTTTTAACAGCGCAGGGTAACGACTACAAAGATTCGAAGTGGATGGCTCTTTCCCCAACAGGCACCGCCATCTTGCCCTTCGTACAGAAATTCTTGCGTGCGTTAGCATTGAACCCCATATTTTAGAAATAGCGTTCGTACGTAAAATTTGGGGCTATGTTAGCGTGCTGCACATGCTCAGTTTGGACCACGCAATGCTGACGCAAACGTTATATTCTACCGTTTGTTATTTCCCGCTTCACCAAAAATCTCTATTATCTATCCCTCACATGTATTAGGGAGTTTTAGAATAGCGCACCACGAGCCCTTGCGGTGCGGTCTCTGCCATTGCGCATGCGTCGTAATGCGAGTCGGCGTTCGCGTTCGCAGACCGCACGCAGAAAATTTGAAATCGCGTGCGGTGATGGCGGCCCACATGTGGCCCGCAAGCGCTGGTTCCGAGGCTACGGTGTCGCTGAAATCGTGCGTTCCGGTTCGCAGCAGGGCACATGCTATACTAAAACTCATATGGCGCCCGCAACGCCCGCAGCGCTTGCAAACGGTATTCTGAAACTCCCTAATATGACGCGACGTACGCTCCTCGCGTATATGTTTTTCTCGGCTACGTCATCTTCTTGGTGTTTTGCGGCAACGCCAAGCAATTAGTGGTTGCTGCATGTCTCCTAAATAACAAACTGATAAAGGTAAATTGAAACGAGTTTGGAGCACTGACTGTTTTATTCTTCGTTATAACTCCTTACAATCACCGATATGAAGCACGCTTTCCAAGCAGTCACTGTAACAAGCACTTTTTGAAGGTAAGCTGGTGAATAACTTTGAAATGGTAAGGTGAGCGTGAAAACACTGTCCTTCGAAATTTTCCGAACTTATAGGAAACGAACGGCAATATGTTTATGGTTACACGTTCGCTACTTGTGTTGCTTCCGTCTTACGGCTAACAGCGAGCAGCATATATTTTTACTGGACCAAGAAAGTTGTATGCAAATTTATTATTGAAATGAGTAACTGACAGATATGTATGTTTAGAACATTTTTTTAACAATTTAGAGTACTTGGTACTTTGCTGTGGGAGAGTGGAAAGCCGTTCATGTGAAAATTAAGAGGCAAAAGCTTGCGAAGGAAGTGCCGTTCGCTGAGCGCTTCAGGCTTAACCACATGCTACCTTGAATAATAGGAATATAAACAGAAGGAAAACGGCTCTCATGAGCCTCAGTACTATACTTATACTTCAACAGTTACTTCACAAAGATTGAGATAAGTGAGTGAGTGATCACTTCACGTGGGCCAAGAAGCAACGCATGAAAAGGATTGTTTTTATTTTTCTTTTCAGCCATTAGTCATCGCAACAACACTGCCTCCATCTTTCTGATTCGATCAATAAGCGACTATAGTCGGTTACAGCTTTAGAAGTGAGCGGTTGTTCCTCCTCAAAGGCCGATGTGCACAAGCCTGCACAAAAGGGCGGGTTTTTCCGATTGACGTCATGAGCTGGACGGCCGTTGACCCTGCCAGCAGACAACGTCTCCGAGATAAAGAGCGGAACTACTTCTTTAGTTGCTGAGGTGATCGGTTATCACGCTTCGGTCGTCTGAGCAAGGCCTCCCCTGACTTTTTTTTTTATTCAGGTATCCTAAAGGACCCGAAGGGCATTACATAGGGGGGGGGGGGACAATGTGTTGAGTACATTTCAATTCAAGAGAAAACACAGTCAAGAGCGGGCATGTAACAGAAAACGGTAGAAAAGCAAACAAACAAACAAAAATAAATGGAAAAGAAATACAAAGCAAGCGCACATAGTACATGGTTCATGGCTCTGATCATAAAAATCGCTTCAAGTGGCTTACAAACAAATCGTGATTATGAATTGTGGCAATATCTTCTGGTAATCGATTCCAATGAAAGATGGCCAAGAACAACGGGGATTGACGAAGAAGATTAGTACGGGCAAACAAGGGGAGGACTTTCAAAGGGTGATCTAGACGCGGAAAAATGCGATGAGCAGGTTTGATATGCGATGCAGCAAATGACGACGCACTATGATAGAGCCGGTGGAAGTGACATAGTAATGCTAGTATTCTTCGTTTTTCCAGGGAGGGCAGCTGTAGAGATTCTTTAAAGGCAGTTATACTAGATGTTATGCTTTAAAGGCAGTTATACTAGATCGAAACGCGATGAACTAAATGCGGCGGTCGACTCATGTGACGCTGATGTATTGTTAACTGAAACGTGGCTTACTTCAACAATTACCAGCAGTGAATTGTTTGATTCTACAAAGCGTTTCAATGTGTATCGTCGTGATAGAGGTGATAGATGCGGCGGTGGTGTACTTGTTGCTGTAGCGGATCATATTACTTCGTCTTTTGTGCCTGTTGTAACCAATTTAGAGATCATATTTGTTGAAATTTGCACATGTTATAAAAAGATGATCTTGGGTATCTGCTACCGTTCACCGTCCTACGATCCGGGCTTTGTCAATAACCTTCACAATGTGGTTAACATAGTTATGGAACGTTTTTCTAATGTACCAGTCCTTTTAGCCGGAGACTTTAACTACCCAAATATATTTTTGTCCAGTGATGTACCTCACTTAAGTCCGTTCTCTACTGACAGTTATAATTTTTTGAGCTTTTGTTCTGATTTCAACTTTACGCAAATTGTCACCCAACCAACTCGCATTACACCTACTACTTCGAGCGTTTTAGATCTCGTGTTAACCAACGTGCCTGACCTGTTCATGTCTCCACTTTGTTTGCCTCAATTAAGTGATCATTCTTTGCTCCATTTCACTATGGATGTTTGCGTTCCTCACCATGAAAATTATATTAAGCACATTAGAGATTACGCTGCTGCCAATTTTGATGCCATCAATAGAGAACTTTGTTTATTTCTGGACAGCTATCTTGATGGATTCGAGGCTCGTTCTGTTAATTTGAACTGAATTTTGTTCAAAGAAAAAGTAGCATACCTGACTGAAGCGTTTGTTTCCCTGAGGCTAGTCACCACCAATAAGCATGGTCCCTGGTATAGCCAATCTTTGAAAAGGTTGGCTAATAAGAAAAAAAGGCTGTTTTGGTCCGCTAAAGTTTCTAACTCGCAGGCCAGATGGGATTCTTACTACGTTGCTAATGGGGAATATCGGAGGGCCACAAAAGCAGCAAAGGAAACCTACTTTAATAACACACTCCCCAATATGTTAGTCAACAACCCGAGACAATTTTGGAGGGTGGTGAATAAAAAAGATACTCATGAAATAACACTTAAAACTTCGGGCGGGGTAACCCATAAAAATGATTGCGCTGTTATTCTCTGTGACACCTTCGGGGCGGCAGTGTCAGGTCTCCTCAACAAAGGTTCAAACTCTGTTTGTCAAGCTAGTGGTTATCTCCCGATGTAAGCAATTCGTTTTGACACAGCAGGTGCACAAAAATAATAATAAAAAATCTTAAAGTCTCGTCTTCCGCCGGAATTGACAACATTACTTCCAAGTTTTTAATCAACACTAAAGTCTACAGCGCCATAATCTTAACAAAAATATTTGAGCAATCTCTGGAAGCGGGCTGTCTTCCGGATGATTGGGGTGTGGGAAGAATTATTCCATTCTTTAAGTCAGGTGATAAACTTTGTCCGGAAAATTACAGACCAGTATCAATCACTTCGATACCACGCAAAATAAGGAACACGTAATTTATTCGCAGCTTGTAAAATTTTTAGAGGGCAATTCTTTCTTTACTGATTCGCAGCATAGATTTCGTAAAAAGTTTTCCTGTGAAACGCAACTAATATGTTTTATACATGATTTGCATTCTATTTTCGACAACGGCACACCCATTGACTGTATCTTTTTAGATTTCTCAAAAGCATTTGACAAAGTACCTCATGATTTACTCATTTTAAAATTACGGAGCCTCAATATAGATGATAACGTCCTCGCGTGGGTGATTGCTTTTCTCAGTAACCGTTCCCAATTTGTAACTGTTAATAACTTTGATTCGCCCAGGGTCCCGGTTGGCTCTGGGGTCCCACAGGGCTCCGTGTTGGGACCATTGCTCTTTCTGGTCTATATAAATTATTTGCCTGTAAACATTACTTCTTCAGTGAGTCTTTTCGCAGATGACTGCGTAATTTATCGGGCAATTAAGGGGCAATCAGACGTTCTAGATTTGCAGGCTGATATGGATCAGGTTCAGGAATGGTGTGAGACTTGGGGCATGGCGTTAAACGTTAACAAATGCAAGTACATGCATATTAACCAACACAGCACTAGTATCAGGTCGTATCATATTAATAATGTTCTTCTCGAAGTAGTAAATTCTTATAAGTATCTAGGTATCCACATAACTTCTACATTGTCTTGGAAGACACACATTGAATATATTGCAGGTAAAGCTAATAGCACGTTGGGTTACCTTCGAAGAAATTTTAATCAGGCACCCGTTTTCTTGAAACTCTTACTCTACAAAGTATTGGTACGTAGCAGATTAGAATATGCAGCATCTGTTTGGGACCCTGGCCACGACTCGCTTATCTATGAATTAGAACGAGTGCAGAATCGGGCAGCGCGCTTCATCCTTTCAAATTACCATCGCACCTCGAGCGTCACATCAATGAAAACTACACTAGCATTACCCCTACTGTCTCTTTGCAGGAAAGTGTCTCGGCTGTGTATATTCCATAAAATTTACTTCACCAATCCGTTACTCAGAAGCAGATTATTGGCCCAACCAACTTACGTTTCCACTCGCATTGATCATCGCCATAAAGTAAGACTTCCTTTAGCGCACACCAAGTGTTTTCATAATTCATTTGTGCCAAAAACATCTGTATGCTGGAATCATCTTTCATGTGATATTGTTGGTATAAAAGATGCTGCTTTATTTAAAATTGCCGTCACTAATTTTATTTGTACGTAGCCTCAGTTCAACCCTGTAGCAAGCAACGATTGCAATTTTTCTGTTGTTGCATTTCGCTTTGTATGCTGTACATGTATGTATGTACCCACTCCCCTCTGTAATGCCCTCGGGCCTTGAGGGTAACTGAATAAATAAATAAATAAATGTGCGGGAATAGTTCTTAGTATTAAGACGTGCTGCTTTATTTTGCAAGGCCTCCAGTCTGTTTGTTAAGTATGCCTGGTTTGGGTTCCAAATAATAGACGCGTAGTCGAGTTTGGATCGAAGTAATGAAGTATGAGCTAAAAGTTTAGTTGACTGACTAAATACAAATTTTGTCTAATGAAACCGAGTGTTTTACTTGCCTTGGAAATTATAGCATCAATGTGTTTATTCCACGTAAGGTTGGAAGACAAATAGACACCCAGATATTTTAGCGTAGAAACGTTTTTGATAGCTGTGTTATTAGTAGAATACGAATTTAGGTGCATGTTAGTAGACCTAGTAAATGTCATAGCTTTTGTTTTGAAAGCATTTATTTGCATTTGCCAATCCTCGCACCAGTTTACAATATTATCCAGGTCGGTCTGTAAAGTATTATAATCTTCAGGGCTGTTAATTTTTCTGTAAATTATGCAATCGTCGGCGAATAACCGAACGTTAGAACTTAAGTTATTGCCTACGTCATTAATGTAAACCAAGAATAAAATTGGTCCCAGTACAGAGCCCTGAGGCACTCCTGATTTGACTTCGGTTAAGGGGGAATTGTGGTCATTTACGTCATTTACGGAAACGTATTGATAGCGCTTGGTTAAAAATGCTGCAATGAAATTGAGTACGCTGCTGTTTATGCTAAGCGGGCAAGTTTCATCATTAGGCGTTTATGGGGTACTTTATCAAATGCTTTTGCAAAGTTGATAAATATGGCATCAATTTGGGATGAGTCATAAAAGGCCGGATGTAGGTCGGTTACAAGCTCAAATAATTGGGTTTCACACGAACGCCCTCGAAGAAATCCATGCTGATGAATATAAAAAAAAGTTGTGCTTTGTAAAATACGTCATAACGGCTGATGATATGATATGTTCTAGAATTTTGCATGGTATGCTTGTTAAGGTCATCGGTCTATAATTTGAAAGTTCTGATCGGTTGCCAGACTTAAATACGGGAACGATGCGTGCGATTTTCCAGTCATCCGGTATGATACCGGTGTCGAGTGACTGTTGAAAAATGGTGGCTGAGATACAAGCTATAATTGGTTTCGTCATTTTGAGCAGTTTTGCACAAATGCCATCGGGTCCTGGGGCGGAATTATTCGAAAGTCGATCAATGGCACATTCAATTCCTTCCGGTGTGATGGTAATGCCACTCATAAAAGTCAAAATAGAAGCTGGTTGAACTTCAAGTGGTAGTGGGCTTTCATCGGTGAAAAACAGAGCTAAAAAGAGGGTTAAGTTCGGTCGCAACTTCGGATGGTCAAAGTAATTCGCCTTCTTTGACTATATCTATACTCACTTGTGAGTTCCGTTTGGGACTGATTATATTCCAGAATTTTTTTGTATTATTTTTAACATGCTGACAATATTATTATTATAGAATTTTTCTATGGAATCTTGAATTAAAGATTTGCAGTTTTTTGATGCTTCGCGATAGCGTTCCCAATCACCATCCGAGTTAGAGGACTTGGCTTTTGAGTACGAGCGTTTCTTCTTATTTATTGCTTTTTTGACGTGTGACGTGAACCATGCGCTTTGAGCTGATGAAACAATTTCGACCTTGGGTTGTATCCAAGTATGGTGACTGATTTTGTCACTAATTGTTTTACCCGTTCACACGTAAGATGCACTCCGATAAAAACAGCCCTACACGAAGCTGGGAACGATTGAAAACAGCCTCACCACGATTCTTCAGAGTTCTCGTTAGGGCTTTAGAGGCTCTGCGCGTATGGTACACAAGAAAGAACAAAAATGAGCACATTATTCCTTGTGACTTGCGCGGACTTAGAAAGCCTGTCACCATGACAAACATAGCCACGCTTGAAAGCACCATAAATTGTTCGCAGGTGGCAGGTCAAGTACTTCAGCGATTGTGAAACGGGTCTCCTCGCTCCACTCTGCCCCATCCCCTTGCTTTGTTGTGTTTCTTCTGAAACGGCGGGAAAAAACATGCAAGCGTCCAACAGCCACGCCACGACAAACTGGAACAAAAAACAATGCGCCAGAAATTCAAAGGTCAAGCCAGAAAGGTGGCATAATTGAGGGGTATTCTACTGGACGTTCCTGTGCAGTTTCTTTGGTGCTAGACGCGTCGAAACAAAAGGGGTGATGTCAGTCGGGGACTCGTTGTTTCCTAGGAGATCGCTAAGGGCAACAGACTCTCTGCGGAGATAGCCATTTCCTCTCGCGGAGTGTGGATGGGAGGAAGGACAACGCGCTCCACTCCGACTTTATATTTTTTTCTTTAACCTCGATGCCTCCACGGCTGTTTTGTCGTCCCCCACTTGGTTGAGCGCCGGTCGATGGTTTCTTCCAGATGAGTGTCCACCGTGTGGTGTCGTCTGCCACCGACCACAGTCACGCCCGCACCCAAGTCACGGAGAACAAAAAGAAAGGAGGAGGAAAATTGGCGTCGTTATTTCTGCGCTGGGCGGTTGCTCGTCAAGTGGTTCCGAAATTGGGTGGCCGCCAAAGCGATCATGGACAAAGGAGGAATCTGGCATTCTACCTTGCTTTCACTGGCAGGTGGTCGCATTTCTTAGAAAGCGGAAGGAAATGAACGGCGAATGCTTAAATATAGTACTTACAGAGACATCTATCGCACTTGTGTGAGACTAGAATGTCCCTATATTTATTCAGCTATAGTTACCGTGTAGCCCAGTTGACTGTACAAATGCTTACGTGACATGTTTCTATCAAGTATACAGAGTATCAAGTAGTATACTGCCCTCTGAACCTAGAGTACACTACTAGTCTTTGGTGAATATGGTCGGTCCACCTTTGGTCGAGCCACTGGTGTTGTGGTGCGCCATACACCTTGTGGGGCGCCGACATGCGACGTCACCATGACGCCACAAAGCTTTGTTTGTGAAGTCACGATGACAACATCTTTTGTTACCAGTGAAGTCACGACTGCGTCGTGCCAGACCACATGGATGTCATGTACCTTGCGATAGCCCTTCAGCCACCATGGGTCCGTCTGAGTATCACGTGGTGGCGGACCTACTTTTATTAGCTCTTTTGTTTCAGATCATACGTCTTTGTGCCACCAGGTCACGGTGTTTGCTCGTGTCTGGCCTAAATAGAAAAGACAGAAAAAGCACGTGCCCCTTTCACTTCATTCGCATTGGTACGTAGCACAACAGTCAATGAAGGCTGGTGGTGTTTGCACCCGCCGGCTTGTTGTTTTCGGAGCTCTCTCAAACAGAAAGTTTAACTGGTCTCTAGTCAGGAGCCTGTAATTATTTAGCTGTCACGCTGTAACAAACGATTAGCCGTGTTATGACTATCAAATTCCCAGCAAGACATCACAGCAAAAAAAGAAAAGAAAAACACGAGACCAGAATGTGACGCCAAGGTAATGCGCAAAAAGTTTGACCTAAACCCGGCGAGAGCCTGGAGATTGTAGCGCACTTTATTTTCCCGTAAACTTTAGTTTGACTTAGTCTGAATAACTTTCTTCTTTATTATATTGTGCTTGATTTCCGTCTTACGTGCACTGTCTTCTAGGCACGTAATAGTTCTGTCATAAGTCGTTGCTTTGACTCCATAGTTGTTCTCCTTCCAAAAATAAGAAAGGTATGCCAAGCCAATCAGTAAATTTGCTACCTGCAGCTGAGTTGTTAGGCGTTGGTCGTTGTGTATTGCTTTGCTTTAATTGCGGTCATTCAGATAAAATCAAACTGTGTTCTCGTAAGTAGTAATCGCCTACAATGCGTAAAAATACTTGAACCAATAGCCTATACCTGACTAGTGGCTGGTGTGTAACTTGAAAAAAGACACGAAAGGTGAGCAATGCACATGATATGGTACGCTTTATACATGCACATATATATGTTTAGAAGTTAGTGAATGCGATAACATATATGTAGATATATAGAATTGCTAAAACGATGCTCACATTATTCTTTTATGTTTTGATGATTCCCCCCACCCTTCAGCTCTCAGCTTGCTGTGCGAACTGGACGGCTCAGCAAGCATTTGATACAAGGACAACTGCAGTGACCATGCTCCAGGATTGGGGTACTGCGTTCCCCAAATTTTCACTGCCTTCCCACGTTTTCCGTCATAGAAAGGGAACTTACACAGCTGATGCGGTAATAATAAGACCTTCTTCCCACAATGTTCCCGGCTTTTCCCGCAGCTTTTTCCAGAAAAAAATAAATAGAAAATGCTGTTTAACTATGCCGCCCAACTGGCGGGGCCGGCCAGCTGCCACGGGTCATTACGCGCACACAGGGTGTTTCAGAGCTCTTCCTCCTCGGGGCCTTTTCTTTTTACACTTGCTTCTCGGTTTCCACTTAAAAATCAAACTGGCGTATTCGAAACAAAGGTCGTCGGTTAAGCACCTTATCGAACGCCGGCTAACGCGTGCGCGGAGACTTGAAGAAAAGATAACTCTTATTTGCAATTCGTATACGCCGACGAAGCCGCCCAAGTTCTTGAGGGGCCCCATCTTGCATCAGCGAGGCTAACCTTTCGGGTGGCTGGAAGGCTATAATGAGTGAGGCAATAAAATAGTAAATCTAAGTTTTACTTTCATTTCAAAAAAGCCCCGTGGGGCTTTATACTGGTGAGAATAGGAATATTTAATCCGAAAAGCGCCGGATGTATTGCTAAACTCTGCGCATTAAATGTCGGCTCAGTGAAGCGCTGGCCGAGCGTATAAAGTCAGCTGTACAGTGTGGCATTCTCAGCCTTGTGTGCCTGTGTGTTTGTGTGTTTGAGCGCGTAGGCTAATAATAATAATATTATTATCAATAATATTATTATTATTAATAATAATATACTTTGTACAAGTGCATAAATATATAAATATATATATATATATATATATATATATATTATATTATATAAGGGGGCACCCGAGGGTAGTCCACCTTATATTCTTTTTCTCTTTTTTCCCTTTTTCTTTTTTCTTTTTTTCTGTCTTTTTCCTGCTTCCTTTCCCTTTGATTTGAGATTGTATAAAGCTGAGCACCAACAAACTGTACCTTTAATTCTGATGAAGGCTGGACTCTAGGCCGAAACGTCGAAATAAACCACGTTGTGACCGCTCACGAAGGATCTAGTGGACTATATATATATATATATATATATAGTGTCCACCGTGTGGTGGACACTATCACCCCTGCCGCCACAAATCTCGACGAAAACAACCAGGCCGCATGGCAAAACGTCCTTCTAGAAGCATCACTCAAGCTAACAGAAATTGCAATCAACCACAGTGAAAAACAAGTAAAGAAACTGACCAACATGACCAACGCCATTCTGCGCGACAACAACCACTTATCAAACGAGGAAATCACCCTACTAACAGAGTTCGAACAGAATAAATACCAAGAGGTCAAGAAAACTAAAATACAGAAACTTAAAAGAGACAATGTTTCCAACCCCACACTACCAGACGCTACACTGTATGACTACAACACATTCACCCACGAGGAAACTCACGGCACAAACAAGAAAACACCTATCAACACTCACTACGACGCTGCGATTATAAACCTATCAGACACGAGTTTGTCAACTGATGAAGTAAAACTATTATCTAAAGGACTAAACTTCTGCCCAACTAGAAAATCTTTCGATGAGTTTCACTTACTCCGAGACCTCGACAACTTCGCTAGAAAATTGAGGCTGCACGAATATTTCTTGGACAAGCCGTCTAACATTCCAAAGACTCCCCGCCACCAAACAAGCGATTGGACACCAAAAAGTCATCGAGACAAGTGTCTGGACTTATATATTAACGCGGTCCAGAAAGATATATTACAGGAGTATCACAGACAGAAGGGAAAGCGGGAAAACATGACAAAATCCGAGAAAAAGAGTATGCAAAACCTAACATCTAGGACTGATATAATAATAAAGCCCGCTGACAAAGGAGGGGCAATTGTAGTCCTAAATACAACCGACTACCTACAAGAAGCATACCGTCAACTAAACGACTTAAAATTCTACGAACGCCTCCCAGGGGACCCGACAGAGAAATACACGCGTATTGTAGCAACAGAACTGAAGAAGCTGTTGGACGAGGGAAGAATAACACGCAGTGAGCACAAATTAATGCGGCCAGTACACCCTCGTCCAGGGCGCTTCTACATACTCCCAAAAATTCATAAACCCGGTAATCCAGGCCGACCAATCATTTCAGGTATAGGCACAGTGACCGAGCCCATATCAGGGTACGTAGACAAATTAATAGGCCACATTCCGTGCACTCTCGGGTCGTACGTAAAAGACACCTCACATTTTCTTCGAGATATTGCAGACCTGCGCATTCCGAAACACTCATACTTAGTTACCCTTGATGTGTCTTCACTTTATACAAATATTCCCCACGATGATGGCATAGCGGCATTAAAAAACACATACACAAACCATAGACAACCTGACACCCCAGATTTCTCTGCCATCGCAAGCCTCACAAGACTTGTATTAGAACTGAACTCATTCGAGTTCAACCAAGAGTACTTTCGACAAATCAGCGGCACCGCCATGGGTACCAAACTCGCACCAAACTATGCTAACATTTTTATGGGAGAACTAGAAACCGAATTTTTGTCCCAAACTCCCTTGAAACCACTCCTATACAGGCGGTACATTGACGATATTTTTCTTATTTGGACTCACAGCGAGGATGAACTGCTAAACTTTATCGATACTTACAATACTGTGCATCCAAACATACACTTCACACACACCTACTCACAAGTAACCGTAAATTTCCTTGACGTTACCATAATAATAGAAGATGATAAACTTTCCACAACCCTCTACCGCAAACCAACAGATCGACAACAGTACCTCCATTACCAAAGTGATCATCCACGCCATTGTAAAAACAGCATTCCATACGGCCAGGCCCACCGTTTTAAGCGAATTTGCTCAAAAGACACTGACTTCCACGCGAGCTCACAAAAGCTTAAACTCGTGCTCGAAAAACAGAAATATCCTCCACATGTAATTGATGACGCTATTCAAAAAGCTAGGAAACTTCAGCGTGATGACCTTCTGATGAAGCGGCCACCACAACACAACCTGCAACAGACACACCTATGTTTAACATACAGCACGAATTTCCCCAACGTTAACAAAATCCTTAAACGACATTACAACATACTGGAACAAAGTGAACGTCTAAAACGTGCATTCCCATCGGCTCCTGGCGTCGTTTACCGACGAACACGCAACCTCAAAGACACACTTGTAAACTCCCAAATCAATACTTCAACTTCCGACAGTTCATGCCGACCTTGTCTGAAGCCTCGATGTTTTGTATGCAAAGCGATGCGAGATACAAGCAAGGCAAGCAGCACACAATCCAACTTTTCAATTAACATACGAGGAAATCTAACATGCGATTCCCCTAATGTGGTATATCTACTTGAATGCAACGTGTGCGGCATGCAATACATCGGACAAACGGAAACACCCTTTAGGATTCGTTTCAATAATCACAGAGCCCACGCGAAATCAGCGCCGAATCTACCTCTATCAAAACACCTTAACCTTCCCGGCCACTCCTTCGACAAATTGTCAGTCACACTTTTAGAAACAGGATTTAAATCAAACCGGGAACGTGAACAACGTGAATCATACCTCATACACCGATTTAACACCCTCGAAAAAGGCATAAATGAAAGTCCGGGTACACTTGCAGCAATCAAAGCACTATAATATATACATATGCATTTATATGTGTATATGTACTTATGCATATGCACATATGTATGGGGGTGTATGTGTGTATATGTAAGTTTATAATTGTAATCATAACAGTTCAAGATTTCGCGGCACTGTGGCGGCGACGAGGACTGGACAACTACAAATATCTTTGCGTGTTTCAGTGAACCACTGTCGTCTATTTCTATTTCTCTGAATAACCGAACAATAGTTGTAAGCCCGACTTGTCGAAGGGTCACCGCATGCACAACTAAAAGCCCCGAACGTGGATTCCCAGAACAAAATGCAATCACTTCAAACGCCCCTTCTCGCCTTTTGGCAACCCTTCCCCGATTTTGGCAACAAAGCCCGACATCCACATACACAACTAAACGCCCCGAACGCGGTTTCCCAGTACAAAATAGCAATCACTTCAAACGTCCTTTCTCGCAGTTTGGAAACCCTTCCCGCATTTCGACAACAAAGCCCGACATATAGAAGGGCCACCCCATACACAATTAAAACCCCCAAACGCGGATTCGCAGAGCAAAATAGCATTCAAAACGACAGACAGCGCCTTAAGAAACATTTTCTCCCGCGCCGACTTCCTGGAGCCTCGGAACGCTGTCCCCGACGCCGAATTAGTGACGGTCTTTAAAAAATAAAAAATAAAAAATAATAATAAAAAAAAGCATTTTTCGCGACACGCAAGCCCTTACCTTAGCCAGGCCCCGTCTACAATAAAGGGACCGCCACCAAACTGCACTGAACGCAATACTAAGAAAATACACACTGACGACGCCACTCGCGAAGCACAGTGGAACCTGGAACTTTCTGGATATCCTTTCCTCTCTCGTTTTTCAAACTCTTTCTTTCTTTTTTTTTTTTTTTTTTTTTCGTTCCTTCCCTCTCATTTTTTACCCAAAATACTATAAATGTGAGCGCAAACAGAATGTACCATGACTCCTGATGAAGGCCAGACTCTGGCCGAAACTGTCGAATTAAACACTTCCGCTGTTACCGTTCTCTTGGAGGATCTACTTGACTTATTGCAACGCTACGGCCATTTTCGCCACCATGCCTGCCTACTCCAGACCGGCCACCGGCGCACCTCCAGCGGAAAAAGTATCACGGAAATTTCCTAAACATGCACCAAGTACAGCTATCATTGGAAATTCACAAACGAGATACCTTCATCGACACTTCAACCCCTACGACAAGTCAACACCGGCATTCATAACGATCCGCGGAGCATCCACTTTCGATATTGAAGATGAGCTGGCAAATGTGCCACGCTCAGTAACCACGCTCGTTTTCCACGTGGGGACGAGCGAATTGGAACTGTACGGGCCGGATGAGTCCCTTCGCCGCCTTCGCCGCCTGGTAAATAACACTCTTCAAAGACGCCCGGAACTTGACAGACTAATTGTCTCATGTGTGCCACCACGATCCACCAACAGGCGCCTACAACGTTCCAACGAGAAATTCGTCCACCGCTTCAACAGGGAAGCTCGTCACTTTAATGAGACAATCAAGACGTACTGCCGGAAACCGGGCAAGGTGTCATACATCGACTATGAATTCGACCAACTGCCAGCCAGACGTTTCCTTGCTGCGGACGGACTACATCCGAGCTTCATGGGGGTAGCACTCATTGCTCAAACGCTGAAAGGGGCAATATATCGCGGGAACCTCGAGCCTGCCGCGGGGTGGTCATCCCAACCTACCACTCCCATCCAAATGCGAACAGAAGAATATCACCAGGGAACCAGAAGTCACCAACACGTTCCCGGAGCACTGCAGACCTCTGACACCACGACAGAGTTCCCAACGATCGTTGAAAGTATAACACCTCGACGCCCGATACAGCCCACCGTCATCGACAGCAGTACCGCACCTTCCCAAGAGGTGAAACCTGCCGACCAACAGAGGCGTGTTGCTCTATTGCCGACCCCACCCAAAGAAACATCGAGCAACACGGACATCCTGCCCTCAACGCTCGCTCGGAGCTCAACGCCTGCCAGCAGCTCGACGCCCGGATCATCCTTTCAACGACGAAGGCCTACACAACACACCTACAACCTGCGGACTTCTGCAGTGCCGTCCCCGCGCCCAAAAGAAGACTGACTTCCAATCTGTAAGTCCAGCTCTCTGCTCTCCGGTTACAGTGCCACTTTTCTTAAAGTAAGAAAACTCACGGATAAACGAATCAGACATGCAATGCATAGATCGACGCTGCAAGTATACCTAAATGCTAGAATAGCCCCCAAAGGAATGACACTCTCCATCACCCCTGCCGCCACAAATCTCGACGAAAACAACCAGGCCGCATGGCAAAACGTCCTTCTAGAAGCATCACTCAAGCTAACAGAAATTGCAATCAACCACAGTGAAAAACAAGTAAAGAAACTGACCAACATGACCAACGCCATTCTGCGCGACAACAACCACTTATCAAACGAGGAAATCACCCTACTAACAGAGTTCGAACAGAATAAATACCAAGAGGTCAAGAAAACTAAAATACAGAAACTTAAAAGAGACAATGTTTCCAACCCCACACTACCAGACGCTACACTGTATGACTACAACACATTCACCCACGAGGAAACTCACGGCACAAACAAGAAAACACCTATCAACACTCACTACGACGCTGCGATTATAAACCTATCAGACACGAGTTTGTCAACTGATGAAGTAAAACTATTATCTAAAGGACTAAACTTCTGCCCAACTAGAAAATCTTTCGATGAGTTTCACTTACTCCGAGACCTCGACAACTTCGCTAGAAAATTGAGGCTGCACGAATATTTCTTGGACAAGCCGTCTAACATTCCAAAGACTCCCCGCCACCAAACAAGCGATTGGACACCAAAAAGTCATCGAGACAAGTGTCTGGACTTATATATTAACGCGGTCCAGAAAGATATATTACAGGAGTATCACAGACAGAAGGGAAAGCGGGAAAACATGACAAAATCCGAGAAAAAGAGTATGCAAAACCTAACATCTAGGACTGATATAATAATAAAGCCCGCTGACAAAGGAGGGGCAATTGTAGTCCTAAATACAACCGACTACCTACAAGAAGCATACCGTCAACTAAACGACTTAAAATTCTACGAACGCCTCCCAGGGGACCCGACAGAGAAATACACGCGTATTGTAGCAACAGAACTGAAGAAGCTGTTGGACGAGGGAAGAATAACACGCAGTGAGCACAAATTAATGCGGCCAGTACACCCTCGTCCAGGGCGCTTCTACATACTCCCAAAAATTCATAAACCCGGTAATCCAGGCCGACCAATCATTTCAGGTATAGGCACAGTGACCGAGCCCATATCAGGGTACGTAGACAAATTAATAGGCCACATTCCGTGCACTCTCGGGTCGTACGTAAAAGACACCTCACATTTTCTTCGAGATATTGCAGACCTGCGCATTCCGAAACACTCATACTTAGTTACCCTTGATGTGTCTTCACTTTATACAAATATTCCCCACGATGATGGCATAGCGGCATTAAAAAACACATACACAAACCATAGACAACCTGACACCCCAGATTTCTCTGCCATCGCAAGCCTCACAAGACTTGTATTAGAACTGAACTCATTCGAGTTCAACCAAGAGTACTTTCGACAAATCAGCGGCACCGCCATGGGTACCAAACTCGCACCAAACTATGCTAACATTTTTATGGGAGAACTAGAAACCGAATTTTTGTCCCAAACTCCCTTGAAACCACTCCTATACAGGCGGTACATTGACGATATTTTTCTTATTTGGACTCACAGCGAGGATGAACTGCTAAACTTTATCGATACTTACAATACTGTGCATCCAAACATACACTTCACACACACCTACTCACAAGTAACCGTAAATTTCCTTGACGTTACCATAATAATAGAAGATGATAAACTTTCCACAACCCTCTACCGCAAACCAACAGATCGACAACAGTACCTCCATTACCAAAGTGATCATCCACGCCATTGTAAAAACAGCATTCCATACGGCCAGGCCCACCGTTTTAAGCGAATTTGCTCAAAAGACACTGACTTCCACGCGAGCTCACAAAAGCTTAAACTCGTGCTCGAAAAACAGAAATATCCTCCACATGTAATTGATGACGCTATTCAAAAAGCTAGGAAACTTCAGCGTGATGACCTTCTGATGAAGCGGCCACCACAACACAACCTGCAACAGACACACCTATGTTTAACATACAGCACGAATTTCCCCAACGTTAACAAAATCCTTAAACGACATTACAACATACTGGAACAAAGTGAACGTCTAAAACGTGCATTCCCATCGGCTCCTGGCGTCGTTTACCGACGAACACGCAACCTCAAAGACACACTTGTAAACTCCCAAATCAATACTTCAACTTCCGACAGTTCATGCCGACCTTGTCTGAAGCCTCGATGTTTTGTATGCAAAGCGATGCGAGATACAAGCAAGGCAAGCAGCACACAATCCAACTTTTCAATTAACATACGAGGAAATCTAACATGCGATTCCCCTAATGTGGTATATCTACTTGAATGCAACGTGTGCGGCATGCAATACATCGGACAAACGGAAACACCCTTTAGGATTCGTTTCAATAATCACAGAGCCCACGCGAAATCAGCGCCGAATCTACCTCTATCAAAACACCTTAACCTTCCCGGCCACTCCTTCGACAAATTGTCAGTCACACTTTTAGAAACAGGATTTAAATCAAACCGGGAACGTGAACAACGTGAATCATACCTCATACACCGATTTAACACCCTCGAAAAAGGCATAAATGAAAGTCCGGGTACACTTGCAGCAATCAAAGCACTATAATATATACATATGCATTTATATGTGTATATGTACTTATGCATATGCACATATGTATGGGGGTGTATGTGTGTATATGTAAGTTTATAATTGTAATCATAACAGTTCAAGATTTCGCGGCACTGTGGCGGCGACGAGGACTGGACAACTACAAATATCTTTGCGTGTTTCAGTGAACCACTGTCGTCTATTTCTATTTCTCTGAATAACCGAACAATAGTTGTAAGCCCGACTTGTCGAAGGGTCACCGCATGCACAACTAAAAGCCCCGAACGTGGATTCCCAGAACAAAATGCAATCACTTCAAACGCCCCTTCTCGCCTTTTGGCAACCCTTCCCCGATTTTGGCAACAAAGCCCGACATCCACATACACAACTAAACGCCCCGAACGCGGTTTCCCAGTACAAAATAGCAATCACTTCAAACGTCCTTTCTCGCAGTTTGGAAACCCTTCCCGCATTTCGACAACAAAGCCCGACATATAGAAGGGCCACCCCATACACAATTAAAACCCCCAAACGCGGATTCGCAGAGCAAAATAGCATTCAAAACGACAGACAGCGCCTTAAGAAACATTTTCTCCCGCGCCGACTTCCTGGAGCCTCGGAACGCTGTCCCCGACGCCGAATTAGTGACGGTCTTTAAAAAATAAAAAATAAAAAATAATAATAAAAAAAAGCATTTTTCGCGACACGCAAGCCCTTACCTTAGCCAGGCCCCGTCTACAATAAAGGGACCGCCACCAAACTGCACTGAACGCAATACTAAGAAAATACACACTGACGACGCCACTCGCGAAGCACAGTGGAACCTGGAACTTTCTGGATATCCTTTCCTCTCTCGTTTTTCAAACTCTTTCTTTTTTTTTTTTTTTTTTTTTTTTTTTTTTTTCGTTCCTTCCCTCTCATTTTTTACCCAAAATACTATAAATGTGAGCGCAAACAGAATGTACCATGACTCCTGATGAAGGCCAGACTCTGGCCGAAACTGTCGAATTAAACACTTCCGCTGTTACCGTTCTCTTGGAGGATCTACTTGACATATATATATATATATATATATATATATATATATATATACATATATATACACAGACATAATGCTAAGGATTGTACAGGGGAAGTTATTAGAACCAATGGAATGTAAATAAAAAGAAAGATAAGTGGATGAAAAAATAACCAGCCGTGAGCAGGAAACGAACTTACGACCTTCGAATAACGCGTTCGATGCTCTAACCACTGAGCTACCACAGCGGCCTTTCCACCACCCACTTTTTTTGGGTTTATATGTGAATTTAGAAGTACGAGAATTTAGAAGTAGGAATTTAGAAGGCCGATGTGGTAGCTCAGTGGATAGAGAATCGAACGCGTTATTCGAAGGTCGTAGGTTCGTTTCCTGCTCACGGCTGGTTATTTTTTCATCCACTTTTCTTTCTTGTTACTTACATTCCATTGGTTCTAATAACTTCCCCTGTACATTTTTTGGCATTACTGTCTGTTATATCTCATTTATATTGTGTTAAAACACGGAAAAACGAGCCGTTAGGTATACGCTTCTTTCCCTTATATATATATATATATATATATATATATATATATATATATATATATATATATATATATATATATATATATATATATATATATATATATATATATATATATATACATTTATATATATATATATATATATATATATGTGTGTGTGTGTGTGTGTGTGTGTGTGTGTGTGTGTGTTTGTGTGTGTGTGTGCGTATGTGTGTGTGTGTTTGTGTGTAAAAGTGTATATATTCAAAAAATGTTCAATAAACTACCTGAAGAGTTTGTTTCAGCGAGTTTTAAATAAGCACCTAAAGAAATTACTTGCTGAGCTGTAAAATCACATGGTCTACTTGTATGTCACGTATGCTCTGAGTCCCTCCTTTGCTGTTCTTTTTATTTACTGCCTGTAAAAAAGAAATAAAGTCAATCACTAGTCTGTTTGTTGGCGAAGAAGCAGCAATAGATTTTGTTACCTTGTATCCACAACGCTATAACCGGCTCTGCCGGGACTAGTCGCACAATTCTTTGGGACTTTGGCGGGCCCATTTCTCTGTATCTCTTATGGATGTGTACAATAAAGCATTATTATTAATATTATTATTATTATTATTATTATTATTAAGGTTCTTGCGTATATAATATGAACTTTATTTCACCATTGAACGTTATTCGGTGCTCGTTGTTTCATCCAACATCGTATGCAAGAATTAACCAACAATAGCGTACTATCACTATTCCAGCGCGTTCCACAATTTTCATTTGACACTCCGGAACATTTAATTAGACAAAAATAACATGCGGTAGCTCTCATTCAAACAAGTTGCTCTTACTCAGTTCTTGCTGCAGCTGTATCGGTGTCGGCTGTGATTAACAGTAAGATATCAATAAAAGTATTATGGGCAGTGTTCGGTCAGATTTTTTTCTTGCTTTTTATTTTCACGGTGAAACAAACTGTGTTAGCAGCGAAGATCATGAATCGTATATTTCATTACTCGTGCTATCCTAGCTCGTTGGGAGTTTTAACGCATGTCTTATTTCGAGAACTCACTTGGAGATCTTTCTTTATTGACATCTTCATGACCTTCAGCATTTGTTCGGGCATATATGCACAGCACAATTTGCAGAAAACTTCAGGCCAAGATTTTTCTCGCAGTTTAACTACAGTGATTTCTAAACAAAAAATTGCCATGTCTGGCCGAAGCATTGGTCTTTTACCAGATTGCGTGTCTAATTTTTAGGTTCGTAGAATATTTCAATATGAGATTCCAAGATCAAAAATCACGATACCCTTATGAGGCACGCCTATAGGTGGAGGGTTGAGAAGGTATCTAGCATCAAGCGCTCATTAACGTGCACCAAAATCTGACGCGTAAACCGACCTTTAGCATTTCGTTAACATCGAAGTGTGACTGCCGAGACCGATATTTTATTGGTGACATTCGGGGCAGCAGCTGATCACCGTAAATTCTGTCCAGCACGGTTTACAAGTGGGTGAGTTGACTTCTAATAATTTTTGTGTGTGTGTGTTTAAAAGAATCGCCGTTGGGGGTGTCAGATGGGTGATCGGAGATTGGAGAAATGCCTGTATGCGTTCGCGTTAGGTAGAGTCCCCCCCCCTCCCCTTTTGCTACAAGAATAAGTTACTTTCGACTACTTACAATACGTATTCTCGCTTGAAAGTGAGCGCTGTCAGAGGCTGGCACGACTTATGGCTTCGAAGGTCCGCCATCGGTCGCCCCCAGAAACTCTTTATCCAAAGCGACGACGATGACGACGATGACGACGTCCCGTGTCGTCTACTCTCACTGGAGACGCCGGGGTTGCCCACGACGGCAACCGTATCCTCGTGTATACGAAATCACCATCCAGGAAGTTCACATAACACAGCACGGCTACAACACAGCCACACAACGCCGCCTTGTACGCGGTCCAACACCACTTCCGTCTCACGCCGTAGTCAATTCACGTTTGTACGTTGGTGACACCGACTCCACTGTCACGCCGCTTTTGATGCCTTTGCAGCGGGTGTTGCCGTCGTTGGAAGTGAGTTGATGATCGACGCGGCGGTGGGTGGTGGTCTTCGACTTGGGCTGCACTCGATCTGGCTGTTGTTATTAGTCTCCCGGAACGGTCCAAGTAAGAGCGTGTCCTAGAAACTAAGGAAGCACATACGGGGCTGAGCGGCCCTGTAGATGCCCGCAACATGTTCGAAGCGTTGGTAGTTTTGCAACGACTAACTTTGTAGACTGTGTCCAATTGGAAAAAGGCTTTTTCGTTGTGGTTGGGATGATGCGAAAGCCTCGTCATGCTGAACGCACCTCCAGACGACTCCAGGTACGCGAAAACAACAGACTAATCCTCCCCTCCACCCAGCAATCCTCGTACAACCATCCTATTGATTTACACAATCAACGGAGTTTTGTGCACAAAAAACATGCAGGCTGACTTTCCTGTGCTCATCCATACAATATTCCTAAACTACGCTGACGCAGTCGTTGAACCGCACAAACACACACAAAGAAACTAACAAGAGTATCAAAGGCGTAGTAGTAGAATTAGACACTTTCCGAGGTACATCGTAACGTAGAACGGCTTACACCAGGCCACCGGAGTGCATTGAAGGGCAAGTTCACTTACGACCGTCACATTGTGTGACACTGTCAGTGTTGTAGCAGGCTTGTTAAATCCGTCCGATAGTTGCGATTGTCCGGTGGTGTAGCAAATCAGTTGTAGGAGACGACGTTGATGACCTGTTTACGTCGGTGGATTTGAACGTCGGCCACATGCTTAGTTAACCAATGGCGCGATGTGTGACTTGCGTAACCAAAATTAACCAAAAGACTGAATACACGTAAATATATTTAATTAATATATGCACATTTCAGTGTTACAGACTGCACATCACATAAAGTTCGAAGGAGGTGCTGCAATCTTTCGGAGATGATCACCCGTGGTACGGGTTCACAAAAAACTAACCCTTACGATTCCTAAAATGCAACAGCCTTTACCAACTCCTCTACCTGACGAGCCAATGGTGAGGTGAGATGCGACACTGATACCACGCTTTGGGTGCAGCATCGAGTTAGAGAGAACTGTTCGGAAGGACGCGGAGAGTAAACGGCATGACAGAGCGCAAATTAGATTCGCGCGCGCTCGTGGTCATGCGCGATCGTGTGCGCAGAACGCGTTCAGTGCCCAAGTGGTTCAGCTCGTGACGCGAGGGCTCAAAGGTGCAGGAACGTCCTGCGCAAAGGGAGACCCCTCGTGTGGTTCCGCGCACGCTAGCGCAGAACTGGCGAAGGAACGTTCAATGAGTCCGGCAGGCGAGAGAGGCCATCTTACGGAAGGCGCACGAATTGTGGGCTGGGAATACCGGAAGCACTCGCTTTTTCGATTCGCACATTTCGGGCGCTGATACAAAAATCCCGTTAGAAGGTGGGGTGTGCGTTGGGTATTCGATTCTGATAAGCGGGAACACTTACTATTTGAAATACTGTAACACCCGAAAGTATCGTGACAAGTATTTATTCAACACAAATAATTACCTCCCCTCGCTAAATTTCGCCAAACATTTTGTGCCAATTGGCAAATAAGGTTCAGTTTGCCATTTCATATTTCTCCTCCTCTTTCAGTACAGTGCTTTCGCAAATATAACATTACTCAGGAAGCATGGCCACAGGATAGCATCATGTAGGAGGCCAAGCACGTTGTTGGATAGAGCGACAAAATTATATGGAGCATAACCACTCAGAAACATATTAAGCCATTGCAGAATTCAAAGAAGATTTCTTAATAGAAAGAAAGAAACTCGGCATTAATAAGGATTATTATATGACGAAGCAGATGCAATGAACATCATATATATTAGTTGTTATTCCTCTTGCAAAATCAAAATGGATGCTTAGAGGATTAAGGTGTGAAATGATTAACATGCCAGCACTGGCATGCTCCAGTGAAAGACCAAGCTCGGTGTCGGGAAAAATAGTGACTGGCGCAGTGGTGCCATTTCGTTTAGGACATGGCACGTATCCCTCTTTCAATACAACATTAAACTAAATTTTATGTTGTCAAGCTGTAATGTTGTGCAATTCCTAAAGCTGATTCCGTTTGATCGGTTAGGCCAATGGCCAATTTCTTTAGCATTGAGGTTATCCAGAAGGTGGTCATGATGAAATTTCAGTCAATGTGGCCTCATCAAGAGTGAGGCCCACGAGGTCGCTTTTGTGAGGAGGTTTATTAGCCGTTAAAGGCAGCGACGAGACAGCGTGAAGAACCGTCCAGCGATCGGCACAGCAACGAGCCAAAGCACGAGCCGAGAGAGCCGGGCGTTGGCGATGCTGCTTGCTGCAGGCACAACTTCTTCTTCACAATCGCCCCCGCTGAAAAAAGAGCCATCCTGGCGACCTAAGAAGTTTCAGGGAGAGGCTCATGATACGGTTTTAGGCGGGAAACAAGGAAGATGTCACGTGCACGCCGGCGCATGTCATCCGATCGGGAAACTGGCTCAATTAGGTAATTAACCGGAGAGGTTTTCTCTAAAACGGTGTAAGGCCCCTCGTACCGGGGGACAAGTTTTGATGAGAGTCCCGGAGTTTGGTATGGGATGGCAAGTCACACGAGAGACCCTGGGCATAGCTGGGATCCGGAAGAGAGGTTTACGTCACCGCGAAGAAGCTGGGTTAATGGTGACATGATGGATGCGAAATTGCGAACAAAGCGCCGGAAATATGAGCATAGGCCTACAAAACTGCGAAGTTCCTTCATGGTCGTCGGCTTGGGAAATTCTGCGACTGCTCGAAGTTTTGCTGGGTCAGGTAATACGCCGTGCTTCGACACGATGTGGCCTAGGACGACGAGCTCGCGTGCAGCGAAGCGGCATTTTTTCAGGTTAAGCTGCAGGCCAGCGTTGGTCAGACAAGTCAAAACCTGCCTGAGGCGAAGGAGGTGCGCAGGAAAGTCGTGCGAGAAAACCACGACATCGTCGAGGTAGCAGAGGCACATATTCCACTTGAGGCCACGTAGCGTATTATCCATAAGTCGTTCAAAAGTGGCGGGCGCGTTACAAAGCCCAAAGGGCATGACGTTAAACTCGTATAGTCCGTCAGGTGTAATAAATGCAGTTTTTTGGTGATCGGCTTCAGCCATTGGAACTTGCCAGTAGCCAGACCGCAAATCCAGCGACGAGAAGAATTCCGCTCCGTGAAAGGTGTCGATGGCGTAATCAATGCGCGGCAAAGGATATACGTCCTTGCGGGTTATCTTATTCAAACGACGATAGTCTACGCAAAATCGGATAGATCCGTCTTTCTTACCCGGCTGCGGCGGCTGCATTTCCGATGGAGGCGGAAATGTTGTAGGCCCGTGTGCTCAGATTTGGGTGCACGTTAAAGAACCCCAGGTGGTCTAAATTTCCGGAGCCCTTCACTACGGCGTCTCTCATAATCATATAGTGGTTTTGGGACGTTAAACCCCACATATCAATCAATCAATCGATCCGTCTTTCTTACGCACCAAGACGACAGGAGACGCCCAGGGACTGTGAGATGGTCGAATAACGTCTCTACGAAGCATATCTTCGACTTGATCGTTGATGACGCGGCGCTCTTCAGTGGAGACACGGTATGGTATTTGACGCAGTGGCTGGTGTAGGCCGGTGTCAGCATGATGCTTGACTTGCGACGTGCGGTCTAGTTGAGGTTGGGACACATCGAAGGAATTCCGGAACTCATGCAGAAGATCAAGCAGGTCGGCATGTTCGGTGGGAGTAAGGGTGTCGGCGATGGCGCTGGAAAACGTATCCTTAGACAACTCCTCGAGGGCCGACAGTGATTTTGGGTGGTCGCAGTATTCATCCGGGACATCAAACAAAGACGAAGGGTCGAGATCCTGCACGTGGCCGAGACATTCTCCCGCAAGCAAAGTGACAGTTGTGGAAAGCGGGTTGAGTATGAACATATTGCTTCTTCCGGCGGCAAGGTCAATCGTTGCGGAAGGCAGCGGCAGAGCTCGACGACTCGTGAAGATATCGGAAGGCATAAAAAGACTGTAGCGTCAGTGTAGGCGTTGCATGAAATTGGAACAAGTGCGAAGTTTTCAGGCGGAATATCGGTGTCTTCATGCACGAACAACTTCGGCGGCTGATGAAGAGCGTCAAGTAATGGGACATCACAAAAGGGTGAAAACTCAACTTCAGTGCGTGCGCAGTCGATGACGGCATTATGGCGGGATAGGAAGTCCCATCCGAGGATGACATCATGCGAATAGACAGCAAGGACAATAAACTCCACAGTGAACAATGCCTTCGATGGACACTCTTGCACTGCAGGCTGTGAGAGGCGTTACTTGCTGTGCATTTGCGGTGTGGAGTGACAGTCCCGAAAGCGGCGTCGTGACTTTACGTAATACACGGCAGACATTAGCGGCAATAACAGAAACAGCGGCGCCGGTGTCTACAAGGGCGAAAGTAGAATAACCTTCAACAGTTACTGCGACCACGTTAGCAGGAGAGGGGCGAGGGCTTAGACAGTTCGAAAATGGCGCAGTTCTTGCCTCTTGAACTGCGGTGCTTAGTTTTCCTGGTCAGGTCTGGGCCGGCGACGCATGGGAGAGAGCGATCGCCGACGAGGAGAGGGTGCGCGCAGCGTCACGAAGTCGGGGTCGTTAGGAGGGGCATAGCGAGGTGACGAGACCGGCCCGTATTGCGCGAAGGGTTGGCTGCCGGTTTGCGACGATCGGACATAGTCGCCGAACGCTTGAGGTCGACGGCGGCAGTAGCGAGCAACGTGTCCGGGAGTGAAGCAGGCGTTGCAAATCGGTCGGTTATCGGGCGTCCTCCAGGGATTGGCGACTGGTGCTGCCGCCCAAGGTGCAGTATAAGCAGCCGGGTGCGCGGGCTGTGAGCGCGAGGTGTAGGGTGGTTGCGGAAGCCTACGCACAGCGTCTGCATATGTGAACGGCGCTGCTACAGGCTGCATCACTTGCGAGCAGGCAACAGGAGGAGCCACAGGCTGCGCTGCATACGTTAGGGGCGCGGCCACAGGCTGCACGGCTGGCGGATAGGCGACAGGAGGGCCTACCGGCTGCGCGGCACGCTGGCAGTGGGCAAGGCTGGATAGAGGCGGCTCGTGGTGCGCAACAGGAACAGCTTGGGCAACCTCTTCCGAAATAGCAGTGCGAAGCGGGGCAGGTAGACGGGTGGTGGTCTCGTGAGTGAAGGGCACTAGGGAAAGCTGGCGGGCGACTTCCTCACGGACGAAGGCTCGAACTTGCTGAAGCAGCGGTGAATTGTCCGGCAGGGTGTCGAAACTGGACAGTGACTCACCACCATGCTGAGGCTGCCGAGTCAGAGTGCGTTGCTTCTTTAACTCGTCGTAGCTCTGACACAAGCTGACGACTTCGGAAACTGTGCTCGGATTTCTTGCCAAGAGCATTTGAAATGCGCCGTCGTCGATGCCCTTCAGGATGTTTTTGACCTTGTCAGATTCGGGCATGGTGTCATTCACACGTCGACAAAGGTCGACGACGTCCTCAATATAGCTGGTAAAGGTCTCGCCAGTCTGCTGAGAGCGGACGCGCAAGCACTGTTCTGCCCTCTGCTTGCGGACAGCCGGCCGACCGAACACTTCAGCGCATGACGTCTTGAAGACGCTCCATGTGGGGATGTTGTGTTTGTGCTTATTAAACCACTATTCGGCGACGCCAGTGAGATAAAATATCACGTGGCCCAGCTCGTCGGCTTCATCCCACTTATTGTTGGCGCTCACCAGTTCGTAGTGCTCGAGCCAGCCTTTGACGTCGGTCCCATGCGCACCGCTGAAGACCTTCGGCTCCCGTAGCGTAGGATGGCCAGGGCAGTTGAACTGGAGTGAAGGCGTCGATGTAGTGGCGTTGGCAGTCATGACAGGTGGTAGCGTGCGGCTTCGCAGCTCCAGGGTGTAGCAACGGGGATTAACAGCACCTCCCACCAAATGTGAGGAGGTTTATTAGCCGTTAAAGGCAGCGACGAGACAGCGTGAATAACCGTCCAGCGATCGGCACAGCAACGAACCGAAGCACGAGCCGAGAGAGCCGGGCGTTGGCGATGCTGCTTGCTGCAGGCACATCTTCTTCTTCACATTTATACTTTCTAATAGTAGAGTACAATGTATTCTGAATTGTTAAACACGTTTTCTAAACACACGAAGTTGATTTATATGTGGGGTTTAACGTCCCAAAACCACCATATGATTATGGCGACGCCGTAGTGGAGGGCTTCGGAAATTTTTACCAGTTGGTGTTCTTTAACGTGCACCCAAAACTGAGCACGCGGACCTACAACATTTCCGTTTCATCGGAAATGCAGCCGCCGCAGCTGGGATTTGATCCTGCGACCTGCGGATCAGCAGCTGAGTACCTTAGCAACTAGACCACCACAGTGGGGCCAAACACACGAAGTTGTGCTGTTCTACAAGCACATGGCTTATGACGATGAAGAATTATGCCTGAACTCGGTATGCGCCACTGTTAATTGGTGATCAAGAAAAAGTTCTCGAATGGGTTGGAGCGTTGGATGACACACCAGTTCCAGGATTCACATGTTGTGACGTCTGGTTGTTCCCTAGCTGTTCTAAAGTAGTTTATCACTCGTACTAACGTGTTTTCTTTCCAGATATCAAGCCTAAATAAGGCAAGTTTGAAATGAATGGGCATGCCACCGCATCGAACGCGATCATGAAAATGCCCTTCCTAATGCAGGTTGTTCTACTCGGGTTCATCTCGACTACATCCTGCGTTTTCCGGCTGCCCGAAAGTCCTCCCGGATTACCTCCTGCTTACCTCACCAACAAGCCGCCACTTCTGTTCACCGACGAGAACGACGAATGTCGAGCCAAACCGGATCCGCCACCTTCAGTCGCTGACCACTTCATCGCCTGGCAACTTCGGACATCTACTAGCGCCGCAGCCCTACAAAAGCCGCCTTCGCCCGGAGGCCAGTTGGGGCATGCCACCGCATCGAACGCGATCATGAAAATGCCCTTCCTAATGCAGGTTGTTCTACTCGGGTTCATCTCGACTACATCCTGCGTTTTCCGGCTGCCCGAAAGTCCTCCCGGATTACCTCCTGCTTACCTCACCAACAAGCCACCACTTCTGTTCACCGACGAGAACGACGAATGTCAAGCCGAACCGGATCCGCCACCTTCAGTTGCCGACCACTTCATCGCCTGGCAACTTCGGACATCTACTAGCGCCGCAGCCCTACAAAAGCCGCCTTCGCCCGGAGGCCAGTTGGGGCATGCCACCGCATCGAACGCGATGATGAAAATGCCCTTCCCAATGCAGGTCAGTTACTTGCAACACGCTAATTCCTTTCGACCAAGTGATTCCTTGCTACTTGCGGTGGCGTGCCCCCCTGACATCCTTGATTGATGGCGTAGGTGGCGTAGATTATTGTGTCAATCATTGTGTTCTTTCGCCGTGAATGCCCATTTAGTTTGCCTTCTGCTCATACTCGCGGGAGACATTGAATCTAACCCTGGTCCTTCCCCTTCACTTGACAGTATTGCCGAAGCCATCGCTCGCGTTGAAAAATCGCAAGACACAGTGCTCTCTGAATTGGCCCTTATCCGAGCAACACAATCAAACATGGAAGGCTTGGTCGATCGCCTCTCCTCCCGTGTTGACGCTCTTGAGCAAATTAACGCAGCCCGTGCCGCTGATCCCACTACCGAGAATGGTAATGCCCTATCTAATCTTTCTTCCAGCATTACAACGCTAGCCGAAAAATGCGATGACTCAGAGAATCGCCTCCGCCAGTGCAACCTGCTATTTTTTGAAATACCCGACGTCATTAACGAAACATGGGCCGAATCAGATACGCGTATAATCTCGTTTTGCACCGAAAAACTTGAAGTTCCAATTACTTCCGTAGATATTGAAAGAGCACACAGACTAGGCCGCTTTCAAACCAATAAAAACCGCCCGATTATAATCACCCTGTACAGATTTAACGATAAGGCTAGAATACTTTCTGCTGGCCCGAAACTGAAGGACTTGTTATTCTCTGTACGCGAGGATTATTCAGCGCGTGTAAGATTGGCAAGGAAGAAGCTTTTCTTGTATGCGCAGGAAAGCAAATTCGTGTCCTTCAAAATCCGTTTCGACAAGCTTATCGTTGACAAAAAGCCTTTCGTTTATGATGCTGAATCGGACAGAGTTATAGAACTGAAAGCATAGCGTTCACTGTGTGCTTCCAGGGTTCCGTCCTCCCCTCCTTTCGAGTCCATTCCAACTAGAATCGCTCCTCCAGTTTATCAATTTACGTCTATCCTGCTTACGAATATCCGTAGCTATATGCCCAAAAAGGAAGCTGTGCAAACTCTCCTTGAGGACACCTGCACCGACATCGCAATCCTAACTGAGTCATGGCTAACCCCTGATATTCACGACAGCGAATTACGTCACAGCAACACCCATTTCACGTCTTACAGACTTGATAGGAACGGACGCAGAGGGGGTGGTATTTTAGTTTTCGTGAAAGACAGCCTACCCTCCCAAACTGTGACAATCAGTACGAATTTTGAAATTCTTTGCGTTGAAATAATCCTTCCCACGTGCAAAAACATTCTTATAGCCTGTTACCGCGCACCCGACTGCGACCACTCTTTCACAGATGACCTTCAAAATGTTCTTTTTGATCTGACATCCCGGTTTCCTCACGCAAACTTCTTGCTTTGCGGGGACTTTAATTACCCTGATATTGACTGGGACAACTTGTGTGCTAGTTCACGACAATCCAGAGATTTCCTCGAACTGTGTCTCCTTTTTAACTTATCGCAATCAGTCACAATGCCAACTCGTGGCACAAACACTCTTGATCTTGTTCTTGTCTCCAACCCAGATTTGATTCAGTCAGTGTCATGCATTCCCGGTCTGAGTGACCATAATGTTGTATTGTTTTCATTGTCCATTGCCTTACCTTCGCGAAGACCTTCGAAAAAATTAATACGCGACTTTAACAACGCCAACTTTTCGACAATTAACTCTGAACTTAATATATTTTTGGTCTCCTTCACCCTGTCTGCTTCTACCCGAACAGTTGATCAAAACTGGTTATTGTTCAAGCGGAATTTATTAACCCTTATCGATAACCACGTCCCCCTTACTCGTGTTCCAGGCGATGCTCAGCGACCCTGGTATTCTAATCTCCTAAAGAAACTATCTCAAAAGAAAAAACGTCTTTTTCGCGCTGCTAAAAACTTTGAGTCAATATCAAAATGGAACAGATATTTCGCATGCCTTCGTGAATACACTCACTTGCTGAAGCGCTCCAAAAACAACTTTTTTCATGATGACTTGCTTAACATTGCCTTAACTAATCCAAAGAAGTTTTGGAAACTTCTCAACCCTAAAAATAACACGCACAATATATCCTTAACCAACTCCGATGGTTCTCACGTTCCTCTCCCACAGCGGGCGGACGTTATGAATACTTACTTCACTTCAGTCTTCTCTTCTGAACCACTTCATAGTATTCCAGTCATGCCGAGATCTAATTTTTCACAAATGCCGCCTATTGACATTACCTCCGAAGGCATCAGCAGTCTGATAAAGAAATTAAAAATATCCAGCTCCCCCGGACCTGACATTATTCGTGCCAAAGTTTTAAAGGCTACTAATAGCATTTCTAGCAAATTTTTGGAGATAATTTTTAAACAGTCCATTTCTGAAGGTTTCGTCCCAGATGATTGGAAACTTGGGAAGGTTGTACCAGTTTTCAAGTCTGGCAAGCGATCTGACCCATCTAACTATCGCCCCATTTCACTAACGTGCATCGCTTGCTAACTTATGGAACACATATTATATTCACATGTTGCTCCTCACCTCGATGATCACTCTTTCTTTTTTCATAAGCAACATGGTTTTCGTTCAGGGCTCTCATACGAAACTCAACTTTTTGAATTTACCACTGATCTTCATCTCAACCTTGATTTGTCATTTCAGACTGATGTTATTTTTGTCGACTTTTTAAAGGCCTTCGATCTCGTCCCTCACAAACGACTAATCAACAAACTTTCTTCACTTTCCCTCGATCCCCTGACCTTATCATGGATGAAGTGCTTCCTAACCCACCGGCCGCAATTCACTGTTATCGGTGGTGCCCATTCTGTGACTACTCCAGTAATCTCTGGCGTCCCTCAGGGCTCAGTTCTCGGCCCGCACCTCTTTTTAATCTACGTAAAAGACCTTCCTTTCGGCATTTCACCAACGGTTCGGCTTTTTGCTGACGATTGCGTCATCTACCGTCGTATATCAACTCCCGAAGATCAGCTAATACTACAGCAAGATTTACACATCATTGATAACTGGTGCGCTCAGTGGATGATGAGGCCGAATACTTCCAAATGTAATTTCATGCCTGTCTCACGAAAACACACTAACGTCATCCATCCGTATTCATTAAACTCTACAGTGTTATCCCAAGTGGATTCTTACTGATACCTGGGCGTTGTAATTACAAGCAGACTAACCTGGACCGAGCTTATTACCAAACTAGCTGCCGATTCCTCAAAAACTCTTGGCTATCTTAGGAGATCATTGTCATTATCACCGGCAAGTCTTCGCAAATTGGCCTTTGAAACTTTTGTTCGTACTAAAATGAAATACGCATCTGCAATTTGGAGCCCTCATCAGATATACCTAATTAACATTCTTGAATCCGTCCGAAATCGTGCCGCCAGATTCGTCTCCGCAAATTACGACAAACGAGCAAGCATCAGTCAAATCAAATCATCCCTCGGTCTCCCTGTTTTGTCAGCTCGACGCAAAATTTCACGTCTCTGTCTTTTTCACAAACTTTACTACAGCTTTCCTCACCTACATGGCTCACTTTTACTTCCGCCTGTCCGAACATCCCGTCGCCTATTTAATTCCCTGAGTATCCAACGTGTCTGTTTGGTTCTACTAACGCTTTTAATAAATCATTTCTTCCTACGGCTATCGATGAGTGGAATGGTTTGATGGATGCTATTGTCAGCGAACAAGTTGCGGTTAAATTTAGAGATTTATTACTAGCTACCCTTGACTCTTAATCGCTGTTTGTCTTTCTTTGTTGTTTGTTCTCTGCCGCCTGTATATTTTGGACCGCGAATTGACTGTTGAATATTTCGTTTGACATGCTCTGTTTTCTTTTTTTTTGTTGCTACCTGTATGTTTTAGTAATTCAAAAACTGTAACCATGAACTGCATTTTCATTGAAATTTGTACTTGGATTGTTCTCCCCCCCCCCTTATGTAATGCCCCGAGAGAGGCCCTTAAGGGTATAATAAATGATGATGATGATGATGTACTGGCGGGGCTCTGTGGTAGAATAGTGGTCTGGCATGCACGATGTACGTGGGATTAAACCCTGCTGTGTCTTTAATATCTCTAATTACCAAGTAATATTTTCTTTATTTTCTTAATAGTGGTTACGGACACCAGCAGTGGGGGCGGACAGCTGCGCCAACATAACAGCTTTCGCTGTAATGAGTCGCAGTTATTTTTCAGCGAACTCTCGAGGACGCTTTCAGGGATCAAGCGGAGCCCGATATATATGAAAGAGCGTGTAGTGTACTCGCTATAGACCAGGCCCCGGAAACTCAGCGCTAGTTTCAGTTTCAGGCAACAAGTGCGCTCTCTGCGGTTGCCGCGCATCCTTCAACGAAGTGAGGTCATTGTGGATGTTTAAATTTATTGCATCTCACCAGTTTTTTACAAATAAAGAAATGTGATTAAACTGTAAAGAACTCTTAGTTTGCTGATTTGTCTTTTTTTATTCCTACTTTTGTGAATTTCGATTAGGCGAAGCACTGGAAGATTAGTGTTTAGCTTGATTCCGCTACCCCTTTTCACTTGCTGAGCTATATCACGTGTTGGATCATGATAAACTTATAAACTTATATAGGTCACGAAACTTGGTACGAAAAGTGTCGAGACCATATCGCCATGGGTCAACGCCCATCATAAATTAAAGGGAGACAGGTTGAGAGTAGGAAGATGACCAGCACAAAAAACTCAATAAATAATTCTTTGATGCAGTAGTAATTTTATATGTGTCAAGGTTAACTGAATATATTGTCACGGGGTCGTGACGTGGCCGAAGACAGGAGACTTCGTGTTAGGATTTAACTGTTTATTTGGGCGAACCTGTGCCCGGTAAACTGAAAGTCCAATTACAGCAGCAGTCTCGCACAGATAGCAGTCTCGGACTGATAGCGGCGAACGGAGCGTCGGCCTTCGATCAACAACTGACAAGCGGCTAAGCGCGTCGGCATTTATACTCTTGCCGTCGAATGTTCTAGCGTTATCGCTGGCGGTGGCGTAGGTTCCAGAACAATCTGTACCGTTCGCACAGTGGGCGTGATCTTATCGAAATGATCTACTACAGTCCGGAACCTTCTAGAAAACTGCAGGCGATGTTTGCGCTGAGAATCGTGCGGTGTTTTCGGACGATAACAAAAACTTGGGAAATGGAACGTGGCATTGCCCCCCTCTGAAAAAAGGCATCGTCCCGATGCTTTAACTAAGGATGAAAGTACAATAATAAGCAAGAAAGTACAATGAATAAATTACGATACAACAATATTACAAAAAAAACACTAGTTCAGTTTGTTAACGCGCATGAAATGGCTTGAGGCGCGCGACATGGACGACTTCAGGTCGCGATCGGCGTCGTTGAGAGTTCGTGATGCCGTCGGGGACAACCTCGTAATCAAGTGGGCCGAGCCGTCGAACCACCCTGTACGGTCCGAAGTACCGTCGCAGAAGCTTTTCACTTAGTCCACGTCGGCGTATCGGCGTCCACACCCAAACACGTTCACCGGGCTGGTATTCCACGAAGCGTCGTCGAAGGTTGTAACGGTGGCTGTCGGACGTCTGTTGATTCTTGATACGGAGACGCGCAAGTTTTCGGGCTTCTTCGGCGCGTTGAAGGTACTCGCTCACATCGAGGTTTTCTTCGTCGGTGACGTTGGGTAACATGGCATCGAGCGTCATTGCCGGGATCCTTCCGTAGACCAATTTGTATGGCGATATCTGCGTCGTCTCCTGCACCGCCGTGTTGTATGCGAAGGTCACATACGGAAGAATGGCGTCCCACGTCTTGTGCTCGACATCGACGTACATTGACAGCATGTCGGCGATCGTCTTGTTAAGTCGCTCGGTGAGGCCGTTGGTCTGTGGGTGGTACGCTGTCGTCCGGCGGTGGTTTGTTTGGCTGTATGCCAAGATTGCTTGAGTTAAGTCGGCAGTGAATGCCGTTCCTCTGTCGGTGATAAGGACCTCTGGGGCGCCATGACGTAGGACGATATTTTCGACGAAGAATTTAGCTACTTCGGATGCACTGCCTTTGGGAAAACTTTTGTCTCGGCGTAGCGGGTGAGGTAGTCGGTAGCTACCACGATCCACTTGTTTCCGAACGCCGACGTCGGGAACGGCCCCAGTAGGTCCATACCAATCTGCTGGAAAGGTCGGCAAGGTGGATCAATTGGCTGCAGAAGTCCCGCTGGCCTTGTCGGCGGTGTTTTGCGTCGCTGACAGTCCCGGCATGTTCTCACATAACGAGTGACGTCGGTGGTAAGACGTGGCCAGTAGTACCTTTCTTGTATCCTCGCGAGCGTGCGAGAAACACCGAGGTGCCCTGCCGTCGGATCGTCGTGCCGGGCCTGCAGGAGTTCTGGTCGCAGAGCTGAAGGCACCACAAGGAGGTACTTAGCTCGAAGCGGTGAAAAGTTTTTCTTTTGTAGAAGACCGTTTCGTAGAAAGAACGACGCAAGTGCGCGCTTGAATACCTTCGGGACTTCGGCGGTCCTGCCTTCGAGGTATTCTATTAGGGCCTTAAGTTCCGGGTCGGCCCGCTGTCGTTCAGCGAAGTCGTCGGTAGTTATCGTTCCCAAGAAGTACTCGTCATCCGGGTCGTCGGGTAGCGGTTCGTCGACAGGCGCACGAGAGAGACAGTCGGCGTCAGAGTGTTTTTTGCCGGACTTGTAAATGACAGTAATGTCATACTCTTGAAGTCTCAAGCTCCATCGTGCGAGGCGACCTGAAGGGTCCTTCAAGGTGGCTAGCCAACACAAGGCGTGGTGGTCGCTCACAACTTTGAAGGGCCTGCCGTAGAGGTAGGGGCGAAATTTCGACGTAGCCCAGATGATGGCGAGGCACTCCTTTTCTGTTGTGGAATAATTTGCCTCTGCTTTGGATAGCGATCGGCTGGCGTAACTAATAACCCTTTCAAGTCCGTCAGCCCTCTGCACAAGAACGGCGCCAAGACCTACGTTGCTTGCGTCAGTATGTATTTCTGTCTCGGCGAATTCGTCGAAATGGGCAAGTAACGGAGGCGTCTGGAGACGATGTTTAAGCTCCTGGAAAGCGTGTTCCTGTGGCGTTTCCCACTTGAACTCCACGTCGGCCTTGGTAAGGTTAGTGAGAGGATCGGCGATGCGGGCGAAGTTTTTCACGAACCGCCTATATAGGCGCACAGGCCCAGAAATCGGCGCACGGCTTTCTTGTCAGTGGGCGGCGGGAAGTCGGCGATGGCGGCTGTTTTCCGTGGATCGGGACGAACTCCAGACTTGCTGATAACGTGCCCCAGAAACAAGAGCTCCTCATACGCAAATCTGCACTTTTCTGGCTTCAGTGTGAGTCCGGAAGTCTTGATGGCTTGAAGTACAGCTTCAAGGCGCCGAAGATGCTCGTCGAAACTCGAGGAAAACACGACGACGTCGTCCAAGTACACAAGGCAAGTCTGCCACTTCAATCCTGCCAGTACTGTATCCATAACGCGTTGAAACGTTGCAGGCGCTGAGCAAAGGCCGAAGGGCATCACCTTAAACTCGAAGAGGCCGTCCGGTGTTATAAACGCCGTCTTCTCTCGGTCTCTTTCGTCGACTTCGATTTGCCAATAACCAGTCTTGAGGTCCATTGACGAAAAGTACTTGGCGTTATGGAGCCGATCAAGTGCGTCGTCTATTCGTGGGAGGGGATACACGTCCTTTCTTGTGATTTTGTTCAGGCGGCGATAATCGACGCAGAAACGTAGGGTCCCATCCTTTTTCTTCACTAACACCACGGGGGATGCCCATGGACTCTTGGACGGCTGGATAATGTCATCCCGCAGCATTTCATCAACTTGTCTCTTCATGGCCTCACGTTCTCGCGTCGAAACCCTGTACGGACTCTGACGGAGTGGTCTGGCATTTTCTTCGGTTATGATGCGATGTTTCGTGATTGGGGTCTGCCGAATTTTCGATGACGACGAAAAGCAATCTTCGTATTGCAGGAGCAGGGCCTTGAGCTGTTCTTGCTTATAGTTCGGAAGTCTGGGATTAACGTCGAAAGCTAAGGGAGGGGCTTGGTTCCTCTGAGCAGGTTCCGCAGAATCGGCGAGGGCGAAAGCACTGGTGGCTTCGACAATTTCTTCGATGTATGCAACCGTTGTTCCTTTGTTCACATGTTTGTACTCATTGCTGAAATTCGTGAGCAAAACCGTTGCTTTGCCTCCCCGCAGCTCTGCAATTCCTGTTGCGACGCAAATATTTCGGGTGACCAACAGATGCTGACTGCCTTCAACGACGCCTTCCAAGTCAGGTGATTTGGGAGCGCCGACTGAAATAATGACGCTTGAGCGAGGCGGAATGGTGACTTTTTCTTCCAGCACATTCAAGGCGTGGTGTCCTGACGGCGTGCGCGGCGGTAGTGCTTCTTCTGTGGATAACGTTATCGACTTTGTTTTTAGGTTGATGGCAGCACCATGGAGGCATAAGAAGTCCATGCCAAGGATGACATCTCTCGAGCAACGCTGTAGGACTACGAAGTCTGTAGGATAAATACGGCCGTTAATGGTGACTCTCGCTGTGCAGATTCCTGCAGGCGTTACGAGATGACCTCCGGCTGTGCGGATTTCAGGGCCTTTCCAAGCTGTCCTAACTTTCTTTAACTTCGCGGCGAACGACCCACTGATGACAGAATAGTCGGCTCCAGTATCGACGAGAGCAGTCACACTGTGGCCGTCGATAAGAACGTCGAGGTCGCTAGTTCGCCGTCTCGCATTACAGTTAGGGCGTGGCGTCGGGTCACGGCTGCGTCGGCTTGTTCCGCTGCTTCCATGGTGCGTCGTCAGTCCACCTTCGGTAAATGAGCTTTCGCCGTCAGGGCTTTGCCTGGCTGGCGTTGTGTTCGGAAAGCTCCGTCGCGGCGTCGTCGTCGTCGGAGGATCTTCGGTAGTTCGTCGCACAGCAACCGCACCTCCACCGGTTGCTGCCCTTAGTTTCCCGGATACGGGCTAGGAGACCGGCCCCGCGTTGGGCCAGAGTACTGCCGGTGGTGCGGTGACGTGCGGCGGCTGGGCGACGGCGAACGCGAAGGGCTTCGTGGTGTCCACCGAGTTCCTGTCAGGTAGTCGGCGATGTCACGTGGTCGTTCTCCTGGCTGTGGACGCGGTGCATTGACGGCGAAGCCACGCAGTCCCATCTGTCGGTACTGGCTACGGCGGCATGTGTGTCCGGCCTCGCCGCAGTGGTAGCAGAGCGGGCGATGGTCAGGGGTGCGCCAGACGTCAGTCTTCCTCGGTGCACTGCGCTGGGCCGCTGGCGAACGGTATGACGTCGGTGGGGGTGGTGGCGGCGGTGGCGTCTGTCGACGGAAGTGCGATGGGGCGGCGTTTTGGCGTGGACGGGGAGGAGCGTTGTGGCGCAGTGCAGCGGCGTAGCTCATAGCTTCCGGCTCGGGCAGCGGTGCGTGGGGAATTTGAAGCGATTGCCGAACTTCTTCTCGCACAATGTCGGCAATTGAATCCACTTGAGGCTGGGCCGAAGGCAACAGCTTGCGCAGCTCTTCCCGCACGATCACTCGGATCGTTTCACGCAGGTCTCCGGAGTTACAGGCTTGAGCAGCAGCGCAGTCTGCAGTCAGGCGACGATTATACTGTCTGGTGCGCATGTCCAGGGTCTTTTCAATAGTGGTCGCTTCGGCTACAAATTCTTGGACAGTTTTCGGTGGGTTTCTTATCAGCCCCGCGAAGAGCTCCTGTTTGACACCTCGCAAGAGGAAACGAACTTTTTTCTCCTCAGGCATGTCTAGGTCAGCGTGACGGAATAGTCGGGTCATTTCTTCTGTGAAAATGGCGACATTTTCATTTGGTAGTTGAACCCGAGTCTCTAATAAAGCAGCGGCCCTCTCTTTGCGAGCGACGCTCGCGAACGTTTGAAGGAATGCGCCGCAGAAAACATCCCACGTTCGGAGCGTGGACTCCCGATTTTCAAGCCAAGTCCTTGCGGTGTCTTCCAAATAGAAGAACACACGACGCAGCTTTTCGTCATGGTCCCAGTGGTTGAGGGCGGCCACACGGTCGTATGTCTCCAGCCAGGACTCCGGGTCTTCGAACGATGACCCATGGAAAATTGGTGGTTCCCTGGGTTGATGCATGACCATCGTGGGCTGGGACGCTGCGGTTGTCATTGTCGCTGCAGTCGCGGTCATGGCCTTCGTCTTCCGCGCCTTGTCTGGTAGAAGCCCGTACTCCGGTGGTAGCCCTTGCTGTCGGCGGCTTGTTCGCTGCTCCTGGTTGGTGTCGGTGTCTTCTCCGCGACGTGGGCTGGGTTCACGGCTTGACGGGGGCGTCCGGTACATGAACGAAGCAGCACCTCCACCAGATGTCACGGGGTCGTGACGTGGCCGAAGACAGGAGACTTCGTGTTAGGATTTAACTGTTTATTTGGGCGAACCTGTGCCCGGTAAACTGAAAGTCCAATTACAGCAGCAGTCTCGCACAGATAGCAGTCTCGGACTGATAGCGGCGAACAGAGCGTCGGCCTTCGATCAACAACTGACAAGCGGTGAAGCGCGTCGGCATTTATACTCTTGCCGTCGAATGTTCTAGCGTTATCGCTGGCGGTGGCGTAGGTTCCAGAACAATCTGTACCGTTCGCACAGTGGGCGTGATCTTATCGAAATGATCTACTACAGTCCGGAACCTTCTGGAAAACTGCCGGCGCGGTTTGCGCTGAGAATCGTGCGGTGTTTTCGGATGATAACAAAAACTTGGGAAATGGAACGTGGGAATATACTTTAGGCTTTAGCTGGCACTTGGCATGGTTGATTGCCTGATTTTTCGGTGGAGTGCCTAAAATGGGAGTGTAGCTGGGGGCGTATACAGGCAATTTGTTATCCTGACTTGTCCTGCACATTGCCGGGTCAACAAGTCAACGTTCACTATTGCGTGGTGCTTTCGTGCGTACCTTTCCATACTTTATTTATTTTCCGATATACTGCTCTCCCGCGTGACATTTCGGAGCTGAACTTGCTCACAGAATGTGTAGATCGCCGCTCCTGTGATTAAACCTATTCCCTCCATTAGTTCACGCCCGGCGTGCCCTAGCCCTTGGTGACCGTGAATTAGACACTCTAAACACTGGGACGCTGCATTGAACGGTTGCCAAAGCATTATTCTGAAGGCTGCTGTCTCGATGCAGTGGTTTTCCACGAATCGAAAAATGAATTTTTCAACTATTATGCTATTGTGCTCGTGAACAGTTGTGTAAGAATTCCTTCCATAAATTTTTCTGTGTATATTGCAAGTACACTGTTTGGTTAATAAAGCAATTTAGTTTCCTCAATCTTTCCTGTTGGGCTGCCTTTTTTTCTCGTGAACGCAATGAGCGAGCCATGAGGCGTAATAAAATCCTGTACTTATTAAGGTTCGTAAAAGGTCAGCAATTCGGAAAATCTCAATTACGTGCCATGCAGAGAAAATGCGCGACGATGCTACCGCTACCGGCTTTGACGTCATATTTAATTTTCTTTTTTTTATTGTTAGTTGTCCCCTCTATACGTAGATGGCGATGGTGGCGGTGAGCCGGTAACTACTGGATACATAGGCTTCTCTGGAAGTAACGCTACCAGCTTACATATACCTTGGGTTGGATCGCGCTCGGCTGCCACGCTTGGTTGGCGTGCCAAGCATGAATACGGCAAAGATAATACATGGCAAGTGGCGTGCAGCCAAAGGAGGCCGCAGTAGGCTTGGTGAATCAGGCAAAGAATGCATTTTACGAAGATGGCAAAGTCGTGGCATCACATGTACTGCGCGGCTCTGTGGTGTGTTCAACCAATGATTTCAATTTCTGGCAAAGCCTTCGAGGATTCTTACTAACAACGGTTGAGCACAAGTTCTTGAATCTGTTAGATATTCATTTTGCATAGTGCATCAGTAAATGCAGTTTTCTGCAAGCCTGACTAGACTTACATAAGCACACTGTCGACCAATTTGTGATGATGAGAGCCTACTTGCTGCTCACAAAGTATATCCCCATGTGTAGGGTAGCAAACTGGACGCATAGTCTAGTTAACCTCCCTACCTTGCCTACAATCTTTCTTTCTCTCTCTCTCTCTCTTTCTATGTTTCATGAAATGTTTGAGCGCGTATTGACTCGGTTACAGAGTTTGTTCATCCTTTACTTTTGGCATATAGTTCAAGCGTTGTGAAGCAAATGTAGCACTGTTGTTGGTCATGGAAATGCCTACAGCCAGCTTGAAACACCGTGGACCTTTTCTTCTAGTAGCGTCAATGAAATAACCTAATGGACACACTGTCGCTTAGAAAAATAGTTGAACAAGGAATGCGCTGGAGCTAACGTTTTGAAATGTGGGCATTGCTTTCTTAAGGAAGAAATGTTCCGCCTTGAAGAATCGCGCCTTGTTGAAAACAAGTCAACAAGCAGAAACATATTTCTCCAGCGGTATTTACAGTTTAACGGTTTCTCGTCCCTTCACGTCTCTATCGTACCCCGAGCTTCTGCCTTCTTTGGCACTCCAGATGTGGAAGCAATTATATTGGTTGTCACAGAAGGCGTGATTCAGTCAAGAACGACGTGACGTGCTCCTCAATACTTGAAATTATCGAATGAGTTTTGATATTCTTGAATTATTGTTTTCTGATTATGTGCATATTTATATTGTGGGAATTCGCGTTTTTTTTATTTCAGTATTACTGTTCACACTCGTGCATGTCTGTTTTACTGTGACACGTGTGATTTAAAAAAAAACTTTGGTTTTACTTCTTCTGACCGAGTTTCGCCTTATTGAGAAATCAGTCAGCTTTCCTTCGTCCACGTCACAACACGCGAGCAACATTTAAAAGTGTTTAAGTTTAACGAATGACAGCGTTGCCCAAGCGGCCATGGAGAAGACGTTCAAGAGAGCACGAACAAATACAGCTTGCTTGCAAAGAGGAAAAGGAGAGCTTTCTCGAGAACCACTCTCCGCATGTTTCCCACCATTTCCCTGTATTTGCTGACGTCACCACTGACGTCCGGATAGAAGTTTTTTTTTGTTCGTGAAATATTTCTACTCGCATACACGGCAGCCACCAGTGGTGAAAGTGGCGCTTCAGCACTGGATCATCTTGTGAGAGCACAGAGAAAAATACTTACATAAGGAACAGACACTCCCGTAGGGCGATAGTTGTTGCGCGAGAACAAGACGACAAAGAGACGAGAAGGAGACGAGCTCTAACTTCCAACTCGTCTCCTCCTCGTTCCTCTGTCGTCGTTCCCTTCTCGCGCTATAACTATTGTCATGTCGTACCAACTAGCTCAAACTTCCACACTTCCCATACAGCCCTGTGGTCGAGCTACTGCACTACTTTCAGCGCCATGAGTGGCTGGTCAGACCCGATAATGTCTTCAGCGCTAATAAAATAACAAAAAAGTTTTTCTTTCCAATGCTGGGATTTGAGCCTGTACCATCATGTTCCAAAAGCGAGTGCCTTTACCACTAGGTTACACACCCATGCTTCCAGAAATCCAGAAATGTAATATTTGTACAGTAAATCGGAACAACATGATCGAATGTGTACCCTTCGTGCAAAACGATTGCAATAATACATCACTTTCTGGTCACACTTTACTGAATTTTGTGGTAAATCACTAAACATCCTCAGCGAGACACGATGTAGGGTGGCTGTGAAAAATTGCACGAATCAATAAAATTACTTCTTCGCAAATATTCAGTGCCAAAGTTGGGTTTTCATTTTTCTCATGAGGTGGCTATTACATATCTTGACAAAGGAGGAGAGGTGAGCAAGGGTGCGCCATTTAGAGGTTGGTCAGACGCCTTCTTGCTGGGCCGTGAAAAGGCTCGAGTGGCCGCTCTTTGTGTACTAGATTTCTTTATGCTGTAAGTGCGTCACATAGAAGGCTTAGACAGTTCCCGCCCCTTGATTAGACGCTCATAATTTTTTTTTATTTTTTTTTCATACGCGCTACACTTCGCGATACTCGAGGCATAATTCCTGTACAGGAGTCACTGCGCCGCTATTTAGACAGAAGTGAATGGCAAGACCGAAATAGTCGTGCTGAGCTACTGGTCACTACTTTTCTAACCACCGACCCGCTAGCTGCGGCCAAGTCGTTGTGCCGTGAATAAAGTTTGTTATCTCTCTCTCGCTACCTGTGCGTTAAAGAAAAGCTAGTTTTATGAATTCAAGTCTAGTAAAAAAAACAAGTATAGAAAAATTACAGTGACAATAAATAGAAAGTAAAAACAAAAAAACAAAAAAAAACTAAGTGCCACTCGCGTCTCACAACTCCGCACAAGAAAAATATTTCCTGACATCTACAAGTTTGGCAACCATTCAACCTGCAGGAGATTGTTTGCGCTAATACTTGTGACGGGAGGCTGTGTTGATGACGTGAATTCTTCGTCTTCTGATGTGACATGCAAAATATCAATTGATCGATTGTCATAACACACTAGCTGGGTGTCTTTAATGCGGTGCCGCAGAAAATTGGAAAGGTTAACGATCTCAAAATAAAAATTAAAAGAACGAAACAATGCATATGGCACAAAGGTGCCTTATATGTTCAAAAAATACTTAATACACCAACGTTGGGCAATGTGAAGGCAAAATTATACTCGCACTATGACGTGCTACTGTACAAAAACGCGTGGTGCTACTCAATGCACGCAACTGAGAAATCGATCGAATTCCTTGGTTATTTATTATTTTTTTCCAGAAATGAGAGGTAATTTATTTTTTTACATTTCATTGAGCACGTCTAGCTTCGCCATACAGCATTTACAATCAGGTATTCTGCATTTTAATACATAAAATACATTACTAACACGACTATTGATTGATATGTGAGGTTTTACGTCCCAACACCATTATGTGATTGAGAGACGCCGTATTGAAGGGCTCCGGAAATTTGGACCACCTGGAGTGATTACCGCGCAACCAAATCTGAGCCCGCGGGCATACAGCATTTTCACCTAGATAAAAAATGCAGCCGCCACAGCCAGGATTCGATCCCGCAACCTGCGGGTCAGCCGCTGAGTGCCTTAGCCACTAGACCAATGCGGCGGGGCTAATATCACTATAGTTTGCTGACTGTGTCAACATGCTTTTTTTCTTTTTTTATGGTTTAGGCCATCGTTATTTTATTCTGAATTGATTGCAAATACAATTTAGACAGAAGTCTGAGAGCGAATACAGATTACAAATCACTAAATTGTAGTACAGACGGCAAGTATGAACACAGTGAGTGATTACCACAAAATATATTACTTCGCTCAAATTTGCACGAACATCTTGAAAACCAGTTTACAAAGCGGAATTAGCACAAAACGTCTTTAAACTTGTTCTAAAATTGTTAGGTAAAGCTTGTAAGCTCTCATCTTTTGCTGCTGTTTTTCGATGTCACTAAACTTCACGCCGCAATTGTAGCTACTCCGACTTCATAAACTCTCTCAAAATTTACCTCTCATCATTAACTAACTTCTGATGTACAGGCAGAAAACATTACGATGAAATTGAGCGTGATGGCCCGGTTAAGGGTGAAAAAGCTGAAAATGACGTGATTTTCTCAACGGTACGAAGAAATTCAGTGCGTGAGGAGCAAGCCATTAGACTGGCATGCTTAATACTGGTTGTTCTGCGTGTCGTGTGTGAAATCAAACACAACGATGGAAAGAACGTAAAAACGGCAATTGAAGCTTATTGTTAGGAAGCAAAGGTGCTTCTGCAAGAATAAATCAAGGTTTTCGACAGGAAATTACCATTGCTTTCGCTCGTCGAGATAAATTGCAATCGTTGATGACGGAACAGGCACGAGTAGACGCTGCCAGCAAAAGAAGCATTCAAGACAACTTTATTTATTTATTTATACAATACTGCAGACCAATTTAATGGTCCAAGCAGGACGGGCAGAAAAAAAGAATGTTCATGCACATACAATGCAATGCAAAAAAAAACAATGAAGCAACAAAACGCAGAATTCACTTAGAACTACAAAATAAACAAGCCACGGTGAAACCGACTTTTCGCACAAACATAGCAGGGTTTCCAATCCAAATAAAACTAGAAAATCACGCACAACTTCAAGTAACATTGCTAAAAACCCGATCGTCAGTAATTAAAAGTTTCTAAAATGATCGTGTAGGGCTGTCATAAAATTTCCACTAAAAATTCTTTCTGGCAATTTATTCCAGTCATCTACCGTGCGTGGAAAATATGAAAACTTAAAAGTATTTGTTCGGGCAAAGAATGGGGATAAACTGTGGCTATGTGTGTGTCGTGTTTTCCTCGTGGTGGACGGACTAATGAATGGAGTGGGTGATAATCCAGTCTTACACTTAATTAGGGATTCCATAAAAGCTAAGCGGGCAATTTGGCGTCTAATGTGTAGTGGTTGGATTTTATTGAGTGTCATGATACCTGACGGAGAATCACTTCTTTTATATTTATTATAAATAAAACGGACAGCCCTCCTCTGAACCTTCTCCAATTCGTTAATGTTTTTGTTTGTGTACGGGTCCCAAACAACCGCTGCATACTCCAGTTTAGGCCTAATTATGGAATTATACGCTAAAAGCTTAACGTTACTAGGTGTACCTCGAAGTTTATGCCGTAAAAGACCAAGTTTTTTTAGCGCTGAAGAAGTTACCTGCTGAATGTGGTCGTTCCAATCTAATCTGGAGTTCAATACGATACCTAGGTATTTAAACTTACTAACCTCCTCGATTAAGGTGTTTTTAATTTTGTACCGGAAAGTTATGGGGTTTCGTTTCCTGGTTATACGTAAAAGAACTGTTTTTGTAGTGCTAATTTTCATGCCCCATTTGTCGCACCAAGATGATATGTCACATAAAGCCCTATCTAGCCGATGTTGATCAGAAGCAGACTGCACTTCAGTATAAATCATGATATCATCCGCGAACATTCCAATATTCACAGTATCGCCAACCACAGACACTAAATCATTAACATACAACAAAAAAAGCAGGGGCCCCAGCACACTTCCCTGGGGCACACCTGATGTCACTGTTAGAGAGGAGGAATAAGTACCATCGATGTCTACAAATTGCGTTCGATCTTTCAAATACGAGTTAACCCAATTTACAAGTGTAGAAGGAATTCCTGCTTGTTTAAGTTTTAAAAGAAGGCTACCGTGAGGAACCCTGTCGAATGCCTTGCTTAAGTCTAAAAACAAAACATCAATTTGCCCGGAGTGATCTAAGATTGAACTAAAACTATGAACGGCGGTGACCAACTGCGTAACGGTAGAAAATCCCCTTCTAAAACCATGTTGGAAGGGACTCAATGTTTTATTTTTTTCCAGTACATTAAGAATATGGTTAGCTACAATATGTTCTATCATCTTGCAACAACAGCACGTTAAGGAAATTGGTCGATAATTGTCAACATGGAAACGGTCTCCTTTTTTAAAAACTGGAATTACCCTTGCCATAAGCCAATCATGGGGCAGCACGGACGTCCGAAAAGACTCACGAAAAATCACTGTCAAAAACCGAGCTAAAGATTCTGCATAGCGACGCAGAAAGGCGTTCGGGATTTCATCCGGGCCAGTAGTGCACTTAGGATCTAATCGCAGAAGCATTTCAAAAACTCCTTCAAAAGAAACAAGCTCGATCTGTTCCGAATGAGCCTCCATATAAAATTCATCACCTAGATCGTTTGAAAATACAGAATGAAAAAAGGAATTGAAAGCATTAGCAATGGAGAGACGAGATGTTTCCATCTTGCCATCAACCAATAATTGATCGACCGATTTACGTGCACTGCGGATGTGATTCCAGAACTTTCCTGGATCGTTTAAAATGAACTGAGGCAAACTTTCGCAAAAATACCGTTTCCTTGCGGATTTTACGCTGCTCGAAAGTTTGGAGACTAACCTATTTAAGACATAACAATCGGGACTGCGACTCTTCTTGATACGTTTAATTCGCCGTTTTAGGTGAATAATATCTCGGTTAATCCATGGATTGACCCTTTTGGTTCGTTTTTTCTTATCAGGTATAAAAGACTTTAAACAAAATTTGCAATGCTCTTTAAACATTTCCCACAAATGCCGCACATCATTACCTTGAAAGCTTTCGTAAGCTATGTCAAGGTAATCCAAAACAGACTCATCCCTCGCCCTGGAGTAGTCTTTGACATATGTATGCTTAACTCCCGCTAAACGTTTTTTAGGTTCTAGAAAGACATTGGTAACTACAACCTTGTGATCAGAAATCCCGTCACTTACATGTAATGAATAATCAGAAAAACTGCGATCTAAGAACACAAGATCGAGTACGGACCTAGCTGTACCGCAAATTCTGGTGGGCTCAAGAACAACCTGGTTTAAATTATGAGTTAGCATAATGTCGGATAGAATATCAGAGTGCTCTGCGGCTCCGACACATCCAGTAGGCCAATCAATACCTGGTAGATTGATATCGCCAACAAGCATAAGCCTGGTTTTGCGGAAACTAAACAAATGATCTTGGAGCTTTCGCAAATAAGAAGAATCAGAACTGGGAGGTCTGTACAGTGCACATAGGACGAAAGTAAAACTAGAAAATGTTATCTTGAGAAGTAGGCTTTCGTGGTCTTCTATTTGATTTAAAACCACAGCTTTCACATTTTTCTTTAACAGAACAGCCACACCCCCCCCCTCGTGACCCACGTTCACGTCTGAAGACCGAAAACGATAAAGGAAAGACGCAGTCGTCAGTGATATCGCTGGTTAACCAAGTCTCAGTTATTACTGCTACGTCGGGGTTGTGCACAAGTAATGCAATTTCCAGGGATTGGGATTTATTGACAACACTTTGGGCATTCATATTCAATACAACAAGCCTGTTGCGATAAGAATCGCTGCCGGGATCATGTCACTTCGACTGCGACTGCGCGGGGGACAATATGAGCTTCATTCGTCTACCTGTTAAATCATCCCAAACATATGTTTCGTCATTAATTTTAAGTTTATCGTCATAAAGTTTTGGATTCAGCCCTTCATCCTTATCCTTGCGTGCCGACTCCCAGAGAAGTTTTCGCTTGCGGAGAGTTTCTTTGGAATAATCATTCTGAATGTAAATTTTTGAGCCTTTCAGCTTCTTAACGTTACTGAAAACAGCCATCTTCTCATTGAAGTCTTGGAAGTACAAGATTACTGGTCGGGTTTTTTGCTCGCCTCTGCCGCTATCATTTTCACTGTTACCGGTCTTCTTGATGCGTTTTCCCAGTCTGTGGATACGCCCAACGGATGCAACCTTCACACCAAGCCGTTTATCAAAGATGTTGCCGATAACCTTCTCCTTCAGTTCATTTTCAGATTCTGATTTAGCCTCGGGTACACAAAAAACAAGCAAATTTGACCGCCGGCTGTAATCTTCGAGATTCACTACCTTTTGCTGTTGCGAAATAACCGATTTATGGAGCGACTGCAGATGTTGTTCGATTGGTGCTATAGGCTGCAGGGAAGTTTGAAAACCTGTCACATGTTTTTCGATCTGTTCAAGTCTAGCCATTACACTGCAAAGCGAAGCATCAAGCTTGCATTGCAAGGCTTTCATTTCGGATATATCGTTCTGCATTGACTCCTGGGATTTTATAATCTTATCTAAAGATTTCTGGATATCTGGACCAGGGTTACTCTCAACATCGCCACACAACAATATTTTGAATACAGAAAAACACTCGTACGCAATACAAAGACAGCGCCGAGGGCACGGCAGAACCACTAGTAGCATGTCATCACTTCGACAAGAAGAATCATGACCAACCTGGATAAGCAAAACGGGTGGCATGCTTAGAGCCAAGTTCGACAGCGGTTCGCCGTGCACAGTGAAGACGAAGCGATGCAGCTCTTCTTTTATACCCGGTGGCCCTGGTGACGTCACACCTCCAGCGAAGTGGCCGAACTGTGTGTAAAGCTTAGAAGCTCAAGCCCGAAAAGGCTCATCTGTTTATGGGCATTACGTTTTATAGCCTAGACACGGTGAAAATTACAAGAAGAAAAAAAATCAATAGTTCAATAAATAAAAGTGGCAGAAAACGACTTGTAGAAAGTGAAGATGCTCGGCGTACTCAGCTGCTCGTGTGGAAACGGAAGCCCATTTAAGCTGCATCTGTATGCAGCCAATAATGAGTGCCTGATTTAAACAGCAAAGAAATGCTGCCACCCTATAAACATGTTCGTGTTTCCAAAAGTGTGGCACTTCGAGGGAGAAGGGTGGCACTGTTGCGTCCGACCAAGATGGTAACATAAACCACGCTTCTGCTTCTTTTTCAACATTCTTTTTTATTCTGTATTCTTACATCTTATTTTCCTGGTTCGCTTTGTAATGACTGAAGCTCTCTGATAAGACGTACGAGTGCAAAGAAGTTTATTCTCATCACATCGTCGACACCACTGTTGTAGTCGCGTGGGGGACAGCTCCTCCTCAGAGCCAAGTTCATTCCTCAATTTTTTGAAAGGACAGTATTTCCAGCAGATAACTTTCGTTTTGTCTTGCTTTCTGAAGTGTCCAAAAAGCCCTCACTAATTTCTGGGAAACGAGCTCTTTAATGCTATATTGTGTGGAAAGTGGACCACGAGATTGTGTGGGGATATAGCCTGCTTTTCTGATTTTTAATATGTTTAAGCTCAGAAAGTTATTGCCACGTAGTCATTATAATGACAAATACAGCTGTCACCGCGTTCAAGGTGAAACTCTTTATTCGGGCGACATTCTCTGGAAATGAAAAGTAAAACTACACCAATACACACTGAACACGGATAGCGGTGGACAGAGCGTCGGCAGTTGATAAACTGATCTGCGCTTAGAAACATCAGTACATATGCATACGGCATCAAACATTGTAGCGTTCTTATTGGCGCGGGCGAAATCTCTTAAAAAAAAACGTTATCACTCGCGTCATGCGCGTCATCTTCACAAATGAGCGCAGTCAACCGTGAACCATCTCGAGCACTGCGGCGCGTCTTGCGCCCAGTATTTTAAGATTATTTTTTGTGGGGGGGGGGGGCGTAACTCAATCAAGTGCATCAAAACGTAACACTAATCACGTGAGGCAACTTCTTGTAATATAGGGGAATAGCCACACATGAAGTGAGCTTTTCATAAAATATTTTATTTTAAAAAACCCAGCCCAGTATGTCGATTAACACTAGCCAGGTTACACAAAGGCTAGAGAAGAGATACTAACTAAATGAAAGAAGCTTACGGAAGAATTAACTTCCACAATCAAGAAACAGGGTGCTCTACTATGCCTTAATGCTCATTTCTCTTTCTGCAAACGCGCTCTTGCGTCTCTGAGAAAGCAAACGCCACCAGTCGTCTTAACCTAATTAACAAAACAATCATAAAAGTGAGACTGCAGAAGTGCCAGGAAAATAGCAAATATATAATGATAAAAAAATCAGAAAATTTGCACAAAACACTTGAATGCAGCTAGTTGGGCCGTTGTACTTTGCTTGTTCGGAGATAGAAAGTGTGGGCTTCTGCTGCTTTGTGAAAGAATTGTCGCGTGTACAGAAACCAAAAAAAAAGGAACGTTATGGTGTGTGGGCTTCCAGAGTAGTATGGTAATTAGGGCACACATGAAGCCCCAGCCCAAGCTAGCAATAAGCCCGAGGTAATTAGAATACCCTTGTTGTTCAAGTGTGCACCTAGCGATAAAGAGCGAAATTTTTATTGAAGCCAATGAGGAAAGAAAAAAAAAGCGATAAAAAGAAAGAAAATACGAGGTTTGTTTTCATTACGGTCACTGTGGGAAGTTGGTTTTGAGATAACTTAATCATGCGAACTGACAGAGCATGGCCCTGCAATCAGTAAGTTTTTTAAAGGTGGGGGAATACATGCAGTAATTTGCTGAAAGCGCTTCTCCTTTAGTGCTGGATGCGAACTCGGTACGTGCACCTGTAATATTTAATTTGCATAATAACCCCCTTTAGATAAAATTCATATCACCAAGGTGTTCATACGTGCTGTTGTCATTACCGACAAGGAGCATCGATCGAGGGGAGGGCTCGTTTTAACTGCATGCAACCATTCGACCTTAACACACATTGACGCCATCGGAAAAATACGGGAAGGTATTGAATGGTTCCAATTTAGATGCCGCCTTGAAACTCACTTATTGCGATGCAAAAGCCCGATATGAGACCTTGAAGTAGCTTTAACCAAAACATGGACAGATTTGACTGGCGCGAGAGGGCGGTTAGTGTCGAAGGGGTTCAAACTCCCGATTGTTTTCCTATTTCAATGTTTACATATATTTATATACGCGCTGCTAGCATATATCCAGAGCTATTAGCACGCAATGCATAGAGCGTTTCGCCACGCCACTGTTTTATCGTATCCCGGCTGCGGCGGCTGCATTTCCGATGGAGGTGGAAATGTTGTAGGCCCATGTGCTCAGATTTGTGTGCACGTTAAAGAACCCCAGGTGGTCGAAACTTCCGGAGCCCTCTACTACGGTGTCTCTTATAAGCATATGGTGGTATTGGGACGTTAAACCCCACATATGAATCAATCTAATCATCTCTGGGAATCCAGACTGTTGCCATTATTGACCAGTAGTTATCCTGCCTACGCGGTGCATGCCCGGCCCTTGTCCATTTCCTCTTCTTGATTTCAACTATGATATCTTTAACCCCGGTTCCCTGATTCACTCTGCTCTCTTCTTGTCTTTCCAGATTACACTTATCGTTTTCGTTTCCATCGCTCGCTGTGTCGTCCTTAATTTAAGCTGAACCCTTGTACTTCAGACTTCGTACCAGCCACCAGATCTTAGATACATCTTGCCTAGGGTCCAGAGATCCGCAGAGTTTTCTTCAGCGCAACCTTTACAGCTTCTCAATATGCCAAGGAACCGTTTGTTGAGCTCGACGACAGGCGGAAAGGTCTGAAGGTGACTTCGTTTTTTTTGTGAAGTCGTCCTTTGCAGCGACGAATTGCACGAAAGACATCATATTGGCAGTAAATTGATGATCTGTGCACCGGTAGGTTAACCTGTCTACTTGTGTCACGCAGGGAATAAACATTGATGCCCTCTACTTTGGAAGGATCAGTCGTGTGCTCACAGCCGATCTTGACAGATCCCTTAAACAGTGTCCGGTCGGTTTGATGCACTTTCCTCCTACCGACCAACCAATCGCCTTAGTCAGATGTGTCAGGGAAGTAATAAAAAATGGTACTGTCAAAGTTAGAGTGGCTTCAGCAACAGCTACTTTATTGCATTTATTAACGGCTTCAAAAGAGGCCAATCTGCGATTGACGGTGTGGTCGTCTTGATCGCCAGCGTTGAAGAGGAAAGAAGCCGACGCATACTAGTGGCGGTTGTGTTCCCAAACGTTAAGGGCCCCTACAATAATATGCTGCGCTATAGAAAATTTAGACATCGTTGAACGATTGCATGCTTGGGTCGTAAGTTACCCTGACTGCATCATTTACGTGACGACAGGTGACGGAAAGACCGATTGATATAAAGTCCATCGCCGTGTGTCCCAAGGGAGAGTTCTCAGCTCGAATCTATTCAACGTCGCAATGATCGATCTAGCAGCAGAACGTCCCAGCACGGTGAAAATCAGTGCATACGCTGAGGAAATAAGCATATGAGCATCCGGAACTACTCGTCCGCAATTGCGTGTTCTTCTACAGCATGCAGTGGCGATCACAGCCAAATATATACGATGTCAGGGGCTCACTCTTTCAGTCGACAAATGCGCAGTGCTTGCGTTCACGTGCAAGCATCTGTCGCAATACCCGATAATTTTTCAATAGAACCGTGATACCTGATTTAACGCGCCACAAGATTCTTTGGCTTGTCATGAAAAAGATATATTGTGGTCGAGGCACGTCACAGTACTCAGATCAAAATTGAAGAGTTTTGTTCTGGTTCTTCGCTACGTGGCAGGAGCAAGATGGGGCCCGTCAGAATCATCGCTACTTCAATTGCACAATGCTCTATTTGTGTGATACCTACGATACAGCATGTGTGCCAGTACTCTCGTGCCAGTGCTCTCTTTTATGAGACCTTGTTGTCTGAAGACGCTAGAGAGCATTCAAGTTCAAGGCCTGCCAAGATGCTTAGACTTACCGTGCTGTACGTCAACAAATGAAGCTATGGCGGAGGCTCAGGCTTGTCCCATTGATGTATACATGCTCTGCGAGCAACTTAGAGTACACCTTCGATTGTTGCATCAACAGAGGCAGCACCCACTATCGGCACACTCTGCCACCAACCCAGACTGCAGTTTTTCAAGAGCGATATCGTGGCATGAGAATATTCTACCATCAAGGTTTTTCCGGCGAGTGCTTCTAGAGGGGTTTCTATGCATCTTAACCAAACCACCTGTTAGTTTTACTATTCCTGGGATAGTGGAAACGTGTTTCATCTCTTCTGTTGCCCTCAGACAACTGACCACACATCCCATTCGCACAACTTACGGCGATTCTCTGCACATATACACCGACGAATCTACTACACTACACACCTCCGCCGCAGCTTCTGGCATTCCAGACATGGATATCGCTCAATGATTCAAGGCAGACCATAAAATCACATCCAGGCACAGTGTACAAAACAGCTTACAATACCATTCATCAAAGCGGTTTCTTATTCAGCAAATGAATAATAAAAATACTAATATATCGTGTTCATTGACTTCACAAATGGACCTTTGTGCCAAGAACATCGCTATTCTTTTTCATGGGGTGTTTACATATCATGTTTTTTTATACCAAACTAGTTTGGAAATAGCGGCGCAAATTTTATTCCACGTGCACCAATATCACCGTGAGCTATTGTTCTTTTTCAGTTTTTCAGTTCAGGGAGAGCGACACGTGACCTTGTCCTTTTGCTGCTCTGTAGGTGTGTTCATTATACACAAGAAATTTGTTTCACATTTTGTGTCATTCTACACAAAAAAATAATTACCCCTTCAATGCGTGAGCACGTGGAAGTGACGCAAACGAACTGGCATGCACACACATGCATTGCACGATTGGAAAATAATCTCAGCTTAACTGAATACCAGCTGCTGTCAGTAAGAAGGCATCGCCGAAACGGCATCCCCAGACGCAAATCCCGCATGATAAATCGCTCTTTACGTGGATTACGCTTATCCACGTGGCGTTGACGGCATAAACGCTCGAGTCTTTACCGCCTTGGCGGTGACAATTAACTGAAGCCCACGAAGTGGTAAAGCCTGTCTTATCACCCTGCTACGTTCACAGGAGTAAAGTAGTCATACGTAGCGCGTTGTAAGACTTCCAAAGCAGGCGAAGTTTTCTTACAGCAAAGGTAAAAATTCACAGGGAAACAATGTGCTATGTTTAACGCAGAGAGTAGCTAACACGAGTTGAAGCTGACGTGATTACCTTAAGAACCTCCGAGCAGTGCTTGTGTTACGATTTCCGCCTTCGAATTTGCTTCAATGTGAAAGATATTATTTACTTCATGACGCATAAACATGACATTTGCAGTTTCCGATGCCTCTAACTGTGGCAATGTAAACCAATATATTTCTTCTGTGTGTGCGTTTTTAGCCTACTTTGTTCTCTTGAAAAACAATCGCAGGCGTGCAAACACGAACGTGGGAGAAAATTTCGGGCAACACCACGGTTGTTCATTAACTTGCACGAAGAAGAATGAATTGCCTGGTTGGGATAATAAATCACAAGATTTAATCTAAGCACCTATTCCACAAGTCATTTTTATTCGAAAGCAACGGACAACTTAAACTTAAGTGGATATTCAGTTGGATTATACATAAATAGCGACATGGTCTGCTTGAATAGCTAATATGTAATATGATTATGATTTATAATTTTGTTTTATGATGCATTTACGCAAAAAAATGCAGTCAACTTCATTTCGCGAATGCTGTTGCACCTGAGCAGCTGATGCCTGCATTGTCGGGCTCTGCATACCTCATCTGGACGTGCCACTCGTTCGAGCTTTCCACCGAGCCTCATCCCAACCTGTGTTAATGCAGCACCCCTTTCATACCAAGTCCCACTTTTTCGAATTCACAGGGCCACTTGAGTAGCTCTACGGCATCAACGTATGAGGAAGGGTTGACCACGGACAGCTTCACTTTTAACATACGAGTCTAGAAATGCATACTGTTCATCTGGTGACGATAGGCCTGTGTGAACGCCTATCACTTGCGGTTGAGTTCTACACGCTGCCGTGAATTCGCTGTCTCTCTCTCTCTTTTTTTTCCTTCTCTTCTTTCCTTTCTCGTTCTCATTTTTCTATTTCCCAGCCCTACTCGGCCAGTGTAGAGGAGCCGACCTGAACGTAGTCTTTCTGGTTAACCTCCACGTCTTCTCTTTTTCTGTTTACTTCCTTTCTCCCTTCCTTCCTTCCTTCCATTCTTCCTTCCTTCCTTCCTTCCTTCCTTCATTCCTTCCTTCCTTCTTTCATTCATTCATTCATTCATCCGCTATGCCTGGGAAAACTTGCGTTGCAGCAAAAATATCGCTTACGCGGTGTCTATGATGAAGTATTCCGAGATTTTTATCTGAAAATAAGCTCTACGAAGCTGTAAATAGGATGTTCTGATTTCACGTCGGCCCAAGCTTCGTGATGAGACACAATCTTATCGTAAATATGGTCATTATCGAGCCGTACATTAGTGATGCCTCTCGTGGGGCTTTGTCGATCAATGCCTGATGAAAAGAATGAGGATGCTAGTGGCGCTCAGAGTGCACCAAACAAACACCTGCAACATTTCCTCACTTCAGCCAGTAATGAGCGGAATAGGGGTATTGATATCAACCGCCAGCCATTTATACGAGATCTGATCTAATGACTTCCTATGCTGTGCAACGCTCCACACGCCTCCGCCCTCTGTCTCGAGAGGATCGTCCTGATGACCGTACGCTTAGTCGATTTTCGCCCTTTTACCTCATTGCTTCACATAATGGTTGGGGTGCTGAATGTACTTCGAAAGTCAACGTGACTGCCAATCGTAGAAAACACGGCATTTAAAGAGCTCAAATGAGATATTTTCATGGAGATAACGAGTGCATGCCTGGACTCTTCGTTATTTTAAAATGTTCGTTAAACTGGCGTTCATTCAAGTGAGAGTTCACTGTAGCTGGCCTTATGAGGCGCTCATTATTTCGATGGGAAAAATCCCTGGCGAGTTTTTTTTTATGAATGCTCTGCAGAAAATATTTCGATTAGGCGAATTTTTGAGTAGTGAATATTTCACTTGAAGGAACTTGATTTGTTGACCCGGGCTCAGTTTCGAGCTCAATTCGACAAAGTTTCCCGCTGTGGAGCTGTGGCATAGCTGATGCGAGCTGCCCCCAAATTACCCACTCATCGGCAGTGGTACAACAGTGCTTGTGCATGCAGTGCCGCCGTGTCAAAACAGTCCAACAGCCGACTAAAACAAGGCACCTGCGCTTGAGTTCCTGCACCGAACTATCATATATGTTGTGCCCAGTGTTCGTCCTCAACGGGAAGAAGAGTGCGACGAAGAAGTTTTAATGGCTGAGGTACGGTGAAATATTCTACATCTAACCGAGGCTGAAGGATATATCAGAAAGCTAGGAGACTTCGCATCGCCGCAGCAAGCTGTGCCAGATGCCTTGCATAGAAGTGAACCTTCTGGACACCTGCGAGGACGCTAGTCCAAATAATTATTATGAAACTCTTGTCTAAATGAATAACATTTCATACTACTGACGTCACATCTGGTGTGTTCAGCTCTGTTTCGTATTCTAATGAAGATTCAGTTTAGTGTACTTTCAGTTCAGTGAACAAAATGTTTAGGTCCCTTGAAGTTCTCTTCATTAAGAGTTCACTGTATAGGATTAAAAAAATGTACAACGAGCGAATACCATGCCGTAAAATAAAATGAAGCGCTTAATAAAAAAGTAATAGGTAAAGAATAGATGGCCCTCATACTTCGCTCCAAATTCTACCTATAGAAGGTTAACGGACAAATGGGCTTGATCTACAAATGAAAAAAAAAATATTGTTTTTTTTTTTCAAAATAGTCTCTGTAGCTATTAGAGCGTTTTAACCCGCAAATGTTTTATGTCGGGGTCCACTACGGCTCCACTGACATATTTCCGTCGCGGATGTGCCGTAGTAAATATATTTTTGCAAATTGATAAAAGAGCAAGAATAAATGACTTTGCAGCAGGGCGTCAAACCAGGGACCTCACCCATTTTATTGCGTGACGCTAAACACTACGCCACAAAGAAAACCTTGCGCGGTTGGGTATCGGCAAGCTATCTGTATACACCATACACCGTTTAGCAGTCCTCTGAGCTCCGTAGCTCTAGCGCCTTTTCGTCATCAGTAGCGAGATGGCGCGACGGACTCGCCTTAGGTAGAGTTACTGTATATGCTACCTTTAGGTAGCTAAAGGTAGCATATACAGTAACTCTAGCCTCAGATAGCCATTGGTAGATGCCTCGATGCGCTAGTTGGGCACGTTCTAAAAGGCGTCGCTTCTCGCATTTCGGTAAGCGCCACATCCACGAAGCAAGGTCTCTGCTGCGCTCGCCCTTATCAAACTCGTGATTCGTTAGAGCGTGAAGGTCCGGTATTTTTGCTTGGAAAAACGAAAGCCGCATCCAATAGCTACTTCTTGCTTATTGTAAACGTTGATTGGCCAATCATTCTGCAAAACTATCATTTACTTCTTCTCTTACGCACTACTAGGTGATTATCATCGTGTCTAAATTTTCTACCCCCAGTAAATTACTTCTTTCTATCGTTCACTGTTGGTAAAGTGAGAAAGCAGCCGGCTGCCAACAAACCTGTGCTATTTAAAGGCCTGAATACCACTGACTGGGGAAAAAATGTAGGAGAACCCTAAGCATCGCTTTTAAGGGTTGAATGTGGCCCTGCCACGGTGGTGTAGTGGCTAAGGTACTCGCCTACTGTCCCGCAGGTCGCGCGATTGAATCCCAGCGTCGACGGCTGCATTCCTGATAGAGGCGAAAATGCTGTAGGCACGTGTGCTCAGATTTGGGTGCACGTATAACAACCCCAAGTGGTCGAACTTTCCCGAGCTCTCCACTAAGGCGTCTCTCATATTCATATGGGGGGTTTGAAGCGTGAACCGTTATATATCTATCTATCAAGGGTTCAAAGCAATAACGATATCTTGCTACGAGTGCGTACTTCAAACGCTTAGTGCATGAAGCCTTTTCGAACTTGCAATGCACCTCTTACGTCACCTTAAGGGGATAGGCACAGTAAGGCGTGTGCATTGATTGTAGTGGCTGGCCGGCTATAAACTGATATTCGCATATTCCGATGCCCGATGGAATTGTACGCTTGTTCTACACATTATTACTTGAACACTTCATGTTTTTTGTGACGCATGTTACGAGACGTGTGTGTTTTATTGCCGAAATTTCTGAGACACGAACTCCTTTAAGCTCTCGCGTGAAAAATTCGGGGGATGGTAGGGGGATCACGGGCCCAGTTTGCTACCCCCTCGCACGAGATCGAAATAGGGCCAAGTCTTGGTGTAAGCTTTGCACGAATGTATCATGGTTGTGATATATCAATACTTAGAATGTGAACAACTTTTAAGGAGCCTCTACGATTCCAGCTCGTGTTAAGAAGTTATGAACACATAAAATAAATCACTGAACCAGAATTTCGTACATGTGGTTAACACCCAGCACAGAGCTTCTAAAATCAGTGAGCTAATCTTGACGGTTTATTAAGGTGTCAGTCATGGGTTTGGCGGGCAATTCGAGCCCACGTCTTGGTTTCCTCTTATTGTGTTACTTCTTAGTGGTGTTTTTATTCAAATTTTTCATGGGTTTGTTTATTCTGTCACGCGCGTCTATTGCGGGGTGAGTGGTTTAGTTCATCCGCTTTCTGTCGCAAGTACCCGTTGATCGAGATTGTGGTTTTACCATCGGCGCACTTCTAGGGCTGGGCCTAGCATAGCTAGATAATTTGATACCACTACAGCACACGCCCATCTACACCATCACAGAAGTCCGCAATCATGCGCTGCTCTGCTGCCACCAAGGTGAGTACGGTAGCCCTTCACTAGACTTGGCAAGATGCGCGAGTAATTGGACTAATTCGGAGAAATTCAAATCCGTACGGTATATAATACTCCTAAACAAAGGTATACGTGTTAAACAGGCAGCTTCAGCAATGTACAAATAAAACTTACTACTTTATGATTAGAGACGCCATGTAGAATTGTGGACACCAGTTAAAATTTGAATGCCTCAGATTCATTAGCGCCTGTATAAATCAAACTACTGGGCCTGTTCTCCTTTTTACGTATTCCGAAACATGCGTTAGGTCGTTGGGAATGAAACCCCTTCGCATGATTACAAAAGAGGCACCACCTGCTCCAGGTCACCACGCCACCTGAAAAAAAAAAACGTTCGACTAACAGCTATTGTACAAATGAAACGTTTGTATTATTGTTATGGTGTTGTGAATGCACGTAGTAGATGGACTTAGGTATAAGAAATAAACTCCAAGTATATCACATATGTACGTACACTCTGCTTTTGTTTACAAAAAAAAAGAATAAACATGTACAAATGCTGAGTCCTTACTATAGGTTACTAGCCGTTTTTTTTATATTTCATTTAAGATTGGAGAAAGCGGGGAAAGGTCCTGAGCTTGTATATTTGTTGGGAAGTTTAATTATCAATATATGCATCCTCAGGATCGCTTACAGCTCTGTGTGAGAAGATTGGGGTAAATGACCTGCAAATGTCATTGTTTCCACTTTATAGGGTATGCATGTGCGTTTAAACGTGGAAGTGTCAGTGAGCGCCGTATGTTGCCCTTGCGGCGAGCATGGAGCACTCTTTTTGCCTGTTGGAGTCACGCAGAATGCAATCCTATCCAGCTGGCAGCTGACCAGTAATCTCTCACATATGACCTGAAAGCACTAAGTCTGCCAGAATAAGACCCTCGCGATAAATGAAAAACAAAATGAAGTGTAATATTAAGGGCTCTTTTTCTTAGACACAACATTATTGAGAACTTGGGAAATCCGCAAGATGTCAACGTTGCGGAGCAGATGAACTGTCTCATAGCACTTCTAAATTTTTATTGTTTTATTTCACCTTATATACGCACAGCCATATTTGATTTTAGTTATCAATCGTTTCCTTGCTTGTTTCTTGTGTTAGGTAAGCGAGCTGTATCGTTTACTTAGAGGGAATAACTACGTTTTATTGTATGGCGCAATCTGCACTGGTTTCTGTTTAAAATTGTTCTCTTTTACCAGCTTTCATAACTTACATAAGGCAATGCAAAACGAACACCATATTGTTTATACACACCAAGTAATCACATTTCGGTTACTCAAGTTAACCTTCCACAATGTAAACACATAGAATTCTGATATTAACTCAAAAGGTCCTTTTCTTTTGTTTGGTATAAAGTATCAGATACAAACCAGGCTATAGCTTTCGTTGGCCACTTACATGGTAGCTGCGCAGCCCTATTGCTGAGTGAAAGAGAAGGTGTTGATTCATTAGTTAATGCGAAAGAAGCAATGCTTTTCCATATATTATCATTGTCATTTTGATATGTTATGGTTATTTTTGGGTGGGATTGTGTAGCTCTTTTGCACCAGTTTGTTTCTCACGGAAAAGTAACACAGCCTAGATTCTCGCTGCGTCTTTCTTCTCAAATCAGGACGTGGCAGTCGTTTCTCCAAAGGCGATTAAACCACCAGCTTGCGGCAGCATTTCATCTATTTACACGTATAGGTAGCACATGACAAAGTCGAATGTCAGAAAAAATCAAGGAGAGTGCGCTGAGTGGCTCGCTGCCCATCCATCAACCTTTTCTTATCGCGGATATCGATTGCGAGATCCTCCTGAAAAAACCTGTACAGCGTCGAGCCTGTTGAAAGCTATTTGTCAGAGGATCCAAACTCCGTCAACACGGGCGAGGCACGTTGACAGGAAACACACATGAACGAGAAATAAAGAGCGAGACAGGAAGATGTAAGCAAATACGCCAAAAGTTGGTTGTTGGTGAAACCCGGTGTCCTTTTTCTCTCGAAAGCACCCCAATGGAAGCAGGTAGACGCGTTCTTTTCCCTGCCGCCTCTGCAGCCTCTTCGTACCCCCGTTTGCGCTGGCGCGATTGCAGATCTTATCGACATCGATCGGTGTCCCAAGTTTGCGGACGGCATCTGGCTGCATAGAATCCAACAGAAAGGCGGCGTATACAAGAAGGATCAGTGACATTCGTTGCCCATATGAGAGGGTATCTTTTTATTGTCTCTTAAATTTTAGGCATATAAGCTTTACTTTATCACATTGTGTTCTGTCTTTTCGGGTATTATTCGCTGGGCCACCACCCTTATATCTGTGCGCTAGAGTCGCCCATGTTCGATGCTCGCTCCTTCCACTTCTTGGCACCGTGTAAAACAATGCCGTATACGTCACTTTCAGGAGGTGTGCTCTTCCGTTTATATTTACATATATATGTGGGATTTAACGACTCATAACTACCATATGATTATGAGAGGCGCCGTAGCGGAAGGCTCCGGAAACTTCGACCGCCTGGTGTTCTTTAACCTGCACCCACATCTGAGCACACGGGCCTACAACATTTCCGCCTCCATCGGAAATGCAGCCGCCGAAGCCGGTATTCGAACCCGCGACTTGCGGGTCAGCAGCCGAGTACCTTAGCCACTAGACCACCACGGTGGGGCTTCCGTTTATATTTCGTTTATATTGTTACGGAAGAGAGACGCCTTAACGACGAGGCTGTGGATGAAATATATTTCGAACCAGCAGCAGCAGCGGCGTGACCGGTAGACTAGACACCGAGCGGAGACGACCCTTCGTCTTCCGCGTCGGACACACACGCGCCTCGCCCCCTGGAATCTCAATTTGCATGCATGTAGCATTATCCCCAGCGGCAGAAGCGCCGTCTCGGCACATCTAAGGGCCAAACCTCATAAGCGCGAAAATGCACGCGACAGCGACGAGCGACGCGACGCAGATCGTCTTCGCGCGATCAGTCGCTAGTGCAGGCAAACCTCATTCACGCGACGGCTTCGGTGAGCGAATTACACTGTTGCTGGCATGAGGCCGTCTACTTGCACCATGAAAACCGCGTAGCGAGCGGTTTGCCATTTAAAAATAAGATATACTGTTGTGTAATAGAACGGAAAGTGTTTATGAATGCCTTGCAGCACTTTTAGGGGCGAAGCTCCTTGTTTAGAAAAAGTTCATTTACAGCATGTACAGAACACAAAGGCTTCATACCATTCCAGTAACAGGGCACATACACTTCGGCACATCTATATTTCACGACATTACTACGTTACAGTGAAGACATTTGCTCTAATATACATGATTATGTTGGCATACCTGTGCACAAAAATTCAATGTGATATCACTATACAAGGGTATAACGATACAATAGATCCAAATGAAACACAATTTGTAACAAATGAAATCATATATAACAACTCCTTATGGCGTGGCTTGTGCGTCCCTCGTATTACGTAACCATCAATGGCACATATCCGAAATAGCTGTCCTTATGGTTTTGACCTCCAAGGTGGCTCCGGTGAGAGATTTCTTGTGTGCGTTGTTGAACAATAAAAGAAAGTGCTCAATGCACATCTTAATGGCTGCTAAGGGGGAATGAGAGACAGGAGCATTCGGCCTTTAGGTAACGCGCACGTTGCGATCCCCATTAGCAGCTATTGGCATGTACATTGAGCACAATCTGACAAGAAAGGGTTGCTACGTTTTACTCGATGGGTTTTAACTTGCTTGGTTTTAGAAAGGCTTAGCAAGCGTTGGGTCGCATCGCCATGAATACAGTGAACTAGTATATACCATGAACTCGAGGTGGTTAAAGGTGGGAAGTAAACCCGAAGCGCAAGCCGTAAGAAAGTGGGCTTGTGCCACCTCCCGTTTAGTCCTTGAAATGTCCGCTGGATGGCGGTGCTTCTATATGGAGAATATATGATGAAAATATGCGCGATGGTGGTACTTGGAGTGCTGAATAAATGGACGAACGGACACACAGACAGATGCATAGATGGACGCATGAACGGACGCAGGCGTGGATGCATGGACGAAGGCAGGGACGAACGCACGAACAGACGCACGCACGGACGGGTGGATGGACGCATGGACGGTTACACATACGTACGCAAGAACAGACGGAAGCAAGAACGAATGAACGGACGAATGCTTCGCCCCACTCCCCATCATTCACTCCGTGGATATGCTGCCATTTTTTTATGTGCACATGCGTAAACATTGCGTTATTTCTTGTTGCGCATATGTGAATCGGGCACGGTCACGTGCACCTACGTAGTCTTTGTCTTTTCCGGTTTTTCGCTATTGGCTGCTTGAGCCCAGCACTTCCGGGCGATGAGCGATGGTTTCCAAATCTGGAGAACCGAGCGATCGCGCGAAAACGAGCATGCGACACGTCGCGCGAACACTCTGTTTCGTCGCTCATAGCATCGCTCGTCGCTGTCGCGTGCATTTTCGCGCTTATGAGGTTTGCTCTTAAATGTCAACGTTACTAGGAGAGTGGTAGGGCTTCAAACGCGCAACATGTACAATATCGGTAGCATGTTGGGCACACGAAGGCGATGGGGCGACAGGACCAATTTCATATGTCACAGGAGTAACCACACGGAGGACTCAGTATGGACCTGTGTAGCGAGTAAGCAGTTTTTTTTTTGACAAGCCAACTTGACGGGTAGGAGACCATAGCTGGACCAAAGAACCGGGCGGAAAGTGTACGTCGCGGTGTAGTTGGTCATACAGACGCCGTTGCTTCTCTTCAGAGGTCAGAAGGCGAGTACGGGTGATTTCGCGTGCGTGAGCGGCCCGAGTGATAGCGTCCGTGGCATATTCACTGGTCGGTACCGCAGGGGACGGTATGACGGTGTGTAGAGGCAATGTTAGTTCTCGGCCAAACAACAGAAAAAAGGGAGAGTAACCGGCAGTGTCATGGTGCGAATAATTATAGGCAAATGCGACGTACGGCAACGCAAGATCCCCGTCGGTGTGGTTAGTAGAAACATATTTAGCGACATGTCTGCAGGAGTTCAATTTAGACGCTCCGTGAGTCCATTAGTTTGCGGATGGTATGACGTAGTCAGCTTGTGTCTCGTTTGACAGGACTGCAAGATGTCGGCTATCACCTTCGACAAAAAGGTGCGGCCATGGTCTGTAAGCAGCTGCCGTGGGGCTCCTTGTTGCAAATCGACGTCTGTGGCGCAGCTTGCTGGAAGAGCTCGTGTGATGGCATAACGCGTGGAGTAGTCGGTGGCCACAGCTATCCACTTGTTACCAAGGAAGACAAGGGAAAGGGCCAAGCAGGTCCAAGCCAACGCGGAAGAATGGTTCCGATGGAATGTCAAGTGGCTGAAGGCGTCCGGCGGGAAGTGTCGATGGCGTTTTGCGGCGCTGACATTTCTCATAAGCCGCAACGTATCTTCTGACTGAGCGTGCAAGTCCTGGCCAGAAGAAGCGTTGGCGTATTCGGTCGTAAGTAAGTGAGACACCAAGGTGACCGGCAGTCGGAAGGTGACAAAGTTCAATTAGAACTTCCGAGCGAAGGTGTTTCGGAATGACAAGCAGCAAGACCGGTCCATCCGGCTTGAAATTTTGGCGGTATAATACACCATCGTGGAGCACGAATGAGCGATGGGACTGATTGGAAAATGGTGATTCGAGGCGTTCAATGATAATACGCAAGGACGCATCACGACGCTGCTTGTCACCGATGCATGTCATTTGCGAAAGAGAAAAGACGCAAGGGCCGGTGTCGGTGTCAAACATAGTGCTCGACTCAGCAATCGGGTAGCGGGACAGACAGTCTGCATCCTTATGTAGGCGTCCGAACTTGTACGTCACCGTGTAGGTATACTCTTGCAGACGCAGAGCCTAGCGCCCGAGCCGGCCAGTAGGATCCTTCAAAGACGTAAGCCAACATAGCGCATGATGGTCAGTTATTACAGAGAAATTTGTGCCATATAAGTATGGGCGGAACTTTGAGACTGCCGAAACAAGAGCGAGACACTCACGTTCTGTAATAGAATAGTGGTGCTCTGCAGCTGTGAAGAGGCGGCTAGCATAGGCGACAACTCGGTCGTGTCCCCGTTGGCGTTTGACTTGGACGGCTCTAATCCCGTGACCACTTGCATCGGTTCGGACTTCCCTCGGAGCGGATGGGTCAAAGTGAGCCAATATAGGTGGAGTCGTCAGAAGCATGTATAAATGAGAAAAAGCAGCAGCTTGGTCAGTACCCCACGTAAACGTGATGTCTTCCTTCAGAAGCTCAGTGAGAGGTCGAGCAATGGTTGCGAAACCTTTCACAAACCTTCTAAAGTAGGAACAAAGTCCTACAAAACATCTGACGTCTTTAACTGACCGGGGTACAGGAAAACTGGTGACTGCACGAATTTTATCCGGGTCCAGCTGCACACTAGATGCGTCGACAAGGTGACCCAACACTGTAATTTACCGGCGTCCGAAGTGGCACTTCGACGCGTTTCATTGAAGGCCTGCAGTGCGGAATATGTCGAGAATAGCTGACAAACGCTGAAGGTGGGTCTCACATCTTAGGAAATATACAACAACATTGTCAAAATAACAGAGACATGTTGACCATTTGAACCTTTGTAGCAGAAAGTCCATCATGCGCTCGAACGTGGTTGGGGCGTTGCATAGCCCAAGCGGCATAACCTTGAACTGATATAGGCTGTCTGGAGTTACAAATGCAGTCTTCTCCTGGTCTTTTTCGTCGACAGCAATCTGCCAGTAGCCGGAACATAGGTCAATTGAAGAAAAGTATCGGGCGCCGTGGAGACAATCGAGAGCCTCATCGAGGCGGGGTAAAGGGTAAACGCCCTTTTTCGTGATACTATTCAGATGGCGGTAATCCACGCAGAAGCGCCACGTGCCATCTTTCTTTTTAACGAGCACAACAGGGGACGCCCAAGGGCTCGAAAAGGGTTCAATGATTCCCTTGGCTATCATCTTGGTAACTTCTTGTTGAATTACTTTACGCTCGGTTGCAGACACCCGATAAGATCGCCGATGAATGGAATGAGAATCACCTGTGTTAATGCTGTGCTTTACGAGTGAAGTCTGGCCGAGTGGACGGCTGTCTATGTCGAATATTTCGCGATATGATGCCAGAAGGCGGCAGAGCGCGGCTGACTTCTTAGGTTTGAGATCCGGGGCAATCATGAAGCGTAAGGTTGCATCAAGGCACGTGGTATCCTGCGAGTGACTTGGGTGATCGGGACATACGTCTGCTTCAAAACAGGTGACGTGGTCGTCAAATAAGGGTCTTAGCAAGGCGACGAATATTCCTTGAGGTAGCACTTGTTTTACAAAACCGAATTTGATAACTGGTAAATATGTTCGGTTAGAGGCCATGGTTACGACGGAGTGAGGGACAGTAATGTCAGGTGCCGGGAGAACATCAGGAATAGACGTCATGATATAATCACCGTCGGATACGGGAGAGCGTGTTGCCAATTTAACGAATGTGAGAGCTTTAGGTGGTACCCGAACGAAGTCACTGGTGCACAGGCTGTTCGGGAGTTCAGGGTGAGAATTCAGGAGAAGACGAAGTTCTGAACAGAGGGTGCCGGCGGAACAGTCAATCAGGGCAAAATGCGTCGATAAGAAGTTCATCCTGAAGATGACATCATGAGGGCAACTGTCGAACACTGTAAATAAAACAGGAACATAGCGGGTGGCAAGGCTAATACGAGCGGTACACAATCCAATGATGGCTGCAATTCCACGATCGGCGACACGGACGGCGACACTGACGGCTTGCGTTGCGGAAGGCGTGAGCACATTTTTGAGGCGGCGACACAGACGAGCACTAATTATAGACACCTGAGCTCCAGTGTCAACTAAAGCCGTCAAAGAATGACCGCCCACATGCACTTCCAGCAGGGTTTTATTAGTAGGTAGCGTCAACGGAGGATTTGGGTCAGTGGCACTTGACGCAGCACTACCTCCAGGAGCTGCGTTATCTAGTTTTACATCCGGGAAGATTCATGGTTAGTCGGCGATGGATAGCGGCAGGGTTGGGGCGACGGAGAATGGCGGCGTTGCGGTGACGGTGAACGCGTGGTAAAGCGGCTGTTAGGTGCGTCGGGAGCAGGATACACAATGCCTGCGCGAATACCAACGGGGGTCCGCGTATGGCCGAGGAGAAGAAGAAAATTGGCTCCAACGGGAGGGGGGGGGGGGGAGGGTTGGCGGCCAAGTGCTGCGGCAGTAGCGGGAGACATGGCGGCCATGGTGACAGCGGAAGCAGATCGGCTTGTCGTCTGCTGTTCTCCACTCCTTCGGATTGCGGGATCTGGGCAGAGTGTATGGGTCGCGGCGTGGTGCATTAATTGGCATCGGTCTGTAGTCTGGTCGGGAGACGGAGCAGGCGACGGAAAAACCAAGGTTAGCAATTTCTTGCCGCACGACTGCCTGAATAAGTGACACCACCGGAGGTGTTTGCACGGTGCCCTGGTCGAGTGGAAGTGCATAAAACGGCGCCGGATGCGCCGCCTCAAGCTCGCGCCGAATGATGCGTGTGACATTCTCGTGCAAGGGTGGTGCGGTACCGATATTGGTACAGGTTGACGTGACAGCCATTTTATAGAGCCGTGAAAATTGATGCTGAACTACGCTGTTTTGGTCATTTCGAAGCGGCGGCATTCATTAATTATGACATCGACGGTCGTGAGTTTGTTGTACACGAACAAGTTGAAAGCGTCGTCCACGATGCCCTTTAGTATATGGCCCACCTCGTCACTCTCGGTCGTCTGCTCGTCCACTTTGCGGCAGAACGCCAGCACGTCCTGTATGTACGAGACATACGACTCGGTTGATCGCTGTACTCGGGTGGCGAGTTCTTGTCGTACGGCCGTTTGTCGACCGGACGGTTCCCCAAAGATGTCGCGTAGTCGGTGCTTGAAGATGTCCCAGCTGGTGAGCTCGGCCTCATGAGCATCAAACCATACATGTGGGGTGCCATCCAAGTAAAAGATTACGTTGGCGAGCATCATGGTTGGGTCTCATCGGTGAGACAGGCTAACGCGCTTGTACATGCGGAGCCAGTAGTCGACGTCAAGGCCAGGCTGGGCGGAGAACGTACCGGGATCACGGGGGTGGGACATCGCAAGGTACGTTGTAGCTGCGCTCCAGGTGATGGCGGTGAGGGTGGGTTATTATTAGAAGCCATGGCCGGAGGCTGGACGGTGTGGCCACTACGAAGCTTGTCTTGTCTTGTCGCCTAGGAGATCTTGGCTTATACCCACATCGGGGATTGGCCACACTTTACCTCATAATAGATATATTTTTTACAACGATTGCTAAAAAATAAGGAGAAATTAGATAGGAACAATAAGCTTCGTGGTGAGGACGGGGAACGTTCCACTCTTCGTCTTCCTCGTGAGGCACACACGCGCGTCGCCCCCTATAATCTCAATTTGCATGCATGTAGCAATATTTCAATATGTGGCGTAAAATACGGATACCTTACGGGAAAATGTCAAACTCTAGAAGAGGTGGCATAGGTGCTTTTCTTGTGTAGATGTACGTTCGTCGGGCGTTTTGCCACATCACATGATTTTCATAGGCTGTGCGTACCTAATGCTTGCCTTACAAATAATAATAATATTAATAATAATATAATAATAATAATAACATGGGAGGTTTAACATCCTAAATTCACCATATGATCATGAGAAACGCCGTTGTGAAGGGCTCCGGAAATTTCAAGCACCTGTGGTTCTATACCATGCCCCTAAATACAAGTACACGGGCCTCAAACATATTCGCCTCCATCGAAAGTGCAACTGCCGTAGCAGGGACTCGAGCCCACGACCTTCGGCTTAGCAGTAGCGCGTCATAATCACTAGAGCACCACGGTGGGGCATGACCAGGAACATACATGAGGCTTTAGGCCCAAGAGAAAAGCGCTGCTGAGGTTTTCGCGAACTAATCGCCCTAAAGAAGCTTCACGAATGACTTTTTTGTGTATATCGCAAGTCGAAATCGAAGCCGAAAGATTCAAACTTAGACTGGGGTAGATTGAACAAAACAGAGTGCCTCAGATAGGCTGAACAACGTTTAGATAGGACGTATATATTTTTCAAGTTGGCTTGTCACTCTTGCCGAGTTAGTTTTGATGAGTTTAGTGTTCCCGTCATGTCCAGTGGTGGTGCGCGTCACTGCTAGTGTTCAGTAATTGATTACTTACATCCTTATAAAATTGGTTTTTTCGAATAATTACCTAACGTAATGCCACAATCTACCTGCAACAAGTACTGCTCTTACCACCGTGTCGCGAAGTATTCAACTGTAGCTTTGTATGATTGAAAAAGAAAAGTTATCCCTTTAATGTTTCTAACGCATGAAACCACCCTACTTAACGCAGACTATTTAAAGATCCTGGTACTTCGAAGTGTTATAGTCAAACTTTATGTTATATGGCATGCAGAATAATCAGTACTTTTTTTCTGGCAAGCGTCACCTCTATGAAAAGTCACTTTATACAAGTATTCAGAAGTTTGGTAAGCGAGGGGGCGACAGTATATCGCAAGTGAACGCTTGAAAGGCCAACTAATAAAGCTTTGTTGTTTGCTTTAAAACGGTTAACTAAACTGAATAATTACAGCTGAATCCTATCAAATCATTGTAAATTCCATGATTGGAGATTACTTCTCATGCATTATAGAATACTTTCAATACTTCCAATAGTTTCACATTAATCTCTACTTGTTCGGGCCTTTAACGATGTTTTGAACATTATATTTCAGAATACATTGCTGCTTTTATAGTTTACAGTAAATGAACAAGCTTTGTTTATCACTTCAAAGCGAACAGGACTTTGGGTTTTGACATAGCCTTCACTAGATCGAACGTACACTGCTACTGCCATAAACTGGCTATTCAGTGTTTTTTTTTTAAGTTATGCCATTTCTCGCTTTCGTTACAAAATAGAAGCAGTTCCGAAAATTCTTCAACACAGCCTTTGTGTCTGTTATTTAAATTCAATTTCTTTCGTCTATCCGCTATCAGATGTCTGCAAAGAGGACTGGCAGTCGGCGTTCTTTTTTGTAAACTAAATGGTATTGTCCAATGTACTGTATTTTTCAATGTTGTGGCTATTTTTCATTGTGGCTTCTGTCACTTTTTCAAGCTGCTCACCACGATGTATCACCAGCAGGAATTTTTGGAGACTGCTTATACAGAAGCTAACCTCTAGCGAAGGTCATTGAATGAATGTTCTCATTGAATGAATCGACAAGAATAGGAAATGTCGAGTGCCCCAACCTAACCGTCTTCATTTGTAAGCATTCGTCATAGCACTGTTCGTTAAGCTCTTGGAGATGGAAAGCAAAAGAGCACCGGAACTCATGCGCAATAAAGGGTATGCTTGCTAAGTGAGGAATCGTTCCGGGAATATCTTTAGGGTATTTAGGCTTGGTTTTAACAAACGAAAATTGAAGAAAAAACAAGCCAGTCATGTCATAGCAGATGATATATTGTAGAGGACATCAAAGGACGTCCTCTCATTCAAAACAGTCGTCTGCGCTACTCGTGTGCTCATAACGTAATTCTTTCAAAATTTAGTGAAAGAAATCACTTTAAATTCTCATGAAAATGATAATAACGACGACAACGTATTTGCTTCGTCGTGAACGGAAGGCTGCGAAAACAATGCGGAAGCGATATTTTGCAATCTTCCTTACAGAACTGTGTTTATACTGTTCTCAGCCATCTACCTTGGGCACATAACATGCTTCGTTATATCGCTGTCATGTCAGAAATTTTTTTCGTGCTGAAATTTGTCTCATATCTTGTCGTCCACCTAGCTTGGGCACATCATCGGTGCTTAATGTCTGAATATTTTTCTTGTAATGTGGCTTATTCACTCAGGCATGCTCAGATATTCAATACATTTTCACCGTGCCTTCATTGGAAATGCCTTGCGTCAAGTTTTATTTTTTGTTTCTACTACAATAAATTCTACTTAACAATTTTGTAACGTTAGGCCTCTGTGGTTCTGCTGACGCAAGAGAAAATCCATTCTTCTTTGTTTTATTACAAGCTGCAGTCTCCCCTAGCTCGGGTCGCATTGCGAATAGCATACTGCACTTTCATTCATGAAGTCGACTCGTTTTGCAAAAAAGCTCCCACTGTAGCGCTCAAAAATATCTAAGAAGTCGATTACGGGAAACAATTTAACCTATGCGACATTGGCATGAATTTCTGACACCAGCTTTCAGAGTGACCTCAGTGTGAGATTATCGCACCTGTAGTTGAGTGTTGTGAACAACCCACACAAAATAACAATGTAGAAATGTGAATCCATAAGTGCACGCCAAAGCACATCGGAGTCTGAAGATCTCACTATACGGTTTCTGAAGCTTTGGGTGAAAAAAAAAGTTCATAAAAGTTCGGGGACCCTGAAAATTCAATTCATACAAAATTGAATTCGTGAGAACCACACTAAGCCTTACCTCAGTTAACTGCGTCTCACTCTTTCCTTTGCTTACAGTGTATTCGACAAGCCACCAGTTTAAACGCTGTTGCTCCAGGGAGTCGGAAGGGAAGCGCGGCTTAGTGGCAGGCTCCCTGGCTGATAGGGGCGTGCGCCCGATGCAATTTGTCCCCGCAGCAGCAACGTAACAAGAAACGCATCGTATTTCTAGGTTCACACGACGAGCGAAAAGAATATGGCATATACAAGAGTGCTATATCACTACAGAAGCGGAGAATTCCACGCTTATGCGTAACATCCGTGCTCGCGGGGATTCGGCGAGGCACCACACCGCCCCTGGCGTGATGAGCCTCTTATGACGGCTGCGTCACCACAGCTGAATGCTCGTGACGACCGCACGCTAGAGATTAATGCACCCCTCTCTGTCACACTTCGAAGCGCGTGTGACGTGTAAGCTGTTGACAGGAGGTAGTCACTTGAACGGGGTAAGTGTTGTTGCTGGGTGGCGTAAATGAGTTCGAACATACTGGCGCGAACACAGAAATATGGTCTCACTGGGAACATAGTGTTAAAAAAACGTTTCAGATGATTTCACCGTGGAAACACTTGCACAGAAATTAAGATGAATAGGCTAACTTAGAAAATGTCGCCGGAAAGTAGACGAACTTTTCATGTGATTGTGCGCAAGATCTCCCATTTCGCGTGACTGTGGGGAAATCATGAGGACGTCTAAAACGCACAAATAGTTCTGGCTTTATCTAACAGCACCAAGAAGGCTTTAGATGGATCATAGTACTCTCGTTATGCAATAAGTATGCTCTCAAAAACTGTTCACTGCATTTTCTGATGCGGTCAAATACTTATTCGTTTCCTGCTTTTCCTTATCACGCTACGGTAAGGTTGATATTTGAGTCAATCCAACTGTACGTAATAAATACAGTTTTTTTCTTTTATATCTTTTCACGAGCCTTTTTGAAATTGTGAGGGCTTTCTAGAGGGTGTTTTGAGTGTTGCCTAAGCTCAGAGTAAAAGGAAAGAAAGGTAAGCGTAGCAGGCAGGACGAGACAAAGCAGTGCTAAAGCAATCATCTTGCCGGACATAGTACCGCTATCATTGTTGCCTTTCACTCTGAGTTGAGCGGAACTCTCCGATTGTCCGTCTATACCAAGTCGCCCAAAGAGCTATACCTTCGCGCATTTCCCGAGGAGCACTTTTTTTTTGAAGCAGGCGAACAGTGTCACCCACTTAGAATGAAATGTTTAACTGCGGAGCTCTTATAGATCTTTCTACGGCCAAGTTCTGCAAATATGAATTGTCTTCATCATAAAACTCCACGCGCTCTCTTGTTCCTCCTCAACACCTTCTTCATCTCCCGCGTCATTTTCACAACACGTGCGCATATTTCTTTGGCGTCGGAGTAAGAATCCTGACGGACGAGATAACCAATATACAAAGCGAAAAGAGACACTGGTCGCGTGACATAACATCATGCAAGACTGGTTACATCACAATTCCTCATAAAAAGCACGCAACACGGGTCCCGTTACATGTTTTTTTTTAATTTTTTAGAGAGACTGAGATCTTAGCAGGGCGGTTATACCTAAAAAAATACAAACAATTTAACGCAAACAATTTGCAGACTTTCTTCAAACTTTTGTAAGAATTTGAGGGAGCACTGACATCAAATTTACTCATGGCAAGATTAATGCGTCACCGAGTAGCTATAGACACCGTAGCAGCTAATCGCGAGCTAAAACGAAACTGAGAAATTAAGAACTATCACTTTTATTGATTTATATTTCTGGGATCTAGGACTATTCGAAAACGGCGGGCGATTCCGCCATATTTAGCGCTGGAAGCACCAGCAGTGGCGCTACCTCGCGGTCACCTCCAGATTACGCCACAGCTAACCACTTCTCCACAAAAAAGAGTGACGTCAGGCTCAGCATCTCCGCAAACATTTCGTCTGCTAGGTGGACACATTCAGTCATGCCTTGTCACCTGCATTGCAGTCGTCGCCGTACAAAGTGTCCACTAGGGTTCAATACGATAATCTGGAGCTTGGAATTCCGCTATTCGCGACGGTGCGAATTATTTTTGCTTCGATCAACCTTTTGGAGAACAGTGATTCTGAAATGGAAGCCGTATCAAGCAGTACTGCAGAGGGGCCCGAGAATGCACGCTTCATCCATGATCGCTCATGTGTCTCAGTTAGCTATATTGGTCTGTATTGGCGAGCTAAGCATTCAGGTATACGCAGAGGGGTCAATGGAATATAGTTATCACGAATGAGCATCAGCGGAGAAATAGAACATGTTTCCTATTTGTCAGGTTCGTTTTTGCGCCTCCAGATGGCCCCACCTATTCAGCCTCTTGCGGTTAACTAGGTATTACCACGCGGATGCAAAGTCTACAGATGAACTAAAATTCAACGATACCTGCATGTTACTTGTTAGCGATGATATCTGTCTACACGCTCTTCCACTTTTGATAGCCTGTAGTCGTGTTGATGTGTAACACATACGTGATATGAAAAGACACCCTCATTGCGCTTTTTTCGTGCTTCGAACTAGACGACTGCCACTCACCTGTAACTCACAATAATGCCCCGACATGCTGACCGACAAGCACACGTTTAATCATGCTCTTTTTTTTCGCCATTCTTTTAAAGGTTGTTTTTATCTTTTAATTTAACGAAATAATTCAAACCAGTGCGATAAAGATCAGACGGAATGAGCTACGGCCGGGCTAGACTGCAACTGTGCGCTCTAGCCCGGCCCTAGCCCGGCCATGGACGAGCGAGTGCGATTCTGCACTTCGGCGCCAGTCGGTGCCACAATAAAAACACTCGGATCGTACACGTCATCGCTACTAGGGCATCGTCGCTCAGGATGGTATCTGTGCAATGGATCACACTGAACACGTAGCACTAGTGTCGATGTCTTGTCTTGTCTTGTCTCCTAGGAGATCTTGGCTCATACCCACATGGGGGATTGGCCACACTGTACCTCATAATAGATCATAATTTACAACGCTTGCTAAAAAAATATAAAGAAATTATATAGGAACAATAATAATGTTCCTTTGAAAAAGCGTGAAAAATTGCAGAAGAATGCGATAAACCAGAATATATAAAACAAATCAACAAGAATGAGGAATTGGGAGAAAGAATTTGATATATCTGGCAGTACCACTAGCAGCGTATTTTTCCGGTTGCCTGAATGAATTTATGTAGCGCTGACAGAATAGCACTGCGGCCCACACCCCACTGACTGGCTCCAAACGATAATAGGGTGGATGTATTGACTGGCAATCCGAGCATACCAATCGGTCTTTCAAGAATTATTCGGCGCAGTGACGCGAAACGGCGGCTTGTGAGAAGAAAGTGATCTATTGTTTCCGGTTCATTGCAAACTACACATAGGTTAGTTAATGAAAATCCTGATTTGTTGAGATAAAAATTTAACAGAGGAACTCTACAGCGAAAGCTTGTGAGGGTCACCTCACATTGACGGGAAAGGCCTTTTGCTGTGTTCCATGTGGATTGCAAGTGCCGAAATTCTTCAGATTGTAGAAGCGACGTTTAGTTGATTTTTAAGATTAACAGGCGTTTGAATCGTTCGGCAGTACTAAAAGGAATCTGTGGAGCTACTAGCACCGCCGGGAAATTTGAAGATGCCGAAGCGAGCGAATCAGCAATTTCATTTAGTTCAATTCCAGCATGCCCGGAAACCCAAATAAACGGAACTTCTGATAGGCTATGCGGTACGAGAGACCAAAATATCCTGAGAAGAGGAGACTCTTTGCGGACGTGAGATGTGTACATACAGACAAAGCATCCGAAATAATAATAGCTTTTGATTGCTGATAATTTAGTTTTCGAAGAGCCAATGTAGTAGCCAGGAATTCTGCGAGATAAATTGGTGTGAAGTCAGGCAATGGGAGCGCAAAAGATCAATTAAGCTGATGAGAAAAAATACCTACTCCAGCCTTCTGAAGATTTTGCGTTGCGTCCGTCGAAATCACTACGTATTTAAGAAAATGACCGAGATGGGCTTGAAGGAGGCCCTCCAGAACATGCTTTGGAAGTAACTTGGCATTTTTTGGAAAAATATCATCGAAAATTAAGTCAACTGGCACCGAGCAATGGGTTTGGGGGGTTAAATGCCGGAGAGAAACGTGAAGATTTGATAATAAACACTCGACGAAAATGACTTGGGGTCTTTAATAACGAAACCACGGGCGATGAAAGAAAGAAACTGGATGTTTGATGAAAACTGTCTGTGACCAAAAGAGGGGCGCATCGTAAAGTTTTAAAAATGTTTGCACAGTAAGCTGTCGAAATGTAGCATCAAGTGGAATGATTCTAGCTTCCGAATAAAGCACGCTATTCGCGACACACCTAGGTAGCCCGAGACACAGCCGCAGAGCTTGCCTTTCTAGCAATATAAGAGGTCTTAATTTGTACTCAGCACTTCCAGAAAACAGAACGCAGCCAAACTTCAGAATTGAGCGTACGTAAAGTTGGTATATCATAAGTAACGTATCCCTACGCATCCCTGGCTTCTTATTGCAAAACCGGCGGAGCAATCCTACGGCGCTTTCTGCTTTATGGGTGTTTGATTCTATTTCTTGCTGCCAATTTAAATTGTCCCCGTAAACAATACCAAGATATTTTAGCGCTTTAACTTGTGGAATCGGGTCATTTTGATAATGCAGTGAAAATACGTGAACGGATAGAGGGAATACAAGCAGAGCACATTTGCTTACATTAGGTTAAAAAGACAGCCTGCCAAGCCATACCTCAAGCTCACTCAACTATGACTGTAAGATTTGATACATACTATTGGTATCTCGGTATGACGAGAAAAATGCAATATCATCAACGTAGACGTAAAGAGGAACATTTTTATGAATGGGAATAGATGATAATAATATACTAAATAAAAGAGGTGACAGGACTGATCCTTGCGGAACACCTCTTGTTTGCTTATATGAGGCAGAAGTAATTTCCTCGTGGCAACAAAAGAATTGTCTCTCAATGAGAAACTCCTGAACCTAAGATTTAATGTACTTGGGAATGTCGCTGGGCAATATATTTTTTGTTTTTTTTCCCTTAGCCTTTCTACGCTGTTTGACATCGAATTAAAATAACTTGCACGCGACGGAAGCTGTTCGAATTTGGCAAAGAAGACCTATGCATACCGAGCGATCGTATGATGGGCACATCTCGATCTTGAAATTTGATGTCAGTGCTCCTTTAAAAGGAAAAAAAACGCCGGTGACGAAGAAACGAAATAACACAAGAAAACTGATAACATATTCAGATGTTTTTCAAGCAAAACTAAAGAAACTACAATTGTATTAGGATTATTCCAGTCAGTTATACTCCGGGGATAAATCATATTTAAAACAGTTACTCCTTGTGGTCAAGGGAACTATATGGTTAAAGCACGCTTTTGCCTCGTTTCATAACCTGCTGAGAGGGAAAAATATTTCGAAGTGTCGACGTTATAATAAGCATTTACGTGGTGATATAAAAATTTTAATCGGCGGACATGGTTACGCTCCGCAAAAGCCACGTAAATCTGCTCACATGACATGTGCCCACGAAAACCACGTATTAAAAAGAGAGCACGGGGGGGGGGGGAGGGGGGGAGTGGCAGCTTTTTTTTGACAGTACACAGTTGAGCTGTTGGCTTGTCTTGCACCTTATTGCAAACCAGCTTGCCTATTTATAGGAATGGTGCTCAATGATGTCATTAGTTATTAATCATAGATGCAGTGCAGGTTCATTGCCCTGTCAGAGGCAGTGCATACGAACGTGGGCTCTGTCGAGAGCTATGTGTTTTATTATGCTCTAAGGGCGCCAGACAAATTCGAAAAACATAACTGCTTTCAAAAGAAACAGCATTCCACACATTTGACTTCACTTGCGCTGTGCTCAAGGCTTTTCTGCATGGTAGTGAACATTATGAGGTTAGTGAACTGTAAGTCAAGGATTACTGAAATTCTCTAAAGGAAGAGTTCGCTGTACTTTGCCAGTAGTTTGGCATGAGTAACATGGGATATCTTTGTTGTGGATCATCTTTTTAAAACGTCATATCATAGCTGACTGTAGGACACAGACGAACGAGTTAAAATCGCATGTTTACCTTAATTTGAGCAGCGCGTCAGTTTGACCTCATCGTTCACAAGTATGACACCTATAATTTTCTTGCATGTGCTTGAGGATACATCTCTCGGAAAACCATCTTACAGGGTTCTTTACGCATATGCCTCAGTCTACTAGTAAGCAAAAACCATCCTGTCTTTTTTTTTAAGTCAATATATGCAGCCTCCCGTGGCCCCGTGCGAAAGCTTTCAGCAGATAACACAGTTTTAGAATGCCTTCGGGGTCGCGATCACTTTAAGCTTTCTGCAGGGCCTCCAGGATTGGTATAATTTTGACCAAGCAATGACGCCACGTGATGACATGACGATGTGATGTCACGTTGTCTGACATACCACTGACGTAATGATGTTATGATGATGCTACTATGACTTCGCAAACTTTTGGTGACCGGTCACGTCATGGGGTTAAGTCATCCCGCAATGATACGGTTTTGCATCAGTCATTTTGACACCACCGACAGAGAAGGCAATGAGATACGCCGGTAAATTTTTGCGTTTGTTTAGGCATCTAAGGTGCTTGCCATAAACGACAGCGTTTACGGGGCTTCGCTTTCCGTCATAAGTACGCTCTCAGAACTTTGGCTCTTCTTTGTTACGAGTGAGTGTCATTGTATTTAGATAAGCACGTTCACTCTTTTCAGATAGTCACATTGTCACTCTTTAGAAGCATGAGTGTGACAAAAAAATTCAGCGTCACTCCATAAGAAAAGTGCTACGACTGTGGCTCTCCGATGTATAAGAGATCAGTAAATCACACTCATTTTCTTAGAATGCAGTTTGCGTGGTCGTATAATATTATAGAACTATAGAGGCCCTATGACAACTGCTACTATCTATATTACCTCAACCCTACAACTACTTGTAATGCCACAATACTAGTACCGCTACTAATACTACTATTGTTTTGATTGATTGGTGGGGTTTAACGTCCCGAAACCACCATATGATTATGATAGACGCCGTAGTGGAGGGCTCCGGAAGTTTTGACCACCTGGGTTTTTTTAACGTGCACCCAAATCTCAGCACACGGGCCTACGACATTTCCGCCTCCATCAGAAATGCAGCCACCGCAGCCGGGATTCGAACCCGCGTCCTGAGGGTCAGCAGCCGAGTACCTTAGCCACTAGACCACCGCGGCGGGGCTACTACTATATTTTCCTACCTACAACTATCACTGCTGATACTACCGCGTCTACTACTGATACTACTGTTATGATGACTACTACAACGACACAAACATCAAACGAAGCTGCTACCGTCATATGTCACCCACTTACGCCAGAGCTAGGTAATACTCCAGTCTACTAGGCATGCCACGTGTCTGTATATTGCTGTGCCTCTATACCAAGTTTCGTCGACAACGACCACATCGCCGATTGCGACACCACCGCCTGAGCTTCTCACAAGTCTTCGCTAGTCTACCGCGAAACAGGCTTAAGTGCAACAATTGCCATTTGCTGCTCCATGTGTCGTACCAAGATACCGCCCGAAGCGAAAGTAGAAGCTCCAAGTTTTCTTTTTTTTTCTTTTCACAGACCCCTGACGCGATGGGTGCTTCCTAACGAATTACAACAGCTGGCGGTAAGGCGTCCTTTTCTTTGGCAGCGCCTTCGCTCCAAGCTCATTAGTGGAGCAAGGCATACTCACAGGGTAGCTGTTTACTTATTTTTTGTTTCTTTTTTTTTGCGCACCAACTAAATAGCCTTCGGCTGCAAGCGACCTTCTCATCACTATTATAGCGCCCACACGCTAGGACATGGTGAAACGAAAAGCGAGAGGCTAGTGATAGTAATGCTGAGTACACGCCTTCCAGACTTGATTAGGTTCCCATTAAGAAACCACCTCTCTTTCAGTGCGGCCTGTGCGTCTCCTTTTTGTAGTTAATATTTTTTTAAAGCCGCGGCGATGATCAAGATTTGTGTACCGTTATTCATTCCAGACGTTTGCATTTGTTGTACGGTACTTTTATATTCCTGTATAAGTGTTCGATAGATTACTAAGTTACATACTTGAAAATTTGGCCGTGGGTCTCACCTACTTGCGAACGGCACTTACGACGTCGCAAGTAGTGTTCTACTGAACCAAGTTTCGCCGTCCGTTTAGTAGAGTTCCGCAGAACCGCAACTCAAGGGACTGAATTCCTATGGGAGAACGCTGGTTTCGTTCCTACAAAAGAAAAAATCAGCACTTAGATGCGATCGCAAGAAACTGCACTATAGGGCGAATGCGTCGAATGCACCTTGAACATGTGGCAGTTACGGGCTATGTTCAGGCCACAGCTGGCTTTATGCTGATATTTGATTTCCTGACGAGATGCGCACCAAAAGAGGTATGTTGTCTCGTTGTTGTGGAAGGGAGACTTGAAGCTGCTACTATCTGGAAAGGAAAAAGAGATAGAGAGAGAGAAAGAATGTTTTTATCTATACGGTGGCCGACAATCCTAGCCACACGAGCATAGGAGGACCAAGGAAGCCATCCCAGAAAAATTTCGCAAAGACCTGCAACAGAGGATTTTCGAGATAAAGCAGTGGCTGTTTGCCAGAAGCTAAATGTTGTATATGTCGAATACACGATAAAAAGATGTGAGATGGTTGTACTTGGAGTGTTCACTAGATAGACGGACAAACGGATGGATGAACATACAAATAGACGGACGGACTGACGGATACACGAACAGAACGGGGGGCGGACGCATGGACGGACGGATGAATGGAAGGACGAACAGACAGACAGAGGAACGGCTCCACGAACAGAAGCACGGACGGATGCACGGATGAACGCATGGACGGACGGAAGCAAAAATGAATGGCTGGACAAAAGCTCGGACGTACTGATGAATGCTTCGCCTCACCAATCATCATTCACTCCGTGGATATGCTGTGATTTTTTTCATCGCCGAAAATTATAAAGGCGCACGTCCACTTAGGTCAGTCGTTTTTGTGTGAGGTACTTGGCCGCTTCCCTCTGAAAGTTCCTCGTAAGAGTCCTGCACACAGTCACTGTCGGTGACTCTTTCTTGCTCCACTGTAACAAAATCGTCACGGACCACCTCCGGTAAACACACACACACACACACACACACACTGATCTCACAGGTTGCACGAAAAATATTAAGTACTTTTTTCTAGTTCCTATCCTGAGCCGATTACGGCCGAGTTTTAAGGCACGCTACTGACGAAGCAGAAAACGTGCATTTTCGGATCTTGCAGGGAATAAGCCCCGACTGTTTTCCGGAGCTTCGGCAGAGCTACGTTTGGTCTAGCCTTTTCTTTACCAACGATAGAGTGATAATGAGGAGAAAAAAGGAGTTAATATCAGGTCGTGTCTCGCACCAGAACTGGGCGACCTCCTGTTAGCGAGCATGCACCTACAGCTTGAACACGAACTTTCCTTATTGAGCCGGCATCGTTTGTTCTGGTGAAGTATTGATTATTTTACGGAAGACAGATTAGGATGTGACTTGTCAAGGGACATCTATTGCTTCTGCATTCAGCCGGGTTTTAGCTGCTCATTACTGTTGATTTTGCCTTTCTGTGGGCTTTTACATTTTTATTACACTGCGCTTATGATGGCACAAGTTTCGCTCTTTTGCAACGCAGAAGCAGTATTTGTTGCCTCACACTTGCTATGAAGCCAAGAAGTACCATAAACTAAATGTAATCAAACTTTATTTTAAAATGTTACGCCACTATTTTTATCAACCAATCTCTAGCTGTTCTTTGAGAAATATAACCCATATTTCTTTCGACGAAAGAATCACTTCGCTTAAAAGAGCACTAACACAGAAATGTTCCAATCTGTTTTTTGTTGTTCTGTTAAATTCAGTTCCTAACGATACACTTATCATGAACAGAAAGTTTGTTTGTCCTATCGCACTACAGTTAATTAATTAGAAAAGGCTTTATACCACCCAGCCCCACCACGTTGGTGTAGTGCTTATGGCACTCTGCTGCTAACCCGAAGGTTGCAGGAACGAATCTAGGCTGCGGCGGCTGCATTTCCGATGGAGGCGAACATGTTTCAGGTTCATGTACGTAGATTTAGGTGCACGTTAAGGAAGACCAGATGGTCGAAATATCCAGAGTCCTCCACTACGGCGTCTCCTATTTTCATATCGTGGTCCTCCACTTCGGCGTCTCTCATTATTATTGCGTCGAACCCGAGATATAATAAAAACAGAAATGAAACCGCCCAGTCGCTGTTTCGATTTAATAGTCGCTGAGTGAGACGGGACTCAACATAAGTTCCGTGTAAATATAACCACCTACGTGACTAAAAAAAACAGTGAGCATGGTATTGATCACTCTTTTTAACTAAGGCTTACTTCAAGACACTGCTAATATGCGTCATAAGGCATGTTCACAATTTATCACGTTGTGATCACGCATATTCACATTTTCGAGTCGACTCCTCAAAAATGCATTGCCCAGAGAAATACTCCAGGCTATGTATTCTCGCTCAAGACTGTCTCATCTTTCCATTGAAAACGTCAGTTAACAGAGATAGTACTTGCAAGGATGACGGCAGCCAACCCAAACGCGTGACGATAGTGGCTGATGGTGGCTTAAAAGAAAACTGCAGGAGCGTTTCACGTGTGGTTCTGTGAAAAACACTTTGAATTTGATTTTAAATACTTTGTTCGTTGAAATTTAGTATATGATGCTTGTGTGTGCACACTATCCAGTAGCTAACCAGAATTCTCTTGCTACTGCTTCACTTTGTAAGTAAGCAAAATCAACATCCCTCTTTCCTTTTAGCGAAATTTTTTTCAGCAACATTGTACAGTAGGACTTCATTTCCCTACCGACACTTGTTTCTACAACCGATAAAGCGATATATTCAACGAGACCGTGACTATTTGGGAGCTGAAAGAGAAACTCTTGCACAATTGTCAAGGTTCATGGAATCACCCAATTTTAGTCTGTAAAACTCTTGAGCCCTTTAAAATAAGGAGCTTGTTGCGGTAGGATTGTTATTTGGGCCCATAAGTGTTCTTATGGCGCAGTAACACATACCCTTGCACGCACTTCATAAACATTCTCCGCAGCCACTCCTACAACTGACCTGCCTCACACATTTGCCCTTCAAAGATTGGACAAATGATCTGCATTCGGCTAGCCTAAAAATCGCGTGCACCCCGACAACAGTGTTTTCGCAACTTTTATGTGTCTAACGGTAGGTGTTCTTAATGAATAGACGTTTAACACACTAACTTCAAACACCCATTTGAGAATACCGAATCACAATGCCAGCTCCCACTGTGGTTACATACCTGCGGCCAAAGAGTTGAACGTGTATTGCCCACGAGAGTCCTCACACGCGCAGAACTAATTAAGTTAGGGAAGCAAAACAACCGTGGGCACCGCAGCGAACAAGTCCGCATCATGAGCAGCTCCCTTTAATTGTAGCCCGAATTGGATTATACCACGCTCGTAAAGCTTTTTGGAGTATTTCACATTTTTTGCACGTTTAGTTTTACTTGACGTTCTCAGTGCTCGCCAAACTATGACGTTCTCAGTGCTCGCGTTTAGTCCTGCTCAGTGAGCACATGTTCAGATTTAGTGGGACAGATGCAAGCTGTTTAGCTGGCTTTCTTTGCGTACGTTTCTCTTAGTGATCCACAGCAGCTGAGAAATTGGAGGGAAATAATGCGCCAGTGCGCTTGCCCAACTGGTTTCACATAGCTTCTTGTTTGAGCTAGGTTACCTCTGTTCCGGTTTTTAAATATCCCATCTCCACTGTTGTCGGAACCAGTTTTACAGATTTTCTGTTATTTATTTTCGTATACCAGGTCATCTTGGCTTGCAATAGTTGTAGATGTGGATTCGAGCAAACTACGTTTACTGTTAGATTGTGTGTTTAGAAAAAAAAAACGGCAGCATATCCACGGAAAGAACGATGGAGAGTGGGGCGAAGCATCCGTCCATCCATTCGTTCTTGCTTCCGTCCGTTCATGCCTCCGTCTGTGTGACCATCCATATGTCCATCTTCACGCCCGTGCGTGCATCTGTTCGTGCGTCCGCACGTCCATCTGTGCATCCGTCCCTGCGTTCGTCCATGCTTCCACCCCGGCGTCCGTCCACGCGTCCATTCGTCTGTGCAGCCATCCGTGCGTTCGTCTGTGCATCTGTCTGTGTGTCCGTTCGTCCGTCTATTCAAAACTCCAAGTACCACCATGTCGCATCTTTTGATCATATATTCCACATAAAGAATCACCGCCATCCGGCGGACATTCCAAGGACTAAAGGAGAGGTGGCACACGCACACTTTTTTACGGCTTGCGCTTCGTGTTTACTTCCTACCTTTAACCAGCTCGAGTTCATGGTATATACTTGTTCACTGTATTCATGGCACTGTGGCCCAATGCTCGCTAAACCTTTCTAAAACCTAGGCGGTTACGCCCAGCGAGTATAACATACCAACCCTTTTGTGTGTTCTGTGCATTGTTGAACAATAAAGAATTCGCAGCGTGCGCGTTAACTAATAGCCGAATTCTCCTGTCTCTCCTTCCCGCTTAGCAGAATGTACATTGAACACTATCTTTTATTGTTCAACAACGCATAGAAGAAATCTCTCTCCGGTACCACCTTGGAGGTCAACATGTAATACTAGCTACACACTACGACTACTACTACGGCTACGAGGGACAAACGGGTGCCGCTATAAGGAGCTTCGCCCCTAAAACGAAAGGCCGAAATGCTAACCAGTCTAGGACTGGCATGCTACCCTACACTGGAGAAATTAGGGATGGGGAAATGCACGATGGCATTTTTATCTATCTATTTATCTATCTATCTCATCATCATCATCATCAGCCTGACTACGTCCACTGCAGGACAAAGGCCTCTCCCATGTTCCGCGAGTCAACCCGGTCCTGTGCTTGCTGCTGCCATTTTATACCCGCAAACTTCTTAATCTCATCTGCCCACCTAATCTTCTGTCTCCCCCTAACCCGCTTCCCTTCTCTGGGAATCCAGTCAGTTACCCTTAATGACCAACGGTTATCCTGTCTACGCGCTACATGCCCTGCCCATGTCCATTTCTTCTTCTTGATTTCAGCTATGATATCCTTAACCCCCGTTTGTTCCCTAATCCATTCTGCTCTCTTCTTGTCTCTTAAGGTTACACCTACCATTGTTCATTCCATTGCTCGCTGCGTCGTCCTCAATTTAAGCTGAACCCTCTTTGTAAGTGTCCAGGTTTCTGCTCCGTAGCTAAGTACCGGCAAGGTACAGCTGTTATATACCTTCTTCTTTAGGGATAGTGGCAATATACATGTCATAATTTGAGAGTGCTTGCCGAATGTGCTCCACCCCATTCTTATTCTTCTAGTTACTTCAATCTCGTGGTTTGGCTCTGCAGTTATTAACTGCCCTAAGTAGACATAGTCTTCTACAAATTGAAGTGCACTATTACCTATCTCGAAGCGCTGCTCTTCTTCGAGGTTGTACATTACTTTCGTTTTCTGCAGACTAATTTTAAGACCCACCTTTCTGCTCTCTTTGTCTAACTCCGTCATCATGAGGTGCAATACATCCCCTGAGTTACTCAGCAATGCAATGTTATCAGCGAAGCGCAGGTTACTAAGGTACTCTCCATTAACTCTTATCCCTAACTGTTCCCATGCTAGGATTCTGAAAACCTCCTGTAAGCATGCGGTAAATAGCATTGGGGAGATTGTGTCCCCCTGCCTTACACCCTTCTTGATTGGTATTCTGTTGCTTTCTTTATGAAGCACTATGGTAGCAGTTGATCCCCTGTAGATTTCTTTCAGAATGTTTATATATATTTCATCTATGCCCTGATTCCACAGTGTCTGCATGCCGGCTGATATTTCCACTGAATCAAACGCCTTCTCGTAATCTATGAAGGCTATGTATAGTGGTTGGTTATACTCTGAGCATTTCTCTATTACCTGATTGATAGTATGAATGTAGTCAATTGTTGAGTAGCCTGTTCGAAATCCTGCTTGTTCCTTTGGTTGATTGAATTCTAATGTTTTCTTTACTCTGTTAGCAATTACCTTTGTAAATAGCTTGTATACTACAGAGAGCAAGCTGATCGGCCTGTAATTCTTCAAGTCCTTGTCATCTCCTTTCTTATGTATTAAGATGATGTTAGCGTTCTTCCAAGAGTCTGGTACCTTTCCCGTCAGGAGACACCTAGTAAACAGGGTGGCTAGTTTTTCTAACACAATCTGTCCTCCATCTTTCAGCAGATCTGATGTTACCTGATCCTTACCAGCAGCTTTGCCTCTTTGCATGCTCTCCAAAACTTTTATGACTTCTTCTATCATTACTGGTGGGGTGTCATCTGGGTTACTGCTAGTTCTTATAGTATGAAGGTCGTGGTTGTCTCGGCTACTGTACAGATCTCTGTAAAACTCCTCCGCTATTTTAACTATCCTATCCATATTGGTAGTTATTTTGCCTTCTTTGTCCCTTAGTGCATACATGCGACTTTTGCCTATCCCAAGTTTCCTCTTCACTGCACTGACGCTTCTTCCGTTTTTCAGAGCGTGTTCGATTCTCTCCATGTTATACCTTCTTACATCGCATACTTTACGTCTAATAATCAACTTCGAATGCTCTGCCAGTTCTATTTTGTTTGTTGTACTTGACACTTTCATAATTTGACGCTTCTTAATTAGGTTCTTTGTTTCCTGGGAAAGCTTGCTAGTGTCCTGTCTAACTACCCTGCCTCCAACTTCCACTGCACACTCCGTAATGATACTCGTCAGATTATCATTCATTGTATCTACGCTAAGGTTGGTTTCCTCACTAAGAGCCGAGTACCTGTTCTGCAGCGACACTCTGAATTGCAGCGACACTCAAAGTTGACGACGTTTGCTAAGAAATGCTTCGCATTTCTTAGCAAACTTATAAGATCATTCAGAAGCAAGGGTACTTTTAGCAGGCGCAAGAGCCGGTGTATTGTGAGCGGCTGAGTCACTTTTCATGGCCAGGCGATCCACCGGAGGCTCGGGACTTCTGGGACCGCGTCGAAGTGCGCAGGTGACTTGTGTCTCTGGTGGGAGCTTCTGAGTCACCAGTAGATGTCCGGTGGCGTTCGGTGTCCGGGCTCTTGATTGAGGAAGGTACAAAGGCGTCTACACTGCCCTGGCTTATTTCACTGGGACTGGTGTCTTCGTCGATTTGTAGGGGCGCCTTACTCGTAGTGCTGTTGGAGTCGTCGTAGATGCAGGAGTGGTCGTTTTGGGATGTAGCCTCCTCGATGACATCTGAATTTGTGGTTGACTGAGCAGTCACGCGAGGAGGGTCAGATGCATTATTCCCATCTGAAACGCATTCCTCAAGAGGTGCCTTGTCTGACGAGAGCTCACCCTGCAGTTCCTAAGAAATAGCCACCGAACGCGTGGAACTTGAGTTTTCATATCTGTATAAATATAGGGGTTAACGATTTCGAGTACTTCGTACTAAACTGTGGGAGAGCAGTGAGCCGTCTCTAATTTGGTTATTGAACGCTAATACAGAAGGAAAGGCTGTTTGTTTAGTAACAGTTATTAACGATTTAGAGTACGAGGTACATTGGGAGAGTACAAAGCCACCCCATGTGCCTGTGTTTTAAAAAAAAGTTGGTAGCAATTTAGAGTGCTAGAGGTACTCTGCTATGGGGGAGTTTAAAGCCGTCCCGTGGTGTTTGATGCTCGATTCACAACCCAACTGATGGGCCTATTGCTGTGTTTGTAAAAAAAATATTCTATCATGGGACGCAACAAACCTAAGGAACGAGCGTCTGTACAACAAGCACAATAATAAACAAGTGACAATGCACAACATATATTACACATTTAAACAAAAGTGTCCAATCCGTAGGGTGTACATAGTCCATGGTACTGATAACTACACACACTACATATATACACTAATCACGATATGGACAATGTACATGCTGATGTATGCACAGAATTCACAAGACTTAGTGAAGATGTTAGAAAATATGTAAAACAGGTATCAATATTCATAAAATTTACATAACTTAGAGCGTGAGAATGAAGTGCATATATAGGAGCTCACACCCAGATGGTACATACACAAACTCATAAAAATAGTAAACACATGCTAATTACATGCACTAATCAGACATTGACAGGTGATGTGGAACCAGGCCAGGTAGAAGACTAATCGAACGCGTCTGTCATTTACGGACAGAAAGCGGCACAACCATTGCTGCAGAAATTATTCCTCCCCAATGAAGAACAATTCCTCCGACAGAAATGATTAGAGTTCAGAGTAGAGGCATTCCATAATCGGAAAAAGAGTACGACGACGATGACCTGCCGCAACAGCATCGCACCTATTACGCCATAAACAAAAAGCTCCCGTAGCTATTAGAAGGCGTGCAGAGCAACTACGCGAGCAGCGACCAGATGTTACAAAGCGATTAACACCTAGGCCACGAAAATTAGTGCTAACTGACTTCTGAAACACCTTTGCGATGACACATTGCTGCAGCATATGCTGGTTAAACTCCAGTAACGGGCAGTTAGGACAAGTGGAAGATGGGACCATGCTTCACTTCTCTATATGTAGGCTGTCCCGTGTTGGGAGTACTCTCCATTCAAGACGCCACATAAAGTCACGAAGGTGACCAGGCAAAAACGATGCCGTTATCGTGCTCCACGAGACATGTCTCGATCGTGCTAGACAGCCTGGAGGAACCAGAGGAAGCAGAAGAGCCGCCGTTGTATCTACAATGCAGCTTTCAGGAATGTCCACATCGGGACCAACTTGCTGCGCGTGTCGATAAAATGCTACTGCCGGTAAGTAAAATGCAGGCACGTTAAGTGTTTGCGGTGCAGAATTAAGCCGTGCATCTGGTAGTAAATAGCGTAACTTGGTGCCTAAGAAATAGCAGGCAAGATCACGTGCGAGGCACTGATCACCATGCAACAACCGAAGTAAGAATCGTAGGGCAAGCAGCCGGTAGCGAACAGAGACGGATGGGAATACGAATCCACCGCAGTTTCTTGGTTGTCCAAGAGCTGCTCGGCAAACCAGCTCTGTTCCACCCGACCAGAAAAATAAGCCGATGAGGGATCGCAACTACCTATACTCGGCGACAGCTTTTCTTGACAGCCCTGTGGAAGCTATAGAGCCGAACCGCCTGCATGCGCGCGCGCCAGGAAATAGTACCTATTTTATTTTCTGATTCTAATAGCTACTTGGCCCGAATAAATAAAACTTTCTTCAATATAAGGATAGAGCAAGTATGGGACGCTGTTCATGGAAAAGAAGTTAATGCGCGCCCTAGTTTTTTTTTCTTTTTTATTTCTTGGACAGCACCACGTTTTCCGCACGCCGGCTGCGTCTGCTGCTTGCTCTTGCAGCGGCGAGCACAGCATCGGCCGTGGAAAAGCTGCTCATCGTTGGGACGCGCCGTCTTTTATACATGACGCATCGAACTTTCCAGCCTTATCACTGGTGGCCGCGCAAGCTCTGAAATAAGCTTCACTGTTCGCGTCTTGCGCGCAATCTTAACAACGATCTACAACAATTGTGAGGCTTCTCGAACACTGAGTCGCAGTCTGCGCCGATCATTGCTGACAGCCTTTGAGGGCGTAAACCGAATACAGCAAAACTGAAACAAGACAGGCCCGTTGCCGGATCGTGCCACAACCGGCCTTCCATTTCGCCTGTACCAGGGCTCAATACCGTAAACGTTAACATTCGATCACGTGTGGCGCGTACCCGTAAATACTGGGCTGAACACGCAACCTAAATTTTGCTGTTATAAAGGCTGAATAATGCTGGGAAAACGTTCTGAACAACGAAAAATTGTATATGTACCAGTATATAAACAGCACAGTAACTAGCTGCATGTATGCACTCTCATCAAAGTTTGACTCTGACGTTCCCATTTTGCATGCATACATTTTGCTAAACACACTAGCGCAGCGAGCAAGCAAAAACCAAAACTGGAACCGAAATTGGCTGCAAGCTGCCGGACTACTTGCATAGTAACACAAATGTGCGGAGGCCCCGCCTCCCTAGCCTTCGCTCCAATGTCAAGAAAAGCGGTCGCCGAGTATAGTGATTCGTAATGGGGGCTGTAAGACATGAGATATGTACCATGCACGGCCGCAAAACACCCTCTGTGCTAAATGCCTTCTTTCGAGCATCGGTAAATCATACTCTTGTGCTTCCCGGACGTGTCGTTTTACATCTTCGACTACTGAATTCTACAAGGAGGCTGATATGCCGTAGCAAGTATAATCAAGCCCCAGAATGCGAATGGAGTCACTACACACAAGAAACATATGCCACAGAATCGATTAAACGAGTTCTATAACACTGTGCTTTAGAAGTATAAATAGTTAGTTTGAGCAGCAACTGTGTCACATGTTTTCTTTCAATATTCTAATAAACCTGTGCTTTTTACACAGACTTCTGTCGACTGTAACAAAAATTAAGTATCATTACTGCAAGGGACGCGAATCCTTATGTAAAACTCTTCTCAATTTCAAAGGGCTCAGTCGCATGAGTGCGTTTCACCACTAAAAATGCCATTTCCTTGCGTATGTGACACGTGGCCGCTGCTGATTTGATGTAATTAGCAAGTGGTCTGTAAAAGCTGCCAGCAGCTTGTCCGCTCTGTGTTGATTTTGAGGAGCAAACCTTGCCTGTGAAACTACAGCCATTCTTGTGCGCCAACATTTGGCGTCCTCGAACCACCGGAAAGAACGTAGAAATGGACGCGAGCACTTCGATTTGGGTGAATTCCTACATCAAATCTGTTTTTGTGCACCCTATGCAAATATATGCGTTCAGTGCGTTTACTAAATGTTACGTTTTCTGTCGCAACGAGGAGGTGTGACTGCGAGATGCGAAATAAATAAATAAATGAAGTAAACTGCATTTTCCTGAAATGTGCCCACAGCGTCCATAGACAAGTGTCATATCGACTGGACAATATAGCCTCGTTTGTGCAACATAAATATATGCGAATCGAATGTACGCGTTTGGGCAGTGGTCGCATCGGCCACTTGCTCTTCCTGCCTTGTAACAAATCACGAGATCCCCTGCGCAAGCCATTCTCACTCTGTCACTGTCGTCGTTGGACGACCGTGATGTGCTGGCGACGATGATATCTACCGACTGGTCGGTGGTGATGACGCTGTCGATCGTTTCAACGGTGTGAATGCGATATTGCGTGAAGAGACGCTTATCATCCGGGGTCTGAAGGGTGCTCAAGTTTATTCTTAAAGTATATTATTATTATTATTATTATTATTATTATCATTATTATTATTATTATTACTATAATTAATAATATTGTTATTATTATTATTATTATTATTATTATTATTATTATTATTATTATTATTATTATTATTATTATTATTATTATTATTATTATTATTATTATTATTATTATTATTATTATTATTATTATTATTATTATTATTATTATTATTATTATTATTATATCAGTAAGTTATTTTACGCGCCAAGTAACAATCATATGTTTTTTTGTGCAGGTGCAAGCGAAAAATAAATTAATAGAAGGAAGTAATACAATACAGTCTAGAAAAAACAGATAAAGAGAGAAAAAATGAACAGACAAAAAAGACATCAGCGCAAGATCGTAAGAATTAAAGACAAGGTGAAAATTGTGGAATTGTAGTGAAAAATAATAAGAATTCAACACAACTATCTAGAAGCCTTCCTGAAAGACCGAAAAGGGAAGAATATGTACATTGTGACAAATCATCTTGAGACAGTGCAGAGCTGTGGTAAAGACAGTTGCAGTGGGCTGTGAAAAACATCAAGACCATAAAAGCTCACATAAGGTAGACTTTGTATTCTGTGCGCAGCAGAGTGTCGAAAGAAGTTGGAAGATACATGAAATGTTAGATTCTTTTTGATTAACTTACGCGGAATCTGAAACTTTACAAAAATGAAAAAAAAAATATTGCAGAATATTATACCCTTAACTATAGTTCGTGAAGAAATGAAAGAACAGAGCGATTTCGTCGGCAATGAAGTGATGGCAATGATAGTAGTGTGACGGTGTTAGATTGAGATCCAGAATCATTTCTAGCAACATGATAGTTGAAAATGCTCACGAATTTTTTTTTGGACTCGCTCAACGGCGTCATTGTCAGATTTAGTGATTCCGTTCCAGATCAAAGAAGCATGCTGCAATTGAGGAATACAGATTGCAGGGTACGATTTCTAGAAGGCTGTACGAGAACTGAATTCTCGGGCAATTATTTGAACTTAGCTGACAAAACGAAGAACTCCTGTGAAAGAACCCCAGGTGGTAAAAATTTCCAGAGCCTTCTACTACAGCGTCTTCCATAATCATATGGTGGTTTTGGAACAATAAAACCTCACATATCAATCAATCAATCAATCAACCAACTAATCAATCAATAGAAGACATCCCGTGGCCTTCCGTTTAGTGTGAGCAGAAAAATTTAGCATTCTACCATAAGGAACACCAAGATCACTGACCGCACAAAATTTGCATATTGACACGGTAATGACAGAGTATGGAAATGACACGATGGATGTTTTGGGAGATATAATTATGAACTTGGCATTTGAGGTATTGAAGGAAAGGTTATTGTTTTCACTTCATTCAGGTAAAGAACAAAAATCTGACTGGAGCAAGCAACAGTTGTTACTGAATCAATTTCCCTAAATATATTCATGCCATCGCCATACAAGTGAAAAGAAAAACAAAAAAGTGCAAAAGAAACAACGTTATCCTGCAATTTTCAATGGCAGAGTTATATGCTTTCCATGGCATGAATGAGGAGTCGTTTATAAAGCCAACGTCATCGCAGTTTTACCGTGCTAACACGCGGCTAGAAAAAGTGGGTAACAATTTAGAGTACCAGCTACCTTAACACAGGAGTGCATGAAGCCGCACCATGGGCCTTACGTGGTGCAACCATAGAGAGACATGCATGACGTCATGTGTTCAGAAAAAGTTGTTCATGATTTAGAGCACTTGGGTACTCTACTGTGGGAGAGAAAAAAGCCGTCCCGCATTTCAGCGTTTATGGCACCGTGTGTTTAGAAAAAGTTGTAAACGAGTTAGAGCACGAGGTACTCTATGATGGGAGAGCATAAGCCGTTACTGTCCTGGCAGTACCTTTTCGTTGAAGCCGTCATCTCAAGAGAATGCGTACCTTGTGTAGCGCTACGAAACCTTCATGCTTCATCTCGCTAAAACCAAAAGTTTGATGGCACATTCAAACAGGTTTATTTATAACCTAAACAATGAAAACCTACTGGAAAATCAGACTAAGTTCCCATTCAATTCTTTAAACAAACGACTGCTATAAAATAGAAGTGCCTGCAACGTTCCACATCAGAGACTCTTAGAATGTCCGCACCAAACAAGGGGTAAGATGAATTGAAACAACTACAAATAGGCATAAAAATTAACAAATCTGTAACTATGTGTGCAGTAGGACTGTGAATACAAAACCGTAGTGCAAATATGTGCCACACGAAATAATAAAGCACCAAAACTCACCGTTTGTCCACTAACGTGGAATAAGCTTTCTCTACACACACAGGGTGGCTTGACGTCGACAACAACCCAGATCAGCCCAGCACCAATATCTTTGTTTTTCCTTTAAGGAAGCTTGAAAGAGTTCCTCTCATGCTGACCGGGATTGAGCTGGCAGGGGCGCCTTACGGGAGAGGAAATGCTCCGTACCCCACAACGCGTGCAATTTTCTGAGGCGAATTTTTCTACAGCGCAATTTGCCCAAATCTGGTTACCCGATCTGCATGTAAAAAGTACCAGCTGTGAAGTCGAAAAAGTAAGTTTAGATGTAGTGGAGAATCGTCGTATGCTCTCTCATGAGCTCCTAAAGATCCCTTCAACAGGCTGCAAAACGTGCAAGAAAAGCTCGAGCATTTTTGTTGTGCGTCACCAACCTCCTTCCACGCACAGTGACGTCAACTCGGCGTTCGGCGACGTGATGCAGCACGCAGCTCGTCGATTGGTCTAAACCAGGTCTCTACAAACAGTATTAAAGTCAACATCGCCACTCGCTGAGTTGACGTCACTGCGCTTGAAAGGAGGTTGGTCACACGCAGAAAAATCCTCGAGTTTTTCCAGCGCGTTTAGGAGCCTGTTGACTGGCCCTTTAATAAATGAAGGGTAGACACTAGATTTATTTTGATATATGTGGGTCATATCACTTTCGGAACTTGGTGCCTTACAAAAAGAAACCAGCTCTAAGGCGCACACCTTCTTGAAATCGCTGTAGTTGCGGAACTAGTGAAGGCTAACAGTAGGGTGACTTCTTCTGTTTTTACGGGCAAGAGCACCTTTACCGAGGCACCATTTATAATCTCTTCCCCACGGGTCACTACACTCGCGTTGCAACATTGATGTTTTTTTTGCCATGTCTACAGTCAAACAAAACTGTTTTTTTGCCACTTTTCATAAAGGTCTCTCGCTCTTGCAGGCCGTGATTTGCCATATCTTCCCGGTAACAAGTTTTTTAATGAAACGTCCCCACCACTACCTGGCGCGTCATCACTTCCGGTAGCGAGAATCATTCGGTGAGTATGCGGTTTCTTTCTAGCCTCTTGTTGACACCTTTACTTTTCTAGGTACTTGACAGACGGCCCGGCTGCGCATTTTTTGTGCCTCAATTGAAAGGTTACGAAACCGAACACGGGGCCAAAAAAAACGGAATAAAAGACGCATGCTGACTGAATGGCTACCGAAGATCATGCATGAAACGCCAGGGGCATGCTGCAAGTCACACAAGACTGTGCATGGCGCGACAAAAGTACACATAATGCTGAAATAAAGAAATTCAAAAGAGCCTACCCTGGAATAAAAGGGAATTTGAATACATGTCTGCATGTTTAATGAAAATTCTGTGCCTTTATTCACCTCTAATCAGTATCAAGTTTTACTATCTGCTTGACGAAAAGATTGGACGGCGGCATTGAGCAGTACTACAGAAAGTAATAGGTTTGGTTCAACCGGCTCAAGAGTGAACCTTAAAAAAATTCCTAGTGCAACCATGAAGTCAGAACTCCTCTTTATGTTTAAAAATTGCGAATAGACCAAGAGGCCACCGGACGTTACCATGCATCTGAATTCGAACATTATTCCAAAGGTATTGACTGTTTCAGCATCTAGGCATCTTGTACAACGCAATGGAAAGGTGACATACACAGTTGTCAAAGTTTCGTTAATTAGGGAGGCGATCGCCGGGCTAATTCCTAGGGCGGAAGTATCGGCCCCCCGAACTGCACCACGAAAGCGTTGACAATTTAGAAGTGGTCATATTTGGCGCGCCAGCGGACGCCGGCTGTGGCCCAAAGAACAAGTCAGAGCCTAAAGTTGATAAACAACACAAAATTATGTTCTCAAATATGGCAGATCAAAACTATTCACAAATATGCACACTCGACAATAGTTGAATACGATATATCACCAATCAAATAACGTTCTACACAGTACAATCAGCAACACTCGAAACAAAGGACACAAACAACAATGCGCACTACAATGCAATCGCATGCATCGGACAACCAAGACACTTAAAGACTGAAAAGTTCGAAAACTTATTCAGTCCAAAGCCCTTGGAAGCAAAGTCTGAATGACACTCTTCCGAGTATCACTCACTGAAAGTCCAGCGCTGTTGTCGTCCTGCTGTCCCCGAAGTTTCTCTTCCAGGAAACCTCGCGTCTTCAATTGGCTGCTCCCCAAGCACCAAACTTCTTCGCTGGTAACACGTCGGCTTCCCACGCGCAGCTGTTGCCACGCGTCTTCGTTCGCTGGCGGTAGACACACACTCCTGCCTGTAGCACGAGTCTTCACCCCTCAGGTGGAAATCCTCTTCTTCTCCTCCTTTGTCACTGAGGGCAAAAGGCTTCGCCCACACGACGGAAAGACCCTACGCACTCTGGCACATACTTTCTTCTTCTCCTGCTCTCCCATATCTGCTGCTCGGTTAAATACCTTCCGCGCTAGATTCCAGAAAATTCTCATCGTTTCAACGGCGCGATATGCAGCGAAAGCTGGGGAAAGCGCGAGACGGTTCGAGGGCCGTCCGCGACAGATGACGCAACTCTACATCACCACGCCCCTTTCCCCCGAGAACCTTCCAGGGCTTGCTCGGCCGCCGATGTGAGGAGGTTAGTCGGCGAGACTACGCTTCCAATAGTGGAGGGACGGCGCACCTGGGGAGCTTTTGGATGTTTATTTTCTTCTTTATCGTTGACCTTGAGGCGCCTCTCTGCGCTTGGTATCGTTACTGTTGCGATAATTCGGCGGCGCGCGCTTTTTCGGAGTACTTGTTTGTGACAACAGTCCAAGTACTCTGCTTTGAACTCCCCCAAGTGACTCACCCTATTAAGCACATTACGAACCGCCAACAAAATATTTTCGAAAACAATGCAATCCTAATTGTGAAAGCTCTGATGATTAGACGATTGGCATACAACCTTACGTACCTTAACCTTACTCTAAACTTGACAAAGTGAACGCACATCCTTCTCTACAAGGCACTAAATGTGGATCTAGGACTGCCCACCCGTCATGCGTCCTCGAAGCTAATCCAGTCCAAGAATGAAAAAGTGTACATGTGACTCCGTTCGAGGATTTTGGATTTGTCATGCATACGACTCTTTTTAAAGAGGTGCGTTAATATTCTTGGTGAGCCAGAGTCGCCATGCTCGAGGAGAGTACTTTGACACGTTTAGAAAGAGCAAAAGGAGTATTACCTGAACCATCACATTACTGTTTCTAAGGAAATTATAATGATCTTGCCGATAACAATTGGGAGCGAGTTCAGTACATGTCAATGTCTACCTGTGGGACTGACTGACGCTCAACATATGGGTGCACGTATATACCCTATACAGGGGACGGAGAGATGACTACCACCCTAGCTCAGCGGTAGACCATCGGACGCGTTATTAATAGGTCGCCCCGCCGCGGTGGTCTAGTAGCTAAGGTAATCGGCTGCTGACCCGCAGGTCGCGGAATCGAATCCCTGCTGTTGCGGCTGCATTTTCGATGAAGGCGGAAATGTTGTAGGCCCGTGTGCTGAGATTTGGGTGCACGTTAAAGAATCCCAGGTGGTCGAAATTTCCTGAACCCTCCACTACGGCGTCTCTCATATACATTCATATGGTGGTTTCGGGACGTTAAACCCCACATATCAATCAATCAAAGCTATAATATGTAGCCGGGTCAATCCTACCGGTGGCAAGTTGTCTTTTCATTTGAGCGCCCCCTACGCAAAATGACAGTTTTGCAAAGACAAAAAAAAATGCCGACTTTGGCAGTAGCAGAAAAAGCGGGAGTTCGCTCAAACCTGTTAGGTTTCCTTGAACTCCCACGTAAAATTTTTCGTACTTCAACTTGTTTAGCAAATCTGTTGGGAATAATACGCTTAACCTTCAAAAAAAGAAAGAAAAAGAGAACCTTACGAGAAAGCAATCGCTACTTCTGCACACATCAATGGGCTTCCTGAAATGCTGTATCAGAAATGGCTCGATGTGAGTCGCCATGGTGGTTACGATGTTAGGCTTTGAGTTAGAAGACGTCGGATATATCTCCGCCATGGCAGTCTCAATTCTTTGGAGGAGAAATACAATGGGCTTGTTTATACAAATTAAGGTGCACGTCAAAATACACAACAGGATCAAATGTCCTGAGCACTCTGATTCTGCACGTCTAATAATTATACCATAAATATGCGGCATAAAACTCAAGATTATTTCATTATTAATAGTCCCAATGTGCGAACTCTTCAAATGAGTTTCGCCGTGGAGCCCTCTCCTTACGATTTAGTTGCCTTTCAGGGAACTATTATTTATGAACTTGCGCTTACATAGAACAGATGCGGATATGCATTATGGAACATCACGGCTAGTCAGGGTTTATGGAGACAATAAATACAATAGTACCTGCAGTTTACGCGTCAAATTCATGATGTGAACTTGATGCATGCCGTAGTGGAGGGCTCCCAAAATTTTAGACCATCTGGAGTCCTAAAACGTATGCTGACATCGCACAGCACGCGTGCCTCTAGCATTTCGTCTCAGTTAAATTGCGACTGGCATACAAGAGATCAAACTAGCGGCTATCAGGCCAGCCTCAGAGCACCATAGTCAATTTTCCATTGTGTTGGAGCCAGCGTTTATGGTGAACGACATGGTACTCGACTAGACGGGAACGCAGCATTCGTCTGCGGGACAATGTGACTCAGCCCGATTGTAGCATGAAGACGCGTTCTCACTAGTGGTACACTCTTAAAGTACCTTTTGCCTTTTTTAGAGCCATAAAATGTGCACATCGTGAACCCTCTTACCGTATTCATCCGAAACAATGAACGTGGGCCAACTCGGACATCTGCCATGTCCCGTGGTGTCAGCGGCGGCTGCGGCCAGGACACTTGATGGGCCTTTACTGCATCAGCAAGGACACTGACGTCTACTCACTCATAGGCGAGGGTCCATCCTTTGACAACTTCTGACTCGCTATAGGTAGAAAAGCAAAAGGGCGTAACACAGGGGCCTCTTAATTCTTCATCGCACTGAATGAAATAGCACCACGAAGGCCCGAAGCCAACACCATCACTTTCGTTCCTGCTGACCCTAGCGGTCACATGAAGCGCCTCGACAATCAATTTCATTCGGTACTGCTGAAGTGACTGGCGCCGGATGAAATCATCGACATCGCAGTAAAGCCGCATTATGAACGTCATTGTGATTGATGCTTCGCACGCTGCCGCACTGGACATGCTACGCAACGTCACACAGTCGGATAGAATCACCGTTCGCTCCTATATCCCGGAAGTGCCGCTGCCAGTTCCGACTTTTATAGCCTGCTCGAGCCAGTGAATTGGGCTAGCCGCATCAGCATTGTTAGTCGTTTGGGTACATCACACTGCATAAAAAAATACTTCGAAATAAACTCTACTACTGTTTCTTAACGTGAGCCACTCTGTCAACATTTGAGACATTTTGTGTCGAAACCCCTGCAGAGTCACAATGCGTTCAGCTAGGTGACATTGAAATCGTAAGCAAAAATAGCGAGTATGTTCTCGCTACAGTGAAACGCATTCCACTGACAGCTGTTAAGCTATTGTTTCCGCTGTTCAAATTCTAACAGACCCCAGTAAACGTCTTGAAATGATTATCCAGAAATAAAAACAAATAGCAGTTTTGAGACCAATGATGAGTGACGACACACAACATGAGGAGGCCAATGCAACAGTGATTAAATGGTACCCTCGGCGCCAAAGTGCATTAAAAAAGCCAATGACTGCTTTCGCGGCGCCCCTTTAACGTCCTCCTGCACACCCTGGTTTGCAACGCGGAATATACATGGCTGGTATGAAGAAATACAATGTCATTTATGGATTCTGGGAGTTGCGCATGACCGGCATTGCCGAAGCAGCAGTCACGCGGATCGGTGACAGCCGCTTCAAACCTGAACAACATGGAAGGCATGGATACAACTAACGCAGTTTTGGCTACGTTGCCCCAATCGCAGTGACATGCAGCTTCACAGTGGCCATCGGCAACAGTGAACACTGAATCTCCGACTGTCAGGTTGCTAGAAGAACACAAATGAATTCACATAGTACATTAGACTATTTACGACACACTTCGCGTGTTATTTAGTTGACTAGAATTATCATACGGTCAGCCCCTGCAACAGGTAATCGATATTCTATGTCAAGTGCTTACGAGCTTTCGGTCGCCACCTTGACCCGATGATCAACAGTGGAACGTGACACTTTTGCAGTCTTGCGTGCACTACTTTGGAACGGAAAAATCTATTGTTGAACAACACGAGTACCTTTTTTTTAGTTCCCTTCCTTCTGTTTTTCTTTAACGGGCCGTGCTGCACTTTTTGAGCATGGTCGAAAAATGCTGCACATCTGTAATTTAGGCTACTGAAAACCCGCGAGCCAAATGTCAATCATTTATTGGGAATCGTAAAATGCGGTCTGCGACTGAATATAAATGATCAAACTCTGCTATTAAAATATTTCTGTTCTCTCAGCAAATTGTGGGGGAAGCTCGAAAATTACTCATAAAAAGTCATCTATGAGCCATTGGCTGATTTGATTGCGAAGAACTTGGTCGTGACAGGAATCACCGCGGGAAGCCGTGACTTGTCCACGCGTGCACACACCATCCCATTAAAAAGCTGTGCATTCGAGAAAAAAAAGTAAAAAAAGTGTTCAAGGTCACGAGGCACTGGTGACCTATCGTCTTTGCCCAAGCCATCCCCCCTCCCCCATCTCCCCCTTCTTAGCTCCCAGCACTTTCGTCGGGACGAAAAAAGAGGGAATGCGATTGCTGTATGCGACTAATCTTCGTTACTCCGCTCGTACGGAACAGATTCTGAAAATTTTGTGACGTGGAATTTGTGAAGCATTAAGCTATTTTAGGGTATCTACTCTATGTTTACACGAGCATGTGTTTCAGGACTTCCTTAATACCCTTCCCCCCCATGATGTAGCGAACCGGACGCGCATCTGGTTGAGTTTCCTGCCTTTTCTTTATCTTCCTCCACTTCCCCTGTTTGAAAGGCCTATAGCTTTTAAAGACAGAATGTCATAGCACTGACAATATAATGCCATGAAAATGACACTAAAGACTAGGAAATACTGCGAAGCCTACAAGTCTGCCCTGGCTCTTCCTAAAGCTGTTCATGCAGATTAAGAGTCAGTATATTACCGACTAACCATAATATACATGTGACTACTACTGAAATATAAAAAGAAATAAAAGATTTAGGCGTCTACCACAACACTTTCATGTGAGATTCATTAGGGTAATCTGGTAAACATACATCAATTTTAAATTTGTATATGGTATTGAATCCGTACGTTCGGTAGTACAAAACAGCAATTAAGTGCCTAATGACACGCCTTTCAGCTTCTATTTCTAAAATTTATGAAACTCTTCAACGAACGAGCCACATTAACAAATTACGAAGTTGTAATGTTAGTTATAGGATGCAGAGAGCAGATATTTTATTTTGTTTCAGCCTTTCCATGAAATCATTGGGCAGCACACTTTGTGATTAGGCGCTTACGCTCTCTACCATTGCACTTTTCCATTAAAAAAGTGACCCTTCTTGTACACTCTTTTTTCAAGAAATGTACCGCCTGCATGAAAAACGCAGGAAATACAGATTCGTCCCACTTTGCTCTTTCCCACTAAAAGCCTTATTTTGTTGTGTAACTGATGCGAACTGGCCCAAATACAGAGCAAGGCAGTTTTTCCCTTCTTTGAAGAAGCAAACATGACATCAATTCTGCTCTTTGTGTCATCCTTTTTGCCACGAGCGATAAAGCAGCATTACACCACAAAAGAAGCAAATGTGTTCAATGGGCAGCCGCAAATGGCGGCGCTTGTGTGGCTGGGCTGGCAGTTTCAGTGTTCCAGCGTTAGAAAATTTATCATTCTTTCCCCGCCCCTGTCTGACGTTGACCCATAATTTAAGGCGATGTCTATCCGTTCCAGAAGAGGTGATTTCGTGGCAAACTTCGCAAGACGCATGCGTGCTTAAGCTTCTTTATTGATCATATTCCTACGCTGCAGCGAGAGTTCGTAAAAAAGGGGAAGGAGCTCAGTTGGTGACGCGCAGAAGCTTAGGCGAAACCGTCCGCACTAAGCGAGGAATCGTGGATTGCGCCAACCGTGCATTACAACCCAGCAGCTGGTCGTAACTGGATGGATATCTTGTTGAGTGCGGCTTTTGCTGGAAGCCTGGGGCTCTTTCCGTTCTGCATTTCTAGCTTGTGTCACTTTACTGAAACTTCGAAGACAGTGAGAACCCTGCCAACTTGTGCCGTGCTATGGTTCGCCAGGCGACAGTTTCGAACCGCATTACTTACAAACCGGAAGCGTATTAGCAATTCAAATAGGCGCGGAACAGTCGGCAAACCTGGGCTTCGCATGTACTGCGATAGCGAAGGTAACTAGAGGGCAGAGTGAAGTATTTTGGAAAGAGGTATAGTCAAGAAAACGCTGATAGCCGTGGCCCTGCAACCGAGTTATCCTTCACGGTTCTATGTCTAAAACGGCCCTCGTTTAGTTATGTGTTATATTTGTTCATTTCCTTTTCTTCAACTTTCACTGCATACATGTCGGACTACTGAAACTCTCAACTGAAATGCGATTATTCGAGAAATCAATGCGCAGGAAAATTGGTTGATTCATATGAAGGTTTTAACGTCACAAGAGCTTCATGTGATTATGACAGACGCCGTATTGGAGGGCTCCGGAAATTTCGACCACCTGGGGTTCTTTCGCGTGCGCCCAAAATCTGAGCACAAGGGCCTACAGCATTTGCGCCTCCATCGAATAAGCAGCCACCACAGCGAGATTTGATCCCGGGTCAGCCGCCAAGTACCTTAGCCGCTAGACTACCACGGCGGGGCATCAGGAAGAATTCTCAGTTAGAAAATATAGTGCAGCACTATGGGAAACCTAACGGCTACGGGATATTGAAAGGTTTTCTAATGAGAGCAAATAAACATAAAGTAGATATTGCCACGTTCCTTTCCACAATCTGTTATCATCCCGTTACACTACGTTCAGCGCAAACCCCGCCTACGACGTTCGAAAAGCCTCAAGGCTGTAGGTCATTATATTCAGATCATGCCCTCCTCGTGAAGATTACAGTTTATTCTGTAAGCTATGTCGCCGATAGCAATAACGCTAGAAAATCCGATGGCAAGTTTATAAATGCCAACGCGCTTCGCCACTTGTCAGTTCATCCGCGGCTAACGCTCTGCGCGCCCCTATCATTGCTAGCATCTTGCTGTAATCTGACTTTTACATGTCCACAAGTTAGACCCAAATAAACAGTTTATTATCCAACCTGCAGTCTGCTCTCTGTGTCCACGTACTGACCCCGTAAGGTGCTGCTGGTGGAGCTGCTGCTCCTTTCATGTACCGGACTCCTCCGTCAAACCGTGAAGCCAGCGTCAGTCGTGAAGAGATCGACGACAACCCCGAGTAGCGAACAAGCCGCAGGCAACAAGGTATACCGCCAGAGTTCGGGCCTCTACCTGAGAAGACCCGGCAGACCAAGACCCTGACCAAGGCCGTAGCAACGATGACAGACCCTGTGCCATTTACACCAATCCTGCTCCGGCATCCCAAGGGGTGGCCGGCCTTCCACGGTTCTACCCTTGAAGACCTAGAAAATTGGCTGGAGGATTACGACTGAGTGGCCATTTTCAATGCTTGGAATAGCGAAGATAAGCTTTGTCATACGTACTTCACCTCCCAAGATGCCGCTTGTACGTGGTACGAGAACCAAGAGCGAACCCTGACCACATGGGACGCATTCCGCACAAAGCTCCTCGCTACATTCATGAGCGTCATACGCAAGGAGAGGGCCGAAGCGCTGCTTGAAACCCGGTCCCAGCTTCCAAACGAAAACGTGACGCTCTTCGTGGAAGAGATGAGCAAACTCTTCCAGCACACCGACCCCAATATGCCTGAAGACAAAAAAGTTCGCTTCCTCATGCGAGGAGTGAAGCGGGAGCTGTTCGTGGGTCTGATGCGAAATCCACCGTTACTGTCGAGGCGTTCATCTCCGTACTGACGACGGTTGAAAAGACGCTGGAGATGCGCACCCGGCAATTCAATCGCCACCCGACGCCAGAGTAGGCAGAAACGCAACCACTCAGCTCCAACGGCCTACGGGAGACTATCCGAGCGATTGTGCGGAAGGAGCTGCGCAAGCTGTTACCTTCAGCGCAGCCTCAAGCGGACTCGATCGCCGATATTGTCCGTGAAGACGTACTGCAATCGCTTGAGGTTTCCGAAGCACAGAAGCCTGAGCCGCAGGCGATGAGCTTCGCTGCTGCAGCATGACGCTATACACGCTCCCCCTTCACACCCACGTCAAGAAACCGCACCGTCGCCGTCGACGCTATGCCGTACACCAGCTGGTTAGCACCAGAGTTACTGTATATGCTACCTTTAGGTAGCAGAGTTGTGTTAAGGTACGTCATCTTGGGTTCAAACGTCTTGCGGGAAAGCCACTCACCAAACGCGTAGGAGCAGCGCTCGCACATATAGCGTGAATTTTATTTCTTGCTTTCTTTTCTTTCTATTTTTATAAAGGCACCAGGCAAACTCAGTTTCTCTCATCATGCCTGGAAGCCTGAGTTTTATGTTTACGTTTTTCGTAAGTAATAATGAAAAAAAACGTGCGTCATCTCATTGAACCAATGGTCCATATGTATATTTATAGTAGGCCACACAGTAGCTTCAGCTTTTTTTGCACTGTTTTTCCCATTTACATATATAAAATTATTTTGCACTCTTGCTCCCTACTGAGCTAGGGATGAAATATATTAATCGCGTTGGGCTCATTCATTAACTGCGCTAGTTGACCAGCTAACGCTTTGTAGTCTTCAAGTGAATCGAGCTGGATTGCGATCGAGAGCGGCCGTGCGACGCCCGCGTTAAGCGCGCATCTATTATTACGGTCGTATTACAATCGCGGCTCCCGACGATTGATGTGAATCATCGTTCAACAACCGTGTCGTGTCCATAATTCTTTTTGCCCAAGGTTTCAAAGCTGCATTCGATTCACGCACCAGCAGCAACATCTTGCCGATTCAAATTGTTATGGTTTACATCCTCCCTTTATTTTTAGCGTTTTGACCATTAGACTAATTTGTACGTATGCAACTGACACACGCTGCCCAACTCTGCATGTGGAACGTATTCAATACTGCATCTGTGGTTAATACGAATAGAGCAAATTTTGCAGTTCCACGAGCCGATAAAAAAAAGCCAAGTGCATAGGCGTCAGCAGAGAAGTGGAAAAGGGGCCCTTGCACCCCTCAAGCCACCACAGCACTTGCTCTCACCGAAGCAAGACCAGTGCTCTTGCTCTCCCCAAGCCGCAATGCAACAATGGTTTGCACCCCCAAGAGAAAATCCTGCCGACGACAATGGCCAAGCGTTTGTTCCTTCCGACTGAACACTAATTTCTCTATATAGCAACACCCGTTGCACCTGCGTCTAATCGCATGGGCTCTACGTAGTACAATTCAACACAGAATGCATTCGCTGCCGCATTTCTTGTGACCAACAGGCAGCATAGCTACATTACCGAAGAAGTGCGGCGAGAATCACAACAGCCGTTGTGAACCCCGCTTGATCTGACCACAATCTGCATAGCGTTGGCTTCTCCGCAGTGCGTATGGACCACCTATGACCATGTGATGGCGCTCGGCGAACAGGGGCGCTGAACTCCTGTAGGCAGAGCGAGCGGCGCCCGGAAAACAGTGGCGCAACTCTGCTACCTAAGGGTAGCATATACAATGTGATGAGCGAGACAGACACAAGACCCTTTCGTCGGGCAATCTCGTACATCATGTTGCCAGAAGGGCCGATGCTGGCTCTCTCTGCCTGGAACGCATTGATGTAGCTCACACGCTCGCCCAATGACTGCAGATGTGGTACGCACTGGCCCAAGATTGTCTCCTTGCTATCCACGGTTGTCTCCGACAGCTCTGTCTTGGAAATGGCATTGGTTGCTGGCACGGAAGTTCGTGAGATGGGTCCCGGTACGGAATCTGGCATAGGAAGAGCGACGCCTGCCTTGGAGCTTGTTTCAGTGTACCTTGCGGAGCGTTCAGCCAAGAGGTCATCAAAGCTTATGCAGGGTACAGATGCATATTCACGGTGGTTCAGTGTGGGTTTGTCGTTTGAGTGACGTCCTTCACGGGGCCCGTCTTCGGTAGTGGTCTTTGGCTGAGCTGAACTTGAATTGGACGACGGCACAGAGTCCGAAAGCTCAAGTGAAGTGCAACGCATGACTGCAACATAGAGGCGGAAACCCTCCTGCGCCTTATCCTCGGTGGTCGTCAGGTTGAACTGCGTGGTGGAAGAGAGATCGGAGAGCGTCTGGCTGAAGGCAGCTATGAGCTTGGAGCTCCACTCCACCCAAGACTGCTGCTTGAGGCCTTCATACCGGTGGCGCGCCGCTGCACCTTCCCGAAGATGGTAAACAGCCACGGTCCATTTCTGAGATTCCGTCCAGGCCTCGCGCATTGCTATCGCGTTGACGGCTGCCACCCAGCTATCGGCGTCGTTCCGGACCCCGTGGAATTTCGGTAGTTCGCAGACGGCTGGTGATTGTGAGGTGGCAGGTGGCAACGCAGAGATTACCGACGCGAAGCAGTCGAGCTGGTGTGAGAGCTCGATGAGAGAAGACCGAAGCTCCCTGCGTTGCTCCGGTTTGCTTGCCTCAAGGTCGTGTGAGGCAGCTACGTCCAAAACTGCGTTAATGTCACATAATGCTGGCAACATTGTAGGAGCTCGCTCTCAGATGAATGCTGCAAGTTCGTTAGGCTCGACGCGGAGTAACGCGATGGTACGCCGCAGGTCCGCGGCGCTGTCGGGTGTGAAGCCTGAAGAGTCAGTGATCGAGGTCTTCAAGTAAGTAGTGGTCGCACCACTTACCCCAGCGAGATTGACGAGCAGGGAAGCCTGGACGGCGTTCAGTGGCGGCTCGTGTGTTGGAAGATTCCTGCAATGGGAATGAAGGCCATGGGAAGCGTGAGCGCCATTCGCAAGGGACAGGAGCCAGTGCGGATCCCTGCCATGAAACGGTGGCAGAGTTTTAATCAGGTCATGGCCTAGAACCACAGGGGAGGCCTGGAAGCTATCCACAGCTGGTCTGAAGGGTGGCCGAAGTGACGGGTGGGACCCCATCGCTAAGAAAGCGTGATCGGCGTTCCTTGATGGTGAAGCCCGCGTTAACGATGAACCACAAAGACACGTACTGGTGGCTTTCTGCAGAGGGTTCTCTTGTCGGACTGAGCCATTGTGATGAGCGAGACAGACACAACACCCGTTCGTCGGGCAAGCTCGTACATCATGTTGCCAGAAAGGCCGATGCTGGCTCTCTCTGCCTGGAACGCATCGATGTAGCTCACACGCTCTGTCTCGTTCATTACAACAGTAATTCTATTTAGCATAACACTCCAAGGAAAACCGACGTGTAGCGTGCCGCCGACCACCGACGTCTCTGCTACCACTCCGGAGAAGCTGGCCACACTTACCACCGCTGCAAGTACCGTCAGATGGCACTGCGCAGTTTTGCCGTAGATGCGCTGCGTCCAACACGCGGGGAAAGACCACGTGACATTATCGACTACCTCGTAGTAGTGCAGTGGACACACCAAGGATCTCGTTCGCCGTCATCCGGCTGCTACATGCCGCCTCACCGCCGGCCGTACACTAACCCGACCTGAGACCGGTCTCCTAGCCCTTATCCGGGAAACTTAAGTGCAGCAACCGCTGGAGGTGCCATTGCTGTGCGATGAACTACCGAATATCCTTCGATGACGGTAATTTCCAAATCCGACGCGAAGCAGGGAAAGTCTGGACGACGAAACCCCACGTACTGATGACGACATCACGACGCAACATGCAAGCAGTGAAGCAAACCGACGTAGCCGTGAACCAACGCCACGACCGAACCGAAACGCACGACGACGAACTAGCGACTTGGACGTAATATTCGACGGTCACAACGTCACCACTCTCGTCGATACTGCGGCCGACTATTCCGTCGTCAGTGTGCCTCTCGTGACGAAATTAAAGAAAGTGATGGCTGCTTCGCAAGGCCCTGAAATCCGGACCGCGGGGGGTCATGTAATACTGCTGGCTTGTGTTGGCACAGCAAGAATCACAATCGATAACCAAACTCATCTCGCCAGCTTTCTCATTCTAGAGCACTGCTCTAGAGATGTGATACTTGGGATAGACTTCTTAAGTCAGCACGGTGCAGTCATCGACCTCAGGTCAGAGGAAATAACAGTATCCACAGAAAAAGCACTGCCGCTGCACAAGCCCTCAGGGAGGCAAGCTATGAATGTGCTTTATAGCAAGTCACCGTTCCTCCTCACTCCAGCGTCATCATTTTCATCAGCACTCAAGAATCAATAGACATGCAAGGTGTCGTTGAAAGCGACCAGCACCTGTTGATCAACCACGAAATTTGCGTTGCCAGAGGATTATGCTACGGGGAGGTAACGCATGAGTGTGCTCACGAACTTCAGCAATGAGTACAAACACTTTAGCAAAGGTACGATGGTTGTTGCCTACTTTGAAGAAATACTGGAAGCCAGCAACCTTCCCGCTGTCATATATTCTACCGAATGCACTATGACGACCAAAGCGCTTCAACCGGCTTTCGACGTTAATCCGAGCCTTAGGACGTATGAACAAGAACAGCTCAAAAACTTGCTCCTGAAATACAAGTACTGCTTTTCGTCATCATCAAGATTTCGACAGGCTCTCGTCGTGAAACATCAAATCGCAACAGAAGAAAGAACCAGACCACTCCGTTAGCGCCCGTACAGAGTGTCGATGCGAGAACGCGAGGCTACAAAAAACAAGTCGAAGAAATGCAACGCGATGACATCCTTCCGCCTTAAAACAGTCCATGGGCATCACCGGTGGTGTTAGTGAAAAAGGACGGAACTCAATGCTTCTGCGTCGACTATCGCCGCCTGAACAAAATCACGAAGAAGGATGTGTACTAGCTCCCAAGGGTAGACGACGCCCTAGATCGCCTTCACAATGTGAGCTACTTTTCTTTGATGGAGCTTAAGACAGGCTATTGGCAAATCTTAGTCGACGAGAAAGACCGAGAAAAGACTGCCTTCATAGCGCCGGATGGCCTGTTGGAGTTCAAGGTGATACCCTTTGGTCTTTTCGGCACCTGCGACTTTCCAACGAGTCATGAATACGGTCCTGGCTCGCTTGAAGTGGCAGAATAGCCTTGTTTACTTAAATGACGTCATTGCGTTTTCGTTTACTTCGACAAACACCTCCAGCGCCTCGAATCTGTATTTCAAGCAATCAAGCTGGGCTTACACTAAATCCAGAAAAATGCAGCTTCGCGTACAAGGAGCACCTGTTTTTGGGTCACGTGATCAGCATGTCTGGAGCGCGCCCAGACTCACGGAAAACAGCTGCCATCGCGGCCTTCCCGCCACCCACCGACAAGAAGACCATGTACCGATTTCTCGGCTTCGCCTACAACAGACGCTTTGTCAAAGTTTTCTCACAAATCACCGAGTAACTAACGCAACTCACGAAGACCGAAGTCGATTTTAAATGGGATACAGCACAAATCGAAGCGTTTGAGAAACGCCTGCATACGCCGCTAGTACTTGCGCATTTTGACGAATACGCCGAAACTAAGGTGCACACGGACGCAGGCAGCATAGTAATCGGCACTGTCCTTGTACAAAAGACTGATGACCTAGAAAAGGTTATCAGTTATGCTAGCCGGTCGCTATCAAAGGCCGAGGCCACCTATTCCACAACCAAAAAGGAGTGCCTTGCCATGATCTGGGCAGCGTCGAAATTTTGCCCTTATCTCCACGGCAGGCCTTTCATTGTTGTGAGCGACCACCACGCCCTGTGTTGACCAGCTAACGTCAACGACCCTTCAGGTTGCCTCGCACGATGGAGCCTAAGACTTCAAGAATACGACATTACCATCGTGTACAAGTCTAAAAGGAAGTACTCCGATGCTGACTGCCTGCCTCGTGCCCCAATTGATCCACGACCGCCGGAAGATCAGGATGATGCGTACTTCTTGGGGATCATGGGTGCCAACGACTTCACCGAGTTACAGCGAGGCGAACGGGAACTGAGAGGGCTAGTAAAATACTTAGAGGGCCTAACCAGCGTCGTTCCGAAAGTCGTCAGGCGAGGACTGACACACTTTTTTTGAAGAACAACGTCCTTGTGAAGAAGAACTATTCTGCTGCCCGAGCCAGCTACCTCAACGTCGTTCCTTCGGCAATGCGACCAGAAATTATGCACGCCCTGAACGATAGCCCAACGGCTGGCCACCTTGGGTTTTTCCACAGCCTCGCTGCGGAAAAATACGACTGCCCAAGTCTTGCCGCCGACGTCGCTCAATACGTGAAGACATTCCGGGACTGCCAGCGACGAAAGACACCGCCGATAAGGCCAGCAGGACTTCTGCAGCCCATCGAACCACCTCGCCATCCGTTCCAGCAAATTGGTATGGACTTGCTTGAGCCGTTTCAGACAACGGCTGTGGGAAACAAATGAATCGACGTAGCTACCGCGTTATCCGCTACGCCAAGACGCCGAGCCCTGCCAAAGGTAGTGCATCTGAGGTAGCCAAATTCTTCGTCGAAAACATCGTCCTGCGTCACGGTTCCCCAGAGGTAGTCATCACCGACAGAGGTGCGGCATTTACTGCTGAGCTAACCCAACCAATTTCGGCATACAGCCAGACAAGTCACCGCCATACAACAGCGCACCACCTACAGACCAATAGTCTCACCGAGTGCGTAAACAAGACCATCGCTGACATGCTCGCCATGTGAGTTGACGTCGAACACAAGACGTTGGATGTCATCCTTCCGTACGTAACCTTTGCATACAACACCACCGTACAAGAAACGACGCAGATGATGCCGTACAAGTTGGTCTACGGAAGGAACACGACAACGACACTCGACGCCATGCTGCCAAACGTCACTGTTGAAGAAAAACCTCCACGTCAGCGTCTACCTTCAGCACGTGGAAGAAGCTCGTCAACTCGCTCGCCTGCGCATCGAGAAACACCAGGTGGCCGACAGCCGCCGTTACTATCTTCGACGAAGCTTCCTGGGGTACAAGCCTGGTGACCATGTCTGGGTATGGACACTGATACGCCGACGTAGATTCAGTGAAAAACTTCTACGACCATACTTCGGACCAGACAGGGTAGTTCGACGTCTTGGCCCATTCGACTGCGAGGTGGTTCCTTACGGCATTAACAACTCTCAATGGCGCCATCCTCAACCAGAAGTCGTCCATGTCATACGCCTCAAGCCATCTCATGTAAGAAACTGCAGACTATGTTTTTTGTTGTTACTGTTCTTTATGCACTTATTGCACTTATTGTTTATTGTCTTTAATAATGTACCTTCGTGTTTTGTTAATGCGTTGGGACGATGCCTTTTTCAGTGGGGGTGAGGCCACGTTCCTTTTCACAAGTTTGTTATCATCCCGTTACACTAAGTTCAGCGAAAAACATGCCTACAATGTTCGGAAATCCTCGAGGCTGTAGTAGAACGTTTTGTCGAGATCGCGCCACCTCGTGAAGATTACAGAATATTCTGGAACCTACGTCACCGATAGCGATAACGCTAAAACATTTGATGGCAAGTGTATAAATGCCGACGCGCTTTGCTGCTTGTCAGTTGATCGACGGCCGACACTTTGCACGACGCTATCAGTGTTAGCGTCACGCTGTAATCTGACTTTATTTTACGTTACCACAAATTAGGCCCAAATAAACAGTTTATTATCTGACCTGCAGTATGCTCCCTTTGTCCACGTCGCGACCCCCTGACAATATTGCCGCATTGAATATGCATCACCTAGAGAACAACGAAGAGCACGCGCAGCGAGAGAGAAAGACGAGGTCCTCATCCGATCAGTTTGTCAGTGTTCTGGTACAATTAAAGTAAGTTGTCCTGTATTTAGGTGCAGCTTTTTCTGCATTGGGAAACTGGTGAAGCTGCTGGGTACGTACATGTTCTGGACACCTAACAACAGGCCCGAATCTAGCCCAGAAAGACTTCCACGCATCGACACGTCCGTTCTGAGGCCTAGCAGCCGCCGCCTGTTAGGCCTCAGCCCGGAGTTCAATCCATTGCTGGAAAGCGTGACCATGCCAAAAAGCATGATGGTGCCTGGAAGCACTGGCCAAGACTACAAGCTGTTGTGAAAAAATACGTGCGCACGTGCCTCGATGGCCAACGACGAAATTCGCCGCTGTTAAAAGCAGCCGGACTATTGAACCAACTCAAGTACCCACGGTACCTTTTGCCCCAATAGGTATGGATCTCCTCGGACGATATCCGACTTCTCATGCAGGCAACAAGTGGGTAATAGTCGCCATCGATTATCTTACGCGCTACGCAGAAACAAAGGCTTTCTCAAGTGGCACCACGGTTGAAACTGCTTGAATCTTCATAGAAAATATGAACCTGAGGCATGTTGCTTCGACAGCCATAATAACGGATCGAGGAACCACTTTCACGGCCACACTCCTGAAGACAGTGCTTGAGCTCAGTGGAACAGCCCATCTGAAAAACCACTTCTTAGAAGTTATCCCCCGCAAACGAACGGCTTAACAGAACGCCTGAACCAAACTATTGCTGACATGTTGAATATGTACATTAACGTGGAGCACAAAAACTCGGACGACTTTATACCGTACATCACTTTCACCTATAATACAGCGTAGCAAGAAACTACACGAAGAGCGCCGTTCAGTCTCCTTCATGGCCGTGATGTGATGGCGATGCTTAACGCCATGTTACTGCATGACTGCAATGACATAAGTTTGAACGCTGCATCTTTTACCCAACGAGCCGAACAAGCGAGGCAGCTTGCATGCAGTCCGAATCACCCAGAAGCAAAATTACGACGCCCAATGTTATAATCTGCGACACTGACAAGTCGTCTATCGGCCCGGCGGCAAATTGTGGGTATGGAGTTCTAACCGCTGCCGAGAACTATCTGAAAAATTGCTGAAGAGGTATTTTGGCCCCTACACAGTGGTACAACCCTTGAGTGACGTTAATTACGTGGTCGTTTCTGAGAGCCACGTGACAACTTGCCAGAAAAATCCAGAAATCATGCACGTTGTGCGAATGAAGTCCTAATGTTCTGGCTGATTTACACCATACATCTACTGCACCATCTTTTGTAGAAGAGCATCGGGACGCTGCTCTCTGGAGGGGGTGTTATGGGTCGAAGGAGGAAGTTGCTGATGGCATCCCACCGCTGCCACCAGTTGTTGCGAATGGGGGAATACCCGGTCTCCTGTGGTAGCGTGGTGTAACTGGGTGGAGGAACTGAACGCTGACAAGAAGAGGATACGAAAACAAAGAGGTTTCTGGCACTATTTACACATATTTACAGCAAAGAAAGGTCAGTGGTTTCACAAACCACGAGCGTGGGGGTTGAACCGTTACATGGTTCAGAGCGACGTCCAGCACTCTGCGGCGTCGTTTTAAGCCCTGTCTAGCTCCTCCTTTCCGTGTGGAGCACCAATCCCACACACACAACAGGTGAGGGGGACGAGCAAGCACGGTCCACGTGGATGTCCGATATTGAGTCGTGATCACTGCACTGCAAGGTGGCGCCAGCAGGGCTTTTCCTCGTCGTGTGTGTGTCGCTAGTCGAGAAGTCCCACGATCCCGACAGCATACATCAAAGTGTCCGCCGATTTGTTCGCTTAATTAGCGGGGCGATTTGCGGTGGCCGCCACGGTCTCTTCCAAAGAAGATGCTGTCTTTGTTGTCCTCTCTGGAACTGTTTTCTATGTCGTGGCGACAAGACGTCTCATCCTCCGGCTAGTAGAGACAATGCCTGGCGGGCATAGGCACCCAGCCGGTCGGTTACTTGATTGAGGATTGAAAGAGCGCCGCTCCCCCGTCAGCTCTGGCGCCGGTCAGCCACAACAGCTTCGCTGTCACCAGATGAGTCGCCGAGGTCATCAGGCACCGCTGCTGTTCGAAGGGACGACGAAGGGTCCGCATTTGAAAGTCAGGAACTCGCCTTTGCTTGCCACATTGTCTGGGTAATTGGCCAAATCTTCGACAGCGTCTGGCAGACTAGGCGCCGATGGAGCTGAGAGCCTCCTCAGTAGACCGGTTTACGCACAATGGCGTCTGTCCAGACGAATCGCCGGGCCAAACGTAACAGGCGGCAATAGCCGCATTGAATATGCAACACCAGGAGAACAACGAAGAGCACGCGAAGCGAGAGAGACAGACGAGGTTCTCATCCGATCAGTTTGCCAGTGTTCTGATACAATTTAATAGGTTGTCCTGTTTTCAACTGCTGCTGTTTCTTTCTGCATTATGACAATGCATAGATGCTGCGTTCAGCGCACGAAATCACATTAATTCGTCCGCATATTACGAGTGCACAATTTATTTTATTGATCAGGTTAATCAGTGCTTTAACTAAAAGGAACGCAATGCGACCAATTTTGTCGTCCAGGTCCTGATTTCATCATATATAAAATCTATGAAAAGAAATTGGTAACAAGGGTTGTGTCAAGCCGACGTTTTGATAAGCAAACTTGTAATTCTCCGGACAGATGCAATTTAAACGGTATACACAGCTTGTTACATTCGATGACTTACCCAACTTTCTAATCCTGAAAAAATAAGAAAAATTCAAGAAAAGAATATTAATCCTTTTAGTGACATAGCTGGCAAACCCTGAACCTCAAGCGATTGTTGTGCAGGCAAGTTTTCGATGTCACTTGCGTGTCGATGCACGTGCACTCAGTCACTCCGACTCTAATCGGTTTCTGACTCTGCGTGTGATCGAGCCTACACGAGTAATATTTTCGTTTGTGTGAGCTCGAGTTAGTGATGTTAAGTAAACATTTGGTGAGGCTCCAACTGTGTCTGCCCAAAGAACAGAAAATATTTTTTAGTGAGTGTAAGCAAGCTCTGTTTTGTTTGGCGATTTATGCAAATGAGAAAAATCTATATCCTAAGTCAGATTCATCATCCACGAATTCACATCCACAACTCCACAGAACCTCTGTAATATTTTATATCAAAACTAAGCACTTGCCAGTCACTGCCCGACTGTGTGCTCGAACTTGAAGAATGTTGGAACCTTGCTCTAAGAGCCAGTTTGTTTTGTCAGGCCGTCAAACTGGTGACACGACTGCACCTTTTCACGGTGTGTCGTCAAAGAAAGAACAAGCATATGGATAACACTCTCGCTAAAGGTGTGTGTGGCTTTGTAATAAACTCAAAAGGTGTTAGGGGAAAATGCGACGGGGAGAATTTCTTAGAGATGATGCTTCTTTGTAGTGGTCCAGGCAAAACCAAAAGTACGTAGAGAATTGACACGCTTGTTTAGAGTGGCTTTTGCCATCATAGCACCCACGACAGCACCACTTCACGCCTGGGGTCAACAGCGTATAATAAGATCGCCACAAGTGCTAACAAAGATGATACAAAAAAGTTGGCATGTTCACACCCCTCAGGGATGCTGTCATGTGTCTTTGAAGCCTTCAATCGGGGTTGAAAAATAGCAAACCCTTTCACTGCACCAGGGGCTTGAAACTCAACTGAGCTATAGTGGGCCGCAGATACTGAATTTGGTTTCTCGCGAGGTCCAAGAGAGGGATGGCGATAGAAGTAGGTGAATAAATGTGAAAAATGCCAGCTGATGTGATAACGGAAAAGAAGCTCTTTTCAATATATCAGATAGTGGTCAATTATAAATTCGGATTGTTGTCAGTATTCGAAAAACAGGTCTATGCTGATAACTAAAATGACAGAAAAGTTGATTGAATGATATGTGGGGTTCAAGACCCCAAAACTACCATATTTTTATTTATTTATTCAAATGCCTTACAGGTGCTTTGAAGGACGTAATTATGAGAGACGCCGTATTGGTGGGCTCCAGAAATTTCGACCATTTGGCGTTCTTTAACGTGCACCCAAATGTGAGCACACCAGCCTACAGCATTTTCGCCTCCATCGAAAATGCAGCTGCCGCAGCCGGGATTTGATCCCGGGACCTGCGGTGTCAGCAGTCGAAAATTTTAGCCACGAGACCACCACGGCGGGCAAAAAAAAAAGAATAAAGTGTTCACGCCGATTGGAAATATACAGCTTTTTTTCTTTGCTTACGTTTTAAGGCATGGATGGTATGCGGCTCCTCATAAATAAAAGAAGTGGATGCCTGCAAAGTATGTCCATCTCATGATCAAACCTATTAAAAACCGAAAAAACGAATGAGACTAGAATTGCGACGTCCACTCAGTGCCACTAGTGAAAGGTCCACAAGCTACGTGTTAGAGGCCCCTACATTATGCATTTACTAAAGTTGTGCCACGACTAGGAACGAAATGCAGGATAGCCTAAGTTAGGCAAAACTGGGAAGTTCCCTTTACTAGTAAGAAAAGTTATAATTCCATACATTTAGAGAGTCACTTGTAGGCAGAACAAGGTCACTTTTCTGAAAAAGGTGTGCTGATTGCGTTCGGAATGAGAACTAGGTGTCTATAAAGGTGACCTTTACTTTCACTTATCGCGCTGCTTTAGGAAGGCGCCATTTTCATTACGGAGACTCAACCGATGCAACATGGACGAATGTGTTCGAGCCTGTAAACTAGGAAAACGAGGCTGTAATTTCTCAAGAGTTTGTACCAGTTGCACTAGTAATCATGGAGCAATTTTCGAAAGTACACTGTCTGGGAAACTCTTTTAATTACCTGGGCTGGTTTAATGAAGTCTGTTTTTTTTTCCTCAACGAGTTTTACTTTCCCTATAACTCTTGAAAGCTAATCGGCCATAGTAAGCCAATAAACTCATATTCGTCTGGTAAGGTTGAGTGCATGCCCTTGTATTCTTGCTCTATTGTTTTTGTTTATCTGCAGATAGTGCGTCGTCTTAAGACTCAGGCTTCAGAAACACTCTCAAACCGGCGTAATTTTTGCCGTTAGTTGTTCTCTGATTCGCTCGACTCGTGTCACGACAGGTTTACTATTACAATCACTAAAAACCATGCATAGTTCACCGGTTAATCGAGGTAACTAGAAAAGGACTTCATTTGCTTAATGTACCAAGAAATTACGCAATACCAGCTGTTTGTCGCTGTCTTGGCAGGCTCATCACAGGCTATTCTGTGTGTCGTGCTCGAAATTTGAAAGAATATCAAGTGAGAAGACACGAGAGACGACGGTAAGCAATTATTGTTAGGACAGAGCTATTGTTGCTTAAGCTCACACCCCCCCCCCCAATCTGCAGAAGATATTACAGCGGGCTTTGATTTTTGTTCAATATAAAGTGGGAACGCGTAAGTGTAGGCATTTGCTTTTATTTTTCAAGAGGGGGGGGGGATTAGGTACTCACTGGTGGGTTAAGAGGTACCGGGGAGCTCAAATTCGCCTTTATAACCTCAGCCAGGCCCCAAGAGGCTCATCAGACGACATGCATTGTACAGTGTACCTAAGGCGAGAATAGCAAAAAGATAAACTCTGCGAGTGTTCAGTAAAACGAATCAAAAGCAGAGTATTTATGGTAACGGAAAGTGGTCAGCGTACTTAACAGCTTACGTAGAATCATAACTCCATTACTACTGCATCCATATGCAGCCATTAACAAGCAGAACTAATCTACTAAAAGGAGAAAGTAATACATGCACCCAATAAACTGATTTATGTTTCGAGAAGTAAGACTCCTCGAATGATAAAGGCGGTATTGCTGAATCCTGCTAAGATAGCGTAATATGTTCGTGCGTATTTATAAACTTTTTGTGTGCATCATCATAGCATTAAAAACACATCCTCTTGATTCCATCTTCTTTCTCCCCTCTTCGGCGGTTATCGAGCGCGTGCCACCGCATAGGGCCGTAGTCGTTAGCAATGCCTTTTAAAACATATCAATAATTACTGGATGTCTGTTGATGAATATTGGTTTGTTTTTTTTCACTCCTGCAATTGCCTAATTGAGGCTACAGTATGTAAAAATAAATAAATAAATAAATAAAAATATTTCGTCTCGCAAAAAAAAATAAAAGGAAGAAAAGCAAACACCGTTGTTTTTATTGCCTATAACGTAGCCCTTTGATTTCTTCGGGGTCTTCTTACGCTTTCTTCTACTTACGGGTGCATGAAATCCTGATGAATTGGCTGAAACTTGCGTGCCCTTTGGAGCAGGTGATCCATGGTCTGCGTTTTCATGGCCACCTGCTCCTGGTGTGTCAGGTTGTGGTGCACTAGATGACTGATTAGATCCAGGTGACCAGTTCAGAAAAGCAGAGTTACCGGTTTCCGTTTTGCCGAGTCCTCCATAATGTCGCATAGCGGCGTAGTCGATAGCAACGCCTTATATACCAGTATCGACATCACTATCACCGTGATCACGGGAGGAACATTTACGAGGCATGCGCACTTCTCGGGACCACGTCACTTTCTTTAATTTCTAAAACGCTACAGAATATACCCTAGGTACTAATGTTTTTGCTTTGATTTTTAATGCCCCGAGGACCCCCAGTGGCAGATCTCGCACAGACGCCGAGGCTATTATGCAATTTTCTAACCATTACAATTTCTAATTAGTTTATGTGTGTCAACCTTTTGCTTTTTTCCAGTGTTTCTCAAGCCGCGTTGAACAGACTTTCAGCGTTCGCTGACTTTTTTGTGTGTGTTGTTTAAAATTGTACACTCAATTTTAAACAGGATAGTTTCGTCACTAGGATGGTTTATTTGGATACTCTCAGTAGTTTTTTTGTGTCGTCAATTAGCTTCAATCCGGTAACTGCGCACTTAGTTTGGTTTTAGATAAATTACTAGATGTAGCGTGATAATATACAAAGCTATATGACCCTGATCACGCAAGACAGAATGAATAGATTAGCTGCAAATGCGTAATATTGTATACGTTAAAGTCAAAGTTAATATATTAATGGCGCAGATTAAATGTTACACCCGGTATTTCGGCGGTGGAAGCTCTTTGCTCGAACCGCAGGGCATTGCGTAGCTTTACTTAAATAATTGGCCCGAATATACGTGGTACACTGTAAATGTCATCGAAAGACGATACTCTTGCGTTTGCAGAGAGAGAACAAAACGTTTATTTGATGTTCTGCGCAAGAAAAACGGTGAATGGTATTCTGAAGGCGCTCCGTTAGAGTGCCTAGAGCGTGTAACGGAGCCGAACAAGCGCATCAAGGCACGTTAGGCACGAGCGCCATCTGGTAGTTATCTTCGCAAACGAAGGCATGCGTGACCGCGGAGAAAGATGCGCGCCAGTCACGGAGGTGATAAGGTGTAGAATGCAAAGCGACGGGCAGGTGCCAACACCGTGCCGTCGTAGCGAAGCGCTGGAAACACCTTCTTAAACATCGCGTTGCACTGTCAGCGCAGCGCGGTAAATGCAACATTCCTTAGAGTTACTTGTGTGTGCCTCTTCTAGTATAAAGGCAGGCATACAAAAAATACACATGTTGTTATGGCGCCTTAAATATGCGCAATATTTGCGTTTTTTTATTGACATTCGCACAACTATGAATGCTAAACCTCGAGCAATATTGGTGGGCGCTGCGGATGGGGTTGGCCGCTTGGTGCCGTTTAAGGTATAGTTAGGGCGGACAAACCGACAAATGATTGGACAGACAGACAGACCGAAATTTCTCCGTCGAAAGTCCACGAGAAAGGTGGTCGCCTTTAAAAGCACACCCAAGGAGCAGCATGCGTGAATCGACTGTGTTGCTCACTTGGGGGGGAAAAAAATCTGCAAAAGTGGCGCGATACGCCAACTCGTTTGCGCTCGCAAACGACGTGATGGGAATTGCTAAATGCTTGGCAGCTCCTTTGTTAGGAAGCTATGCGGGTGTTTCCAAGGGGTAACTTGACGTCAGAGCCTCTCCTGAGTATTCCTTCCTTAATGAGCTATAGTCACACAACGAAGCAAACGGGTTCTCAACCGTGCCTTGATGTTCAGTTGCGCCACTAGTAACGCGCGCTTTCGCATCTTAGCTAAAGTAAGCACCTTCAGTCTAACCGAACTGATTAAGGTTAGAGCCAAGATCTTTCAATGAAAAAACGCAATAACTACAAAATAACAAAAAATATTTAACGAGAACAGTGAGAACAGTGAGTGCTATGTAAGAGTTGAACGCAAAGAAAGAAACAAAAAGCATGACTCTGTGTGGGCTTTCAGTCTAGTATAAAAATCAACAACTGCTGTAAATTAGGCTCTAGATTACCAGAAAGCATTGCTGCTCACGTTGGTACTGCGCAAAAAACAGAAATGATATTGAGGCTTCAATAAAAACATAAAAAGAAACGCGCGTTTCTAACGACGTTCCTAAGAGAGAAAGAAAACATCTTGAAATGAAAAGAAAAAGCAAAGTATTTTTCATTACGGCTGCCGGAGGAAGAAAATTGATTAGGGGTTACAATATTGCTGCGAATCGACGTGGAACTGTGCAACAATCAGGAAAGTCTTGTTATATTTAAGCGGCCCCACCGCAGTGGTCTAGTGGCTAAGGTACTCGGCTGCTGAACCGCAGGTCGTGGGCTCAAATTTCGGCTGCGGCGGCTGCGTTTCCGATGGAGGCGGAAATGTTGTAGGCCCGTGTGCTCTGAATTGGGTGCGCGTTAAAGAACCCCAGGTGGTAGAAATTTCTGGAGCCCTCCATTTCGGCGTCTCTCATAATCATACCTTGATTTTGGGAAGTTAAACTGCACATATCAATCAATATATACACTCTTAGAAAAAAGGTGGTAGTACTTGCTAACATTGGGGTAATAATGATTTGTCACATATGTTACAACCCCGGTAGTAAGCGCAGTTAGTAACGGTGAGGGTGGTAACTGGTACTACCGCTGCTGATACTACCAGAAGCTAGTAACTGTTACTACCCTAGCCGTTACCATCAATTTGTCGTTATCATTTTAAATGTTTCGAGAAAAGAAGTAGCAACCGATACTACGTAGTTTCTTTATTCTGGAATGTTATTTCTCCACTGCTAATGTTGGCTAATTAGTGTCTTACAACAAGACAAATCAGTAAGAAGAGGGGTTTGCCATGAGTGCGAAGAATGCATAAACCAAACAAATTCAGTGTTTTTTACGTATACATGTAGAAAGAAGTAAGCATAGAGTATATATAGCCCCTACTTTGCAGGGGCATGTCTGGCACCGGGGAGCACTTGCGTTTCAGGATGAATTATAACAAATTCAAACTTATAGCACTATATTATACTAGCTGGTTACATGTGTTTGGTGACGTAGCAGAAGACTTTGCACATTTTTACTTAGAAAAAACTATATCGCATACTTATTTAATATAAAATGGCCACAAAAAGTCATTATGTACAGTGGCGGGAGCAATGTACCGAACTCATTCTCAGTGCATTTGAATGCTTCACACGACTAATATATCAGCGTTTAAAAGTTATTATTCGTTTTGGAGTTTGACGCGCCAAAACAATGATAATATTCGGAGACACGCCGCAGTGCAATAACTGTGACTGTTCTCGGGGCTAATTGTGACCATCTGGTTATTTTAATGGGCCGGTCTTGTTGATATGCGCTGTAATTTGCATAGTTTGTTGTGATTGTCTATTACGATATGTGTAGCATTTGCTTAGGGTTTGTTAACTTTTACTTCTTCGTTTCGACAATATCAGAATGACGTTTATATACATATATCGGTTGCATTTTTTAAAGAAAATTTTTTTTCCTGATCTATGGATACCTTCTGCGTCATTTTTCTGTGTAATGATTATGCGTTGAGACGATTCCTCTCATAAATTATCAGAATCGCATTCACACACTATATTGGAATAAATAGTCAAAAGCCGAGTAGCAAGGAGGTAGTAACGGGGCAAGAAAGGTAGTAACGACGGCAGTTACTGCCTCTTTCATTTCAGTTACTAACTATTTAATAACGTAGGTAGTAAAGAGGTCAGAAAAAGTTGGTGATCGTTGCAGGAAGTAACTGTTTACTAATGTAGGTAGTAAACAGGTAGCACAAAAGTGGTAACAACCGAAAAAAGGTAATAACCGCTGCAGTTACTACCTATTTGCTTGCAGTTGCTACCTTTTTTTAGTTTTTGTAAGAGTGTAAACGAAAGGGCGTGTAGTCGTTTGCTGATACCGTTTTATTTGCAATGCTGCGTGTTAGATTTTGTCGTGCATTTATAAAGTGATGTTAGGTGCATGTTTCTTAGGTACAATACCTATCTCGTGTGCACGTGCATGCTTCGCAGGCGTTATTAATCACGAGGAATATCGATCGAAGGACTCTTTTTTTATTCAACCACTTGATGCCAATGTCTAATGCAGCCAAGCAAAGCACATAGGAAACTATATTTATAGGGTTCGGCGGCCAAGTGGAACTACCCATCAATATAGTAGACTACCACAAAGATTACGTATCCTGACTTTCAAGAAGATTCACATAAAACTGGACAGAACCCTATTTATATTTCGCAATACCCGAAACACCCTAAAAATAATGTTGTGGAGATCACTTTCAAGATGTCGAAGTGTACTTCGCATATAATATCACTAACATTTGGCACGCTTTATTCACTACAGTTTCAAAAACTTCTCACGTGAAAAAAAAAACTCGTCTGATTTCCCTACTTGTTGGAATTGATATAAACATAAGTGAAACGTATCTTTACAGAGCTAATTGATCGCTTAATGTGCATTATTTCAATAACAGCAACAAAAATCAAAGTCCCTTTAGGAATGGCAATCACCTAGAATCATTCAGCGCACTCTCCAAGCAGAAATCACGCACGCAATTAGAATACACGGGATGATAGCAGACTAATAGTTGTTACTGTTGAACACCTAAAGCGTGCCGTTCAAACAGAAAAACAGATGCGCAAAACGAGCGCACAAGTACACACAGGACAAGCGCGATCAACTGTCACAATTCTTCCTGCGTCCCGCGTTAGCAGCGTATTTCTTTCGTAAACGTGGCCGTGGCTTCGTCCTCTCTCGAATAACGAGTCTGATAAGCGCGCGTAAGAGAGACCATGCTCGGTGGAGGTGACGATATTTAGCGTGCCCAACGCGAGCCTGTCGCGCCATCTCATCGTCACTGATAACGAGAACGCACTAAAGTTTCGAAGCTCTGAGGACTGCCAAACGACGTATGATGTAAATAAATGGCGTTTCCGTTAGCGTGCCAGAAAACGTACGCTCTGTGGTGTAGTGGTCAGCGCCGCCCACTGAATATCGATTCCACGCGAGATGCGTGTTTTTTTTAATGCAATAGCAACTATATCGGCACTTTGCGCTAGATTTTGCCGCTGGCATCGTTGACCGCATTGGCGTCACCATCACTCACCGCTTATGTATACTTATATACATATATGTAAAGCAAAAAAGAAAAATAATCAAGAAAAAGGCTCCCGTACGCGGCATCTAACGTGGGACCTTCGAATGAAAAGTGCGAGGCGTTAGCCAGTGAGCGACCGAGGAGCACCTCCTTTAACATTTCGACGGTACGCTATTTCTACTACTCACAGATGTTGGTGGGCATCTCGGAGGGGGGAGGGACTATCGTGTTACTAGAATTATCAGCAAGATGGTGCCATGAACCCACGGCTACTCTCATCTCCCACGGGTACTTTGCTCCGCGGAGAGTAGGAGGGTGGACGCTCCCTTGCGCGCCCTTATCTCGCAGTGGGGAGGGTCGTACATCTTGGCTGGCGTTAGGCTTTCACTGGAACGATTCTGTTGTAGTTACCGGGCGTACAAAGGTGACTGGAATCATGGCCCAGTCCGCGTTAGTGATAAGGCCGCGCTTTTCAAACACAGCGAGGCAAGAGCTGAGACACTTATTCGCGTTCCTCGTTACCTGTGAGTACGTTTTGTGCGTCATTTGTGGGTAAAAAAAACGCGGGGCACGTTTCGACCTGTGCGATTATGCGCGTGACCTTGAAATTTGCTACTATCACATTCATTGCTTCGCCTTTTGTGGCAAAGCTGCGACTTTCTTTGCAATCTCTTATTATGGGTTCTTTAACGTCACTTCCGCGACGCAAGTACGTCAGCGGAGCCGTGATAGACTCCGGCATGATTTTAATCTAACTTTGAAATGCGCTGATTCTTCAACTGTTCTCTGGGATGACAAATGAGCTTAGGCTCTCCGCATTACTTTATGGAAACGCTTCCATCCAGAATAAAACTGTCCAGTTCTAATGTAAAAAACTGTGCTGTCAACACGTGAAAAAGTGAACTCGTTCCTTCTTCCGAGAGCAGTAGAAGCTTTCATACACCAGCCATAACTTCAGAAACGCGCTTAATAGCGATGGCGAATGATAACATAGTCATTGATAAATACAGTGCACACGGTCAGGCACGCGGTTTTATGAGAGTTGTGACCCAGACGCTATAGCGATGTCGAATGTGGTTTATTTTTTATTTTTGATTTATATTTGGCAAAATATTGGAAGTTAAGATACGTTAAAGCCGGTTACCCAACATCGAGGCAGTAATGGGTTTAAACAAAAAAACTAATAATGAAAGAATAAAAATTAATAAGTGGCACTATCTACATACTATATACACTGTAGTGCTTACAATGCATAAATGAGCAAGTCATCGTCTACAGCCGAGGAGCTTGTTGCAGCATCACTAGATTAGAGATCCATTGTTGAAAGCCAGCAAAGGAAAATGTGCTTTAGGTACACTGCATATTCGTATAATGATGCAAATAAACACATCATGGTGCCCTTTCAAAATCAGTAATTTCGAAAATATCAACTGTTGCTCCACTGCAGAAAACATATTATCAGCATTTGACGCGAATTCAAAGTTACGCTATGATAACAGTGACTGAGTGATCTCACACAGACACAAAAAAAAACGCGACGTGTGTTTATGGACCCTAAAAAACTTCCGCTATGCGACGCTGTTTTCAAAAGTTTCGCTATGATCCGCTTTGAAAATGGCCACGCAAAGTGCTCGTTGAGTGCACAAGAAAGAGCGGCATTCACATGCACGCCGCTTTGCACCTTGAAACGCTCGTCCCGGAATGAGATCTTCACGAAACCGCGCGCCGCCGGCTCACGGAAAGCTCCGGTAGTTCTCTTTTTTTCAGTTCTTTTGCTCGCATGAACCCAGCACGTTGGTTTCGCTCGATACCCCCGAGAATTAGGCGCGGTGCCACGATCTTGCGTGGCCGCTTTCCAAAAAATTCCATCCACAATGTAACCCGGAAGGGGTCAAGGCAGCGTCGAATTGCTGTACCGCTGTAGCTTCATCGTTCGCAGTGTACGAAGAGTATCCTGAACAGTCTATTTCCACGAAACTATTCGTTCTGTCCTGCTTCCATTGAATTTCTTTTTATCCGTGATGGCGTGCATCAAGAACTCTCGTAATATGATACTTCTCCTGCGAGCGAATCTGAGACTTGCAGTCAAGCGTGCGTCGATAGTGTTGCCGCGCGTTCAGCTTCACTGCGCCCAATCGGAACACGCTCCGCCGGCATCAGTTATAAGGTGGATGCGCTTTCGTAGATCCCGAACCGGGCCTCATATAGCTTCTCTTTCGTTTGTGTGCTCGTGCAGTTTTGGTTTTCAACAAAGTGCTCGAAGTCCCACAGAGTACTTCACTTTGTGTTTTTGCTTTCGACTGACAATCGCTCATTTAGTTCCGCGTTGTCATTGGCCGTTGAGCTCGCGCTGTTCGCTGCGAGTGCGAGTGTTTATTTCTGGATGTATAATTCTTCTTTCCCAATATGTATGGGCACTGTTCGCGTGCATGAATGCCATCTACCGCTGTGAGCCATTCCATGTCAAGCGTCTCAGACATTGGGCTAGACATTCTCAAATTTTCTTTTAATAGTTTAGGCAATCAATTCAGTAGAATATTAAACCTATTATAATACTTTTGTATGATAATTTTGTCTCACTTCTTCAGTATTTTATGTGTTGTCATAAAGGGAGAAACGTAGGTTGCGGAGAAGAAAATTTCTGGGAAACTCAATACTACACGGTGCGCTCTTAATATCGACTGGTTGCTAGAAAATCATTGATGTATTCTTACTTTTTTTGTGTGTGACAGGCTTACCATACGTTTTATCTCACAATATACATTGCAGCGAAGCAGTGCGGTGATCTTGTGCCCATTTCAACAATTTTTTTATTAAATTCTACGATTTCTTCAAACACATAAATGTAGCACGTAGCTGTATGGTTGCTATTGGGCCGGCCAAAACAGTACGGAAGGTCGATGACGAAGTAGTTTTTGAAAGGAAAAGGCACAAACAGAAACCTTTGTGAAGTGACTAACGTTCAGTTAACCTCAAATCATTGATGCAGTCGACGTAAAAATGCATGCTTGTCCTAATTTGAAGTGAATACTTATGAGAATAATTTATTAAAATTTATTTGGTGTGGATTTATATTTAGAGCACAAATTTTATTTTGTCCTGCGTCCATCTTGTCTATGGCTCCGGCCAGTAAGCCTGCGTAACTGCACTGCACACTACCTTGGAGCAATGGAAAGATGCTGCATTCATGCCAATGGCTAGATCACGTGCTGTTTTGTGTAAGTAGGAGCTTTCCTTTTTTAAGCTTTCTGTCAGGCATTTGTCGGCTGTCTAGAGTGTTGCCGACATTGGCTCAGATGATAATTTGAGAAATGTGCTGTTAAAGTATAGCAAAGGCCCATATAACAAGCCTTAAAAACCCAGACGTTGTTCTATTTAGTGCTTCCATAAGCGCTATGCATACCAACTGTGCGTTGTAGTCGACAGCAGCTTTGGTTTCCTATACGCTGGGCTCTCAGAGAGATATGAACAGTGCACCGGGAAACTCGTCGCCGTTCGAGCGCACGGCATCCGCGGGTCGTCTTTCATCCACGTCCTTTGAAAGCACGCGACATGAGCGCTTTGAATAATGAGACTTGCGTGTCATACTTCACGCGGGATGCCTTTGAAATGCAAGTGCAAGCGGCAAATATTTTAAGGACCGGTCTCACTTTAGGATTACTGTGACGGAATGCATCGCGGGCCGCTTTAATGGCGGCATTGACATATCTTGTGAGAAGGACTCTTCGACTGCATACATTTACCGCGTTGCTGTTCACGATAAGTGACACGCGACTGATGATGGACACGACGTGCCCATGGCTCCTGCAGTGTATGGTGTAAGCGTCGCTCAAGTCCACGTGATCAGAAGGTCTGCATAAAGGCGAAAAAATTGCGATATGTTCGCTTAAAAAGGAATGGCAATTTTTCTTATACCCGTTTATTGTAATAGGCTGTGAGATTATTCAGTGCAATAATGTTTGGTGTGTTGCGTGAAAAAGCCAGTATACAAGTACTAGGCATGCCATATGGAATGGCTGCGGAAATATCTGTGGTCTCGTTTTATATAACGTGCACTGACATCTCACAGCGCGCGACTTGTATATATATAGCGTTTCTCCTCAATTGATATGTGAGCACCAAGGCTGGGATCGATTCCGCGACTTTCGGCCCAGTGGCAGGTCATCCCTGACCACTGTACTATCGATGCGTAGCTCATTCAGAGCAACATTATTCCGTCATCGACCGATCACCGTAAACGCATAACGACGGTAATAACTTCCAGTAAGTGCACAAACATGAACCAACGTTCAGCCCAAATACATCAGTTGTTATCCCGCTCTAACGAACGTAATACCGAAAGGAGTGCCACTAACAGTAGCCAAGCTGTAGCCTGATTGGAAAGCGCAGCCAATTACGACTGCATGGGATATCGAAACTCAGCCTTTCAGCTTGCTAGAAGGTAAGCGTGGGTTTGCAATTACATGCGTTATCTGACTTACTAAAGCGCAGAAGCACTCCCTGAAGCTATAGCAGGGGCGTTCCTAATTAGGCCAGGTACGTGCAAGGCGAGTCACTTGTTACTAGGAGTCAGGATGGCATGGTGTTGGGCTCGATAACGAGTTTCGAGCAACAACTGCAGCCGGTGGTCGTACGGTGAGGCTGAGGGAAACATTTATTCACGGGGCAAGCACCCCTTGTGTTCGCCCTCCATTCGGCGCATTCATTCTATTTCTGTCTGTGCTTGGATAATGAGCTTTCGACCGGACAAACCACTCGACCCCCGTTCTCTGCACGAAGATCGGGTGCCCCATCTGAATTCTTTGTTCCATGGCATTTCTTTTCTCACTCTTGCAATACCACTGTATCTTGTTCTTGGGCATGCATGCTGCTCAGGACTGATTTTGGGGTTCGGTTTAGATGCGTGCGCATACGGCACTGACGACAATTAAATTTTGGAACACATGCGAGTGCACACAGAAGGAGGAGACATAAAGTGTGGAGAGAAGATAAAATTGAGAAATTTGCGAATATAATGCGGCTGTATAAGGCACAGCACTGGATTGATCGGCGGAGCATTGGAGGGGCATTTTCTCTGCAGTGGGCGCAGTCAGTCTGGTGATGATGATGGTGAGGTGTCTGCACAACGTGTCAGAAGGGGGTTACTAAGTTAACGTGCCCAATTGTTTTGTCACAAGCATCACTATATCAGGTAGTTCAGCTTTCGAACTCATTACAGTCATAGCATCTACCGATTTGGAATTAGTGTATGTCTCTCACCGAGAACGGAATCTAATGTAGTAATAAGTAAAAGTGTGGAAAGTACAAAAGCATGGTTGGTACACTTGCAGGTACACTCGGAGGGCTACCTAACGGTATTGCTTATTATGCGGATGCAATTAAATATCATCTTGTCGTTTTCCGGCAAACGCCCCTGCGCAAGTATAATGTTTATGACATCAGTTAACGACCCATGTTTTTAAGCTAAAGCCTTCTGTTGAGAAACTTGTGAGAATAGGGTATTTCATTGCAGTTACGTAAATCATGCGGGGGTCAGATTGTCAGCACCTGCGCTGTGGTCAGGCACATCCCATGCGATTCCGGATAACGGCTCTGGCTTTCGGCTGAAAGTTATTTCAAGCTATATCGGCAGCTAAATGTATTTTGTGCTTTGGCTCACGCTGCGAAAGCGCCAGTGACTTTTCAAGTTTCGTGAGAAATCAAGGTTTTCGCTTAACGACGCCAACAATTGTCCCAGCCGAATCCCAATGCCCCATTTGAGTTTGTTGACAGTCTAACACAACACACTTTCCGTAAGAACAACTCTGAAATTTGAAGCACTTTCATTGAACAGAAACAAAGTGCTGCGAACCGGTGCATGCTATGGGCCAAGTTTTTTAAGCACTAGGACGAAACGTGCGACCTTTTCTTATTGCATGCTCTAACCCAAATGATGCAGCTGCAATAATGCCAGCGCCTGGCTATGAATCGCTATTAGAAACTAACTTCGACATGTGATGTAGCGTATATGCAGTTGGATACTCTGTTTTTTTTGGCCAGGTGGCGATGGGCATGGTTATTATTATTATATTATTGTTATTATTATTAATATTATTATTATTATTATTATTATTATATCTGAATGAATAGTTTGAACTTAAATGAATAAATACAGAATGGATATACGAAAAAAGGGCTGCCTTTGAAGATGTCTGTCCCCCCTTGTGCTCTTCATGCATTTGCGCCACTGCTCGACTGCTTTGATTAAATAAGAATAAGGTGGAACCTTCAAGGTGCCAGAAAATGTGGAAACTGGAGGCCGTAGCCGTGTTCAACATTGGCGTGAACTAACTCCTCAAATGTATACGATGTGGGGGACAACAAAGTTTCGCCTACGCAGCTGGTGAGCCAATTTGTTCCGAGTTCACAAGCTCCACGGCTTTTATTAAAGCGAGAAGCTTGATTTCTCACGAAACTTGGAAAGTCACTGACGATTTCGCAGCATGAGTCAAAAGCACAAAATACATTTAGCTTTCATTTAGCTGAAGTAACTTTCAGCCGAAAGCCAGAGCCGTTACCCGGATATTCAGACAATGTTATCCGGGCCATCATACGAGAATATCTGCGAGAAAAATTTCATATACGGCCCCCAACCATTTTAAAGCTTTAGTGAGAAACCCTACTACGTGGCCTTGGCTCTGATGTGGGTGTCATGTACGAGAACGCTTTGTAGATATCTTTGGGTTTTTGTAGAGCACTGTCTAGAACGCTTTCTACATATCTATCGGTTTATGCAGAGCACTGCACAGAACGCCTAGTATATACATATTTCTGTTTTTGTAAGGCACTGCACAGAAAGCTTTGTAGATATCTTTTGGTTTATGCAGAGCACTGCACAGAACATTTTGTATATATCTTTCAGTTTTCGTAGATGCACGAATGTACATTATAACTACTGAAGCATTCAGAAACCATTGTTGATTAAGACTGGTTCTCTTCATTGCTGACATGCCTGCACGCCCCTCAGTGGGGTAACCTGGGGGTACCCATCGAAAAAGATGGCGCAAAACCGAAAACTCGCGACGCAGTATGCCCGAGGTTTTAATGGTCAAATGTTCCTCTCGGGCATGGCGCAAGCTTACGAAATCGTTGATGAATAAAAAATGACTTCCCTCCTCTGTATTTCAGGTGCGTAGTTTTCACGATTGCCTAATAGTCAATTTATTTCGTAGCCTTTTGTTGGTTCACCACTCTACAGAACTCTCAAATAACGCTTCAATAAAAGGCGTAGTCGATGGAGCCATGCTTTACTTTCATCTCCTCATTTTGTGCTTTAAGTTCTCAAGTGTCAAATCTCCTTTTTTTCTACCTTCACAGTACGCACAAAAATGCGCTATTCTTATGAAACCTAAAGCGAATATTGTGGAGTTATAATGTCCCTTAACCGTGTGGCATTAGCGCTGACGACTCTATTCTAGAAGCATAGTTTTTTTCGGCAACAATTTAAAAAGAGATGGCGAAACGATGACCATCCGAAGCCACTATTTTCTTGCCTTTATCGACAATCGCATTGAGAATTTTTGTGAAAAAAAAATCACGTATAACTTTTTTAACGTCTTCTTTCGTAATGGTTAATGATTGTTCTGTTTCAATTGTCCTGGTTAAGCCTTTCAAGGTGATATTTATCTAATTGCAGTTCTAAATAAAAAAAAGCTATACGCCATCTTGGAGTGCTGCTCTGCATGTACAAGGGCATTCTAACTATGCGGTTAATTGACTAATTCACTGACTTCCGACAAACAACGTGAACAAAGGAGTGCATGATTATTGATCACGATGGCCATGATGAAAATACGACTTGATGAGCAATGAGAAAAAGGATGTCATTCAACGTTTTCACTGCTGGATTGCAATGTGGATCATCTACGCACATCAGCTTCACCGTCACAGATAGTGCCCTAGATTGTGTCCTCACAATCACAAAAATTGTAGGCTCCCCGTTTGTACACTCCTATGACAAAATAACAGGCATTCATTTATCTGTCACTAAGTGAAGAAATATTCAGTTACTACTTCATCTAAAAGTATTTTCGTGGCCCGACAGATGTGGTACACAGAGAGTAAGAAAGATCTTAATTATAATTCAGAAGATATCTGAAATCACTAGCCTGGTTAACCACCTGGCTTGCTACTCTAGGTGTGTTGTGATACCTATGATATTTTCAATTATCGCATATTGCCACGAAGAGTACGTACTGTCATTAACACACATGCATGCACAAAAATTGTCATTGACGGATCTCTGTTGCACTGTGTATTCCTCACTGACACCAAAAGCGCAATTATGTTACGCAGTGCACAATCACTGTCTTACCGCAGCCCGGTTTCAGGTTCATGCCGTTTTGCAAATAGCGGACTGCCATCGTAATTAGTCGTTCTGTGTCGTAACAAGAAGAGTCGGACGGCAAGTGCATTAAGTATTCGTGGGCATTGCATGCGGTGCACGTGGGTGAGTCTAACGACTGCCTTATCTTGTGCTTGAGATATCAACGTAGACCATCAACCGGTGAATGCAAGCCTCATCCTGTCTGGTTAGTACTTCTGGCGTATAGAAGCTGCATGTTGGGTTTGTTCTGTGCAGAGGCCCATATATAGCAGTTACTTGCATCGCATCATATTGTTTCCTGAAGATTTTGCGAGAACGAAAAAAGCCGCTGCACCTTTTCTTTGAAAAGGTAAGCGAACTGAGATAATTGAATCATAAATGTCTTTGTCTTCTCACATCTTGAACATGACTTGTATATAACGTTACTGATTATATCGAGGCCATCCCAACTTATCAAATGCAAGGAAGTGAAAGGTGGCATCGTTGTTACAAGTTAGCTCAACGCGTGGCCCGTTTTTGTGCAGTAATTAGTGTCCAACAACGGTAGTATAACACAAAATGTTAATTTTCTGTTCGCCTATCGATCAGAAGACAAGTGGTGCCCCCTAAAGACTTTTGCTTTTACGCATAATGCGCAGTGAGGCACCATGAAACTCCACGCGACTATCACTTGTACACCACCGCCCACCGGACCGTATAATAGCGGGCAACCGACCGTTGCACGGCGTAGTCATGCTTCGCATCACTTCCCCGTCTGTAATCGCGCTTATCAATGTTCGATGCTTCGATTATTGAAGCGCTCGGGTCAAACTGAGGCCAGCGCTATCGCCGCAGTGAAGCGAAAGTAGCAAATGGCTGTACATGAGTGGGTTCGTGCCAAACTTCATGGGCCAGAGGGTTCGGGCAAAACTTCTTCGGCCAGAGGTTTCCGCAGGGATCTGAAATATCGAGCCCACTTTGCCCGTGCAGTAGCCACATCACGATAGAGTGTTTTTTTTGGGGGGGGGGGGAATTGACTAGAAAACAAAAGAGGTGGCACTAATCATACCCGATCCACCAGCAATTTCGCCTTAGTGCATAGCATCTACAAGACTTGATGCCATAGGTCAGTTACAATTGTGCATCTGAAAGTATGCGACGCTGAAAGCTTAGGGAGCAGACTAATGGAATTGTGTTGTACAGAGTGGTAAAACTGTACCTCCTACCGTGGATGTTTAGTGAGCATACACCTTATCTGGTAGAGATGTGGCTTTGATTGCCGGCCAAAGGGGCTGCATTATGATGGGGGTGAAACACTATGATATTTGTCCGTTTGCAATTTTATGCACGTTCAAAACTTTGAGTGGTGTAAACGGATCCCGATTACCTGAATACAGCGTTCCTCATAACCACAGCCTGGCTCAACATACCAGACACCAGAAATCGCTAATACATTAGAACAAATCTGTTACGGACAAGAATTGCCATGTGTCGTGTATAAAACTTGTCATCACCTTGAATTCGCACTCGCTCAATGAACGCCGAACCATTCTCTGCAGGTGGTCTAACAAGAGAAGCCTAAATGTGTTCACCAGCTCCGCTGTGAACAATCCTTGCGTAATATATCGCAAGCTGAGCTAATTTTGGCTTGCTGCAATTACTAATCAAATTTGCTGAACCTATGTTTGTTTTCATCTACCTCAATCTTTGCAATCGACTAATAAGTTAGCAGGACATACTGTGTTCGTTATCTTTCTTGCAAGGCTAAACTGGAGAATTGATGAAGAAACCTGCGATCAAGAAGTCTTCTTCTCATTGGTCGCAGTTTGCTGATATAGTTGGCAAATTATTCAACACAAACTTCTTCGAAATTTAAATCAATAGGTATATGTTTATGGCACATCAACATTATTCGTTTATTATAACCTCTCGTGTAGTAACCTATGAATGCCCTAATTATGCAAAGCTGGCGTCTTTGCAGTTCCTTATAAATGAATCACTCCTATAAATTCAGAATATAGAAACGTGTGTAGCCGAGGCATACGAATAATATTGCTTGCTTGAAATAAGAATTATAATGAGCAGCACACAATGTTTGTATATGATTACGGCACCGTGAAGTTAAGGGCGCGTTTTTCATGGTAAACACAATATATGTGCTAGTTAGCTCTCAGCAACGTGGTACGGGCATAATTACAAATACCTACCACTGGGTACGGAGGCACTAACAAGACAGTTGACGCCTAAATACCTCGATGAGGTTGTGTGGTTCATAAGGCCATTTGGACTTCCTTTTTTTTCATTAGCACGAAGTAGTCGCATAAAAACAAAGATAAAGTGTAAAAGTGGAGAGTTACTGGCAGACGCACACACCTACAGAGTGACAGCAAGAAGGAATGCTCGAATGTACAGTCTGCGAAGACTGGTTCGAAAGTACCTTTGGAGATAACAAAATATTATTGTCTTCTTCGTGGGCTAAGTGGCCCCATTATTAGCACCCGATTTATAAAAAGCCATCGACAGCAGTCAGATTAAGAAGTGAGCTAAGAACTGCCTCAAATCTGACAAGTGAACCTTGAGAAAGACTGGATGGCATGCCTGCTGTGGGGAGGCTATTTACACTTTCGCGTTCGCTTTCTGTTTGGCACCTCGGTTTCTTTCCGCTATTTCAGAGAGCGGAGAATGTCGGCCCGAGCTAAGGATTGTAGGTAGCAGTGATTTTCCCGAAGACCTTCGGGACTACGCCCTCGATGACGGTCATCAGGGAAGCGGCCAAGCGGCTAACGGTCGCGCTGACGCGGGACGTCCCCGCCTCTTGCAGGGGAACAGCGCGGAAAGCCAAATGCGATAGTACACCATTTTCACATTCTGCAAATGCGCTTGCACTGTCTGGTGCTTGCCAAAAAAGAAAGTAAAAAGGCAGTTGGCAGGGGATACAGTGATTCACTGAATGAGGGTTTGCCCAGCCGGAGAGCATCATGTATTGGGAGCAATACCGTGGTAATCTTTACGACGACATCACTACAAAAAAGGAAAGGTTGGGATTCCGGCGGCACCTATGTATTCATTTTGTTTATTTCACGTACTGCAGCCTCAGTGAGGCTGTTAAAGGAGCAGGACAAGAACAAAACAACAACAACAAAAACTAATCAACGTGCACGAGCAGGCGTTCAGAAATTCTTGAAGTGGTAGAGAACGAACACTTCCGGAGAACAAATGCAAGGCTTCTGTAGTTGAAGGCAAAAAGCTGTATTTGAACATGTCAGTGTGTGTGAAAAAAAGTTGTAATTTAGAGGCATGGTCATTCCTTGTGTCCAAATATCAAGAAAATTTCATATATGATTTGAAAGCACCGAAATGAGAATTGATTAAATTATGCGGATATTTTAGGCATTCAACGTGGTGGTGCTTCGCAAGAGTAGTGAGACCTGGCTGTGGAAGGAAATTCGTTGGAGAAAAATCTTTACCATATCTCTGGCATATAACACGCTAAGCTCTTTTTTGAATGAATTCTAGTTTCTTCATGGTTTATTTTTATGAGGGTTCCAAACCACACTATCATATTCGAGAACGGAACGAATAAGAGTTTTGTAGGTAAGCAGCTTGGTTTCTTAAGGAGAAAGAAGGAGCGAACGATGTAAATTATTTAAACTCTTAAGGGCTTTGTTGCATGCGAAATCAATATGTTTGGACCATGATAAATTGTGAGGTATGATGATACCGAAGTACTTCAATGTGGACAGCCCTAATAAACTAACATTGTGAAAACCATAGTCTAAAGTCAACGAGTATAAACGCCTGGTAAATGACATAATGACTGCTTTAGAGAAGTTATTATTCTTTTGCCAAGATTAGGACGAAACAGAAAAATGAGAAAATGAATTGTTAAGAAAGGCATCATCCAATGGAGATTTAGAATATGATACATGATGCAGTCATCTGCGAAAAACCCTATTTTCACAGAAGTGTGCAAGCGTAGGTATCAATATAGAGCAGGAATAAGAATGTTCCTAGCACACTACCTTGCGGAACTTTTGATAAAACCGGCATTGAAGGTGAGTTAGCAGAACCGAAGCACACACAGAAGAAGAAGCTCGGGTTGCTGGTGTGGGGGGTCAAGCGGGAGCTGTTTGCGGGACTTGTCCGGAACCCGCCAAAGACTGCCAGTGAATTTCTCACCGAGTCCGTGACTATATAAAAGGCACTTGAGATGCGGACAATGCCGTACAACCACCTCGCCTCATTCAACTGCGCCGAAGCCTTCATCACCGATGACCTGCGTGAGACCATTAGACTGATCATGCAGGAGAAGCTGCGCAAGCTGTTACTTCAACGCTGCCTCAAGCTAATTCGATTGCCGACATTGTCCGCGAAGAAGTTCGGCAGTCGCTTGGAATCTCTTAACACCACAGCCTGAACCAGGAGCTATGGGCTACGCCACTGCAGTGCGCCGCCGCACTCCAGGGCCACGTCAGGACACTACCTCGCCACAGTTCTACCGCCAGACACCGCTGCCACTACCACCGATGCCATGCCACCCATCTGCGGGCCACCGCTCCCCTTCCAGGAACACTGACGTCTAAATCGCCCCTGACTACCACCCAATGTACTGCCACTGTGGTGAAGCCGGGCACACGCATCGCCGCTCCCAGTACCACCAGACGGGACTACGTGGTTTCGCCATCGACGCGCTGCGTCTATAGTGGGGTGGAAGACCTTGTGGCACTACCGACTATCTCCTCGGAGCGCAGAGCACATCCCGGGGATCTCCTCGTTCACCCTCTCTCGGCCGCTACATGCCACCACACCGTCGGCACTCGGCAGTACACTGGCCCAAACCGGGGCCAGTCACCTAGCCCATTTAGGAAAAACAAAGTGCAGCAATCGATGAGTACACTGGCCCAAACCGGGGCCAGTCACCTAACCCATTTAAGAAAAACAAAGAGCAGCAATCGATGGAGGTGCGGTTGCTGTGCGACAATCTATTGAAGATCCTCCGCCGCTGCCGATGACGCGACGATACCTCAAGAATCTGCCGCACCCCGAACGCAGCTCCGATGGCTATACTTTGCAGTCAGCAGAAGACCTGATGACGTAACGCGAGGCAACGAACTAGCGACCTCGATGTCCTCATCGACTGCCACAGTGTCAAAGCTCTCGTCGCCACCGGAGACGACTATTCCGTCATCAGTAGAACGTTCGCCACGAAGTTGAAGAAAGTTAGGGCCGCCTGGGAATACACCGAAATCGTACTGCTGGAGGGTACCTAGTTATTCCGGCAGGAATGTGCACAGCCAGAGTCGCTATTAAACACCAAATTTCCCTCGCGAGCTTTGTCGTACTACAGCATTGATCGCGAGATGTCATCCTTGTCATGAACTTCTTAAACCTTCATGGGTCCGCCATAGACCCGAGAGCTAAGTCGATAACACTATCCACAGAAACAGCACTGCCACTGCGCACGCCGCCAGGAAGCAAAGCCTTGAATGTGCTCGAAGAACAAGTGCTCATATCACCTCGTTCAAGCCTCAACATTTCCATCGGCACTCCAAAACCAAAAAATTTCGAAGGCGCCGTTGCAGGCAATCACCACCTGTTGGTCAACCGAGATATTTGCGTCGCAAGAGGAATCACTGAGCTCTGTGGACGAAAACCAACTGTGATGCTCATGAATTACAACAATGAGTACACGAATGTCTTCAAAGGCACAACGGTTGCCTACATCGAATATTGGACGTCAGCAACGCTTTCGCCGTCACCGATTCTGTCGAATCTACCATGGACTCAAACCCTTCAACCAGCTTTCGACGTTATACCAAGCCTTCCGACGAATAAACAAGAGCACCTTAAAAACCTGCTCCTGAAACACGATATCTATTTTTTGTCGTCGTCAAGAATTCAACAAACCCCTGTCATTACCATCAAGTTGTAAGAGAAGAAAATGCTAGGCCACTCCGTCAGAGCCCGTACAGAGTTTCAACGTGAAAACAGTAGGCCACAGAGAAACAAGTTAGCAAAATTGTGTTGCGTGACGACCTTATTCATCTTTCACAGAGCCCATGGTCGTCAGCAGTGATGTTAACGAAGAAAAAAAATGGAGCACTGTGCTTCTGCATACATTGTCGACACCTCAACAAGATCGCGAGAAAGGACGTATACCCTGTTCCCGGAATATACGACTCGCTTGATCAACTGCACAAAATGAAATTGATTTTATCGATAGACCACAATAGAGTCTACCGGCAAAGCGAAGAAGACGAGCGAGACCGAAAAAACACTGTCATCAGTACACCAGACGGCCTCTTAGAGTCCAAAGTCGTGCCCTTTGGTCTTTGCTCGTCCTGCAATATTCCACCGTGTTAAGAACACCATGCTGGCTGAATTGAAGTGGCAGATTTGCCTTGTGTACTTGGATGATGTCGCTGGCTTTTCCACAAGCTTTGATGAGCGTCTGCGGTACTTCGACGCTTTAGTTTGAGCAATCAGGACCTTCAGGCTTACTCTGAAGCCAGAAAAGTGCCGCTTTGCATACGAGGAACTCGGGTACGCCCTGAACCCCAAAATACAACCGCCATTGCTTCATTCTGAGCGACCACCACACCTTATGTTGGCTAGCTAACCTGAAGGAGCCTTCAGGTCGCCTTGCACGGTGGTGTCTGCGACTTAATGAATTCGTCATCACTGTCGTTTACAAGTCGAGGTGAAGCCACTCTGAAGCCGACTGCCTGTCTCGTGCCTCTGTTGACCCACTACTGCCGGAAAACAAGGATGGAAAATTCTCCTTGGGAACCTTGAGCGTCGATGACTGCAGAATGACCCCGAGCCGACCCTGAAATTAAAAGGCTTTGTGAGAAAGGCTGTCGAGCGAAAGGCTGTCGTGCTTGCCAAGGTGTTCAAGCAAGGACAGGCTTCGTTTCTCTTGCGTAACGGCATCCTCGTCAAGAAAAACTTCTCGTCACGTCAGGCCAACATACCTCATAGTAGTACCTCCTCGTAGTTGCTGATTCCAAGCTGGGTTCAAATAAAATATTCACGCCCAGAAACTTTTACAATGAATACACACATCCGATTAAATAAAACAAATCAGCTATTTGGTACCCTGACACTCCCCCTCATGTGGATTATTCTTTCTTTTTTGAAGTCTCGATCTGAAACCGAGCTCTCGTCTTGGGTACGTATCTCCCCGGTCATATTTATTCTCGACAAAGTAAGTTTCTAAGCGCTAACATTCGCGCAGCAAGGGCAATAAACACACGAATAATTTACGAGTTTGACGGCTGTACACGTGAAAAATGGAAGCCCTGGGCCATGTCAGGACCCTTTTACAGTCGCAAGACCGACAGCGGTTGTTGGCTCCATTCAGAGTGAGTAGCACAGAAACGTGCTCCATTACCTTCCATAAAGCTAGGGTTCCATCAAGCGTCACGGTTTCTGCTGACTTTCTACGTTGAAGTCAATCGTGATGGCAGCGATAAATGAAGCGGAGGTGGATGTGAGACTTCTCCGCGCCGCCCAGCATGTTCTCATTGGCTTATACCGCGAAGCGCTACGCAAAGGTGAATTCGCAACGCCATAAGCCACACCAGGTGACTCGGTTTTCGAAAAAAGCACGCAACAACATCATATATATGTATATATATATCTATATATATATATATATATATATATATATATATATATATATATATATATATATATATATATATATATATATATATATATATTGTGGTAAAGCCTTTGAACAGTGGGTCGTCCTCTTCAGTGCCTTCTAGTGGGTCGCCCTTTTCATAAGAAGAAGAGCAGCTCGCGCAGAGAGTCGATCCCCGCATTGACTGTCGGTTTCGTGAATCATCGCTGAGTGTCCGCCAATAAACCGCTTAACAATTTGGTGGAGAGTGCTGAGAGTGCTGTGCCCTTCAAACACCTTCGGTCCGCATTCTATGCCCTTGGAGCTTCGATCCCAAACCGTGCCTCCAACCATGCACCAAGACGCCGCCCAGCAAACGCTTCCTCCTAGGCCGACGCCATGTCCTGGTGTCCCCCGCATCCGCGACCCTCCTGTCTTCACCGGATCGGATGGCACCGACGTCGAGGACTGGCTGGCCATGTACGAACGCGTGAGCGTTCCCAACCATTGGGACGAGGCAGGTAAACTCGGCAACCTGTTTTTCTATCTCGCGGGTGTGGCCGGCATGTGGTACAACAACCACGCATCTGATTTCCCGACATGGTCCGCTTTTAAAACCGCTGTCGTCAACGTGTTTGGCCGCCCGGCCGTTCGTAAGCTGCAAGCTGAACAGCGTTTACGTGAACGAGCCCAGCAGACCGGCGAGTCCTTCACAAGTTATATCGAGGACATCCTTGACTTGTGCAAGAAAGTCGACCTGAACATGTCAGAGGCTGACAACATCACGCATGTTCTAAAAGGCATCGCCGACGATGCCTTCACCATGCTCCTGGCAAAGAACCCCCGCACTTTGGCAGAAGTCATCATGTTATGCCAAAGTTACGACGAGCTGCGGCGGCAGCGCTTGATGACCCATCGACCGCCACCACGTGATGCTTATCTCTCATCCTTGTCAGCAGTTCCTGACCACGCAACCTTGCTCGCCGAAACCAAGTCATTCGTGCGTGAGGAAGTTGCCCGCCAGGTCTCTCTACTGGCTTTTGCTTCCCCACAACATGCTCAACAACCATCAAGTACACTTCTACCTCCGCTCCGCCGAGCCATTCAGCAGGAAATCGCGGAGGTCGTCCCTGAATACCACCAGCCGCCTCATGCATCTGTGCCACTCAGCTATGCCCAAGTTGTTGCCAGGCCGCCCCCACCAATTTCTGCAACTGTTCCCCTAAATTACACCGAAGCCGTCGCGAGGCCCCAGGCCTTTCGAGAAACTGTCTCGCCTACATACGCCGGCGTCACCCACGTGCCCCGAGTGCCGCCTACCATGCACTCATATCAGCAGCCGGCTCGCCAATCGCGTTCTGCGACATGGATGCGACCCGCAAACCAATGGCGCACCGCTGACAATCGCCCCATCTGCTTTGCTTGTGGTTGCGTTGGTCATGTAGCACGCTATTGCAATCGTGTGCAGCAACCGCAGGTTGCCTCCAACTTTCCCAGCCAGTCAAGCCGCTCTTATGAACAACCGCCGCCTATGTCACCATCGTCCCGCCCCGTTCCGTCTACCCGCCGTTCACCATCTCCACGACGTCGCTCACTGTCGCCAATGCGGGCACGTCCACTCGAGGGCGACCAGAAAAACGTCGTCGCAGTCCACGAGGCAAGGGCTGCGACGCTGTCGAACTGCGGAAGCCCTCAGGAAAGCCCGTCGAACGTGATAGACGTGCTTGTGGATGGCGTTCGTGCATCTGCCCTTGTAGATACTGGAGCTGCCGTATCCGTAATGGACGAAAAACTTAGCCGATTACTGCGCAAAGTGACCACGCCGCTTTGTGGGCTCTCCCTCCGTACAGCCAGCGCCCAAAGTATTCACCCTACGGCGATGTGCACAGCCCTCCTTATGATTCAAGACGTGATGTATGCGGTCGAATTCATCATAATTTCTTCATGCTCTCACGACGTCATCCTAGGATGGGATTTTCTCTCCCGCCACGACGCCATCATTCATTGCGCACCAGCAGAAATAGAACTAACGTAATTCTCTTCTTTGATGCCGGCCGACAGTCCATCAGCTGCAAGCAAATTATTCGTCAGAGACGACACTCAAGTGCCTGCAAACTCGTCCGTTGCGGTGTCGCTCTACTGCGCAAGCCTTTCTGACACCGTTGCACTCCTCTCGCCATCTCATCGTGTTTTCATAAGAAAAAGCTTGCTGGTTCCTTTCGCGACCGTGCAACTCACTCACGGCAGCACCACTATTTTTGTGGTGAACTCATCTCCGTACAGCGTTACGTTGGTGCGAGGGGAATGTCTCGGCAGCGTGGAACCCATCGAAGACGCGCAAGTTATGGATCAACCCGATGACATGCACTGCTCAAGTTCCTGTACGCTTGGTGCTGTTTCGACATCTGCTTCATCATCCGATGATATATTCGGTCCCTGCATACCCGACGACCTTACGAAGGGCCAGCGTTCCTAGCTTTTGGGCCTGTTGGAAGAATTCCGCTCTTTTTTCGATGTCGCTCAACCTTCTCTCGGCCGCACATCCACAGTTACGCATCGCATCGACACAGGCGCACAGCCACCGCTGCGGCAACGTTCATATCGCGTATCTCCCACAGAACGCCATGTAATCAACGAGCAAGTCGACGACATGCTTCGCCGCGATATTATTCGCCCCTCTAGCAGCCCCTGGGCATCTCCTGTCGTTCTCGTCACGAAGAAGGACGGTTCTGTGCGGTTCTGCGTGGACTACCGACGCCTCAACAAGATCACTCGTAAGGACGTGTATCCACTACCACGGGTAGATGACGCGATTGACAGCCTGCAAGGAGCAGAATTGTTTTCATCTCTCGATTTGCGCTCAGGGTACTGGCAAGTACCTATGGCTGAGGACGCTCGACCGAAGACCGCTTTCGTCACCCCCGACGGCTTGTACGAGTTCAACGTTATGCCGTTTGGGCTGTGCAATGCACCCGCCACCTTTGACCGCATGATGGATACAGTTCTGCGTGACCTGAAATGGCACACGTGCCTGTGCTACCTCGATGACGTCGTCGTTTTCGCTCCTGACTTCTCGACGCATCTTCAACGCCTTCGGCATGTTTTAACTCGTCTGAGCAACGCCCGTCTGCAACTGAACCTAAAGAAGTGCCAATTTGCAGCTCGGCAGCTGACAATACTCGGCTACGTCGTGTCCAAGGACAGAATTCTCCCTGATCCAGCCAAGCTTCGGGCCGTGACCGAGTTCCCCAAGCCGACATCCGTCAAGGAACTGCGCAGTTTCGTAGGACCGTGTTCCTACTTTCGTCACTTCATTTGAAACTTCGCGACTATCATATCCCCGCTGACGAAGCTTCTCGGAAGTAACGGGCCACTCCATTCGTGGTCATCACAGTGCGACGACGCTTTCAGAACACTTCGTCGTTTGTTGACGTCGCCTCCGATACTCCGCCACTACGACCCTACGGCCCCTACAGAGGTACACACGGATGCCAGTGGTGTCGGCCTCGGCGCTGTCCTTGCGCAGCGCAAACCAGGGTTCCCGGAATATGTCGTGGCGTACGCGAGCCGTACGCTTACTAAAGCCGAGACTAATTACACAGTCACCGAGAAAGAATGTTTGGCAATCGTCTGGGCCCTTGCAAAGTTCCGACCTTATTTGTATGGTCACCCATTTGATGTCGTCACCGACCACCACGCACTATGCTGGTTGTCGTCATTGAAAGATCCCTCAGGCCGTCTCGCCCGGTGGGCACTTCGCCTGCAAGACTATGACATCCGCATGCTGTACCGCAATGGAAGGCAACATGCTGACGCCGACGCCCTGTCGCGCTCTCCCTTGCCTGACGACAATGCCAATAACTCAGTGTCTCACCTTGCCATTTCTTCAATTAGCATTCATGTCATTGCTACTGAACAACGCTAGGATCAATGGATTGCCTCACTGATAGACTTGCTGACTGATCCATCCACTCCATCCACTCGCGCGTTGCGTCGTCAAGCCCACCATTTCGCCGTTCGCGATGACCTCCTCCACCGACGCAATTACAACGGTGACGGCCGCCAGTGGCTACTAGTCATACCTCGCAGTCTGCGCTCCGACACATGCGAATTCTTTCATTCTGATCCGCAATGTGCACACTGCGGGGTAGCGAAGACTTACCACCGCATTCGCCAACGGTACTTTTGGCGCGGTATGTACTGCTACGTGCAGAAATTCGTTCGCTCCTGCATAGAATGTCAGCGCCGCAAAACTTCAACGCAACTGTCGCCGGTAGGTCTGCAACCTCTACCTTGCCCTGCCAGGCCGTTTGGGCGCGTTGGAATTGATTTGTATGGGCCGCTTCCACTAACGTCAGCTGGTAACCGCTGGGCCATTGTTGCTGTAGACCACCTCACGCGATACGCCGAAACGACCGCTCTTCCCGCGGCTACAGCGAGCGATGTGGCCTCCTTTCTGCTCCAACAATTCATTCTGCGACACGGTCCTCCCCAGGAACTGCTCAGTGACCGAGGCCGTGTCTTCCTGTCTGAAGTCGTTGAAGCCATTCTCAAAGAGTGCAACGTTGTTCACCGCAAAACTGCTGCTTACCACCCGCAGACGAATGGCCTCACCGAACGCTTCAACCGTACGCTCGGTGACATGCTCTCCAAGTACGTCGCCGCCGATCACACAAATTGGGATTCCATTCTACCCTTCGTCACCTACGCATATAATACCGCCCCTCAGAGCACTACTGGCTTTTCACCTTTCTTTTTATTATATGGAAGGCACCCGTCCCACACCATCGACACGATACTTCCGTACAGGCCAGATCCGTCTGAGTAGGCACCTATTTCTGCCACAGCCAAGCTTGCTGAAGAGTGTCGAGAGCTTGCAAAGACCTTTACTGCGCATGATCAAGAGCGGCAAAAAAAGCATTCGCGCTGACGCCAGCACTACTGCGCCCAGGTTCCTCCCTGGAGCGCTCGTCTGGCTCTCGATCCCTACTACTGCAACTGGCCTATCTTCAAAACTATTTCCCAAGTACGAAGGCCCCTACCGTGTCGTCAAATGCACTTCCCCAGTAAACTACTTGATTGAACCCATCGAACCATCGTCGGACATGCGTCGTCGAGGACGCGAAATTGTTAACGTGGAGCGCCTCAAGGCCTACCATGACCCGCTCATTGTAACCAGCTGTTAGGTCGCCAGGCGGCTCCCTTTTCGTACCCGGGGTAGTTGTGGTAAAGCCTTTGAACAGTGGGTCGTCCTCTTCTGTGCCTTCTAGTGGGTCGCCCTTTTCATAAGAAGAAGAGCAGCTCGCGCAGAGAGTCAATCCCCGCATTGACTGTCGCTTTCGTGCATCATCGCTGAGTGTCCGCCAATAAACCGCTTAACAATATATATATTGTAGCGATGCTGACGCCGACAGGTTAAGAAAACAAGCGTCTTTATTAGGGCGAACTTGTGCCCACGATTCTAAAAACTATGGTCGTCAAGTTCGAGTAGCCGAGAGGCACAGATCCGACTATCTTCCTCTTCCTCGTTGTTGAACGTGCGAACGCGTGGCGCATGCCAGCCGAGCCGGGTCTTGCTGGTGCTGGTGCCACGATGATTGTGGCGGGCTATTTGAATGTGGCGAACCTGGCGCAGCATTGCCCCCCTCCTCAGACGCATCGTCCCGATGCTTAAGACAGTGAAAAGATACACGCGCACTCTCACTCGTTTTTCGACGATCTGTCATGATAGGGCTTCATGCGGACTACGTGGACCACTTCCGTGGGATTGCGACGTCTTGAACTCACGTGTCCAGCGGGTCTAACTTCATAAGTGACGTTGCTGATACTGTTGAGTACTTCATAAGGGCCGAAGTATCGGCAAAGAAGCTTTTCAGAGAGTCCGCGGCGGCGCACTGGTATCCATATCCACACTTTGTCACCGGGATGATAAAGTGTGTCACTGCGTCGCTTGTTGTAGCGACTAGAATCGACGTGCTGTTGGTGGCGTATTCGGTATCTTGCCATTTGCCGTGCTTCTTCGGCTCTTTGCAAGAAGTCATCTAAGTCAGGTGGATAGGTGCTTTCGTCCTGTAGTGGTAACATGGAATCCAGCGGGGTGGTCACTCTTCGGCCGAATACTAGTTCGAAAGGGGCAACGTGGGTTGTTTCTTGAACGGCTTTATTATATGCGAATGTTACGTAGGGTAATATTTCGTCCCACTGTTTATGTTCAACATCAACATACATTGATAGCATGTCGGTCAAAGTTCTGTTGAGGCGTTCGGTTAAGCCATTTGACTGAGGGTGATACGCCGTTGTTCTTCTGTGATCGGTATTTGTCATGCGCATCAGACATTGCATAAGGTCTGCAGTAAATGCTGTGCCCCGATCCGTAATAACGACGATGGGCGCACCATGTCTGAGCACTATGTTGTTCACAAAGAACTTGGCGACTTCGGCAGCTGTCGCACTGTATAGAGAGTCAGTTTCAGCATAACGGGTGAGATAGTCTGTGGCTACGACTATCTATTTCTTGCCTGCACGCGATGTCGGCAAAGGTCCTAGGATGTCCATGCCGACTTGTTGGAATGGGGCATCTGGAGGGTCTATTGGCTGGAGAAGGCCGGCTGGTTTTACGGGTGGAGTTTTGCGCCGTTGACATTGACGACAAGTTTTCACGTAGCGCTGCACTGATGCGAGCAACTTAGGCCAATAGTATTTCAGGCGAATCCTGGCGAATGTTCGGCTCACACCCATGTGTCCAGATGTTGGCTCGTCGTGGCATGCGTGCAGAATTTCCTCTCGCATGGCTGTGGGCACGACTAGTAAAAACGTTTCACCATTAGGTTCGAAGTTCCTCCTGTAAAGGACACTTCCTCGAAGGCAGAACGCGGAGAGCCCTCTGGAGAATATGCGAGGGACTTGAACGTCGAGACCCTGCAGGTGTTGTATAAGTGCCAGCAAATCCGGGTCATCTCGTTGTAGTTGAGTGATTTTGGATGTGTCGACAACGCCTAGAAACGGGAAGTCTTCCTCTTCAGGTACACTTGGATCGACGGGAGAGCGTGACAGGCAGTCGGCATCGCTGTGTTTTCTTCCCGATTTGTACACGACCGTAATATCATACTCCTGCAGCCTAAGGCTCCATCTTGCTAGTCGACCTGACGGGTCCTTGAGATTTGCCAGCCAGCATAGAGCATGGTGGTCACTGACAGCTCTGAACGGTCTACCATAAAGGTAGGGTCGAAACTTGTTTATGGCCCAGATGACTGCGAGGCACTCTTTTTCAGTTGCAGAGTAGTTTGCCTCAGCTTTTGATAGTTTGCGGCTGGCATAGGCTAACACTTTTTCTTGACCATTTTGCCACTGGACAAGGAAGGCGCCGAGGCCGACATTGCTGGCATCGGTATGGACTTCTGTGTCGGCTGCCTCATCAAAATGGGCAAGTATTGGTGAACCCTGTAGTCGTTTCCTTAATTCGTCAAAAGCTTTCTGTTGTTCGCTTTCCCACGTGAAGGGCACGTCGTCTTTTGTCAGTTTTGTAAGAGGTTCCGCAATCTTTGAGAAGTTTTCCACAAATCGTCTATAATAGGCACATAAACCCAAAAATCGACGCACTGACTTTTTGTCTCTGGGTGTAGGGAACCTCTGAACAGCGGCTGCCTTTTCGGGATCGGGATGAACACCCTCGGAACTAATGACATGTCCAAGGAATCGCAGCTCTTCGAAGCCGAAGGGGCATTTTTCGGGTTTGATTGTCAATTTCGCTGATCGGATGGCCTCCAATACTGTGCGTAGTCGCTCTAGATGTTTGTCGAATGTTGCAGAGAATACCACCACGTCATCCAAATACACTAGGCATGACTGCCATTTCAATCCGGCGAGGACAGTGTCCATCATTCGCTGGAACGTCGCTGGTGCGGAACAGAGGCCGAATGGAAGCGCTTTGAATTCGTAGAGGCCATCTGGTGTTACGAATGCCGTTTTTTCACGGTCCTGCTCGTCGACCTCTATTTGCCAATATCCGCTTTTCAGATCTAACGAGGAGAAAAACTTTGCGGATCGCAACCGATCTAGTGTATCGTCGATACGTGGCAAGGGGTAGACATCTCGTTTAGTTACACTGTTCAGTTTTCTGTAGTCGACGCAGAATCTAAGTGTGTTGTCTTTCTTCTTAACGAGCACTACGGGAGACGCCCATGGACTATTCGAAGGCTGGATGACATCATCAGAAAGCATTTCCTCCACTTGCTTCTTGATAATTTCCCGTTCTTTCTGTGACACCCGATATGGATGCTGGCATATAGGCCTCGTGTCGTCTTGCGTTATAATTCTGTGTTTCGTGATTGACGTGCGCTGGACCTTCGAGGTACTTGAAAAGCAATCAGAGAATTCTTTTACCAAGGCGTAAATCTGTTTCTTCTGACTGTCCGGAAGGCTCAGATTGACGGTCACGGATGTGTCGATGTTGCAGGCCACTGGTCGAGTGGTTGATGTCGTTAAGCTGCATAGTTCGGTCGCCATACAGAAGTCGTGTAAATAGGCGATAGCCGTGCCTTGAGCGATGTGTTGAAGCTCATTGGAGAAATTTGTGAGTAGGACATCTGCACGGCCATTCGTCAAGTGAACAAGACCCCTAGCTACGCAGACACCTTTGTTCAAAAACAGTCCTACATTTGTATCCGATACGCCTTCGCGGTTGTACAATGCATCATTTTCTACGAGCACCATTATACTGCAGCGTGGCGGCACAGTTACGTCATCATGAACAACGCGTAGAGCAGTTAGGCGTCGTTCCTCAGATTCCTCCACAGGTATAGCTCGTTCAGTCGAAAACGACACGCTGGACCTACGCAGGTTAATTACGTTGCCATTAGCTCGCAAAAAATCCATTCCTATAATGAGTTCTCTTGAACATTCTGGCAGCACAATGAAATCGGCCACGTAAATAAAGCCCCGTATTTCAAGTCTTGCAGTGCATCTGCCAAGGGGCGTAATAATGTGACCGCCTGCCGTGCGTATCTGCGATCCACTCCACTGTGTCACAACTTTGTTTAGCTTTTTCACCATCTTGTGACTTATCACTGAATAATCAGCACCGGTGTCGACTAAGGCATTCAGCTCCCATCCTTCCATTCTCAACCGCAAATCTGAAGTAACGTTTTCGTTGCTGCACCCATCTACCGGAAATACACCGTCATCACCCTCAAACCAAATTGGAGGATCTTCGTAACTGACGTTATCAGCGGCCTCACCTCCACAGGTCGCTTGCTTCAGTTTTCCGGGTGTGGACTTGGAGAGCGATGACCAGGCTGCCTTGAAGGTGTACGTGGGCTGGATGACCGGTAGCGCATAGGCGATGGTGACCGTGACCGGTGTTGGCGTAGAGTTGGCGAGTTCTGGCGCGTCGACAAGTACTCCTCAATCTCCGCTGGTCGTTCGCCGTTTCGGGGGCACGGTGCATATGACGGGAAGCCTCTTAATCCAGCCTGTCGGTAAGGACAGAATCTGTACAGATGACCCGCTTCCCCACAATGAAAACACAGAGGCCTGCGCTCGTGATCACGCCAGACGTCACTTTTCCTGGGCCTACGCTCCACATAGTGATGTGTGCTACGTGCTCCTGGGGGCAGATAGGTAGCTGTCGGTTCCCGTGGACGAGGTGCGCTGCGTGCCACAGGTGGGAGAGGAGTCGTTGCCATCGCAACTGCTGCATTGCTGTGTACCGTGGGTTGTCTGACAACCTCAGAGTATGTTCGGATAGGTCGAACCGGCTGCAGCTCACGCTCTGGCTCTCGTATCACCTGCCTCAGTTCGTCACGAACAACGTCCGTAACAGATAGTGCAGTTGAAGTCTGGGGCATATGCAGTCTGCTCAGTTCTTCTCTGATAACTGATCTAATTAGCTCTCGCAGGGCTTCAACGTCGTTTCGCACGCCTCAGGGGAATACCTGTGCAGATGCGCAGTTAAGATTCCGGTTGTACTGCCGAGCCCGCCGTTCCAGTGTTTTTTCGATGGCCGTTGCTTCCGAGTAAAACTCAGCAACCGTGCTCGGAGGGTTGCGGACGAGAACGGCGAACAGCTCTTGCTTCACTCCGCGCATTAGATGGCGCACCTTCTTATCCTCGGCCATGTTGTAATCCGCACGCTTGAACAGGCGGACCATGTCCTCAATGTACATAGCAGCATCCTCGTTCGTTAGCTGGTTCCTCGATTGAAGAGCTGCCTCCGCCTTTTCTTTCCGGTCTATGTTCGCGAACGTAGCCACCGCTTGTCGTCGAAATATTTCCCAGGTAGACAACGAGGTTTCATGGTTCTCAAACCATGTCTTCGCGAAGTCTTCCAGGGCGAAGTATACGCGACGGAGCTTCTCTCTTTCGTCCCATCCATTCAAGCTCGCTACTCTCTCGAACAGGTCCAACCAATCTTCAACATCCTCGTACGAGTCGCCGTGGAAAACTGGCGGCTGGTGCGGTTGGCTAATGAACACTTGTGCCGGTGTTACCTGGCTAGTCATAGTGGTGGCATCCATCACTTGAATTCCTCTTGGTGTGAAGTGAAGAGGACCGAACTCAGGTGAGTCACCTCGAAGACGGCGACTTGCCCTCTGGTGTACAGGAGTCACTTCCACGGGGTTGATACGCTGGTCTTCGGGGCTACGCTGTCTTGAGCTCGTGGGGCTTCGATTCATAACCCAGCACTTCCACCAGAAATGTAGCGATGCTGACGCCGACAGGTTAAGAAAACAAGCGTCTTTATTAGGGCGAACTTGTGCCCACGATTCTAAAAACTATGGTCGTCAAGTTCGAGTAGCCGAGAGGCACAGATCCGACTATCTTCCTCTTCCTCGTTGTTGAACGTGCGAACGCGTGGCGCATGCCAGCCGAGCCGGGTCTTGCTGGTGCTGGTGCCACGATGATTGTGGCGGGCTATTTGAATGTGGCGAACCTGTCGCAGCAATATATATATATATGTGTGTGTGAGTGTGTGTGTGTGTGTGGGACGTATGAACTGACATTGATAATTCTTCTGTGTCCTAGTTGCAACAAAACTAGCATTTTTATTGTTTCGCCCAGAGCCACCAGTATACACCACCGTGCACGGTAAATATAAACATCAGAGGTTCTGGCTCAGCGCCCATTCTGAGAATGGCTGTCAGGACTTTCATTAAGGCGGGTTGCACGCCATGTTAGTCACTCTTTGCTCGCGTCATGGTCGTATGAATGGTTCCCTTAACAGCATCTGGAAACGCTCCCGCAGGTGGTAAAGGACGGCGATCGGGCACAACTCGCAACGTGCACTGCGCCTGCGCAAAAGTTGTTGCAGCCACTGGCATGCGAAAGAACCGACGTGGGGCTCAGATGTTCCTTTTACTTATCGTGTACATCAATATATTTTCCTGTCATCGTTCCCTGGCAATATCTTTGTAGTACGTTGCCACCAGTGGAAGCCTTTCCCCACCACACCGAACGGTATTTTACAAATATAACTGCTGAGGCAGGGCACAAGCACGTTGCAGGCGCACTCAATAGGCACGTTTGATAATATTATTATTACAATTATGATGAGTAAAATAATATTTATGACATTACTAATAATATTATTTTTAATCTTGTTGTTGTTGTTGTTTTTGTTGTTGTTGTTGCTGAGTGGTGTGTTTGAACAAACCAAAACCACTGTATCATTTAAGGAACAGCGTAGGGGAGCGCTCCAGTCATTTCATCGACCTGTGAGTTCCATGGGAGGAGGGGGGATTGACAGACTTAGGCAGCCGCTACAGATCCGTAGGGAAAAGCCCTTATGGGGTTGACAGGTTCCTGCATCTGTAGAGCTGCTGTGGTGGCTGCCCAATTATATGTGCACAGCTAGCTGGACAAACTGGCACGCCTGAGTGTACAACTGTAGAAATTTGCGTTTAGCTTTACCGCAAGTTGTGGTCAGACCAATGTTCACGTAAACATAGAGCAGCGGAGTTTCGGTGCGCATAATCACAACTCTTCGGTGGTACCAGCTGTAGAACTGATGCCATCGGTTCTGCGGTTTTCAAACCTTACGGGAAATTTTTATACTTTAGTCCTGTTAGCTTACAGGAAGGTGGTAGTTTCTGTTAGTTGTGCAACTAATTGAAACATCAATCTTTTATGTGTACAATATTGTGACCTCATTTAACGCGTTGTGGTTTAAAAATATCGCATATATGTTCACCCTATCATGTGATAGCTTATTATTCGCTCTTGGAGTGTTTTCATAGAGGTTTATCTAGTGTACTTTTCACTTCCTGAAGCCTCGCAGTGCTCTTACGCGAAAATGACATAACGAAAAGTACATTTGCACATCAGATACTTGCAAAATTTTGGGGAGCATTCATTATGTTATCCCAGTTGCAGCTCCACTTCGCGCACAATATCTCTATTTGCTTATGCCAGCGTGAAGTCTGCCAGCGTAACCCCACCTGTGGAAACATCACCACCACGACCCATAAGCACTCGCAGTTAAGCGTAATTAAATGTGGTTTGTCGAGTAATATGCCGCTTTTGCTCACTGTTCGAAAGAACTGATCGTTGGTTCAAAAAGATCAAAATTTACTTTGTGTCTTTGTTTAGTCAACCACAACAGTTAGTCTACGAATTTCCACTGAATGCTGTGACAATACCAAACAATACAAAGACGCTTATCGGCTCTGTTTGCGCTCTCGACATCAACGCGCAGTCAATTTTGACATCGTACGTTCCTCTGGTGTTTGCAGCACCTTGAGCCGCAATTCATTTTTGCTCACACGCTGCACTACAGATCGCTGAAAGTCTCTCGTTGGTGTAAACCTTGGCTGCGTATAAAAGTCAAATGCATACACACAGTCTTCTTGTGGTTAACACTGCTATGACTAAAGGCTTCGCTGAAAAAAGTGAACTTGAATTTGAAAGAAAATAGTGGTTAGTAGAAATAATGTTTAATAGGGATAAAATTTGGTATGAATACATTTCCTTTGAGACTCGAAAAATTACCTGCATGCAACATTCAGAGACTTCACATGAAACTTCGCAGTTTTGATATGATTTTTCTGAAAAAAAAACACTGCAGTAGCGCCCGCTTACAACACTGCTTTTGGTAGTTGTAGAAGTTTTTGGATATAATTTGTAGATAAACAGAACGATAGAATTCCTGACGCTAAACATTGTGGTACCCGTAGTTGATGTTATTGTAGAATGACCTATTGAGGCCAACTACTTCGTCTTTAACAAATCGATCGAAAAATGGAAATACAATCAAGTTATCTGCTATTCAATGGGAATGCATCGTTTAATTACTACCTGGAAAGACTTGCGACATGAAGGAGCTCTACAATTTTTTGAAGTGCTTCTGATGCGATGTTGTTTGCTCTCAGAGTGTAGTTAAACTACAACGAAAGCATCTAAAAAGCAGTAGCACTGGAGCAGTTGCACGACGCCGGGGAAGGCAGGTGCCTCCATAGTTTTCGACAGCTCGCCCCGTAATTTCGGCCTGAAATCCTAGTACTAATATTTTCTCATATTCACGTGGCAAGGTGTTTTTAGAGGGGGAAAGAACGGTACAGTCTCGTACCCCTCCTTTGGCACTCTCCGAAGCCGAAACTGCGGCTGGGTGCTATTTGATTTGATTTGATTTTTTTATTTAACTACGTGGTAAAACACTTCACATAGGGCGTTTGGTGTTAACGGAAAAACGCTGACTGTGATAGCTTGACTAGCCCTTTCACCCAGAAAAAAAGTTACAGTTACAAAATTACAGAAATATTACAGACAGCGAAAAGCGACTAAACAGAAGAAAACGCACGCGTGGCAGCAAAAATTTAAAAGAAGCAACTCTTAATTGCATACAAGACTATTCATAACAAAGCAATCCATGAAAAAAAGTTATCATAACAGCAATCACCCAGGAGTCATGAAAAATGAAATCAGCACATATAATTTAATATATCAAATTTAGATATTATACGTAGATTACCAATAGTTAATTTCCATTTATTCCTCACACTTGATAAAAGGTAATCCAGTGTTTAAAATCCATAAATAAAGCTTCGAAGTGTTTCACTATAAATAAACTATCACGAACTCGAGAAAATTAAGTCATCAGCTAGCTGTGGTAAGTGGGTCATCAGTTATTTACAGCAACAATAAAAAAGGAAACAATAGTAATGTCAGCATGCCGCTCAAGTGTGCTCATCTGGTGGTAACTACATCACGCCTTTGCTGCTCTTACACTCAATCACCTACCCTGGTTTGCTGAAACCCAGCCACCAAAAACGTTGTCTTCATGACAATGAATGCTTCGTATCGCATGCATTTTGCCAATAATTTATTTACAATTGGCGACCCAATACACTGTATTTTGTGTGTTTGTGTTGAACGAAAATTGGAACGATTAACAGCACAGTAAATACTGCTGTTGCACAGTCGTGAGATACGAGTGACGTCGCGAAGCAAAGTTACACTTAAAAATCTTGGCATTTAAAAGGAAAGAAGGTGATGTGTTTAATTTACTATGGGGCAGACGTAAGCGGGTCGGCTGTGTAGGAGTTTAAAATATGAAATATGACACAAAGCAATATTTATTTATTTATTAACCAATTATTTATTTATTTATTTATTTACACTACTGCGTACAAGAACTGCACGCAGAGTGATCAATATACACGCGATATATACTGAATAACGAAATGAAAGAAAGTTCAATGTACTTGTTGCTTATTTTTAGTACATATCCGCCCTACTCTGCGATAGCGGTAACCTGTATCTGGAATAATGTGTTTAAAAAAATGTGTTCAGCGATTTAGAGTACTGGTACCCTATGCTTTCAAATCTAATGTCTAATGCTGCAAACGATAGAAATGTGTGAAGTATTGGCGTGCAATGAAACTCGTTTTAACTGTTGGGAACGTTTTCTTTAGAACCAAACCCGGGCCACACAAGTATGAACCACAATCGAATGCAGAAACGGCAATCGGGAAAATTAAACATGGACAGAAGCGAAGAGCTCCCAGGATAAGGTCTATCACGAGGAAGTGTGGTGTGCCTGTGCGTGCAGAAAAAACATTTCCGGGGTGGATGTAAAACATTCAAAGTAATGGAGACGGGAGAGTGGATTGATTTACTGACATCTCAGCCGTAGCCTGGTTTTCTTTTGATGAAAGTCGCACCCGGGTAGAAAACCGATTACCTCAGTTTTTACACACCATTATTTCGATATATCTAAATAAATGATAGAATGTGTATTGATAGGTGACTATAGTTACACCATAATAACACTGATAGTAGCTCCATGATGACAAATTTCAAAGCCAATATAAGAAAACCTTGGTGGCAATGCACTAATTCCTAAATGAAGTTTACTTATTAAGTAAATAGTACAGTTAAAAGTGGATTAACAACAGCTTTCCGTCGGCACTTCAGAGGACAATGAAAAAATAGAAGGGGGGGGGGGAATACTTCACAAGGGAAGTTGAGGGCAGCAATAACTGACCACGGGCCACAGAACAGTTGCAAACCCGCTTGCGCAACGCGGCGTAATAGAAATAACTTCCTGAGTGAATGTGACTGACCAATTAGCTGTCATACGCTACCTGAAGTTGGGAAAATTAGTACGCAGCCCAGTGCTTGCCAAAAACATGTTACTTTACTACGGGAGTAAATTATCTTGTACTGCCGTATTTAGGAACGAGTCTAAACAAGAAAGAAATTTACGGAAATATGAAGGCTTGAAATGATGAAAGATCGATGTACTAATAAAGTCACTGCGACTCTTCGACAGGAGTGCACAAGCAACCATAAGACCAAAAACGACAATGTAAGCATAATCAAGAACGTTTTTTTTGTTTACTTATTTCTCTTGAGTGTGGGCACTCGGGGTGCTTAAGAAGTATATTTTGCAAGCGCACGCGCGCGCGTGTGTGTGTGTGTGTGTGTATGTGTGTGTGTGTGTGTGTGTGTCTGTGTGTGTGTGCGTGCGTGCGTGCTATCATTCGTATGAAAATTTAGTGGTCATTCTACCGCTACAAAATTCATAATCTCTTTTCATTCATAACCACCACTACTTCTGTCAAAGGGGTTGCTATTTAAAGGTTGCTACTGCATAGGTTGGTATAGCAAGACGTAATGCACCGACACAATTTTTTTTTCCTTGGAGGGCGGAGCTTGAAGATAAACGATAGAGGTAAAGTCGCATAAGCAAGGTAACGACGTCTGAGAACTCCAAGACACTTCCCCTTCTCGCGCAAGCGCATGTGACGACGTGGCAGTTTCTTATTAAGCGTCTCTGTGTCCCTTTCATCGAACGTCACGGGAGGATCAATGACAGAGGTAGCATCCAACGTTTTATCTTTGGCGAGCGCATCCTCCGTCTAACGCGACGAGCAGCCTTTCTCCCTTAAGGGGCATTGCCTCTTCTATCCAATCTTCATTCTGCCTCACTTTTTATGGGATATTATTAGAGCGCTGTATGGAAACATTCTCAAGAGACGACTTTCAAAGAGCCGGAATACTGTTGCCGTCTTTTACTAGATTATGTCTCTCAGAAGTGCATGCTTCCTTTTTATCAAAGCGGCAGGGACGTGCTGTGCCGATGTCCTCACAGCTTTTACTTCAGTGCTATTTGATGTTAAAAAATAGTAACATGACGGGAAACACACGAGTCATTCTAGTTCTTATCCCGTCTTTACTCTGAGGTTCAAGAGCTATGTAATGTCGTCGGACATTCAACTCTCGGGATCACCAGTGGCGTTGACATAAACCTGGTTTATCCTGCAATAACGTTACCCGTAGTCTCGAAAGCCATACAATTTTTCGTTGGCGACAACAATTTAACAGAATTCGAATGAATTGACGTCACTCTCGTTCTATCTACAATGCCCCTCTTCTAGACAAGGCTCTTCAGATCAGATCTCTTCACCGACTTGAGGAAGACACTTCGCCTTTTTTATAGGCGTGAATGGTCGTCAACAAAGACGAAACTCTCCTGAACTGCGTCAAGCCGACCAAGCCACCGGTACAGCAGACATGCTAGCTTAACAAAGGAATTAAAGAAACAAGTAACATCGCCCATTCCTACATCGACAAAGTTTGCAACGTTTGTAGGGCCATTCATCCGGCTTTATTATAAAAGCACGCCGTTTTTGCCCCCCCCCCCTCATTGTTTGCGTATGCCATAACGGCTCCAGGCAATATTTAGGGATATACAAGTGTCATGCAGGTTGCGCAAGCAGACGACCCGCAATCGCTGAGTGTGCACTATGTTAGACACGTCAGTAGGCACCAATATAAAATACCGCTTCGGTTCACTTTATGAGATTTCTACTTTCGAACGGGAAATGCCTGGCTTTGATTCGCAAACATCAGTTCGTGCACCGCTCTCCAGCGCTTGAGGTCAATACACTGGATGGGTATTCTACACAGCCCTTCTTATGTGTACTTCTATATATACCAGATTATTTTTAATTTTGCAGCCATGTGTATAGCAAGCGTGCATAATCTTTATCCCAGTTGCCTTCTGTCGGCGAGACCAGCGTGTAGGGACTGCGTGATAATTAGGTCAAAGCCGATGACGAGCGAACACTGGCGGCCACCACGCATGTGCTAAGAACAGGGTGGATGCTAGTGCTGTCGTCCGTTCCACGTAATCAGCAGCACCCCCCATGCCCCTCGCAAAGATGTCTGCCACCTAGAAGTGACTGCAATTTTCTTCTATACCAACCGTTGTATTTGAATCAAGATAACGTTCGCATTTCTAACTCCGAAATAACATATCGTATACCTTGGAGCCACTTGTTTTGAGGAAATCATGCTCCGCATTCGGTATTTGTTCTGTGCTCTGAATAAGTACAACTAAAACAGACAAACCGATGCTCAGCAGTCGATTTATGAGCAAGCTGTTCACATGAACAAAACAGTAAATATGGCAAGAATTCATACATACATAGATACATACATACATACATACATACATACATACATACATACATACATACATACATATATCTCGTGTAAATTAGATGGCGCTGCGCAATGATATATGCGTGGGTACCAAGCAAAATAACACTTGTAGGCATCGAAAACAAAGCATTCTAATCAAGTTAATAAAATGGTGGCCCAGTGCCTCACTATCGACAAATGTCAATTCCACTGAGAGTATAATCACTCCAGAAGATGGCTTGGCGTAAGCGGCTGCTACGCATCGATGCATGAAAGGCGGCTGGAATTGGGAGAGCAGTCGTTCGACAGCACAAGAGAAAAAATGAACAAAAAGCTACGTGGCAAGTCCTATTATTACATGGAGGCAGGGACATGTAAACTGCAGCTTCCGTGAAAGGCGGGCTTCCTAATATTGCCAATGCACGTCAAGCGCACACATGTTTTATAGTTGTTATTTTCTCTTTTGTGGGAGCAAATGGTGCGCTTTCGTGTTTTTCTTTGTCATTTCTTTCTCCCTGGATGCAAACATATGATATACAATAAAACGGTGCTACCCGTAATAAAGTGACGCGATCAAAAGTTATCCGTCATAGCAATTGATTATGAAATGATGTTCCAATCGTCCAGCTACTATGACGTTCAAATACAGAGGCCCGGAAGCGCACTTTATGAAAGGTAAAAAACGAAGATATTGTCACGAGGTTGTGATACACGCAGCACTTGAGAGGAAGCACGCAGGAATCATGGCGGTGTCAGACGAACTGTTTATTGGGCGAACTTGTGCCCAGCAAAACAGGGCCAAACACAACTCACAGCAACAGCGGCGTGAACAGTCGTCGGACGACAGAAAAAAAAAAAGACCCCCAGTGGCACACTGCACCGGCTTTTTATACACGCATCGTAACGCGTTCCAGAGTGGCATACAAGATAAACGCGGCCTGCGTTGCGCACGTGTCAGTCTTTTATACACGCGTCATAACGCGTTTCAGAGTGGCATACAAGATAAACGCGGCCTGCGTTGCGCTTAACAGAAAGTGATAGCGGCTTTCTTCGTAAACCAAAAGAACCGCACGTGTCACTACCCCCCTCTGAAAAAGCATCGTCCCGATGCTAAAGACAGAACATAAGAGAGAGTACATGCAATAAATTACATTAACAATGCGTCACAGCTAACCAGCGCGCGTAATAAAGTTTAAGTCGCACCACGTGTACGACTTCGGGTCGTGCACGGTGTCGTTGGGATGACGTTAAGCCATCGGGCACGACCTCATACTCCAGTTCACCACAACGTCGGACTACCTTGTAGGGTCCAAAGTAGCGTCGCAGGAGCTTCTCAGACAATCCCCGTCGTCGTATCGGCGTCCAGACCCAGACAAGGTCGTCGGGTTGGTATTCGGTGTGGTGTCGTCGAAGGTTGTAGTGGCGCCTGTCGACCGTCTGTTGGCTCTTGATATGCAGGCGGGCTAGCTGTCGAGCTTCTTCAGCGCAATCCAGGTAGCTGGTGACGTCGAGGTCTTCTTCGTCGGTGCCGGCCGGTAGCATGGCGTCAAGCGTCGTTGTTGGGCTCCGTCCGTAGACGAGCTTGTATGGAGCAAACTGCGTCGTTTCCTGCACGGCCGTGTTGTACGCGAAGGTTACATACGGGAGTATGGCGTCCCACGTCTTGTGCTAGACGTCCACCTACATGGCCAGCATGTCGGCGATGGTCTTATTTAGACGCTCGGTGAGGCCATTCGTCTGTGGGTGGTACGCGGTGGTTCGGCGGTGGCTTGTCTGACTGTACCTCAAGATCGCTTGCGTTAGGTCAGCCGTAAAGGCCGTACCTCTGTCGGTGATGAGGACCTCGGGGACTCCGTGGCGGAGGACGATGTTCTCAATGAAGAACTTGGCGACCTCGGCGGCAGTGCCCTTGGGCAAGGCCCTTGTTTCAGCATAGCGGGTGAGGTAGTCAGTCGCTACGACAATCCATTTGTTGCCAGAAGTTGACGTTGGGAACGGCCCCAGTAAGTCCATGTCGATGTGTTGGAATGGCCGTTGAGGTGGTTCGACGGGTTGCAGAAGTCCGGCTGGCCTAGTTGTCGGCGTCTTGCGTCGCTGACAGTCTCTGCATGTTTTTACGTAGTGGGCGACGTCGGCAGTGAGGCGAGGCCAATATTACTTTTCTTGTATTCGTGATCGTGTGCGGGAAACACCAAGATGTCCGGCTGTCGGGTCGTCGTGTAATGCTTCCAGAACCTCTGGACGTAACGCTGAAGGTACCACGAGGAGGTGGTCGGCGCGGAGCGGCGAGAAGTTCTTCTTCAGGAGGACGTTGTTTCGCAGGAAAAACGAAGCCAGTCCTCGGCGGAATATTTTCGGCACGTCGGCGGTCTTGCCTTGCAGGTAGTCCATGAGGATCTTGAGCTCTGGGTCAGCTCGTTGGCGTTCCGCGAAGTCGTCGGTACTTATGGGTTGCAGGAAAGAGTCGTCGTCCTGGTCATCCTGGGGCGGCGGATCGACAGGGGCACGAGACAAGCAGTCGGCGTCGGAGTGCTTTCGTCCACTTTTGTAGACGACGGTGATGTCAAATTCTTGTAGTCTGAGACTCCACCGTGCGAGACGCCCTGATGGATTCTTCAAGTTAGCTAGCCAACACAAGGCGTGGTGGTCACTTACGACTTTGAAAGGCCTGCCGTACAGGTAGGGGCGGAACTTTGATGTAGCCCAGATGATGGCAAGGCATTCCTTTTCTGTCGTGGAATAATTGGCTTCTGCCTTCGAAAGTGAACGGCTAGCGTAACTGATGAAACTCGGTAGGGGCTCTGACGGAGCGGACGGGCATATTCGTCGGTTATGACGCGATGTTTCGCGAGAGGGGTCTGACGAAGCCTCGACGACGACGAGAAGCAGTCCTTGTATTGGTGGAGTAAGGCTTTCAGCTCCTTTTGTTGCGGCCTGGAAAGGCTTTGATTGACGTCGAAGGTGGGCGCGGACATTGCTGTCGACGTTGCGGCTCCCTGAGAATCGGTGAGGGCGAAGGCATTGCTCGCTTCCACAAATTCGCTTAGATGTGCTACCGTCGTGCCCCTATTCAAGTGCCTATATTCGTTGCTGAAGTTCGTCACCATTACCTTGGCTTCGCCGTTATGAAGCTTGGCTATGCCTCTTGCGACGCACATCTGACGGTTTAGGAGCAGGTGCTGATCGCCTTCGATGACACCTTGTAAGTTGGTAGACGTTTTGGTGCCGACGGAAATGATGACGCTCGACAGTGGCGGGATGGTTACCTGCTCTTCTGTCACATTCAAGGCATTGTGAGCGACGTTGCAGTCTGACGCCGTTGCATTATCCGTGGACAGCGTGATTGACCTGGATCTTAGGTCGATGACTGCGCCTTGCTGATCCAGGAAATCCATGCCTAAAATGACGTCTCGCGAGCATTGCTGCAGGACCACAAAATTCACAGAATACGTCTGGCTGTGAATCGTGACTCTTGCTGTGCAGGTTCCAGTCGGTGTTATAAGGTGGCCCCCTGCTGTTCGGATATCCGGTCCTTCCCATGCAGTCTTTACCTTCTTGAGCTTAGCGGCGAAGAGACCACTGATGATAGAGTAGTCGGCGCCGGTATCGACTAGGGCGGTGACGCTGTGGCCGTCGATGATCACGTCGAGGTCGGTGGTTTGTCGTCTGGCGTTCCGGTTAGGTCGGGGCGTCGGATCACGGCTGCGTCGGCTTGGTCCGGTGCTGCTATGTCACGTCGGCGGCGAGCCTTTGTCGTAAAAACTCTGCTCAGGCGGCGTACTGCGACTACGTCGGGAAAGTTCGTGCGTCGTGGTCGTCATCATCGGCAGCGGCGGCAGCGGCGGAGGAGGATCTTCGGCATTGCGTCGTGCAGCAACCGCACCTCCATCGGTTGCTGCCTTTAGTTTCCCGGGTAGGGGCTTGAGGATCGGCCCCGGTTAGGGCCGGTGTACTGGCGGCGATCCGGGGAGACGTAGCGGCCAGGCGAAGGTGAACGGGATGGTCGTCGTTGTTGCCACTGCGATCCGACGATGTAGTCGGCGATGTCGCGAGGTCGCTCACCTGGGCGCGGACGCGGCGCGTTCACGTCGAAGCCACGCAGTCCCATCTCACGGTACTGGCAGTAGCGGTAGGTGTGCCCGGCTTCGCAGCAGTGGTAGCATAGTGGGCGGTGGTTCGGGGTGCACCAAACGTCAGTTTTCCTCGGCGAGCGCTGGATTACTGGCGAGCGGGAAGGCGTCGGGGGTGGCGGCGGTGGCTGGCGACGAAACTGCGAAGACGTTGGGTCCTGGTGTTGGCGAGGAGCGGCGACAGGTCGTCGTGCAGTAGCGGCGTAGGTCATCGCCTCCGGTTGGGGCTGTCGCCGTTCAGGAACGCTCAGTGAGCGCTGTAGTTCCTCGCGGACTACGTCTTCGAGAGAGGCGACTTGGGGCTGAGACGATGGCAACATGCGGCGCAGTTCTTCACGAACAATAGCGCGTATGGTCTCGCGCAGGTCGTCGGGGCAGAGTCCTCGGACTTCTGCGACGTCTGGCGACATGCGCCGATCGTATTGGCTGGTCCGCATTTCAAGAGTCTTCTCGATGATGGTAGCCTCGGAGAGGAACTCTTGTACCGTCTTTTGCGGGTTTCTGATCAGTCCAGCGAAGAGCTCCTGCTTCACTCCTCGCATAAGCAGGTGAACCTTCTTGTCCTCAGACATGTCGGCGTTGGCGTGGCGGAAAAGTTTCGTCATCTCCTCCGTGGAGATCGTTACGTTTTCGTTGGGGAGCTGCACCCGAGTTTCAAGCAGTGATGCGGCTCTTTCCTTCCGCACGACGCTTGCAAATGTACGCAGAAAAGCAACGCGGAAGTCGTCCCAGGTTCGAAGCGTTGACTCGCGGTTCTCGAACCAAGTCCTTGCGGCGTCTTCCAGGTAAAAATACACATGACGCAGCTTGTCGTCCGGGTCCGACTTATTGAGGGCTGCGACGCAGTCGTAAATATCAAGCCAGCTTTCCGGGTCTTCGTAGGTCGATCCGCGGAAGGTAGGCGGCTCTTTGGGCTGGTTGACGACCATGGTTGCCGAAGACCTTGCTTCCGTCATCGTGGATGCCGGCTTCGTAGCAGCCTTTGTTTTCTTGTCCTTGTCGGGGAGCGGCAGGTATTCCGGCGGTAGTCCTTGTTGTCTTCGGCTCACTCGAACAAACGGGTCGGCGTCGTCCTCTTGGCGGCTTGGCCTTGGCTCACGGCTGGACGGGGGCGTACGGTACATGGACCGAGAAGCACCTCCACCAGATGTCACGAGGTTGTGATACACGCAGCACTTGAGAGGAAGCACGCAGGAGTCAGGGCGGTGTCAGGCGAACTGTTTATTGGGCGAACTTGTGCCCAGCAAAACAGGGCCAAACACAACTCACAGCAACAGCGGCGTGAACAGTCGTCGGCCGACGGAAAAAAAAGACCCCCAGTGGCGCACTGCGCCGGCTTTTTATACACGCGTCGTAACGCGTTCCAGAGTGGCATACAAGGTAAACGCGGCCTGCGTTGCGCACGTGTCAGTCTTTTACACACGCGTCATAACGCGTTCCAGAGTGGCATACAAGATAAACGCGGCCTGCGTTGCGCTTAACAGAAAGTGATAGCGGCTTTCTTCGTAAACCAAAAGAACCGCACGTGTCAATATTGTCCTGACATATGGAGACCTACTGCTGTTTAGATATCTGATATCAATGAAGAGTGAGAAGCAAATTTCAAATATTTGTTGAGAAATCGTTCATTGCAAAAAAATTGATTTGGTCCTCTGAGCGCCTGGTATTTTTCAAGTATTATGTTAATCTTGTTGTCCGCGTGATAATTTCGTCAATGACGAAAGAAAGTTTTTGTTGGCGTGATACCACAAGTGTTTGGCGTGATACCACATGTGAAAGTGTTTGTTGGCGTGACACCATTCCGCCGCTTTTATTAGGAATGAATTAAACGCAACTTTCCAAATAACTCACAGTCTACGTGCTGGTGAACTGTCCCAACGACTCGACAGGCAGGTAACAGGAAGGTAAATTAATAAATATTCTTGCGTAATTTCAGTTTGCTGTTTTCCCGTTTTTGAAGCTTGAGTGGAATCGAAGGCGCTCACGCATAGTAGAATATTATTGCGACCGGTGCTTCGGCTTACGAGAGAGTAGCGTTCTTTTGATTCTTAAACAAGTCTCCGAACGGCTGGCTACCTATGTCCGCCATGTATTGTACTTCCTAGCCGGAACGTGAGGAGTCGTTTCGCCCAACGCCATAAGCGGTTTCACGAGACGACGATAATTGTTTACGCGGTAGCAACATCTTCCTTGGAAAAGACAGCGGCCGCAGCCGCAAATCGCCCCGCTGATTCAGCGAGCAGTTTGGAGGACCCTTTGGAGGTTTGTTGTGGCGGCATTTTTGATGTATGCTGTCGTGAGCTTGGCACCCCTCGCCCAGCGGCACACACACGACAAGGAAGAGCCACGTTGGTGCCACATTACAGTGCAGTGACCATGCCTCAATAGTGGACGTTTACTTGGCCTTGTATGCATCTCACGCTCGTAGGTTGTGTGTGACACGTGATTGGACAGTGCCATCTGCACGCGTTCCCTGATCTAGAGATCTGGGGAGAGCGTACTCTTTATAATGAGCCACCCGGCTCAATATAGGGAGCTCGACATGTGCAGGACCTCTCCCTGTACATAATGTAAATAAACCCTCTGTTAAGTTCACATTTCTCCTGCCTCGAACTCTTCATCCCGGATTCTCGGTACCTGCAAAAGCTGGTCGCAACAATTCACGAATATCGATAAACGACATCTCAGGCCTCGGTGATCAGCGCGTGTTGCTGGAGCTTAGTTGCGCTTTGTTTTGTTTTTGTTTATTTTTATGTTTCGTCCCACACGTCACGTTGCTTTCATTTTTCGTTACTTTCCTGTCTACTTCAACAGATTCAGTGCTTCCTGTTAAAGCCAAAGCCGATCATTTTGACGATAGCTTTTTATGAAGAGAGAGAGAGAGACTTTGCCAGAAGGCAGAGAGGATGGCCTGAGCTAGTTCGCTGTAGCCTACTACTAAAGTAATACCGTAGTCCACGGTGTTATAATGTGTTATCAGCGAATGCTGTACTCTTTGTTATTTTTTACGCCTAAATGTCTTTGGTGCTTGACTCACGATGAGCGGCGACCACGTAGAAGCGTCCTAATGCTTCCGAGTCGAAGCATCGCCATTTTACACCTCTTATCATAAAAAGTTGTGAGTTTACGGCTGTTGCGAAGAAATGAGCGATAGTATAGAGGACGCATTTGTTTATCGCGATGCGACCGGAAGCATTGGTACTCTATTAGAGAGCTATGTCAGGCATTACCGAAGGCATCATTTCCTTCCGTGTACCTCAAAATAAGTTTTCAGCTCTTCGAATGCGATGATGATCGACCTTCTAATCTACTATACTCTATTGGGCCTCTAAGGTGAGATTCATCCGCAACTGTAGATAAAATGGTCGTCAACAGATGCCGTGTACACTTATGTCTATATTCTACGAAAGGATGCAACATGCATAGACGCGCATTTTATGAAGCTCCAAAAGTGACGCTCCTGATGAGCCTCGGAAGCAGGCGTTGCCAGTTTTTCCCTAGAGGAGATCCGCTATGACACTACTTATTTAAAAAGTCTTTACAGGCCTCGTTAGAGGTCGCTACACCGCTACAATATCGCCAAATTAATACTTGACTGTCGTATAAAGGACGACTCGTATGGTGCGGACCGGATAAGTTGATATTCACAGTATGATCGATAATCTAGGAACACTAACATTTGCGTTACATCAAAAACCTTAATCGAAATGACCATACAGTGCCATCGTTTTCCAAACAAATATACTAAGAATAGATAGGTTCATCCAACTTAAGCTCGCTTTACATACACAAAGGCGAATTGTGCATGACCCCCAAAATATATCAACATCATCATCATCATCATCATCATCATCACCATAATTATCATCACCATAATCATCATCATCACTATCATCATCATCATCATTATGATCATCATCTCACTATTCTAAATATCACCTTCGGCGCAATCGAATCTGAACGCCTATGTTTCAAACTACAAATGGTTTTCAAACGCTCGCTTACCTAATGACACATTTCCTAAATAGCAACCGAGAAATCACCAATATGATTCAGGACAGTTATTTGAGATACCGCCTCCGGAAAAAGTTAAAAATCATAATTTTTGTTTAGCTCCGTATTTGTTTGTTTTTTCGCTCATTTTGTTTTCTACTGTTTTTGTAGCATTGGTCATGAGAACTCGTGTTAACATTTCCATAATATGTGCCATTATTGATGTGTACTCAGTGAATCTATTTCACTTATTGTGTTTTGATTGCTCGTATGCTGTATTTTGACATTATATTCTTGTTACCTCTATTTCCACATGTTACTTCATTCTTCCTACTCTGAGCAATGTGTGGATAGGGGGTCTTTGTCAGGCAGTCGTGTGTGCTTTAACCCCTTCATCCTAGAAAATCACTGTCTGAATAAAGTACTGCTTGAATTCAATTCAATTTTCTGCCCTTTGCACAAACAATGCGAGAAAGTTTTTTTTTATAGCTTGTGTGTCAGGGATAGCTTCGCTCATTGTCATAACAGGCGTGTTCTTGTTTTGCAGCAGCCGTTAATGAAAGACGAGTAACGCTACCACATTGCTCTGTGACGTTGAGTTAATGAAAACTAAAAACGTATGAGAGAGAGAAACTAGCAAAGGCTTGAAAGATAACTAGATGGTTACCTATATTTGTCACCCTGCATTCAAGCAATGATGACTGAACGATAAGCGAGACACAAGAAGTGAGATAGATGGACGAAGATATGCCTAAAACACACAGGTTCCTTCACACACTCACTTAAGGCGACTGTAAGTAGAAAGCATTGTTCTGTTTCTTATCAGTCCCCTAAAACCTCCTTTTCTTCACTTAACCTTTTTTCTATCCTTTTATCACTTTTGCGATAAGGTATTGCTAACTTGCTTTGATATAGTAAGTTATACTTTGACTCTAAGCAATGTAACTTTTAATCGGGTGTTGATAGTATTGCCCTAAACTGTGTTTGAATGCATTCGAGAGCCTCCATGTTATTTTGTTAAAATGTTTTTCTTCACATTTTATGAAACTTATTCATGTAAAAATATTATGAACTTTGTTATTGTTCACTATAGTTTTGGAAACAACACCATACAAGTGCTAGTTCGCTCTAGAAAAGCACAAGTGGGGATAGTTCACAATTTTTCTATTTAATGTAACTGTATTCAAGCACGTTACGTACTACCTATTTGTTGCGCAGCAGACTTTGAATGAAGAAACAGCGCTGGAACAAGACGGAGACGGGAACACACAAATTGCGTAGAAAGGTTTTACGCTACGTAGTCACCGTGTAATTTAACCATTGTTTTTTTAATCGAAAGCATCATCGTATACTAAGGGCGTACCAAGTAATTTGTTTCTTTTGGGAGAGAAGGGTATTTCTCGCTGTCTAAACTATGGCGAAATCATTTCGGGTGCAGGGGCGGGGGAGGGGCACGGGCTTTGTGTGCTATACTCTGCGTATACGCCCCTGTTATACGCCATACATGGCTCTGTACATACACCCGGCCGAAAAAAAATTGTGTCTATGGCGAGCTTTTGTTTTTCGTGGCCCCAAGTGCCCCCCTCCCCACCTGGCGGCTCATGAGCTAAACACATCACCTCAGTGCGCCTAGCTTTGCTGACGACTAGCTGACTCAGTCAGGTGCCCGCTATTGAGTCGCAGTGGTACAGCAATTTCTCTGAAGTTAACATGCTTGATTTCCCACTGCGGGAATTTTGCCAAGATATCTTTAGTCTGGGGTCACCTAGCTGCACCTTACGAAACTCTTTTTTTTTTTTGGCCTAATGACACATCCCTCATTTTATCGATTTGCACGTCTTCCCCAGAAACGTTTTTCTCTTCTAAGGCATGGGCGCAAGCCATTGCCTTTGGTTTCTCAGCTGATGGTTCTGCCTCATGAGCAGTTGAGGCTGGTGTTTGACAGGGTGCCCGAGAGCTGTTGGCCTTTAACAAAAGCTTCCAATCTACCTTGATCATTAATTAGCGCACAAAGTAGGTCTACACTCTGGTGCTCCAAGAACCTTCACGGGCTATTTAATTTCACCGGCAAAGTAGTTACCCTCACCTCAATAGTTTTGACGAACGCAGAAACAAAAACTTACTCTGCCTGGCGGCTCTACTAGGCGTCGTGGAAGTAGACTCTGCCGTATTACAGTTATCTCACTCGCTGTACCCAGACCCTCATCTGTGCATATATGCGCACATAATAAGGATTAACGGTAATTTATTTGTGCCGTTGCCCTCGCGTTTCAAACTTTTTACCTTTGCACTCAGAATTCTATCCGGTATTTGACTCCCCATCTCTTGGACTATCATTACCTATTGAAGGTTTTGCTTGCGCTCGGCAGCCTTCTTTGCGTTGTTATCTTTATTACCAAAATTTGGGCACTCTTGCCAAATGACCTCAGACCTGATATACTTGGCACTTTCGCGCTCTTTTTACAACTGTTGTCATCGGTTCCCTGCCAATTTCTACAGATAGTTGATCTGCAGCTAGCCCCCTTTACCTTTTGCTTGTTCGAAAGCTTGAACTACTTAGCGATCTCAGTCGGCCTAAGCCATTCCTTGCCTTCATGGAGTCTCGCATATTCAAGACCATCCGTACTAAGCCCCGATTTTATCCTGTGAGCTACCATGAGTTCTGCTATCACGCCTACTGTGTCAGCCTCTGTCACTTGGAAGTAGTAGGAGAAATACCTTTTGACGCGAGACGCGAACTGTTACTATGACTACTTCTTCTGCTTTAACAACCTCTCAAACCTGAACCTTTGCAGATACTGTGCCGGAGAAAGCTTCAGTTTCGCCAGCACGGCCGACCTAACAGACTCGTAATCTGCACTCTCTTCGGGGTTAAGGTTACGCAGTACGTAACGAACTCGTTCAGTTAGGGCTGGCATGACCAATTGCACGCGACTCTTATACGGTACCCGGTAATTAGCAAAAAGCTTTTCAACCTCCCCAAACCATAATGGTACATCAGCGTCACCCAGAAGCCGAAACCCTTTGAACACTTTTGAACATTGTTGGCTAGAATTAAAACCCAGTCATCTTGAATCACCCATCTCTGACCCACAATTTGACAACATGCCATTAAGGCGTTCAGGATTTTTTCTACTTTGCAATAGCTTTTTGTACTCTATCTGCAGATTGAGTACCTTAATTTCAAGTTCAGAAGTACTTTTATCTCTTGAATTTGGCAAGTTCGAGATGCCTGCTGCATAGATTCCTGCCTCTGAGTAAGCGCTCTGACCTCATCTCACTTATCAAAATTTAAAATAATATCGTTCGATGGTTCTCGACTACAATCAATATACACCACACTCGCACCTTCCCCTCCATTAGTCTCCATTAACTCTGCTTTCCTGCGCGTCCTCATCACTCGAGTGGCTCGAAAGTAGCCGCTCAAGGCTAGTCTGTTGTTTTGTTGTGTTGTTGTTTAAGGCTAGGCTTGTTGTGCTCAAGACATGAGCGCACAGTCAAAGACTGTACAGAGAGAGCCGAAAAACTAGTTGTATAACATGCAGTGCCACATGTCTGTACTGTACCATTGACATACGAGTGGCAGAACCTAATCATCCCCAAGACTAATGATTATTGTCTACGAATTATATTAGCGAACTTCGTGACGAAACTTGTTCGTTTCTCCACTTATGCTAAAACATACCTTAATTTATCCGATCACGATGTCAACTAATTAGAGGACACTCCTCTCTATTGTTCAGTAAAGATCAGGTGTGTGAGCTTTTGTATGCTAACAAGGTGTAACAATACAAGTGGCTGACCTTTGACGCTTACAAGCATAAAGTGATTACTTTGTGTGAGGAGAAAGAGAGAAAGTCAAACTTTATTGAAAGAAAAAAATGGCATGTTAGAGCTTCTATGGTTGGGGCCCTATGTCTAGGGCTCCACTGGCATTAGTCGCCCACTAGACTTAATCCAGGAGTGCGAGCGGTTACCAAGTAAGTTTTCTGCATGCCCCAACATGTCGTTTTCCGCTTGGAAGTTCTTTCCCAGTTGTTGGGAGCATGGTATAGCTAGTGTGTAATTTCAGGTGACATTTGAAACTGTTCCATATATGAGGTTGAAGGACGCAAGGGCTTCATGTTTTTATATTGTTGTTGCCGATGAACCCTTTTTTGACATGGTAAACATTGGTGAAAAAATAAAAATGTGAGAGGTTCCCAGTGAGTTTCAGGTGGTCCTTCATCGTGCAATGCATGGAAAATTTGAGCATCCATTGAAGCCATAGAAACAGTCTGACCTCAGGACAATAGGTGAATCCCTGTTATGGTTTTCCAGCACATTTAACTGACGTCCTCCACTTATTCTACACAAACTTAGAAGCGTCATTGGTAGTGAATGGATATACATCTGAACCTATTGAAGTAAGTAGGGGCATTCAACAAGGCTGTCCCCTCTCCGCAATTTTCTTTGTAATATGCATAGATCCATTATTGAATCATATTCAGAAATGCACTTCGATAAACGGTTTTCCTCTTCAAGGCTTGGGCGAAGTGAAAGTAGCGGCATACGCCGATGACATCTCGTTGTTTATTCGGAACATAGATAGCTACAGAGCATTCTTGCGAATATTTCATCCCTATAGTTACATGTCGGGGGCACTTCTTAATCCGGGGAACAGTAATACATTGTGCTTTGGGATGCACATTGAAGAGTTTCCTGACGGCGTCCAAATCGTCCAAGCAGTTAAAGTCTTATGCGAAACTTTCCTTTCGACTGGTGAGGTAGACCACACCACATGGAAAGAAATCCAACACAAAGTAGACAGACGCATTGAAGTCGCCAGAACGTTTCAGCTACCTTTTACTGAAACAGCTTACCTAAATAATTTCAGCATAACAGAGCCACTGCTTTATGTAGCTAGAATTCCTCGACCACCTCGTCGGGTTGTGCTGAGAGTGGCTACTGCGTGCGGCTCCTTTTTTTTTTGGGGGGGGGGGGGGGTAGGGGGACGGCCACGCCGAAGCTCTCGCTTGAGCCTTGGTCCGCCAACCAGTAAAATGAGCAGGGCTCAGTGCGCCCAACCTTAATGTAATGTGCCGCATGTTGGCTCACAAAAACACCTGGACACTCTTAGAGAACTCATCGTATCAATGCAGGCAACTCGTAATGTATCTGCTAGGAACCTGTAGAACACTTTTTGATTCAGCAAACGACTCAGGACCAGCTGCTGAGCAGCCACCGGCGTAATACACACATGTTTTAAATCTTTGCAACAATAGCGAAATGATTTCCAGTTCAAGAACTTATGGAAATGTTCCCTACCGACATGAGCGAACTAATAGCATTTAAAAGCCTATCTGAGGAACAACGCCAGAAATGCAGGGCGAAAAGACGCTGGACTATTACAAACACGTCTCTCCCCTCCGAGGTCCGTGACCTAAACTGGCTTAGGGATTGGGAGGCTTTACAACAGCCGACCGCCTTGCGGCGTGGGGCGTGGCGCCCTCCGCCAGATGCCCGCAATGCGGTCGTGTTGAAACACTGAACCATGTCTTCTATGAATGTATAGTAGCACGCACCGTTTAGTGCATGGTTACCAGAATGTTCCAAATAATCATGCAGTGGAAGTCTAGCCACAGGGATAAGTTCGTCGTACTCTTAATTGCTATCGGAGCATTCGTCTTATGGAAACGGAGGGGACTAGCCTGCTTGAGGGGACGCCCTCAGAGAGCCATGTTTCCCCTACTACATCGGCTAAGAAACATAACGCTTAAGCATCTTAACGCAGAACTAGTCATGCTGGGAGGGGAGGCTTTCCTGCGACGCTTGTCTACGTGATTTATTATCGTAAAAAACAACAGAGTGTCCATGCCTTTTCTCCCCTATTGAGGAGGTGGGCTAGAGCTTTTACCCCTGTGGCTTTACAGTGTTTTTTTTCTCTGTCTAACTTAAAAACATGTCCTTTTTGTGAAATATTGTTCTTGAGCGCGAGAGCAAACTGTCTCCACAGGTGAATTCAAAATATCACCCTACACTGTGAATGACCCCCCCCCCCTCGTTGGTTCAAATAGCCTTACTGTTTATTTAAACTTAATCATCTCGATGTCATGAATGTCCTGTCTTTGTTGCACAATTTTGCATTGTACGTCACTGCACATGCAATAAAATCTTTTCGCTGTATATAACAGCTTTCATTGTACATACGCATTGTTCACCATTGTCCATTTTTCTGTGTGTACATGAGCTGTGTAAGATATATCCGGAAATAAAATTTTCTTAAACAAGGTGAATCCCACGGCTATCTATAACAGTATAACTGTGGCGATGAGTTCAAGCACCAAGGGACGGCTTTCAACTCTCCCATAGTAGAGTACCAAGTACTCTAAATCATTAACCACTTATTCTACACACAGGCCCAGGGGATGGCTCTATGCTCCCCCATAATAGAGAACCTCGTACTGTAAATCGTTAATACTTTTTTTTATGAACAGGCGGTCGGATTGGCTATATGCTCTTTTATAGTAGAATACCCAGTATTCTAAATTATTCAACCATTTTTTCTAAACACGGCTGTGCGAGTCCCAAAGGGCGGCAATATACTCTCCTGCAGTAAAATATCAAGTACACTAAATCGTTACCAACGTTTTACAAAAAGTTGGCAGATCCCACATACAGTGGGAACTGATGATATGCGAGGCACGAATGAGAAATGTTGATATATCACTTTAACATCAGCACAATGTTACGAGGTGGAAGTAAATTATGCCATGCATGACTTCCGTCTCATGATTATCATGTTTGGATGTGTCATTTACCTTCGTCATCCCTTCACGTCACGTGATACCAAATTTAGTATATGTAAAGCTAGCGAAACAGCCGCGAGCACGCTTTGAGCGAAGTATGTTGTCATGTTCTTACATGACACGCATGTAAGGGTTGTCATGGTTGCACGAAGTCACATACCTTGGTCATCCATTGAAGTCACGTAACACCAAACTTGGTATATGTGGATCTAGCAAAACGGCCGCGAGTGCATCATAGAGGGCCCAATATTCGCCAACGTAACGCTCACGCCCGCGCACACTGGGCACAGCGACGCTGTGTTATTCGAGAGTTTTAATACTGCGTACGCTGCGTACGTGACGGCGTTGCGTACGTAAGAACGCCACGTTCTGCGTAGTGCGCATGCGCAGACCGCAACGCGCACGTATCGCGTTACGTACGCAGCCGCTACGTACGCACGCATGAGATGCGTGCGTGCGTACGTATGAGGTGATCGCGCCGCTCTCGAACAAATTCGCGACAGCGCGAGACTTCGTTTTGCAAAATGGCGGCATCAAAGGCAAGCACCGAGCGGCTCTTTGGCTTAAAATATGGTCATACTCTGGCTATAAAATTTGGATTGGCTCGCATTGGCTGTCAACAACACGTACTTCTATTTTGATCTACGAGATGACGCAACACGCTTCACACTCTTTACGTACGCGGGTACTACGGCGCACTAAAGACGATTAGTGGCAAACGACGCCAAGTAACGCAAGGCACTTGCGTGATGCGTACGTAGCACCATTCCGCAGTACTAAAACTCTCTAATAAAACTCGAGCACTCTACAGTCTAACGCCAGGTGCGATCGACGCTACCAGCGTCCGTCGGTGCGGCCAACGGCATCCGGAGCGAAATGCGGCATGCCGCAATTCGCGCCGATGCGTTACTCAGACAACACTGCGTCTCCCGCTTTTCGTGACGGAGGGACGCCGCACGCGCTGAAACGCGCATGCACCAAAGCAACACAGGGCCGCGCGTGCCTGCGAGTATATGGCCAGACCTGTGCCTGACGTGGCAACGCCGGCGTGACGCTACGAAACGAACGCCTGTGCGCACGCCCACCAGGTCACGTCGGAATGTATTGGCGCACTGACTGTGGCATGTAGTCATGTTCTCACATGACACGCCTCTCATGATTACCATGTTCGCACCAGTCACATACTTTCGCGATCCACTGACGTCACGTAATACCAAATTTGGCATTGCGAAACGGCCACGAGCGAATCATGAGTGTGGCATACAGTATTGTAGTTACATGACACGCATGTCGTGGTTATCATGTTTGCATGTGTCATTTACCTATGTCGTCCGTTCGCGTCACGTAATGCCGACTTTGGTACATGTGAAGCTAGCGAAACGGCCACAAGCGCATCATGAGCGTACATTGTATACTATACCCATGTTGTTCCATGACACGCATCTCTTATTTATCGTGTTTGCACCAGTTCGATACCTTCGTCATCTATTCACGTGCCGTAATACCAAGTTTGGTATAAGAGAAGCTAGCGGTATGACCACCAGCGCATCATGAGCGTGGCATGTAGTCATGTTGTTCCAGGACGAACATCTCATGATTATCATGTTTACACCAGTCACGTACCTTTGTCATTCATTCATGTAGCGTAATACCCAATTTCGTTTATGTGACGCTAGCGAAACGGCCGCGAGCGCATCATGAGCGTGGCATGTAGTCATGCTGTTGATTTTCATGCTAGGATCTGTAGCTTGCGCTCCCCATGCAATCATGTCTTAGCATACTAGTTTCGCAACATGGTATGTGAACCAAACCACCGCCAGAGCAGCAGGATCATGAAACGTAAACCATGACATTCATGACATACATGTCATGATGCTCATGTTATGACTGGCCAAGTATGGTCGTCCTACAGTCATGTTATGCCATACAAAGTTTGGTACGGATCATCATCATCATCATCACCAGCCCAACTACATCCACTGCAGGACAAGGGCCTCTCTCATTTTCCGCCAGTTAACCGAGTCCTGTGTTTGCTGCTGCCAATTTACACCCGCAAACTTCTTAATCTCATCTGTCCACCTAACTTTCTGTCTCCCCTTAACCCGCTTGCCTTCTCTGGGAATTCAGGTAGTTAACCTTACTGACCAGCGGTTATCCTGTCTACGCACTACATGCCAGGCCCATGTCCATTTCATCTTCTTTATTTCAACTATGATATCCTTAACCCTCGTTTGTTCCCTAATCTACTCTGCTCTCTTCTTGTCCCTTAAGGTTACACCTACCATTTTTCTTTCCATTGCTCGCTGCGTCGTCCTCAATTTAAGCTGAACCCTCTTTGTAAGTCTCCAGGCTTCTGCTCCGTAGCTAAGTACCAGCAAGATACAGCTGCTATATACATTCCTCTTGAGGGATAGTGGCAATCTACCTGTCATACTTTCAGAGTGCTTGCCAAATGTTCTCCACCCCATTCTTATTCTTCTAGTTACTTCAATCTCATGGTTCGGCTCCGCGGTTATTAAGTGCCCTAAGTAGACATAGTCTCTTAGAACTTGAAGTGCACTATTACCTACCTCGAAGCGCTGCTCTTTTCCGAAGTTGTACATTACTTGCGTTTTTCGCAGATTAATTTTAAGACCCATCTTTCTACTCTCCTTGTCTAACTCCGTAATCATGAGTTGCAATTCATCCCCTGAGTTACTCAGCAATGCAATGTCATCGGCGAAGCGCAGATTACTAAGGTACTATCCATTAACTCCAATCCCTAACTGGTCCCATTCTAGGCTTCTGAAAACCTCCTGTGCGCACGCGGTAAATAGCAATGGGAAGATTGTGTCCCACTGCCTTACACCCTTCTTGATTGGTATTCTGTTGCTTTCTTTATGAAGCACTATGGTAGCAGTTGATTCCCTGTAGATTTCTTCCAGGATGTTTATATATACTTTATCGACGCCCTGAATCTGCAGTGTCTGCATCACGTCTGATATTTCTACTGAATCAAATGCCTTCTCGTAATCTATGAAGGCTATGTATAGTGGTTGGTTATATTCTGAGCCTTTTTCTATTTCCTGATTGATAGTATAAATGTGGTCGATTACTGAGTATCCTGTTCGAATTCTTGGTTGTTCCTTTGGTTGATTGAATTCTAGTGTTTCCTTTACACTTTTAACAATTACCTTTATAAATAGCTTGTATACTACAGAGAGCAAGCTGATCGGCCTGTGATTCCCCAAGTCCTTGTCATCTCCTTTCTTATGTATCAAGATGATGTAAGCGTTCTTCCAAGACTCTGGTACTCTTCCCGTCACGAGACACCTCGTAAACAGGGTAGCTAGTTTTTCTAACACAATCTGTCCTCCATCTTTCATTAGATCTGATGTTACCTGATCCTCACCAGCAGCTTTGCCTCTTTGCATGCTCTCCAAAGCTTTTTGACTTCTTCTATCATTACTGGTGGGGTGTCATCTGGGATACTGCTGGTTCTTATAGTATTACAGTCATGGTTGCACCGGCTCTGTAGATCTCTGTAAAGCTCCTCCACTATTTTAACTATCCTATCCATATTGATAGTTATTTTGCCTTCTTTGTCCCTTAGTGCATACATCCGATATTTGCCTATCCCAAGTTTCCTCTTCACTGCTTTAACGCTTCCTCCGTTTTTCAGAGCGTGTTCAATTCTCTCCATGTTATACCTTCTTGCATCGCATACCTTACGCCTATGAGTCAACTTTTAAAGCTCTGAGTGTTCTATTTTGTCTGCTGTACTTGAGACTTTCCTGATTTGACGCTTTTAATGAGAATCTTTGTTTCCTGGAAAAGCTTGCTAGTTTCCTGTCTAACTAGCCTGCCTCCAACTTCCACTGCACACTCCGAAATGGTACTCGTTAGATTGTCATTCATAGTATCTACGCTAAGGTAGCTTTTCTCACTAAGAGTCGAGTACCTGTTCTGAAACGAGACTCTGAATTTTTAAACTTTCCCTCTCTGTGCTAGCTCATTGAATGGCTTCTTGCGTATCAGTTTTTGTAATTCCTTCTTCAAGTCTAGGCGAATTCGAGACCGTACCATTCTATGGTCACTGCATCGTACCTTGCCAACCACTGCCACATCCGGCACGTTGCCTGGGTGTGCACTTATTATAACGTCTACTTCGTTCTTAGTTTCGGCATTAGGGTTTCTCCATGACCGCTTGCGGTTTCTCGTCTTCGGTAGAAGGTATTGAAAATCCGTAAATTATTGCGTTTGGCGAATTCTACTAGTAGCTCTCCTTTGGCGTTTCTAGTACCGATGCCATAATCTCCTTCTGCCTGGTCTCCAGCCTCCTTCTTCCCTACCTTATCATTAAAGTCTCCCATCAGTAGAGTATACTGTGTTTTTATCTTACTCATTGCCGATTCCACGTCTTCATAGAAGCTTTCAACTGAAGAGTTATCGTGACCGGATGTAGGCGCGTAAGCCTGTACTACCTTCATCTTGTATCTTTTATTCAGTTTAACTACAATACCTACTACCCTTTATATAATACTATAGTATTCCTCTATGTTGCCAGTTATGTTTCTGTGAATTACAAACACCACTCCCAAATCTCTTCTGTCAGCCAAGCTCCGATAGCAAAGAACGTGTCCATTCTGTAGCACCGTACAGGCCTCATCTCTCCTCCTAACCTCAGTGAGCCTTATTATATTCTGTTTACCACCATCTAGCTCCTCGAGTAGTACAGATAGACTTCCCTCAGTAGATAAGGTTCTAGCGTTAAACATTGCAAAGTTCAGGTTTCAATGGTGGCCTGTCCGGATCCAGAGATTCTTAGCACCCTCTGCTGCATTGCAGATCTGACCGCCACCGTGGTCAGTTGCTTCGCGGCTGCTAGGGAATGAGGGCCGTGAGTTTTTTGATGTATGCATGTGGGAGGTAGTGGCCAGATACTGCACCAGGGTGGTCAATCCTTCTCTGGTGAGGGAGTGCGTTCCCGGTGGTGGTTACCGGTGAGGCCGCACCCCAGGTCTCTTAATGCAGTTCCATCACCACGTGGATTTTTTTATCCGGTATGGTATGGATACCGTGACTGAAACGACCAGGAGAGCTAAAGGTCGTAGGCGGATAGATCGATAGTTAGATAGATAGATAGATAGATCGATAGATAGATAGATAGATGGATGGATAGATAGATAGATAGATAGATAGATAGATAGATATATAGATAGATAGATAGATAGATAGATAGATAGATAGATAGATAGATAGATAGATAGATAGATAGATAGATAGAAAGATAGATAGATATATAGATAGATAGATAGATAGATAGATAGATAGATAGATAGATAGATACGCTCAAAGTCACCGAGGTTCGCTAAGAAATGCTTGGTATTTAAAAACACACTGCTCTCCCGCAGTCGAATTCATCTAACTTTAAATCGTCGAGCGTTTCAAGATGAAACACAAACAAAAAGTCACAGCATATTTACCGGGTGATTGATGATAAGTGGGGTGAAGCGTCCGTCTGGAAGGACAGAGCCACGTGTGATTGGATAGATGCATGGACGAACGGAAGCAAGGACGGACGTATGGATGTACAGAAGCCCGTACAGACGCACGGACGAACCTACGGAAGCATGGACGGATGGACGGACAGATGGACGACTGGATGGACCTAAGGACGGACAGAAGCACGGACGGGCGGAAGCATGTACGGACTAAAGGACGCATGAACGGACGGATGCTTCGCCCCACTCATCGTTAATAACTCCGTAAGTATGCTGTGGAAACCTCTAACGCCATGAAGTAACATTATTCCCAAGAACATATACACACAACACCATCTATTTAGCAACTCATAAACTAGAGGTGGCAACATAGTACTACTACTAGTATTACTATTACTATAGGGGAGGGAACGACCCACGGTCTAAGAAGCTTCGCCCCTAAAAATGCACGGCTATGGCATAATATTTCAGGGCAGTAGTAAAATAGGTCAATTTTTGATGAAGCACACCAACAACCGGTCATCACTTCTTAGCGAAAACTCCTTGTTGAATGTATTGAGAAATCAATAATGCAGTGGTCTTCCACAGCACAGTTTATGGGGCTCTACATCGTCTTCGTAGCGCTATGACTGAGTTCATGAACTTTTCTGTTTTCAGACCACCTTGTCATGCGCTGGTGCGAGTTGTCTGAAAACTGTCATGAACGCTTAAAGAACGCCAAAAGAGTCGAAATATATTAAGCAAAGCGTTGCATATCTAGAATTATGATTAGGCTACACCACAGAGATAAAGGAACAAATAGAAAAGGGGAAATAGCATGCCATAAGCGAAAATTTAAAAATTATTCATAAAGATGCAGAGACTGAATGGGTTAGGGCCAAGGAGGATTAAACGAAAATTGCCGGAGTATAAGCTCCCGCAATGCCTTGCCAAGAGAAGTGAATCAAGCTTTAGCCACTTCCAAGATTGCGGAAACATGCTCTTTTCTGGTAGTGCCCACTTAAAGTTCAAATAGCTTTGATATTTCAACGTAAATGCTACGTTGCTACGTTGGTTCTATATTAAATGGTAGTTGTTCCCGACGAAATAACAACCAGAAACGAGTATGTGCGACTGAATCTCCAAAGAACTGAGCCTCCAATTAGAGGCTTACGAAGGAAAATTGGTACCACTAAGACACACTAGTAATCTAGTACTCTAAACTAGTACTCTAAATTGTTACAGACTTTTTTTGAACACACAGAACGCGAGCTGTTTGCAAGACTGGTCTTTACAGTAACCTTGTACGTACTGTGGCGGTGACACTGTTTAGCGGAAGCGCAGCACAAGCCGCATAGAGGCGCCTATACCGTACTACAGAAAATACGGCTCCTTGTGTGGAATTACCGAGATCAGCAGCTGCAAACGCACGGCGAAGAGCCCTTCCTTTGATGACAGCACACAAAGTAAGAAAGGGACAGCTGACGTTTCCAGTTGTCCCGTACTAGCCATGCGCCCACTCCAGTTCGCATGTATAAGGTGATCCTGTAAAATTTGATTAACTTGCTTCATTTTATTTTTCTTTGACTTGCAACATTTGGATACCCAATTATCAATTGAATTTTGGTGTTCATTTGTAAGATGTATATATTGTCTTTACTTGCTTTCGATGTTTCGTTTGTGTACGTACAAGTGTACAGTAAACTTCCCTTTTTTATTCGATGCTCCTTTTGGAGCCATAGGGAGGATCGTTCTCGGGACGGCTATATGCTTTCCCATAGTGGAGTACTAAGTACTTTAAATTGTTACCCACTTTTTCTAAGCACATCTCTTTGATCTTTCCATAGATCTTCTCCTTAAGAAAGTGGAAAGGAGCCCTAATATTCAGGACTTTCCTATGACAGGTCTCGGGTCAGTTAGCATCACCGCTTATGCGGATGACATTTCTGTGTTCGTGTGAAACCAAGCCAGTTACCGCGCTTTCATAGAGCTGTTCGAAGAGTATGTCCGTTTAACGGGTGCTTTCCTGAATGCAGAGAAAAGCAAAGCCCTTCGTTTTGGTGGCTTCCACGGCTCTTTGCTGGGTGGTATTTAATACGTGGGTTCCGTAAAAGTTCTCGGGGTATACTTTCAAGACAAAGATGTGGCCAAAAGAAATTGGGAGAACGCCGTACATAGAGCCATGCAGGTCCTCGCGTATGCCACTGACTTCAATTTGTTACTTGACACAAAGTGACGGTGGTGAAACCAAAGCATGCGCATATATGCTTTTTATATGAGGCACATTGCACTCATACCCAAACTTTTTGCGAGCCGCCTTGCGTCATCAGTTTGAACCTTTCTATGGGACGGGAAGACACCGAAAGTTCAACAAAACTTCGTGAAGCTCCCAAGAAGTTGTGGAGGACTCAGTCTGCCAGGCGTTGTGACATTCACAAAAGCACTTGCAGCTAAAACAGTCAACAAATTGTTTCAGGACAATGACTAACCTGATCGTAGCTTATTGCTATATTATACCGGAACTCTTGGAGCCGCATTCACATCGGAAAGGTACCGGGAACCTCAAGCAGAACACCCACTTGCCTTTGTAAAGCAGCAGAGGGCCTCAAGCGTTCGGTTGATGGCGACGCCGTGAAGAATACTTTGCAAAGCTTGGACCCGCATGCACTAGCGAAATGTGAATCAGTCGCTCGATTACTGACGAGGAAAAACAGAGATGGAGGCCCAGCAAGTGTTAGAAATGGCGGAACAACCACGTACAGGAAATGGTTAGAGAATTTGATTGAATGCGGCGATGGACGCGTTGCCCACTCATCAGAGACTGTCGAAGTGGGGCGTCGTTCCATGACCACTGCTCGAACTGCGGGAAAAAGAAAACGATCCGCCACACAATGTTTGAATGCGTAGCGGCCAAAGGCGTGTGGCACGTCGTGAATCGTCTCGAGTTTCTATTCCTCCGGGCCGACAGCGCAGAAGCGTCTTATTTCAACAACTTGTGCTGTACGTCACAATGTTCGTGTTGTGGCGTCGCCGCTGTATGGCCGAAGCAAGACGACGACCCCAACGAGTTGCATAACGAGCGTTACAGAAGATTAGAAAGATCATGGTTCGGTACCTTACCAAACAGATTCATACTCACGGTGAGAAAGCCTTCATCATAAGGTGGCATACACGTTTTTTTTGGAATTTGGAATAGAAATATTGAATTTCCTTTACTGCCATTTTAACTCGGAAAAAGGAAAAAAAATGCTTCTTGTCGTACATAATATGTGAATCTGTTCCAACTTAGTGCTTTCTGCGTTTCTTTTTTTTGCTTTGTTTTCTTGAGCGATTTGTGATCTGTGAGAATATTGAAGTGTTTTGTGTTACATCTTGTCGGTGTTCTCTTGTTTGTACACACCACTGAAGTGATTTTGTTACACCAGCCAGTTGTACTCACCTGAAATGTTGTTACCAGTATGCAATAAACTTCCCTGTCTTAATTGCTGAGCAGTGATTCATTATTGTGCCCCTAATAAGAAGGCCACCACCAGCCGCCATCTTGCTATAGGCGCAGCTTTACCCCTGGGCAATAGTTTCCGCTCCAGAAATTTTTGAAATCCTCCTTGGATAGGGCTAAAATTTGTACATTATTAGCGGACACTAACGTGTTGCAAAAATGGAATAAAAAATCACAGCATCTTCATGAGGTAAATGATGACGAGTAGGACGAAGCGCACGGACGGGTGGATGAACAGACAGACAGACAGACAGACAGACAGACAGACAGACAGACAGACAAACAGACACGGCCAGCGGATGGTTCATGGTTTGCCGATGAAATTCTTTGAAGCTTCGGCCCACTCATCATCATTCACTACGTGGATATGCTGTGATTTTTTTTTCTTTTGCGGTTCGACCGTGAGAGGAGAACGGGTGGTTAGGACCAAGTGACGCAGAGCTACTTTTGAAACAGATGGACGGTATGAAGAAGTCGGACAATAGGGGTAATATCTTCATTTAGTGTGGTAATAACAGATAAAAAAATTACTTTTTTATTGAAAATGTGCTGAATAGAAAGGGCGGGTAGAAACTACGCTTTCAAGAAATAATCGTAGAAATCATGGTCATGATGCATTATTCCACTTCAGCAAGATTTCTTTGAAAGGACAGTATTAGATGTGAAAGACGAGTTTCTAAAGCTCCGAAAGTAAATGGGAAAAAGTAGCCATTGAGCAGCGTGTAGCTTGCTTAGCCTCCGATGTCGCAGATCAGAAGATATTGGGTTTGACTGTCATTGTCGGAGCTTTTTTTTCTTTGCTTTCTCTTAGTTCGTACTTTTGGGCGTCACTTTTGTGACGGAGATCTGTCACCGAAGTCTAGGTGGACCCCGACATAAGACACTGTCGTGTTGAAAGAGCAAGCACCCCTCACGATGTTATCATCCACACCATGCCGTCAACGCGGAGGTTCTTCAGAGCCGGTGCGCACATGTTTGGCGAGTAGAGCGAAAGCACGGCTGTAAAAAACACTTCCAGTATTGGACAGTAGCCGTAGCGCCAAAAACTATCAACACGCGTTGCACGAGCAACGAGAGCATACGGCGACGACCAACATTCTTAGTTTTCTGCTGCAACTGTAGCAACCCTCCTCTCTCCCCTCTAAAAAAAAGAAAATACAGCACATTCACGCAGCTCGGACCTTGAAGCACAGCTCTTGGCTGTACATCGAAGCCACGAAGTGGCGGAGGGGCAACGTCTCTCTGTCCGGACGTGGGAGCAGCCCGCATCGCGCTAAACGCACGCACCAAAGGTCCATAATAAAGTTATCCACCCATCCATCCATCCATCCATTTATCCATCCATCCATCCATCCATCCATCCGTCCATCCATCCATCCATCCATCCATCCATCCTTCCATCCATCCATCCATCCATCCATCCATCCATCCATCCATCCATCCATCCATCCATCCATCCATCCATTGAAAGAGCTAATAATGATGAGTGGGGCAAAGTTTCGAAGGGTTTTATCGGTAAACCATGAATACTCCATTCGTACATCAATCCCTTTATCCATCTGTCCGTCCATCTGTATGCATGTCTCTCTGTTCGTCATGTGTATGTCGGTCTGTCCATCTGTTCATCCATCGGTCTGTCTGTCTGTCTGTTCATCCATTGGTCTGTCCATCTGTAAGTTCGTCCATGTGTCTGTCTGTCTGTCTGTTCATCCGTCCACTTCTCCGTCCGTCCGACCAACCATCTGTCTGTCTGTCTGTCTGCCGGTCTGTCTGTCTGTCTCTCTGTCTGTCTGTCTGTCTGTCTGTCAGCACCTGCTGAGTGAGTGAAAGAACTAGGCAGATTTGTACCAAGAGATACACAGATGTACAGGCCCGTGGCAGTAGGAGCTTCGCCCTTAACGTAAGAAAACATTTCGGCACAAGTCGGAGAATAATTTTGCGCCTCGAAGTCCTAAGAGGAAGCTGCATGGCCAGTATCGTCCAATGCTTCTCTTGTGTTTGCATACTGTTTGCGCTCTGACGCTGGGAGAGCAATGTGTTAGTGTGTACTTCGCGCTCTTTTTAAGATGCATTTTCAAGCTAGGTAGGAGAAGACTTAGCAGGCGTGCCTGAAGAAACGGTGGATTTCAATGACAAGTAGAAAACATACCTACTAACAGAGGTTGGAAAAACTTGTGGATCTCACCCAGACTTACTCCTTACATGTATTTTGCGCTTTGGATTCACCCAGACTCACACCCACCAAACGGACTCACTCGAACTCACACTCACAAAAATTTTGCTCCTCCGAACTGACTCTCACTCGAACTCGTCAAAACATTACTTACCCGAGCTCACTCAGGCTTGTACTGACGGCCTGACACAAAGGTGAGTGATTCAGAGTCAGTTAGCTTGAATTAACGTTTTCAAAAGTGGTTTCAATGCCATTTATCACCGACATCTCACGTAAATGGTGCTCGTCTTTGTGCAAATCGATACAGTACTTTCTAATACGAAGTATGAGTTATGAGTAAGGTCACTTTTCTTGGAAGGGCTGTAAAAATAAAATTTATTTATCAAGAACTTCCCCGGAAGAGTTGGCGAAGGGGAGATCACGGTACCACCTTTACATATTTCGCATGTAGATCTGATCAATAATTATTGAAACTCTGTGTGAAAGACACTACTTTGGAATATGTGGGAATACCCATGAAAGCCGGTGAAGCGGAGAATAATGCTGAAGTGTATATAATTTGATCATAAGTCGGCAAAAGAAGGCGGAACTCGCTCAGACTCGCTTCAAAAATATATGTTCCGCTTCGGACTTACTTGGACTCAAACTTACCAAAATGTTCTTGGGCCGAACTCACACGGACTCACACGGAGAAAAAAAACAAAAAAGATGAATCGTGCCTGGTATACCGCTTTACAGAGAGACGAAAAGGTTTACCAGATAGTGTGAATCGCGTGGCGAAGGAAGACTTACAAATGAGCTTTTGCGTAAGTACCCGACACGCTACAAACACCTTTTTACTCATGCCATCAGCGCAGATTTTGAAAAGTGATGATTGTTTCGCTGTTCAGCGACGCTCACACCTGAATACGCAAGATTACACTACACAGAAGCAGCGTCGTAGCGACGCCATTGATATCGTGGAGGTTTCTGCACCATTTATACTATGACCTGTGGTGCTGCGACTGTTTCGCACCCACCACGGGAATGATGCTTATCTCACGTGGAATTGCGTAGTCCATGTTTGCTGCTTTGAACGCTCTTACGCATTAGTTAATTCGTGTGTTTCGGTTTTTGTTACGGATAAAAGGATGCTTCTTTGTAAACTTTGTGAGATGACTTTAACTGGTGAGCCTGAAATAGCAAAGTTGGCAACGTTTGGCCGCGCAAGGAAGCAGCAGCGCAAGCAAAACCATGCTACTTTCATCACTGCTCGTTAGGGGCGAAAGTGCTGACAATCTTGGCTATCCACAAGCCCATGCCTTCGGAGATATCTTCAGGACGTGGGCAACCAAGCGAATGAAGCGTCCAAAGCTTCTCCTGAAAAGAAGTGATCGTAGCAGCAGGGCTTCGCTCAATCCTTCAACAAGGCGAGCATCCGAGTATCAGGATGGGTCAGCCGTATATGCCCACACACTCTGGCTATTTGCAGAGTATCTTAAGTTAGTGTGCGCTCGCATACAGTTTCGCCCCGTACGGCCACAGCTTGCATGCTCGGTTTTACTTTTGGAGCACCTGTACGTCTCGGCTACTACGATGACTTCGAAGTGGAAGACTGCACAGCGCAATGCGACAGCTCTCCGACAACAGCGTTGAGTTTCCCACTCGCATGATACTTGGAAAGATCTCTGGTAGTGGCACAGCTGAAAATAGATATGCTGGACTTTAAAATAAACAAGAAAAACATATGGTAGTCGTCGTGGCTTGGTCTAAGCTATATTTGTTGGTTTTAGCGTGAGGGTAAGTGACGCCCGTGGGAACGCGTCCAAAAAAAAAAGTGCGCAGCTCAGTAATTGCCCTTCGAAGCAAAACCATTTGACCAATCAAAGGCATCATTCACGCGAACTTTGGGCGTGTAAAGAACAGAAACAAAAGTCTCTAGAGAAATATGAAACAGAAAGAAGACAACGAAAGAAATATAAACAAGAACGCATTGATCACTTTCCGCCACTCATGTCACCAGAACAAAAAATACAATAAAAGAGCGCGGCTCCCTGCAGATTAACACTCGTACGGTTTTCGCTCGAATTCCACCGCACTGCCATAGAAATTCACTGTGCGAGCAGTTTGGTGACGGTACAATAGCGTTTCCATCTAGGTCTCAGCCAGTCAGCTCATTCGTGTCGCATCCGAAGCAAAACTTAAGGAACGTCAACGATCATGCACCAGGGTGTCATAGGCCGGCTTCGCCAAGGGTCAGATGTGGAAAACTTCTGGTGTTGCCCGCAGCTTTTGCTTTTATTTCTGTCTGTCTGGTAAGTTTGTCACAATGAGAGAACGTATGAGAACTTTGTTTCGTCGGTGGTTCCAATAGAACCGTTGTGAATGATTTCTTTCTTGTATCTTTCATTGCCATAAATACAGCCGTGGTTGTTCAGAACAACGAGGAGAAAGTACAACCAAACAGAAGGCCTATGCATATAAAGATACGCTTCATATTTATTAGTGATCAATATGCAAAAAGACCAATGTCACAAAAGATGAGGATATACGTAAAAGCAAGGCACGTGCGCCTGTTCATCAGCGCGTGTGTCGCGTATTTCTTGGTCCTTGTCAAGTCCTTGTCCCTTTTAGCGTTGTAGCTCTCGCGTAATGACTTACCACCAACTAACGCAAATAACATTTCTGATGAAGAGTAGTTGTGCTATATTTATTCTCACATTTTCAGAAGTAAAGAAAGAGTGTTAAAGGCATTTTCATGTCTCAACATGCCTTTGAAATGAAGTATGCAGTTAAAGAACACTGACATGGTTTCGAGACTCCTCAAAAAAAGTTTTTTTTTCTTTTCTGTGATAGTTTCTATCAATTCTCTCCTCACAACACGAAAAACGTTTACATTGACTTTTAGTATTTCACCCAGCGTCTTCAAGCAAACCCACAGCAATGCAATGAACATTCTCACGCCGGGTAAACACAGTTCACTGGGTTCGCGAAGTCTGCGTTGTCGGAGCCCCTGGATGACACTTTTTTTATCGTTGTTTACGTGGACCTTGTTTGACTGTTAGGAAATAATGGAGGCAGTGCTACAATTTACGATTTTTTCATCGGGGAACTGTCTTCCTGTGACATAAGGCTTGTGTTGACACGTCAATGTGAAGCCACCACCTCGGTATCGAAACTGAAGGTATCTTTTAGGGGCGAAGCTCTATTTGGTCTGGGTCATTCTCTCGTATGTACTCGTAGTAGCCACTTCTAGTTAGCTTAAAGAATCGCTCACTAGATAGTGTTTTGTGTATGTCCTGGAAAATAATATCTCTAGATGACGTAGGAGGTTTTCGTCTGTTCGTCACAGACAGACAGACAGACAGACAAAAATACAAAAAGACAAAACGATGTACGGATGAACTGACAGACAGATAGACAGACATAAAGACAAAAAGACGTACGGACGGACAGACGGACGGATGGACGCTTCACCCCACTCATCATCATTCACTGCGTGAATATGCTGTGAGTTTTTTTTTCAGTTATCATTGTTAAAAGTTGATAAACACATTTTCAAACACTATCACATGGTTTTCAGGGTTCTAAACACTAACGTTTTTATTCATAGCAACAAGTAAACAACACGTAAATCTCGTGTAGTACTCTTTCAAATTGTGTGGAAATATGTTTGAAATCGCATGCTGGAAATTATGTTTGGCCGACAGTCTTGTTTTATAAATTGATTTTTTTCAGGGTGTTTTAACACCATAAAACTGTACGTTGGTTGACCTCATTGATGAAAAAACAAAATGCGAATACGCTCAAAGAACGAATGACTTAACGACTTTGAAAACTTGACGATCAAAATTACGACGTCTGGCGCAGAAGTCAGCATCGTGGAAGCCATAACTATCTCAAGCTTCTTTTTTTATTTCTCGCCAAGCTCCCAAACTTCTTGAGCTGGTAATGTTTAAAGCCTAGTGGGCACCCCTTGTTCCCTGTAGCGAGTTTCTTTTCGCTCATTTACCCATCAACATAATTACCCACACTTGTCGCCAATAAAACCTGGGGCTCTTTCAGTGAGCCAGCAATGTTTATGCTACCTTATTAGCACTTTTCGAATAGTAAACGTACCACCTCGTATGACTCTCGCACTTTTTCTTCTTGGTCATCTCATTGGGACACTCTTTACGAGCAAAAAGGATTCTGTGTGGGTTCACCCAGGCTTTTGCCTAAAACGTTGAAATATTTTTACACCTACACTGTGCCATCTTTTTATGGGCCGTGTGAACTCACTGATCATTAAACTTCTCGTAACTTCTCCACGTCAAGACGGTGAACAGAAGTAAATTGCCCAAACGAAATGAGCTGCAAATTAGTGAACCCTTATTCGCAGTCTACAGGATGTATTCGTCATAAGCAAAAAGGTGCTCCAATCTACGGAGGATTCTCTCGGTGACTAAGCTCTTTTTGGAACGCGATAGTAATAAAGAGCTCGTTTTCGAAGCATTGCGGATTTGGCATCGCTGCACATGATCCTCTTTGCTAAACATCGTGATTATCATGTCCACTGCAATCCGTTCTCCACCACAATCATGTTTCAAAAGCCGGCCACGCCTTACAGAAGGCGCCTAAGTTACTGCTCGTATTTCTTTAGGACTGCGCAGTGGTTGCACAGCAAGTTTGAAAACATTTCTCGTGCTCAATAGCTAATGATTTAAAGCATGCTACTCAATACACAGAATGAAGCTATATTCGAAAGCTTCTCTGACTCAAGCCGTTTATTATATATCGATTATTCATTGTTATATTTCATAATTGTTCTTATCGAGTAATATCATACAATAAAGAATATGTAGCACGGACAAGGTGTCGCTTTCACGTTTAACTCTTTTAGGCGAAGCTTAAGGGTCCCCAAGTGTTTTGTAAGCCCCTCACTACTGCACTTGGAGTTTTTGAAGGTTCGCAACAATGCCAGCCTTAGTCCATTCGTCCCATCAAAACATATTATTCTTAATCACATTTGTTCATTGACCATCTTTCCTTACACTTGTCATGTAGCTTGTGTGGTAAAAATTAACTAAGAGTCATGAGAGATAGAGCGAGATAAGTAGATAGGAAAGACAGAGAGGTTAACCACGCTTGGCTCGGTTCGCTATCCTACGCCTGGGGTGGGGGAAGGGGAGAATAACAGTAAGAAAAGAGATACAAAAGAAGAGGAATACGAAAGAGAAGGATGAACAGTCAGCTCGAGACTACACAGCATTGTGTCACACTGTTCTTTCACAAGCGGTCGTGAAGTCTGGTGGTCCTTAAGAAGTGCAAGAGGGCTTTCGTGGCTTTGCGTGTATAGGAGACCGTCGGCCAAGGTCCGAGGGTCTTCTCTTCTGTAAGCGGCCATGAATCCAGCTGAAGGAGCTTGGCTTCCTTAATACTTCTTTCGGACTAGTAAGCTGGGCAATGGCATGGAATGTGCTTAAGCATTTCCTCGCTGGCGCAGATGTTGCATGCCGAAGTGCTCGCCATTCCAAGAAGACGAGAGTACGCTTTCGTAAATGCCACGTCCAACCTCATGCGACAACAAAGTTTCAGCGCATCGTGGAAGCCCGGATGGCAAACGAAGTTGCAAGTTTGGGTCGACCGAATACAGGTGCGTGTTGGTGAAACCCGGTGTATTTCATTGTAGGAGAGTTATACGTCGAGAAAGTGATTGTAGTCGCCTTGCAGCCTTCGTTTTCAAGAGTGGTAAGGGCGTACGCAGGTCTTGGTCATGAGCCGATCGAGCCGCTTCATTCGCGCGGTCATTGCCGACATTTCCGCAATGAGTCGGACCACTGAAATACAATATCGTGACCTTCCTTGAGCACTTCGTGGTAGTCGTGTCTTATCTGATATATCCATTGTTCGTGCCACCCGTGCTGCATAACAAACCGTATTGTCTGTAAGGCTGACCTCGATTCGCAAAAGATGGCCCATTGGTTAGGTTGCTGCCCGAGAATGTACTTTACTGCACCTTGAAGCGCTGCGAGCTTTGCTGCTGTCGACGTCGTGGTGTGAGAGAACTTGTATCGAAGCAACACATTATCAGATGGAACAACCACTGCTCCTGTAGAGCTGTAGGAATTAGTGGAGCCATCGTTGTAAACATGTATGCGGTCGAAGTACCTTTCGTCCAACAGACGCAAAGTCAATTGCTTCAGGGCAAGTGGTAACATGCGTGCCTTCTTGACGATTCCAGCAACTGCTAAGCGCACGTCAGGTTGACGTAGACTCCATAACCCAGCTGCTGGATGCATCGCAATGTTAAAGCCAGATGATAATATGTCCTGATGTTTTGTCACAATACCGCAGCACGAAGAACGGGGCCTCCGCGCTGTCAAAGACACTAAAAGATGTGACGGTAGCCGTGATAAATACCGAATGTGTGCTACCAGCGTCTTGACAATGATATGCGTTGTGACCGGCTGTTCTTGTGCCATAACAATAGTTGCCACTGTCGATAAGCATCTCGGAAGGCCAAGACATGTCCGAAGTGCTTGGGCTTGTACGCTTTGTAGTGCACGGATGTTAGTCTTGGACGTGTTGGACAGGACAGGAAGGCTGTATAGGAGAATTACGAGAAAGAGGGTTGTATAAATCTGCAACATGGAGTAAACGGATGGGCCCCATGATTTGCCGGTGACGAACTTGCATACATTCTCAATGCCAAAAAAGCTTTTTCTTCAGGTATGCGACTTGAGGGCTCCAGGTTAGGCCACAATCCAGGATGACACCTCAGAATTTATGACTGCTTTTATATGCGATTGCTCTGCCATCGGTGCACAATGGGTCAAAAGACATCCTTTTGCGTGTAAACGCCACCGCTGCACATTTTTGGGGGCGATAGTCAAACCTTGCTGGCGAAGGTATGCCGATATCATTGTTGCCGCTTTCTTTATCCTTGCGCGCACTTAAGGCTGTGTCACGCCGGACGCCCAAATGCAGATATCATCAGCGTAGAGAGATATATAGGCCGTCTGTGGCAGCGTTTCGGTGAGCCCCACCCGAACCGTGTTTAAAGAGTCGGACTTAAAACGCCGCCTTGTGGCACCCCACGACTTGTGAAATACTTATTTGTAGGCCCATCTTCAGTTAGAACAAACGTGGATCGCTTTGTGAGGTAGCTTCTTAACCATCAAAAGACATGACCTCCAAGTTCAGATGCTTCAAGAGCATTGAGAACAGCCTCATGGGTCATGTTGTGATAGGCACCTTTCACGTCCATGAACAAAGCTACCGACGGCCACTTCTTAGCTTCCTGTTGCTGAACAGAGGTCACTAAGTCAATGACGCTATCAGTTGAGTACCGACCTCATCGAAAGCCAGCCATATCATCAGAATAGATGTTGTAATGATCCAGGTACCATTTCATGCGTGGAAGCAGCATCCTCTCCATGACCTTGCCGACGCAGCTTGCAAGTGCTATGGGTCGGTAAGATGCCAAATCCAATGGAGACTTTCCGGGCTTCAAAAAAGGCACCAGGCGACTGCACTTCCACTCATCGGGCACCAATGGACAAGACCTATTGAAAATGTCCCAGGAGACAGCGCTGTGTCTGCGGGCTTAGGTGACGTAGGGCAGTATAGGCCACTCCACCCGGACCTGGGGAGGATGAGCGTTTGCATGTGTTCAATGCCGCATGAAGTTCTTTCATAGAAAATGCAACCTCCATTTGCTAATCTCGTGCTACTGGAACGTCCTGTGGCAATAGATCGGTCGGTATAGAGATGTCACCGGCGATCTTTGCACAAAATTCACCAGGAACATAAATCTGTGAGTGACGTTATGTAGCGCCAGAGCGGCGGATGGGTGACGCTGTTGCGGATGTGAGTGAATACCTCAAAAAGCCCTCCACATGGGAGACAAAGGCTCTCGAGGGTCTAGTGAGTCACAAAATCTCTTCCATCGTTGCTCCTGGAGTTTGTGCATTCGACGCTGGATTTTCTTCTGAATGCGTCTGGATTCTAAGAGGTCATAAATAGATTTCGTGCGTCTGTATCGTCTTTCAGCATGTCGGCGGACCGCTGAATTTGTTCCAACTCTTGGTCAAGTGCGGTACGTCTCGATTGTTTCGAAGATATCTTTGTGGATGTCTGATTCGCACAACAAATCAGTTCTTTAATGAATTCCGGCGGTTCGTGTATGCACGTGCTCTCCACTGATATCTGATACTCTTTCCAGTCAATATGTCTTGAGTGTCCAGGGAAAGAAGAATTGTCCAGACCTCTGACTGTCACGTACGTGGGGATATGGTTGCTGCCATGGATTTTAATACCTGTGAACCATTGGACTTTCGTGACAATGCAATCTGACACTAATGTCAATTCCAGGCAACTGCTAAAAGTTACTCCTCGGGGATAAGTAGGGCTGCCATCATTCAGCACCTGAAGCCTGTGCTCTGATGCGAGATCAACTAGGTTCGTGCCTTTTCAATTGGCCCTGATGCATCCCCACAGTGGATGATGGGTGTTGAAGTCACCCATCAATATCCAAGGTTCTGGAATTGTTGCAAATACATTAATTATTATCTGTTGATCCAGTCGACGTCGCGGCGCTTATATATGTGCCTATCAGCGTAAACGGCAATTTCTTCTTTTTAACATATAGGCACACGTAGTGATTTCCATTGTGAGACTCTACTCTTTGGCGAACATAAATGAGTTCACGGATGTACACAGCAACTTGACTTGGCTCAATGCACCATGAAGAAACGAACCAGTCATAGCCCGACAGTCGAGGTATTTTTGAAAAATGTGGTTCACGAACGACGACGATGAGAAACTTATTCTCGAAAATGAACTGTCTAAACTCAGGCATTCTAGACTGTAGACCTCTGGCGTTCCACTGAATTATGGAAGCACGCTTGACTTTTTCTCGGAAAGACTGGTGTGGCCTATGGTGCGCCATCTCGTTACTGAAGTCCGGCGAGAATTGGTGCTAGTGTGTCCAAGACTTGCAGCACGCATTTAGCGGCAGAGATCTGTAGACTAGCCAAGAGAGTGCGAATACCACTCATTAACTACCTCAGTACAGAGAGAATTTGTACCTTTTGGGTGGATAGACTGCCTGCTGGGGGCATATCCGTTAATCACTGTCGATGTAGTGGTTCCATGGACACGTGTGCCCGCGGTAAAGCAGGACAGTCAGAGCAAGATGTTCTCGGTTGCGCCACAG